>NC_053392.1:409715214-410410098 GCF_905171765.1 Bufo bufo
GACATAAGGCCAGATTCTCTGTTACGCGACCTTTCTCCTCTGCCTGGGTGCCTGGGTCTAAATGTGTGACAGTGGCCTGTTCCAGTGGTGGGTGACGTGAAGCTTGATTCTCTGCTATGACATGAAGACAGATTCTGTGCTGACATAAGGCCAGATTTTTTGTTACGGGACCGCTCTCCTCTGTCTGGGTGCCGGGGCCTAAATGTGTGACAGTGGCCTGTTCCAGTGGTGGGTGACGTGAAGCCTGATTCTCTGCTATGACATGAAGACAGATTCTGTTCTGACATAAGGCCAGATTCTCTGTTACGCGACCTCTCTCTTCTGCCTGGGTGCCTGGGCCTAAATGTGTGACAGTGGCCTGTTCCAGTGGTGGGTGACGTGAAGCCTGATTCTCTGCTATGACATGAAGACTGATTCTGCGCTGACATAAGGCCAGATTCTCTGTTACGGGACCGCTCTCCTCTGTCTGGGTGCCGGGGCCTAAATGTGTGACAGTGGCCTGTTCCAGTGGTGGGTGACGTGAAGCCTGATTCTCTGCTATGACATGAAGACAGATTCTGTGCTGACATAAGGCCAGATTCTCTGTTACGCGACCTCTCTCCTCTGCCTGGGCCTAAATGTGTGACAGTGGCCTGTTCCAGTGGTGGGTGACGTGAAGCCTGATTCTCTGCTATGACATGAAGACAGATTCTGTGCTGACATAAGGCAAGATTCTCTGTTACGCGACCTCTCTCCTCTGCCTGGCTGCCTGGGCCTAAATATGTGACAGTGGCCTGTTCAAGTGGTGGGTGACGTGAAGCCTGATTCTCTGCTATGACATGAAGACTGATTCTGCGCTGACATAAGGCCAGATTCTCTGTTACGGGACCTCTCTCCTCTGCCTGGGTGCCTGGGCCTAAATGTGTGACAGTGGCCTGTTCCAGTGGTGGGTGACGTGAAGCCTGATTCTCTGCTATGACATGAAGACAGATTCTGCGCTGACATAAGGCCAGATTCTCTGTTACGGGACCGCTCTCCTCTGTCTGGGTGCCGGGGCCTAAATGTGTGACAGTGGCCTGTTCCAGTGGTGGGTGACGTGAAGCCTGATTCTCTGCTATGTCATGAAGACAGATTCTGTGCTGACATAAGGCCAGATTCTCTGTTACGCGACCTCTCTCCTCTGCCTGGGTGCCTGGGCCTAAATGTGTGACAGTGGCTTGTTCCAGTGGTGGGTGACGTGAAGCCTGATTCTCTGCTATGACATGAAGACAGATTCTGCGCTGACATAAGGCCAGATTCTCTGTTACGCGACCTCTCTCCTCTGCCTGGGTGCCGGGGCCTAAATGTGTGACAGTGGCCTGTTCCAGTGGTGGGTGACGTGAAGCCTGATTCTCTGCTATGACATGAAGACAGATTCTGTGCTGACATAAGGCCAGATTCTCTGTTACGCGACCTCTCTCCTCTGCCTGGGCCTAAATGTGTGACAGTGGCCTGTTCCAGTGGTGGGTGACGTAAAGCCTGATTCTCTGCTATGACATGAAGACAGATTCTGTGCTGACATCAGGCCAGATTCTCTGTTACGGGACCTCTCTCCTCTGCCTGGGTGCCTGGGCCTAAATGTGTGACAGTGGCCTGTTCCAGTGGTGGGTGACGTGAAGCCTGATTCTCTGCTATGACATGAAGACAGATTCTGTGCTGACATAAGGTCAGATTCTCTGTTACGCGACCTCTCTCCTCTGCCTGGGTGCCTGGGCCTAAATGTGTGACAGTGGCCTGTTCCAGTGGTGGGTGACGTGAAGCTTGATTCTCTGCTATGACATGAAGACAGATTCTGCGCTGACATAAGGCCAGATTCTCTGTTACGGGACCGCTCTCCTCTGTCTGGGTGCCGGGGCCTAAATGTGTGACAGTGGCCTGTTCCAGTGGTGGGTGACGTGATGCCTGATTCTCTGCTATGACATGAAGACAGATTCTGTGCTGACATGAAGCCAGATTCTCTGCTATGGCATGAAGAGACTGATTCTGTGCTGACATGAAGCCAGATTCTTTGCTATGGCATGAAGAGACTGATTCTCTGCTGATGTGAAGCCAGATTCTCTGCTATGGGACCTCTGTCCAATTGATATTGGGTCATTTTTTTATTTATTTTTTATTCATTTCCCTATCCACATTTGTTTGCAGGGGATTTACCTACATGTTGCTGCCTTTTGCAGCCCTCTAGCTCTTTCCTGGGCTGTTTTACAGCCTTTTTAGTGCCCAAAAGTTCGGGTCCCCATTGACTTCAATGGGGTTCGGGTTCGGGACGAAGTTCGGTTCGGGTACGGATCCCGAACCCGAACATTTCCGGGAAGTTCGGCCGACCTTCTCGAACCCGAACATCCAGGTGTTCGCTCAACTCTAGTCAGGACATGTCCTAATATAAAGTCTATACATATATCTATCCATCTATCTGTTATCTATCTATGTAGCTAAACAACCATATACCCCATCTATCTAAAATGTGTCTATCAATTTATCTATCTATTTATCTATCTATCTATCTATCTATCTCATATCTATCTCATATCTATCTCATATCTATCTATCTATCTATCTATCTATCTTTCTATCTACCTATCTATAGTCTATCTTTCCATCTATCTGTTATCTATCTATCTTTCCATTTATCTATCTATCTATGTATCTATACATCCATATACCCCATCTATCTAAATTCTATCTATCCTTCTATCTATCTATCTATCTATCTATCAACTATCTATCTATCAACTATCTATCTATCTATCTAGCTATCTAGCAATTATCTATCTATCTATTTATCTATCTCATATCTATCTATATCTCTATCTATCTAACTTTCTTTCTACCTATCTATAGTATATCTTCCCATCTATCTGTTATCTATCTATCTATCTTTCCATTTATCTATCTATCTATACATCCATATACCCCATCTATCTAAATTCTATCTATCCTTCTATCTATCTATCAACTATCTAGCTATCTATCTATCTATCTATCTTTCTATCTACCTATCTATAGTCTATCTATCCATTTATCTATCTAACTATCAATCTATCCATCTATATGTTATCTATCTATGTATCTATACATCCATATACCTCATCTATCTAAATTCTATCTATCCTTCTATCTATCTATCTATCAACTATCTATCTATCTTTCTATCTTTCTATCTACCTATCTATAGTCTATCTATCCATCTACCTGTTTTCTATCTATCAATTATCTATCTATCTATCTACTTATCTGTAGTCTAGCTTTCCAGCTATCTATATTTATAGTGCTTGATATTAAATGTTATATTGCTTGATATTAAATTTATATTGCTTGATATAAAATTGATATACTGTTGTGCACTGTCACAGATGTCCTAAGACATATCCTTCACAACCAACCCCCAACACTCTGTGTCAATACACACCTTAGTATTTTGCTGTGCCAACCATCCCCACCACTCTGTGGCAATACACACCGCAATGTTGCAAAAATGTATTCATTTAAAATGTTTACACAATACAAAATTTCAAAAATGTTGTACAATATGCTGTAAAAATGTCAAAATGATCAATTTATCCATATATCTATCTATCACAATCTAACGTTTCAATAAATAAATATTTTATCTATTTATCTATCAATCTATCTAACAATTTATCAATTTATCTATCTATCTTTCTATCTATTTCTAACCATATAGCTACTATAACATGGCTATCTAACAAACATCTATCTATTTACATTTCTAGCTATCAAACATCTATCTTTCTATCTAACTGGCTGTCTTTCTATCTTTCTATCTATTATTTATCTTTCTATCTATCTATCCATTTTATCTATTTATCCAGCTGCTAATATCTATCTAACGTCCAATCTTTCTATCTATTTCCCTATCAATCTATCCATTTATCTAACAATTTATCCATTTATCTATCTATCTTTCTATCTATTTCTAACCATCTAGCTACTATAACATGGCTATCTAACAAACATCTATCTATTTACATTTATAGTTATCAAACATCTATTTATCTTTCTATCTATCTATCCATTTTATTTAACAATTTATCCATTTATCTATCTTTCTATCACTCTTTCTATCTATCTATCTAACTGTCTGTCTTTCTATCTTTCTTTCTATCTATTATCTATCTTTCTATCTATCTATCTATCTATCTATCCATTTTATCTAACATTTTATAATTTATCTATCTATCTAGTTAGCTATCTATCAATTATCTATCTATCTATCTATCTCTCTATCTATCTATCTTTCTATCTACCTAGCTATAGTCTATCTTTCCATCTAGCTGTTATCTATCTATATTTCCATTTATCTATCTATGTATCTATACATCCATAGACCCCATCTATCTAAATTCTATCTATCCTATCTATCTATCTATCTATCTATCAACTATCTATCTATCTAGCTTTCTATCTACCTATCTATAGTCTATCTATCCATTTATCTATCCAACTATCAAGCTATTTATCTATCTGTTATCTATCTATGTATCTATACATCCATATACCCCATCTATCTAAATTCTATCTATCCTTCTATCTATCAACTATCTATATATCTATCTATCTTTCTATCTACCTATCTATAGTCTATCTATCCATCTACCTGTTTTCTATCTATCAATTACCTATCTATCTATCTATCTACTTATCTGTAGTCTAGCTTTCCAGCTATCTATATTTATAGTGCTTGATATTAAATGTTATATTGCTTGATATTAAATTTATATTGCTTGATATAAAATTTATATACTGTTGTGCACTGTCACAGATGTCCTAAGACATATCCTACACAACCAACCCCCCAACACTCTCTGTCAATACACACCTCAGTATTTCTCTGTGCCAACCATCCCCACCACTCTGTGGCAATACACACCGCAATGTTGCAAAGTTGTATTCATTTAAAATGTTTACACAATACAAAATTTCAAAAATGTTGTACAATATGCTGTAAAAATGTCAAAATGATCAATTTATCCGTATATCTATCTATCACAATCTAACGTTTCAATAGATAAATATTTTATCTATTTATCTATCAATCTATCTAACAATTTATCCATTTATCTATCTATCTTTCTAGCTATTTCTAACCATATAGCTACTATAACACGGCTATCTATCAAATATCTATCTATTTACATTTCTAGCTATCAAACATCTATTTATCTTTCTATCTAACTGTCTTTCTATCTATTATTTATCTTTCTATCTATCTATCCATTTTATCTATTTAGCTAGCTGCTAATATCTATCTAACATCCAATCTTTCTATCTATTTTCCTATCAATCTATCCATTTATCTAACAATTTATCCATTTATCTATCTATCTTTCTATCTATATCTAACCATCTAGCTACTATAACACGGCTATCTAACAAACATCTATCTATTTACATTTATAGTTATCAAACATCTATTTATCTTTATATCTATCTATCCATTTTATCTAACAATTTATCCATTTATCTATCTTTCTAAATAGATAGATGTTTGTTAGATAGCCATGTTATAGTAGCTAGATGGTTAGAAATAGATAGAAAGATAGATAGATAAATGGATAAATTGTTAGATAAATGGATAGATTGATAGGAAAATAGATAGAAAGATTAGACGTTAGATAGATATTAGCAGCTAGATAAATAGATAAAATGGATAGATAGATAGAAAGATAAATAATAGATAGAAAGATAGAAAGACAGCCAGTTAGATAGAAAGATAGATGTTTGATAGCTAGAAATGTAAATAGATAGATGTTTGTTAGATAGCCATGTTATAGTAGCTATATGGTTAGAAATAGATAGAAAGATAGATAGATAAATGGATAAATTGTTAGATAGATTGATAGATAAATAGATAAAATATTTATCTATTGAAACGTTAGATTGTGATAGATAGATATATGGATAAATTGATCATTTTGACATTTTTACAGCATATTGTACAACATTTTTGAAATTTTGTATTGTGTAAACATTTTAAATGAATACATTTTTGCAACATTGCGGTGTGTATTGCCACAGAGTGGTGGGGATGGTTGGCACAGCAAAATACTAAGGTGTGTATTGACACAGAGTGTTGGGGGTTGGTTGTGTAGGATATGTCTTAGGACATCTGTGATAGTGCACAACAGTATATCAATTTTATATCAAGCAATATAAATTTAATATCAAGCAATATAACATTTAATATCAAGCACTATAAATATAGATAGCTGGAAAGCTAGACTACAGATAAGTAGATAGATAGATAATTGATAGATAGAAAACAGGTAGATGGATAGATAGACTATAGATAGGTAGATAGATAGTAGATAGATAGATAGATAGATAGATAGAAGGATAGATAGAATTTAGATAGATGGGGTATATGGATGTATAGATACACTGATAGATAACATATAGATGGATAGATTGATAGTTGGATAGATAAATGGATAGATAGACTATAGATAGGTAGATAGAAAGATAGATAGATAGTTGATAGATAGATAGAAGGATAGATAGAATTTAGATAGATGGGGTATATGGATGTATAGATAGATAGATAGATAGATAGATAGATAGATAGATAAATGGAAAGATAGATAGATAACAGATAGATGGAAAGATATACTATAGATAGGTAGATAGAAAGATAGATAGATAGAGATATAGATAGATATGAGATTGATAGATAGATAGATAATTGCTAGATAGCTAGATAGATAGATAGATAGATAGATAGTTGATAGATAGATAGAAGGATAGATAGAATTTAGATAGATGGGGTATATGGATGTATAGATACATAGATAGATAGATAAATGGAAAGATAGATAGATAACAGATAGATGGAAAGATAGACTATAGATAGGTAGATAGAAAGATAGATAGATAGATATGAGATAGATAGATAGATAGATAAATAGATAGATAAATTGATAGATACATTTTAGATAGATGGGGTATATGGTTGTTTAGCTACATAGATAGATAACAGATAGATGGATAGATATATGTATAGACTTTATATTAGGACATGTCCTGACATGTCTGTAGATAGACAGAATAGATAGCTAGATAGGTAATTGATACATAGATATGTAGATAGAAATATAGATAGATAAATTGATAAATTGATAGAATTTAGATAGATGAGGTATATGGATGTATAGAAACATAGATAGATATATAGATAAAGGGATAGATAGATAGCTAACAGATAGATGGAAAGATATACTATAGATAGGTAGATAGATAGAAAGATAGATAATTGATAGATAGAAGGATAGAGCTGTAGATAAATTGATAGATAGATAGAAATCCGGTAGATGGCTAGCTAGACTATAGATAAGTAGATAGAGAGATAGATAGATAATTGATAGCTAGATGATAGATAGAAGGATAGATAGAATTTAGATAGATGGGGTATATGGATGTATAGATACATAGATAGATAACAGATAGCTGGATAGATAGATAGTTGGATAGATAAATGGATAGATAACAGATAGATGGATAGATGGATAGATAGATAGATAGATAGATATACAGTTGTCTGGATAAAAATAGATTGATAGATAAATGGATAGATAGATAACAGATAGATGGAAAGATAGACTATAGCTAGGTAGATAGAAAGATAGATAATTGATAGCTAGATAGATTAATTTGTAACTGCCGGACATTAGATTTCACCATCTGTAGTAAGCTGTCCTGCGTCTGTCAGAAAGCTCAACTTCCTGTTTTACCCCCTAACAGTAATCTGAGAAGAATGTCTTGGAGGATGTTGCCATCTGTAGTAAGAAGCTGTCAGAAGTGGTAAGAACTTAATGGACGAATACTATATATATCAAGCAATATCAAGCGATATAAAATTAATATCAAGCGATATAAACTTTATATCAAGGAATATCAAGCGATATAAAATTAATATCAAGCGATATAAACTTTATATCAAACGCTATAAATTTTATATCAAACAATATCAATCAATATAAAAGGGGCGGGGTTATCTGTATAAAAGGGGGCGTGGTACCTGTCACTTTTAGTTTGACGAAACATATACCCTCTTACTACTGTCTTATTTTTTTGTATTAATCATAAGATATACCACAAGATCTTCTCTTTGCTGGAGTTTGACCTGACGGAGAACTTTGTGTAAAAGATAATGGTCAGGGTCAAGGTTTGCTCTTCATCTAAGGCTCCATTCAGACGTCCGCAAAATGGGTCCGCAGCCGTTCCGCAATTTTGTGGAACGGGTGCGGACCCATTCATTCTCTGTGGGGACGGAATGGATGCGGACAGCACACAGTGTGCTGTCCGCATCCGCATTTGCGGTGCGTGGCCCCGTTCTTTGGGTCCGCAGCTCCGCAAAAAGATAGAGCATGTCCTATTCTTGTCCGCAGCTTGCGGACAAGAATAGGCATTTCTATGGGGGTGCCGGGCTAGTGTGTTGCGGACCCGCAAATTGCGGGTCCGCAACACACCACGGACGTGTGAATGCAGCCTAACAGTCTGCCACATTTTTTGGTGGCGGAGACAGGAGGGGGTTACAGCTATTATCATGTCGTAAAAGATCTGGCGGCATGTGTAAGAGTAATGTACAATGGTAAACAGTATGAGCCTGCTAGATATTAATCAATAGTGATATTTGTAAAGTGTGATGAGTTGTGTGTCCAATCGTGTACTACACATAACATAGTCACCAAATTATAATATTTAGGGTTGGAGAAGTTTAAGCCTTCATTGAAATTAGTCTGGCATAAAGTATAAAATGTGATTCTAGGGCATTTGTTATCCGATATAAATGTGAGATATGTGGCATTAGTACATCTCTAATCTTTCAGTTTTATAAATCAAAAGAATTTGAATTATACAGTATATAGCAATTTCAGAAAAGCTCTGCCTAAAAAAAAAAAAAAAGGGTCAAATTGGTCTAGGGTTCTAAAAGTGTTGCTAATTGTTGGGGGATTTTTTGTAATAGAAACTCCCAAGTATTTGAACGATGCATCGGTCATCCATTTGATAGAGTGATTGTCTGCCCAACTAGGTATGGAGGGTCCTCTTAAGCATTGCTTCCTATTCCATCAATAAGTAGGTTCCGTATGTTGCTATTATTTGTAAAGTGTGTCCTAGTGTTTGACGGGGGTCACAAGGAGGAGGAGAAGGAATGCTGTGACCCCTGGCTCCAAGGCACTGTGTCAGGCCTCATGCACATGGCTGTTGCCTGGCGATGGCCATATTGCGTCCTGCAAACAGCGGGTCCGCAATATGCGGGCAACGGCCATGTGCTCCCAACATCACGGATGCAGACCCATTCACTTGATATGCTTCCGTGGTGTTATTGGACGTGCCTCCGCACTGCAAAAAAATAGAACATGTTCTATTTTTTTACGGTGCAGATGGATCACGGACCCATTCAAGTTGAATGGGTCTCGATCCGTCCTGGCCGCTGCACGGATGTTGCCCCTGCATTGGGGACCACAAATTGCGGTCCCCAATGCACGGAACGGCCGCACAACGACTGTGTGCATAAGCCTCAGACTCAGACGTGACCTCAATATCATCCGTCTGTGACTAAAAGGAGGACTGAGCCATCTAGTTCACAATGCCATCCTCTTTGTCCTCAATATTAATGTGGCTCCTCTGAAAAGCGAAGGGTATCTGTCACCTGCTGATACTACTACTACAGACTGCTGGCGCTGCTACTACTGTTTGCACTACTATGATTTGGATGACAAGGCATGGGTCTTTCATTTTGCAATCTTTCACTTACCAGACAATTTATGATAAGGCCTATAAATGAAAAAGTCACAGGTTTGGTACACATTTACTGTATTTTTCGGCTCATAGCCGACAGCAGGAGGAAGAGGATCGCGATGTGAGGAGCTGCTGTGAGCTGAGGTCTGATTAACATTGGGGGTCTGATTGCTGATCTGAGGTCTAATGAAAAATATTTTTTCTTATTGTCCTCCTCTAAAACCTAGGTGCGTCTTATGGGCCGCTGCATCTTATAGGACGAAAAATACGGTAACTAAACAGTACTAGCATAATTGCAAGTGTTTTTTCTGTAATTCAAACCTAGAGGTACAATTAAATGTCCCTCCCCTGCTACAAAGACACTGCACACTGGTACTAACAAATTACAACGGTTATAATGCAGTTTTAGGTATCTTGAATTAATAAATTCAATTCACAAAAATTGGCATAATAATGCAGTTTTGAAGTAAAACCATTCACTAAGACAGATATAGTAATTCAGTTTCTTTAGTAAAATGCATATTGCTGAAACAGCACAGTATCCAACAGTAATACAACACGTTCACTGAAAGGGGTACAGTAATGCAGTTTTTGTAGTAACGTTTGTTTTGCTGTAACTGAACAGTATCTTGAAGTAATACAACACATTCACTAAAAAGGATACAGTAATGCAGTTTTCACAGTAATATGCATTCAAAAGCACGCATATAGTAACACACAACTCAGAGTGACCAGTCAATCACTTTTTTATGCTAAGCTTTTCCTGATAAAACCCTAAAATCTACCGAATTATATCTTCCTGTTCTCTCCCCATAGTGTGTCCCTAGTACAGCTTGATTATTGGCTTGTTTCTGCCCTGATTGGCTGATCAAGCTGTCTGTCAGCCTCTGAGGTCAATCCTACACCTTAGGCCTCATGCACACGACCGTAGTTGTGGTCCGCATCCGAGCCGCAGTTTTGCGGCTCGGGTGCAGACCCATTCACTTCAATGGGGCCGCAAAAGATAGAGACAGCACTCCGTGTGCTGTCCACTTCCTTTGCTCCGTTCAGTGGCCCCGCAAAAAAAATATAGCATGTCCTATTCTTGTCCGTGATGCGGACAAGAATAGGCATGTCTACAATGGGCCGCCCGTTCCGTTCCGCAAATTGCGGAAGGCACACGGGCGGCTTCCATTTTTTGCGGATCCGTGGTTTGCGGACCGCAAAAAAACGGCACGGTCGTGTGCATGAGGCCTTACCCAGACTCCCCCACCCCAGCGTTACTTTTGCGCCATTCATCTGAAGCGAATCACCAAAACTTCCAATTTGTTTGGCAGACAAATTTATGTGAAATTCATAAGGAATCCAATTGGTTTAGCATTGATTTGCTCATCTCTAAAATCTGTATGGTTCAAGTATGATAGTGACATGAGAGGATACATAACAATTTTCTGGGAGATCTGGCATATAATGTAGGGATGAGCGAATCGACTTCGGATGAAATATCCAAAGTCGATTTGCATAAAACTTTGTTCCAATACGCTACAGAGCAGGAGCTCCGATGGCTCAGATGAGCCGAAGTTATTGCTTTGCGAAGTCTCGCAAGACTTTGTGTAATAACTTCATAAATTAATTTGCATTGTAAAAAAACATTTCCTGAACTCGAGTTCGGTTCTAACTGAGACTTCGCGAAGCAATAACTTTGGCTCATCAGAGCCAATACATTCTAATACTGTACAGAGCTACTGCTCCGTACAGTATTGGAACGGAGTTTTATGCGAATCGACTTCAGATGTTTCATCCGAAGTCGATTTGCTCATCCCTAATATAATGCTTACGTTATATGTTGCAGTGTTGCACATGAAATAACAGAACATTGCATCCCTCAACATGAAGACTTCGTAATAAGCTATAAGGCATCTTATAATTTAGGGATGAGAGCACATTGAGGTTGCATTCAATGTGTCATCAGTTCCTCTCTGTATATGTTTTCTGAGGATTCCATTCAGTCTACATCACATGATAAAACAACAAACACAGCTCACTAACACCCTAATGACTAATTACTGATTGCTGTTTGTTGTAACTCCTGGAGTAACATTTCCTTCATACTAAGGCCTAATGCACACGACCGTTGTGTGCATCGGTGTCCGTTGTTCCGTTTTCCGTGATTTTCTGCGGACCCATTGACTTTCAATGGGTCCGTTGAAAACTCGGAAAATGCACCATTGTTCATCCGCGTCCGTGATCCGTGTTTCCTGTCCTATTTTTTTGACGGACAACGGTTTGCGGACCCATTCAAGTCAATAGGACCTTGAAAAAACATGGACGCACACAAGATTGTCATCCGCATCCGTGATCCGTGTCCATAGGCTACTTTCGCACAGACGGATCCGCAGATCCGTCTGCATAGAGCTTTTTCAGATCTGAGTTTTCACATTGTGAAAACTCAGATCCGACAGTATATTCTAACACAGAGGAGTTCCCATGGTGATGGGGACGCTTCAAGTTAGAATATACTAAGAACTGTGTACATAACTGCCCCCTGCTGCCTGGCAGCACCCGATCTCTTACAGGGGGCTGTGATCTGCACAATTAACCCCTCAGGTGCGGCACCTGAGGGGTTAATTGTGCGTATCATAGCCCCCTGTAAGAGATCGGGTGCTGCCAGGCAGCAGGGGGCAGACCCCCCTCCCTCCCCAGTATTTAATTCATTGGTGGCCAGTGCGGCCCCCCCTCCCTCCCCTGTATTTATTTCATTGGTGGCCAGTGCGGCCCCCCCTCCCTCCCCAGTATTTAATTCATTGGTGGCCAGTGCGGCCCCCCCTCCCTCCCCTGTATTTATTTCATAGGTGGCCAGTGCGGCCCCCCCTCCCTCCCCAGTATTTAATTCATTGGTGGCCAGTGTGGCCCCCCCCTCCCTCCCCAGTATTTAATTCATTGGTGGCCAGTGCGGCCTCCCCTCCCCCCCTAATTAAAATCCCCCCCCCCAAAATTGGTGGCAGTGGAGAGTTCCGATCGGAGTCCCAGTTTAATCGCTGGGGCTCGGATCGGTTACCATGGCAACCAGGACGCTACTGCAGTCCTGGCTGCCATGGTTACTTAGCAATTTTAGAAGCATTAAACTTACCTGCGCTGTCTGCGACCGGCCGGGCGCTCCTCCTACTGGTAAGTGACAGGTCTGTGCGGCGCATTGCTTATAGCACAGACCTGTCACTTACCAGTAGGAGGAGCGCCTACTTACCAGTAGGAGGAGCGCCTGGCCGGTCACAGACAGCTCAGGTAAGTATAATGCTTCTAAAATAGCTAAGTAACCATGGCAGCCAGGACTGCAGTAGCGTTCTGGTTTTCAAGGTAACCGATCGGAGCACCAGCGATTAAACTGGGACTCCGATCGGAACTCTCCGCTGCCACCAATGATGGAGGGGGGGTGATGGGGTAACTCCATTTTGTCTTTTTCAGCAACGTGTATTACGATTACATCTGGCCAGTTCACTGTTTCAAGTTCCCCCTTTTGTGGAATTTGAGAAACTTCATGTGTATTTTAGAAGAGGCCCATACATGCCTTTGTTTAAACAGCCTTACCTTACAAGGTCATTCTCACTCAAAGTATACTAGCCCATGTGTTTTGGTTAACTTGTTACTATGAGTCATCTATTATGTTAATGCAGAGCTCATGTGTATTCATGCTATAGGTTAAGACAAATGCTAACATATGATTGGATGTAAAGGAGGGTCAACCCTCCCCTATATTAAACGTTTGCAAGCAGTTAATAAACCAGAGTGGAACAAGACGTGTTTAGTGTTCAATCTGATTTATTCTCCTGGTACCAGAAAAGACTTAATTCAAGCTTACCACCGAAAGTCTTGTGTCAGGGACACAAATAGGCAAAGAGTCCAAATTGCCTTACAGGGGGGGTGATTTTAATTAGGAAGGGGGGGGAGAGGGGAGGCCGCACTGGCCACCAATGAATTTAATACAGGTGAGGGAGGGAGGGGGGCCGCACTGGCCACCAATAAATTTAATACTGGGGGGGGAGGGTGGGGGGCCGCACTGGCCACCAATGAATTTAATACTGGGGAGGGAGGGGGGGCCGCACTGGCCACCAATGAATTTAAAACTGGGGAGGGAGGGGGGTCTGCCCCCTGCTGCCTGGCAGCATCTGATCTCTTGCTGATCACAGCCCCTGATTGTGCTGATCACAGCCCCCTGTAAGAGATCGGGTGCTGCCAGGCAGCAGGGGGCAGTCATGTTCACAGTTCTTAGTATATTCTAACTTGAAGCATCCCCCTCACTATGGGAACGCCTCTGTGTTAGAATATACTGTCGGATCTGAGTTTTGACGATCTAACTCAAATCTGATGGTATATTCTAACATAGAGGCGTTCCCATGGTGATGGGGACGCTTCAAGTTAAAATATACCATCGGATTGGAGAAAACTCTGATCTGATGGTATATTAATAGGGACTCCTGACTTTACATTGAAAGTCAATGGGGGACGGATCCGTTTGCAATTGCACCATATTGTGTCAACGTCAAACGGATCCGTCCCCATTGACTTGCATTGTAAGTCAGGACGGATCCGTTTGGCTCCGCACGGCCAGGCGGACACCAAAACGACTTTTTCCTTCATGTCTGGTGATCCTCCAAAAATCAAGGAAGACACACGGAAACAAAAACGGAAACGGATCACGGAACAACGGAACCCCGTTTTGCGGACCGTGAAAAAAAAAACTGTCGTGTGCATGAGGCCTAACATTCATTCAGACATTAGCTATTCATTTATTCCCAGTAATGGCACTGCTACTGTATTTATATATCAAACTGTTGTAGATCTTACCTTCTGTACACCTTGAGAACAAGCTTCCTAGAGCAGAGTCATCTGAAGCCCACACAATTCCGCTTCTTAGTAGTCAAAACACACAGCAGACCGCCCTTAAATCTAACCCGTCTCCTACCACAAACTTTCTATTGTTCAACAGGCAGCAGTCTGCTAACAGGTCAATTAACAATTTGTGCATTTAAGGGGAATTTATCATAAAGGTGAATTTTTCAAACAACGCATGAGGAAGATTTATCACAACTATGGCAAAGGAAAATGGAGGTCACCACTTGCATATTTTGAAGGGCCTCTGAGAAATGAGAGCTGGAAGCTGATTGGTTGCTATGGACAACTGCTTAATTTTTCCTTTGCACCAGTTATGATTTATCATAAGAGAAGGAGTCAGCTTTGCTCTGCATAGCTATAATTCTCACCAAATTTATAAACTTTCACATATTAAACCACTTGTCTAGAAATGTTGCTTCAGTTTTTACAGCTGTACTGGAATTAGATTGCATAGCCTGCGTAGATAATCACTTTTCAACGGCAGCAAAAAAAAATCACAAAGTGCAGAAATAACAGCACCATTCTTCTGAATAAGGCTCCATTCAGACGTCCGTAGTGCAAATTGCGGATCCGCAATACACCCGGCCGGCACCACCATAGAAATGCCTATTCTTGTCTGCAATTGCGGACAAGAATTGGACATGCTCTATTTTCTTGCGGAGCTGCGGCCTGGAAGATTGGGGCTGTGCTCCGGAAATGCGGATGCGGAGAGCACATAGTGTGCTCTCCGCATCTCTTCCGGCCCCATAGAGAATGAATGGGTCCGCACCCATTGCGGATAATTGCAGAAAGGATGCGGATTCATTCTACGGACGTCTGAATGGAGCCTAAGGGCTCTTTGAGACGAGCATATCCTGTGCAGGACTTAAGCTCCGTGTGTGAGAGTAATTCTCTATTGTGGATACTGCTGGTTTCGCAGGAGCGCACGGCATTATATTGAATTAGGCCTCTTGCACACGGCCGTTGTGCTCCCGTGTCCGTATTTCGGGCCGCATACGGGCACCGGCATTGTGCATTCCCCATTACGGATGCGGACCCATTCACTTGAAGTGGAACGGACGGATCACAGACGCATTCAAGTTGAATGGGTCTGGATCCGTCTCGGCCGCCGCACGGACGTTGCCTGTGCATTGGAGAACGCAAATTGCGGTCCCCAATGCACGGAACCGAACCACAACGGCCGTGTGCAAGAGGCCTTATAATGCTTTGTGTTCCTGCATGACCTTCCTTCTACAGAATCATTCTGAAATAATGCTGTCAGCAGGGACGTGCACAGACATTTTGAAGGGCAGGGGCTTAAAGTATGGCCTCATGCACACGACCGTTGTTTCATTCCGTGTCCGTTGTTCTGTTTTTCGTGATTTTCTGCTGACCCATTGACTTTCAATGGGTCCGTTGAAAACTCGGCTAATGCACCATTTGTCATTCACGTCCGTGATCCTTGGTTCCAGTCCGTCAAAAAAATATAACCTGTCCTATTTTTTTCGCGGATAACGGTTTGCGGACCCATTCAAGTCAATAGGTTCGCGAAAAAATGCAGAGGCATCCATTTTTTTCCTATCATTTGCATGGCAAAATTGACTTAAGCTTTTTTTTACTTTCCTTCATGTCTGGTGAACCTCCAAAAATCAAGGAAGACACACGGAAACAAAAACGGAAACGGATCACGGAACAACGGAACCCCATTTTGCGGAACGGAACACAACAACGGTCGTGTGCATAAGGCCTATAACTGTCGTATTTATTTATTTTTTGGAGTATTGGATTGTGGTGATTAACCCCTTCCCGACCGCAATCTGTATATATACGTGATAGCTGCACATACCCCGTGCAGCTACCACGTATATAAACGTTCTGGCAGCTCTTTAATCCAAGCGCTGCAAAGCGCTTGGATTAAAGCTTCTGCCCCTGCCCTGCTGCTGTCACGGACAGCATACAGTGCAGTAATGCCGGCAAGGGACCAATCAGAGTGGCCCCTTGCCGACAATCGATCCGATTGGTTAGTCTGTGCAGACTAACCAATCGGATCGCGGCAGTGAAAAAAATGCCGGTTTCATGCTCTGATCTGCGCTCTGCAGATCAGAGCATGAAATCAGGTAGGGTCCTCGTAATACCCCCCCGATCTGTGCCCCCAATCTGTGCCCCCAATCTGTGGCTGTGCCCTGATGCGGTCCGCCCCCTCCCCGCCCCATGCATTCAGTCTCACCCGCCCCTCCTGCCCCAGCCTCCCTCAATATTGGCGGCCGTACCCCCGATCCCCCCCTTTCCAGCGCTGCCCCCGATCCCCGCTGCCCCCGATCCCCCTGCTGTGTGTGATGGCGGCGGCTCCATTACTGAGCCGCCGCCATCAGCAGAGAGTGTCAGCTCTATGCTGACACTCTCCTGTAACCCCATAGATGCCGCGGTTGCGGCATCCATGGGGTTAATAGAGGGAGGGAGCTCCCTCTCTCAACCATTGGGGCTGCAGCGCTGTGATTGCAGCACCCGATGATTGCCATGGCAACCGGACGCTTTGCAAAAGCGTCCGGTTGCCATGGCAAAGGCGTCCAGTGCTGCCACCTACAAGACATCTGGAAGTATTATACTTTGGAATGCAAGAGCATTGCAAAGTATAGTACAACTATCAGCCCCACTGGATCTTCAAGATCCAAGAGGGAACTGATAAAAAAAGTGAAAATAATAAAAGTAAAAATAAATAAATAAATAGAAATGTAAATTAAAAAAAGAAATTGCCTTTTCCTATAAAAAAAATGAAAAAATAAAATAAAATACACATATTAGGTGTCATCTCGTCCGTAACGACCTTCTCTATAAATATATCACATGATAGACCCCGTCCGATAAACACCATAAAAATTAAATTAAAAAAACAGTGCCAAAAAAGCTATTTTTGTCACCTTACATCACAAAAAGTGCAACAGTAACTGATCAAAAAGGCTTATGACCCCCAAAATAGTACCAAACAGTCACCTCGTCACGCAAAAAATGATACCCTATGTAAGACAATCGCCCGAAAAATAAAAAAGCTATGGCTCTCAGACTATAGAGACACTAAAACATCATTTTTTTGGTTTCAGAAATGCTATTATTGTGTAAAACTTAAATAAATAAGAAAAAGTATACATATTGGGTATTGCCACGTCCATAACGATCTTCTCTATAAAACAATCACATGACCTAACTCCTCAGATGAACGCTGTAAAAGTAAATAAATGAAAACTGTTCCAAAACAGCCAATTTTTGGGTCACCTTGCCCCATAAAGTGTAATAATGAATGATCAAAAAATCCTATGTACACAAAATGGTACCAATAAAAACCTCAACACTTTCTGCAAAAAACGAGCCCATGCACAAGACGATCGGCAGAAAAATAAAAAACATATGGCATTCAGAAAACCAATCCAGCACAATCTGCCTTCCAAAAACCGCATGGCATTCCCTTACTTCTGCGCCCTGCCGTGTGCCCGTACAGCAGTTTACGACCACATGTGTGGTGTTTATGTAAACCGCGGAATCAGGGTAATAAATATTGAGTTTTGTAATATAAAAAGAATGGGCACTCTTATAACTGGACCACACAGTTAGTAAAGCTACACTAATTTATTAATAGCAATGATCGCCATACATAAAAGTAAGTAGCAATAAATGAACAATGATCACCATACATAAAAGTTATATGCCCTATGTAAAACTTGACTCCTAAAATGATAAAATTAATAAAAATTGACAATACAATGCAATCATCAATCCTCTGATATAGCTGATGAAATAAGAAGGTCAGGAGGGCTATTATCCCGGCCAAAATAGAGATGAAGATGTGGAACCTAGGTCTGTTCCAACTGCCTGTGTATATTCAATCAGCTGCAACAATGGTTGATACCGAATATGCCCCCAAAAGAAAATAAATTAATATATAAACCGTGATAAAAAAGAAAGAAAATTTTTGTATATATAGAATACACTCCAAAGAGTATATACAAAAGTGCACCAATGAAAATACCATGTGCTGGCAAAAAAATATAATAATAAATTATCAATCAATAATAATCCCAATATAGAAATCAAGTGCAAATGTGTGCAAATAGCTGAAAATATAAAAATATAGAGTATTTGAAGACTAGCAGTATTCAACTCTTCAAGCACCCGTGTGAAATCAAAAAGTGTCTCTGGAGACTCGGTAATAGCAGTGGGCAGTCCGCACTCCCTGGTTAATAGTATCTCTAGAGCTCAGACTTTCTTCTATACTAGAGCAACTTTCCTAGAGGACGATTAGAGATTTTAATATTAAGTCCACACAGTTCCTAGGAGTGCGTTAAATATCGCAGGGTTATAGTCCAACAGATTTCAACGGAGACTGTGCAGTGTCAATGCGGTAAGGTGGCTTTGCGGCAGTCAGTACAAATATAGCAGTATTAGTTGTAGTTTCTTACTTACATTCAGTCCTGCTGTCCACCGTGGCGTCCCACGTGGTGTAGGTTTTAGGGTAAGTGAGCCTTACTGCCAAATAGAAAGACTGTATGATCCGGTCTTATAATCCTATGACTTCGACTGTGAATCCAGGCGCTGGCTCTGTTACGCTGTGAATGCACTCTGAGTTGCCTTGATTAGAGTGGATGTTCCACCTGTGATTCAGTCACACCCATAGGTAGCTGCACAATATCCAAAAGGCCGCGGTTCCTTTTTCTTTTCCTTATAAGCGCTTGCTTGGTCCAGACAAAAATAACAGGTTGTTGTAGTTTAAAGTTGTCCGGTTTTAGTCAGCTCCAATTCTTCCACGCCAGACGCGTTTCGAAGGTTATCCTCCTTCTTCCTGAGTGGCTATGTTGGAACTGACTCGCTAGCCGACTATTTATACAGATTAGCTTTCAACAAGCTCTTTGGCAAACCCGAGATGGATCCCAGAAACCTGGATTTCACATATATAATTTTCTATTTGTTGCGATATTAATGCGGTTCATCTGCGGTTTTCTATGCACTCATGCGTTTTTTATACCATATAATCTTGGGTTCATCAGAAACATTACCTATATGTAATTATTATTGTAACTAGTTGCGTTCTCATTTTACATAGATAATTACATCGAATGTCACAAAACCTCACTCAATATTACATATTCTCAGGCGCACATTGTGCTCAATATCTAAAGTGTGTGGACATATGGTAGACCAGTTTATACGGTGTAAAACCAAATAAATCTCATGGATATTTAGGCAAATCTAGTCTATCAGCAGATATATATATATATATATATATATATATGTATTATGATAATATATTAATTAAATAGTATTCAAATTATTTATTAAAAATTATTATTAAATATATTTATTAATGTTTAAAAAAGTATTAAATATGTGGGGCATCTTACGTGTCTAGCAATATATAAAATTATATGAATTGTATATATAAAAAATATAAAAAGTGCAAGCATATAGAAAGCATATCATTAAATATTCTGAGATATTTGTGCTACCTCTATTGCAGGGTATATATCCACATCTGCATATAGAGAATATATTTAAAAATAACAGAGGTATTTCGGACACAGAAAAATTCAGGATCCGAGATCTTGGCTTCCAATCAGTGCTTGATGGAATGTATACAGCATTCTAGGTCCACTGGGGGACATTGACTGAAATGGTTCGGGCAGGGTAGAAGGTATGGGTTAATAGATGGAATGAGGGTGGAGACCCACAGCGCAGGAGGGGTCATAGTGCTGCTAAACAGCCCGACCAGTACCCCTCATGAGCCGCAGGCATCCACCCCCCTTATAGGAACCCAAAGATTTCCAATTCGGCATTTAGCCCCGCTGGAGCCAAACTGCCAAATTCGAAAATCCTTCTTGACTCAGCCCTAGACATTCGTGCAATGTGATTGGCAATGTGATTGCCTCCCCTCCAATGTCGTTCTATCTGTTCGAAATCTGCAAAAGTTAGAGTCTTGGGATCTTGGTTGTGGATCAGTTTAAAATGTCTGGATAGCACATGTTTTTCATAGCCTTTCTTAATATTATTTATATGTTCTGCTATCCTAATTTTTAGAGGTCTTTTGGTCCTGCCAATGTATTGTTTGGCACATGGGCATTCAATAATATAGATGACATTTGAACTATTACACGTAAGGAGATCCTTTATTTCAACCGAAAAGGTATTTTGTGTTGAGCTCACTCGTGTAATTTTTTTCGCAAAGGACGTATTCTTACAATCGATACAGCACCCACATCTATGGAACCCACTTCTTTTTAACCATTTATTAATGGACCCGGTTTCTCTTATCTGATTTTTAATAGATGGTGCTATTTTCAAACCCAAGTTGGGGGCCTTCATGTACACTATCTCTGGTATTAGTGGGACCAAAGGACCTATAATTGTATCCTTCTGGATTAGGTGCCAATGGTTTTTGATGCTTTGTTCAATTTTCTTACGTTGTACATTATAAGGCAATATTATGCGAAATTTATTATTAGTAGTAGTTCTATCAACTTTCTTTTGGTTGGCCTCAAAAAACTTCTTCCTATCCATCTTTCTAACTTTTTGCAGGGCATTTTCGATAACTGTCTCTGGGTATTCCTTGGCCAAAAATTTTTCTCTCATGTTAATAGATTCTTCCTCAAATCCAGCCTGGCTAGTGCAGTTCCTTTTGATTCTACGGAACTGACCAGTAGGTATATCCAATAGCCAGGAGGGTAGATGGCAGCTGGAAAAGAGGATGAAGCTATTTTTAGCTACCTCTTTCTGAAACGTAGTACATATATATTGGTTCATTTGGGTAGTGATCCGTATGTCCAGAAACTCTGTGTGGTCCTGATTAGTATTAGAGGAGAATTTGAGATTATATTCATTCTTATTGATTTCTTCTAAGAAGGTGTGGAGGCTAGACATATCTCCCTGCCAAATAAATATTACATCATCGATGTAACGCTGCCAGAGCGTTGATAGAACTACTAATGATAATAAATTTTGCATAATATTGCCTTATAATGTACAACGTAAGAAAATTGAACAAAGCATCAAAAACCATTGGCACGTAATCCAGAAGGATAAAATTATAGGTCCTTTGGTCCCACTAATACCGGAGATAGTGCACATGAAGGCCCCCAACTTGGGTTTGAAAATAGCACCATCTATTAAAAATCAGATAAGAGAAACCGGGTCCATTAATAAATGGTTAAAAAGAAGTGGGTTCCATAGATGTGGGTGCTGTATCAATTGTAAGAATACGTCCTTTGCGAAAAAAATTACACGAGTGAGCTCAACACAAAATACCTTTTCGGTTGAAATAAAGGATCTCCTTACGTGTAATAGTTCAAATGTCATCTATATTATTGAATGCCCATGTGCCAAACAATACATTGGCAGGACCAAAAGACCTCTAAAAATTAGGATAGCAGAACATATAAATAATATTAAGAAAGGCTATGAAAAACATGTGCTATCCAGACATTTTAAACTGATCCACAACCAAGATCCCAAGACTCTAACTTTTGCAGATTTCGAACAGATAGAACGACATTGGAGGGGAGGCAATCACATTGCCAATCACATTGCACGAATGTCTAGGGCTGAGTCAAGAAGGATTTTCGAATTTGGCAGTTTGGCTTCAGCGGGGCTAAATGCCGAATTAAAAATCTTTGGGTTCCTATAAGGGGGGTGGACGCCTGCGGCTCATGAGGGGTACTGGTCTGGCTGTTTAGCAGCACTATGACCCCTCCTGCGCTGTGGGTCTCCACCCTCATTCCATCTATTAGCCCATACCTTCTACCCTGCCCGAACCATTTCAGTCAATGTCCCCCAGTGGACCTAGAATGCTGTATACATTCCATCAAGCACTGATTGGAAGCCAAGATCTCGGATCCTGAATTTTTCTTTGTCCGAAATACCTCTGTTATTTTTAAATATATTCTCTATATACAGATGTGGATATATACCCTGCAATGGAGGTAGCACAAATATCTCAGAATATTTAATGATATGCTTTCTATATACTTGCACTTTTTATATTTTTTATATATACAATTCATATAATTTTATATATTGCTAGACACGTAAGATGCCCCACATATTTAATACTTTTTTAAACATTAATAAATATATTTAATAATAATTTTTAATAAATAATTTTAATACTATTTAATTAATATATTATCATAATGCATATATATATATATATATATATATATATATATATATATATATATACAGTACAGACCAAAAGTTACCTTCTCATTCAAAGAGTTTTCTTTATTTTCATGACTATGAAGGCATCAAAACTATGAATTAACGCATGTGGAATTATATACATAACAAACAAGTGTGAAACAACTGAAAATATGTCATATTCTAGGTTCTTCAAAGTAGCCACCTTTTGCTTTGATTACTGCTTTGCACACTCTTGGCATTCTCTTGATGAGCTTCAAGAGGTAGTCCCCTGAAATGGTCTTCCAACAGTCTTGAAGGAGTTCCCAGAGATGCTTAGCACTTGTTGGCCCTTTTGCCTTCACTCTGCGGTCCAGCTCACTCCAAACCATCTTGATTGGGTTCAGGTCCGGTGACTGTGGCGGCCAGGTCATCTGGCGCAGCACCCCATCACTCTCCTTCATGGTCAAATAGCCCTTACTTTCAAAGTTTTCCCAATTTTTCGGCTGACTGACTGACCATCATTTCTTAAAGTAATGATGGCCACTAGTTTTTCTTTACTTAGCTGCTTTTTTCTTGCCATAATACAAATTCTAACAGTCTATTCAGTAGGACTATCAGCTGTGTATCCACCCGACTTCTCCTCAACGCAACTGATGGTCCCAACCCCATTTATAAGGTAAGAAATCCCACTTATTAAACCTGACAGGGCACACCTGTGAAGTGAAAACCATTTCAGGGGACTACCTCTTGAAGCTCATCAAGAGAATGCCAAGAGTGTGCAAAGCAGTAATCAAAGCAAAAGGTGGCTACTTTGAAGAACCTAGAATATGACATATTTTCAGTTGTTTCACACTTGTTTGTTATGTATATAATTCCACATGTGTTAATTCATAGTTTTGATGCCTTCAGTGTGAATCTACAATTTTCATAGTCATGAGAATAAAGAAAACTCTTTGAATGAGAAGGTGTCTCCAAACTTTTGGTCTGTACTGTATCTGCTGATAGACTAGATTTGCCTAAATATCCATGAGATTTATTTGGTTTTACACCGTATAAACTGGTCTACCATATGTCCACACACTTTAGATATTGAGCACAATGTGCGCCTGAGAATATGTAATATTGAGTGAGGTTTTGTGACATTCGATGTAATTATCTATGTAAAATGAGAACGCAACTAGTTACAATAATAATTACATATGGGTAATGTTTCTGATGAACCCAAGATTATATGGTATAAAAAACGCATGAGTGCATAGAAAACCGCAGATGAACCGCATTAATATCGCAACAAATAGAAAATTATATATGTGAAATCCAGGTTTCTGGGATCCATCTCGGGTTTGCCAAAGAGCTTGTTGAAAGCTAATCTGTATAAATAGTCGGCTAGCGAGTCAGTTCCAACATAGCCACTGAGGAAGAAGGAGGATAACCTTCGAAACGCGTCTGGCGTGGAGGAATTGGAGCTGACTAAAACCGGACAACTTTAAACTACAACAACCTGTTATTTTTGTCTGGACCAAGCAAGCGCTTATAAGGAAAAGAAAAAGGAACCGTGGCCTTTTGGATATTGTGCAGCTACCTATGGGTGTGACTGAATCACAGGTGGAACACCCACTCTAATCAAGGCAACTCAGAGTGCATTCACAGCGTAACAGAGCCAGCGCCTGGATTCACAGCCGAAGGCATAAGATTATAAGACCAGATCATACAGTCTTTCTATTTGGCAGTAAGGCTCACTTACCCTAAAACCTACACCACGTGGGACGCCACGGTGGACAGCAGGACTGAATGTAAGTAAGAAACTACAACTAATACTGCTATATTTGTACTGACTGCCGCAAAGCCACCATACCGCATTGACACTGCACAGTCTCCGTTGAAATCTGTTGGACTATAACCCTGCGATATTTAACGCACTCCTAGGAACTGTGTGGACTTAATATTAAAATCTCTAATCGTCCTCTAGGAAAGTTGCTCTAGTATAGAAGAAAGTCTGAGCTCTAGAGATACTATTAACCAGGGAGTGCGGACTGCCCCTATTACCGAGTCTCCAGAGACACTTTTTGAGACACTTTTTGATTTCACACGGGTGCTTGAAGATTTGAATACTGCTAGTCTTCAAATACTCTATATTTTTATATTTTCAGCTATTTGCACACATTTGCACTTGATTTCTATATTGGGTTTATTATTGATTGATAATTTATTATTATATTTTTTTGCCAGCACATGGTATTTTCATTGGTGCACTTTTGTATATACTCTTTGGAGTGTATTCTATATATACAAAATTTTTCTTTCTTTTTTTCACGGTTTATATATTTATTTATTTTCTTTTGGGGGCATATTCGGTATCAACCATTGTTGCAGCTGATTGAATATACACAGGCAGTTGGAACAGACCTAGGTTCCACATCTTCATCTCTATTTTGGCCGGGATAATAGGCCTCCTGACCTTCTTATTTCATCAGCTATATCAGCGGATTGATGATTGCATTGTA
Source organism: Bufo bufo (assembly GCF_905171765.1). NCBI lineage: Eukaryota > Metazoa > Chordata > Amphibia > Anura > Bufonidae > Bufo > Bufo bufo. The sequence continues at coordinate 409,740,501 of NC_053392.1, forward strand.
TTGTCACTTTTTATTAATTTCATCATTTTAGGAGTCAAGTTTTACATAGGGCATATAACTTTTATGTATGGTGATCATTGTTCATTTATTGCTACTTACTTTTATGTATGGCGATCATTGCTATTAATAAATTAGTGTCGCTTTACTAACTGTGTGGTCCAGTTATAAGAGTGCCCATTCTTTTTATATTACAATTGTCTTTTTGGTGGTCGGGGTACGACATCTGATTGGTGCACCTTGCCATCTTGAATCAGGGGTGAGCCGTCCTTCCCTCTGTTTACTTACCCAAATATTGAGTTTTGTTTGGCTGTTAACCCTCAATGTGTTAAAGAAAAAAAAATTATAAAATGGAAAATCTGCCAAAAAAGTGAAATTTAGAAATTTCATCTCCATTTTCCTTTAATTCTTGTGGAACGTCTAAAGGGTTAACAAAGTTTGTAAAATCAGTTTTGAGTAACTTGAGGGGTGTAGTTTCTACAATGGGGTCAGTTATGGGGTTTCCACTATGTAGGCCCCACAAAGTGACTTCAGACCTGAACCGGTCCTTAAAAAGTGGGTTTTGGAAATTTTCTTAAAAATTGTAAGAATTGCTTCTAAACTTCTAAGCCTTCTAACGTCCTAAAAAAATAAAATGACATTTCCAAAAGGATGCCAACATAAAGTAGACATATGGGGAATGTTAAGTAATAAATATTTTATTAGGTATGACTTTCTGTTTTAGAAGCAGAGAAATTGAAATTTGGAAAATTGTGAATTTTTCAAAATTTTTGGTAAATTTGGGATTTTTTCATAAATAAAGGTGAAATATATTGACTCAAATATATGACTATCATGAAGTACAATGTGTCACGAGAAAACAATCTCAGAATGGCTTGGATAAGTAAAAGTGTTCCAAAGCTATTACCACATAAAGTGAGGCATGTCAGATTTGTAAATTTTGACCTGGACCCTGGGGCATCAATGACCCTTGGTCATGAAAGGGTTAATATCTCCTTGGTGGCCCTATTTCAACTTTTCACTGTGTATTCAATTACCCCTTAATTCCACATTTTTGTTCCCTGTACTGCCTACTTTTACCTGTGCTTAAAATAGGGTTGCTAGGCATGGTCCGTCTATCTATTGAAGGATGCAGAAGCAGGCTGCGTGCAAGGTCACATTACTGACAGCCAGGGACTGTAAGTAAATGATTAAAGCCAGGTCCTCCCCAGCAGCTGATAACAGTGCCTGGGCTGTGTGCACTTCTCCCTGTCCCTGCGCTTGGCAGATGCTCCCTCACTCAGCAGAGCTGGAGAAGTAGAGTTGAAGCAGCACAGACCAGGGAAGGGAGATCTGCCATCTGCTCAGTGTATAAATGAAAGAAACATGTGGTAAGAGGACCCCTTTGTGCTGCAGGAGATTAACCCTTTAGGGGGGGAGAGCTCTGGTTACTGACACTTTTGGGGGGCTATTGTTACTGGCTAGTGAGGGCAGGCGGGATTAGCCTCAGGGTGAGGGCAGTGGCGGCCATCTTAACTGAATAGTGAGATTGCAGTTTTATGCAGACTGGTTGCTAAGGGCTGAATCTTATTAAATATGGGGTAAGTCAGTCTAATAGTAACTGATTCTGGAATATCATGTTATTAGTAACTACATATATGAAAATTGAAATTAGGGTCTAAATGTGACAGTTATCCTTTAAGTAAAAAAAAAAAAGGTCACTTGTCATGATTTAAAAAAATGTTTGTACCACAAAGCTTATTTTTCTAGAAGTCCTACCTTGTTCTCCATGAATTTTTTGATACTGTAATTGTAAACACAATAGAATCCACAAATATTACTTTTTTGGTTTCACCGTACATATTTAAAATGAGTGATGTCATTACAAGACTCTAATATGCAAAGAGACAAAGAACTACAACCCCCAGTATGCAAAGGGTCAAAGTAATACAACTATTGTTCCTTTGCATACTTGTTTTGTTCCTGGACTTTAAACTATATACAATATATTACCAGGGCGGGCACTGAGGGCAGACAGGCACTAAAGGAACCTAGGCAGCAGACGGAGTCACGCAGGCCAGCGCTGGCTCCCCTGCATTAATCCCGCTGGGGGGGTCAGGTGACGTAGCAGATGGAGGGGGGGCGTGCGAACTTGCGGCACGCTTCTAGTGGGTCAGCTTGGGCAGGGCTGTTTTTAATTTTGATTGGATCCAGGGCGAGAATTTACTTGGGCCCCCAGGATCCCGCTTTCCCACACCCTAGCAGGCAATCACGCCCTCCACCACTATATATAATATAGCTTACAGTGAATGACTGTAAATACTTACAGTTCTGAAGATTCCAGCAGGCTCAGGATCAGTGCTCTGGGCTGGAAGTGGGCACCGCTCTGCAGTTCAGGAAGGAGACCAGGGCTCGGCTTACCCAAGCGTTACAGTGCACCCCAGCACCCCACAGTATGCAGTATAGCACCCTATAGTATACAGCACCCCAAAGTATGCAATACATAGTATAACACCCCACAGTATACAGTAGAGCAGTATAGCACCACACAGTATACAGCACTCTCAATATATAATCTCATCCAGCAGCCCCCCAGTATATAATTTCATATAGCCTCCCCCAGTATATAATCCCACACAGCAGCCCCCCCAGTATATAATCTCATACAGCAGCCCCCTCAATATATAATCCCATACAGCAGCCCCCCCGGCGCCAGTATATAATCTCATACAGCAGCCCCCCAGTATATAATCCCACACAGCAGCCCCCTGTATATAATCCCACACAGCAGCCCCCAGTATATAATCCCAGACAGCAGCCCCCCAGTATATAATCCCACACAGCAGCCCCCCAGTATATAATCCCACACAGCAGCCCCCCAGTATATAATCCCACACAGCAGCCCCCCAGTATATAATCCCACACAGCAGCCCCCCAGTATATAATCCCACACAGCAGCCCCCTAGTATATAATCCCACACAGCAGCCCCCTAGTATATAATACCACACAGCACCCCCCCCAGTATATAATCCCACACAGCAGCCCCCCCAGTATATAATCCCACACAGCCTCCCCCAGCATCCCTCTGGCCCCAGTACATAATCTCATACAGCAGCCCCCCCAGTATATAATCCCACACAGCAGCCCCCCAGTATATAATCCCACACAGCAGCCCCCCCAGTATATAATCCCACACAGCCTCCCCCATCATACAATCCTCAGACCCTCCCCAGTAGTCGCATCCACCTCTCCAGCGCTGACAGACTCTCTCCCCTCTACAGAGGCTGCTGAGCAGCCATCCCTGATCTTCTTACTCTGCAGACAGACGGCCAGTACCTGTGATAGCAGAGCGCTGCCACCCCAAGTGACCTACCCTTCCCCTGCAGGCTGCAGCAACACTGAGTCCTGGAAGAAAGAAAGGACCTTTGATTACCTCATAGACATTTGACCAGTAATATCGCTATGTTACTGGTCACATGGTGATGATGTCATGTAAGGTCCTTTCTCCCACAGCTCTCTCTCTCTCTCACTGTTCGCTCTGGAGTGCTGGTGTTCTGTAAGGGCATTAAAGGGGCAGGGGCAGGGGCAGAAGGGGGCATGGGCCCAAGCCCCCTTTGAGCCCTATGTGTGCACTTCCCTGGCTGTCAGTATAATTCTGTAGAACTAAGGTCCTGAAGAGACACTCATAGTAACATAGTAACACAGGGGGTCATTTAAGAAACAGAAATATGCCTAAATTAGGTGGTTGCACCGCAACCTGTGACTTTTCCCCACTTACGCCAGGTCTAAAAAAAAGTGGCCGTGGCGTGGGCGGGGATGGGCCAGCGGGCCCGTCTCAATCATCATTTTCTATGCCTGGTTTAGGCCTCATGCACACGAACGTATTTTCTTGTCCAAGTTTTTTTTTGCAGACCGTATACGGAACCATTCATATCAATGGGTCCACGAAAAATGTTTTACTCCGTTTCCGTATGTTCGTATTTCCGTTCTGCAAAAAAATAGAACATGTCCTATTAGGGTCCATTCACACATCCGCAAAATGGGTCCGCATCCGTTCCGCATTTTTGCGGAGCAGGTGCGGACCCATTCATTTTCAATGGGGCCGGAATGTGCTGTCCGCATCCACATTTGCGGATCCACACTTCCGTTCCGCAAAAAAATAGAACATGTCCTATTCTTGTCTGCAATTGTGGACAAGAAATGGCATTTTTTATGAGAGTGCCGGCGATGTGCGGTCTGCAAAATTTGCAACGCAGATTGCCAATGTCCATGTTTTGTGGATCCGCCAAACACGTGTGAATGGACTCTTATTGTCCGCATTACGGACAAAGATAGTACTGTTCTATTAGGGGCCAGCTGTTCCGTTCCGCAAAATATGGAATGCACATAGGCATCATCCATATTTTTTGCGGATCCGTTTTTTGCAGACCACAAAATACATAGTCATGTGCATGATGCCACAGGTGTAGAAAGTGATCTAAATGTAAGACAGATGGGAAGGTGTCTTACATTTAGAAGCGGTGGTGGATGCACCAAAGTTATGGAGATGCCTGTGTTGCTACATAACTTCGGCCGATCCACTGTCAACACAGGGCCTTATTAAGACCGGTTTTAATAAATGTGGCCCATAATTTATAAGGCTGAAAAAAGACATCTGTACATCCAGTTCGGCCTGTTAGCCTTTAAGTTGATTGAGAGAAAGGCAAAAAAAAAAAAACTGTGAGGTAGAAGACAATTTTCCCCACTTAAGGCCTCATGCACACGACCGTTGTTGTGTTCCGTGTCCGTTGTTCCATTTTCCGTGATTTTCTGTGGACCCATTAACTTTCAATGGGTCCGTTGAAAACTCGGATAATGCACCGTTTGTCATCCGCGTCCGTGATCCGTGTTTCCAGTCCGTCAAAAAACATGACCTGTCCTATTTTTTTCACGGACAACGGTTCGCGGATCCATTCAAGTCAATGGGTCCGTGAAAAAACACGAAAACACAGAGGCACACAAGATTGTCATCCGCGTCCGTTTTTTTCCTATCATTTGCAAGGCAAACTTGACTTAGATTTTTTTTTTCACTTTTCATGTCTGGTGATCCTCCAAAAATCAAGGAAGACACACGGAAACAAAAACAGAAACGGATCACGGAACCCCGTTTTGCGGACCGCGAAAAAATACTGTTGTGTGCATGAGGCCTAAGGGGAAAAAAAATCCTTCCCGATTCCATTCAGGCAATCAGAATAATTCCCTGGATCAACGACCCATCTCTAGTAGCTATAGCCTGTAATATTATTACACTCCAGAAATACATCCAGGCCCCTCTTGAATTCCTTTATTGTACTCACCATCACCACCTCCTCAGGCAGAGAGTTCTTTAGCCTACATTCACACGACCGTATGTGTTTTGCTATCCACAAAACATGGATCCACCAAAAATACAGATGACATCCGTTTGGCATCCGTATTGCATCCATTTTTTTGCGGATCCATTGTAAGGCATCTTTCACACGAGCGAGTTTTCTGCGCAGGTGCAATACTTAACGTGAATGCATTGCACCTGCACTGAATCCTGACCCATTAATTTCAATGGGTCTGTGTACATGAGTGTTGTTTTTCACGCATCACTTCTGCATTGTGTGAAAATTGCAGCATGTTCTATATTCTGCGTTTTTCACGCAGCCCTGGCCCAATAGAAGTGAATGGGGCTGCATGAAAAACTTGCTTCCAGGTGCAATGTGTTTTTCACTGATGGTTGTGTGGCAGGCACAGCACTATGAAGTGCCTTTTGCGCTGTGGCATTAGAAGAATTCTGATATCTCTGACTTTTTTTGTCTAACCAGAATATCTATTACTCTGTAATTCCTCTAGCGCCGTTCTATGGAAACAGTAGTTTTAAAGAGCACACCAAATGCTTGAAATAACTTCTTTATTAACTTCAACTTTTCTTCATATATAACACTGCCGCCTCCGCAGCAGATAGTCCACGTACATAACACATGTTAAAAAGATATCACAAAATGGCGGTATACATAAGATGGTGGTTCAACTGTTCAATCTTGCCATTCAACATAAAATGGTGGATATATTTCTCTCTTAAATATTAGTGTTGAGCGTGAATATTCGAAAAGCAAACTTTTTCACGATTTATCGGCACTTCAAGAATTCGCGAATATTTAGAATATAGTGCTATATATTCGTAATGCCGAATATTCATTATTTTTTTCATTTTTTTTTAACACAGTACATTTCAGGAGATCATCCCTCCCTTCTTCTAGCTTGTGGGCCAATGAGAAGGCTTTGTCACAGCTTAGCAACATCTCTAGCAACCAATAGAAAAGTTGCCTACCCCACGCTGATATTTCGCGCGCATTACACGAATAATACATTGCCGATTTTTACAATCAAGAATTTAATCTCGAATTCACAAATATATGACAAAATATTCGCGAAATATTGCAAATTCGAATATTGCCTCCACCGCTCATCACTAATAACAACTGATCGCAGGTTTTAGCAGTTCACAGGTACTTAAATATTTAGTCATATGACGTATGACGGCATAACTACACTGCTACATGCATGGGGGCCAGGGGCCACTATTAAACAGATTGGCGCTATTGAGTTCACTGTTAAAGGGGCGGGCACTGTGGAGGTCACTGTAAAAGGGGTAGGCACTGCGGAGGTCACTGTTAAAGGGGCGGGCACTATGAAGTTCACTGTTAAAGGGGTGGGCACTGTGGAGGTCTCTGTTAAAGGGGCGGGCACTGTAAAGGTCACTGTTAAAGGGGCGGCCACTATGAAGGTCACTGTTAAAGGGGCGGCCACTATGAAGGTCACTGTTAAAAGGGGTGGTCAATGTTAATGGGGCGGGCACTGTGGAGGGCACTGTGGAAGTCAATGTTAAACGGGAGGGCACTGGAGGTCACTGTTAAAGGGGAGGGCACTGTTAAAGAGGCAGGCATTGTGGAGGTCACTGATAAAGGGGTGGACACTGTGGAGGTCACTGTTAAAGGGGCGGACACTGTGGAGGTCACTGTTAAAGATGCGGTCACTGTTAAAGGGGCAGGCACTGTGGAGGTCAATGTTAAAGGGGCGGCCACTGTGGAGGTCAATGTTAAAGGGGTGGCCACTGTGGAGGTCACTGTTAAAGGGGCAGGCACTGTGGAGATCACTGTTAAAGGGGCAGGCACTGTGGAGGTCATTGCTAAAGGGTCGGGTACTGTAGAGGTCACTGTTATGGGGGAAACTGTTGATATCTTTTTACAACACACGGAAACATAAAATGAAATAGGTGAAATATACCCGTGCAAAGTCGAGTCCTTCTGCTAGTAAGTAAGTAAGAAATTGAGAAAGCATAAACTCCTGTATAAACAAAAGCTTACAATACAGTTAGCCAGTGCTAGACAGGATTAGCTAACCATTTACGTAACATGTATTTAATACACAATGGAAATGTGTCAGACTATAAGTACATGGCAGACAAAGAACAGAGATTAACTGTACATTTCCTTGATGCAAGCCTCTATACAATGAAGGAAGAAAGCGGAGCAACATTTGTAGATTAAATTTCCATTGTATGGTATTAGCACTTTTAAACAGACTTAAATTAGGTAAATTTCAGTAGGAGCATAGAGCAACCAACAAATTGCCACTCAATAGCAAAATAAACAATGTATGCTCTAAATATTGTCAGTTCAGTACAGAGGAAGTTTGTGTAAAGGTCCTAAAACACATTAGTGTATTGTTGACAGAATCCACCAAGATTGGTGGGTTCTGCTGACAATCTAATATGTGTGGGGAGCTCCTGACTCTCCGTCAACAGATGAGGTTGGGGGAGAGAACGATGGAGCTAAATAAATATTTTCACCCAATTCTCCCATGACATAAGCTGCTGCCAAAAGCAACTGGCAGCAGCTTTTTCTGCTCTCCCTATAGAATACACATACAGCCGATCCGAAAGTGTGGGAGCCAGGAGACATACCGTAGCTGTTATTCAGCCGAGATAAATCTCCAACTAAATGTCAAGGCAATCAGCATATATTGTTCCTGAACATCCTTGCAGATTTAGCAGCTGCACACCTACCATCCAGCTGTGGGAGCAAAGAGGTTACTGTTAGTGACACAGAGCTCTCCATAGCTCCACATCCCTACCTTCTCCATCACTGTATACGCAGTGCTCAACAGTAAGGTTAACTGCTTTGGTAAAGTCTACACGGATTGTAATCCCCTGTAGCTTGGGTTTCCACGTGACCAACCTCCTCTAAGGGGGTTGTCTAAGTGAACCCCTCGTTCCTTACAGTACCTCTGATGGTGGGAACAGACTTTCCCAATTGGAACACAAGGTCGCTGTCTTTTGAGGTGGATTGGCACACAAAGCAGCTGGTCCAGGCAGACCAGGGTGTACCAGAGCAAGATATTAGAGGTACAGTTGTAGGCCGAGTGGTAACCAAGAGCGACAATGCAGGACCAAATGATGAGACAGAGAGGAAATCGAACAAGTAATGGGTCAGAGCAAGAGACTCACGTACAGGTCAGGAAATCCAAGTCAGCAACATTAAAGGGAACCTGTCACCAAAAAAACGCTTACTAAGCTGTTAATAGTACCTTATAGTGCTGCATAGTAGTTTCCTAATGCACTTTTTCATCGTTTAGCCGCATTTAGCCTCCTTGAGAAATCAATGTTTTATTCAGCCGCTGCCCCCTGCTTAAAGTCAGGTTTGAAGTCAAGGGGGCAGCAGCCTAGGCGTCTCCAATGCTGCTCTCCCCGCCACCCGCCGCCTTTATTGACAAGCCGGATCTCAGTGGCAGGACCGCGCTCCCAGCCCGCATGCACAGTAAAGGGCTGCTGTAGCGCGATCCCAGCTCCGGCTCGTACACTCAGCCGGCTTCAGTTTCGCTACTGAGCATGCGCCCGGCATCTTCTGTAACTGCGCGAGTATGTAAGGCTGGCGGGCGCATGCGCTGTAGCGAGACTGAAGCCGGCTGAGTGTACGAGCCGGAGCCGGGATCGCGCTACAGCAGCCCTTTACTGCGCATGCGGGCTGAGAGCGCGGTCCCGGCACTGGGATGCGGCGTGTCAATCAAGGCGGCGGGAGGCGGGGAGAGCAGGATTAGAGACGCCTAGGCCGCTGCCCCCTTGACTCCAAGCCTGACTCGGAGACAGCGCCAACCGACATTAAAACATCGCTTTTAACAAGTATGAAGAAACACAAAGATGCAAGAAAAACATGATTAGCAACACACTGGGGGATACTGTAAGGTACTGTGGTCGGTTTAATATGCGTTTTTCAGGTGACAAGGTCCCTTTAAGGACCAGTGACGTACATGTATGTCATGGTAATTGGGTGGGTGCAGGAGCTGTGCCCGCCCGATCAGCTGCAGGGGTCCGGTAGTCACTGATAGGTGAACTCCTGCTGTATGCGCCGTCAACGGTTATATCACTGATGCCGGCGCATTAACCCCTGCACGGCCATGTTCAGTGCTGACCGTGGCACGTGCAGGCTTCAGACATGTGCGGGGTGGCCATCGGGTCCCCGTGCTGCTGTGACGGGGACACAATGGCAGCGAAGGCAGCCCGATGCCTTCCTTAGGCATTGTGGCTGTCTTCCGGAAGACAAATAACCGTAGTATTATACGGTTTAGAAAAGTATCAATATTGTATCACAGAGAGAAATTACTTTTCAACTAAAACATAACTTTTACTATCATTGGTTAAAATATTACTCCATCTAATATTAGGCTAAGTCAAATAGATAGACTAGGCCTTACTTTGGATGTCTCCAGGATAGTACTGTCACATCTGTGACAGGTCCCAGAAGGTCTGAAAGATTATCTATGCATTAGTAATCTGACAGACTCTTTTGGTTTCACTCTGTGTTGCTGGTATGACCTCACCTCCTGTTTAGGTGTGGATCATGTGACCTCTACCACACCCTATTTAGTCTGACTTTTCCCATCACTCCTTGCTTGGGATAGCTTCATTTGGTCTTGGAAGAGTTGGAGTGTGGTTCGTGTTGAAGTCCTGTTCATCCTTCATCCTCTGAAGTTAAGTGTTCTGCTTGTCGTGTTTTGTATTCCCCCCACCCCCCGGTTGTTTACTAGGCCTCAGTGAGACGCTAGTTCCTTTACCAGGGAAGGAACAGGTGGTCTCTGCCCAGTCATTATCTTTAGGGCATCTGAGGGTCACTAGGGTTATCTAGGTTCCCGTGTATGGGTATCTCTACCATCGAGAGGTGAGGCCTAGTGTCTTTCCCCTTCCTTCTTGATTGTCTTTTGGTGTTCTCCCCTACTTCATCCGTGACAAGTACAGTCCGATATATAAAAAAATTACGGAAACTTACAGGTTAGATGACTGTGGACCTGGCCAGACGGTGAACGAGAGGGGAAGTCTGGGCCGGGGATAGATAAGGGGAGGGGAAACCAAATCCCTAATGCGTCCCTCAATGTACCCCTGCCTACAGGCGGAGCACCCGCCCCGAAAGGGGCGACCCGACCTCGCTGTCGCCTAGTATTACCCTGCCTTTAAGGATTGAAGATATTCGTTCCTTCTTAGCAGCCTGTCCCGACGAGTTACCCCAGTATTCATAAATACTGGTTCATCAGGGGAATAAAGATAAGTGCTCAGATCTTTACAAACTTCAATTCTAATAGTTGTTGAATAAAAAATAATAAATTGTTGCAGGTTTCACTAATGGTAATTGCCCATCTGATATTATGGGGCACAAAATGATGTTAGTTATATAGCAGACCTTCTTGTGTAATAAATAGGCAATTTAAATACCTGTTTTTGGTGCCTAGAAAGCTGCCCCACCTCCTGGAAAACACAATGACTGACTTAGTATTGAAGAAAGCGCCACTTCTGGAATTTGGAACGCACGCGGCACTGGTAGAACGCACATGTGATTCCAAAAACCGGAAGTGAGCGGGCATTCTCCTCGTCACTTCCTGCCTATGGAATGCTTGCAGGAGTGTAGGAGGAGATCAAGGAAGTAGATAGCGATGCTACCCAATGATTAAAATGGGGAGGGGAGGAATAATACATATATAAGTTCTAGAACCATGATTTCTTATTAAAAAAAAGTGCATCTTTATGAACAAAACGTCCCACATACTTATAGAGGGAGTGTATAGAGAAAGGGACTGGATAAATAAACTTTAATGACATGTATTAATGTCAAAAGAACAGGCCCCCCATTGCAGTATATATCAGAATTAACCAATTTCGGTCCGATTATAAAGCAGGTTATTTTTAAATCACATATTTATTTGAAAAGATCACCATAGAGTACGGTTATTATATGAAAAAGAGGGAGACCAAATAAAACAACCGAAAGAAATCTGTTAATTTAGTCCCATGGGAAACACTGTTTTGAGGCAGTATATCCACTGGGCTTCTTTGCGGAGAATTCTGTTATCCCAGTCGCCACCCCTTGGTGACTGCCGTATGACTTCGATGACCTGTAATTTGAGGGTACTCACATCGCCTTCATGTACCTCAAGTACATGACGTGAAATTGGTTTGTCTCTGCGATTCCTAACATCACCAAGGTGTTCCCTAACCCGTCTCCTAAATTCGCGTTTAGTTTTTCCAACATAGTTTAGGGGACAGCTACAGGTACATAGATAAATGACCTCTTGGGTACGGCAGTTAGCAAAATCCTGTATAGTGTATGTTATCCCTGTGCTAACACTAGAAACACTTTTGATTTTAGAATAAAGAGGCAACAAACACAGTCTCCACCACATTTGTAAGTTCCCATTGGTTTGGGATTAAGCCATGTGGTGGTTCCTACTGGTTTTTGGTAGTGACTGTGTACCAATCTGTCCTTTAAGGATCGATTGGATATTTTAAACTCTAGATTATCATCAACAATAACAGGAGGGAAAAATATGGGGGATTCAATCAGCACAACCCTATATGCAGGTGCACATCGCTATGGCAAAATACATATACAAAGAAAATATATTGGAGGCGTGGCGATCTCCATGCAGTCATGCACACCTGACCAGTCAATCTGTCCTGGAGGCTGGTTTTAAAGTCAGTATAAAGCTGAGTCTGCTTATATAGCACCTACCAGTAGCCATTTGGCTCCAGGAGAAGTATATAGTGGGCTCAGCATGCATGTTGGTACTTGCATCCCTGGATCCGATGAAAGCTGTAATGGCATCGGACGGGGTTAAAAGCAGAGTGTGCTTGGCGTGCATGCTGCACCTGCATTCCCTGGACTTTGTGTGGCTGTCATGGCCCATAAACAGGTAGGAACTAGTGTTAGGGACCACTCCATAGAGGCGACCTTGACGTGGTGAGTGGCTTATTACGCTTTGGACAAAATGTACACCAATGCCTCAGCCAGCATAGAGGCAGGGCAGAATGCTGGTTGCAGAGTGCTATTGCATTTGTGTCTTTTTCTTTGTATATGTACACTGCGTGCAGAATTATTAGGCAAATGAGTATTTTGACCACATCATCCTCTTTATGCATGTTGTCTTACTCCAAGCTGTATAGGCTCGAAAGCCTACTACCAATTAAGCATATTAGGTGATGTGCATCTCTGTAATGAGAAGGGGTGTGGTCTAATGACATCAACACCCTATATTAGGTGTGCATAATTATTAGGCAACTTCCTTTCCTTTGGCAAAATGGGTCAAAAGGAGGACTTGACAGGCTCAGAAAAGTCAAAAATAGTGAGATATCTTGCAGAGGGATGCAGCACTCTTAAAATTGCAAAGCTTCTGAAGCGTGATCATCGAACAATCAAGCGTTTCATTCAAAATAGTCAACAGGGTCGCAAGAAGCGTGTGGAAAAACCAAGGCGCAAAATAACTGCCCATGAACTGAGAAAAGTCAAGCGTGCAGCTGCCAAGATGCCACTTGCCACCAGTTTGGCCATATTTCAGAGCTGCAACATCACTGGAGTGCCCAAAAGCACAAGGTGTGCAATACTCAGAGACATGGCCAAGGTAAGAAAGGCTGAAAGACGACCACCACTGAACAAGACACACAAGCTGAAACGTCAAGACTGGGCCAAGAAATATCTCAAGACTGATTTTTCTAAGGTTTTATGGACTGATGAAATGAGAGTGAGTCTTGATGGGCCAGATGGATGGGCCCGTGGCTGGATTGGTAAAGGGCAGAGAGCTCCAGTCCGACTCAGACACCAGCAAGGTGGAGGTGGAGTACTGGTTTGGGCTGGTATCATCAAAGATGAGCTTGTGGGGCCTTTTCGGGTTGAGGATGGAGTCAAGCTCAACTCCCAGTCCTACTGCCAGTTTCTGGAAGACACCTTCTTCAAGCAGTGGTACAGGAAGAAGTCTGCATCCTTCAAGAAAAACATGATTTTCATGCAGGACAATGCTCCATCACACGCGTCCAAGTACTCCACAGCGTGGCTGGCAAGAAAGGGTATAAAAGAAGAAAATCTAATGACATGGCCTCCTTGTTCACCTGATCTGAACCCCATTGAGAACCTGTGGTCCATCATCAAATGTGAGATTTACAAGGAGGGAAAACAGTACACCTCTCTGAACAGTGTCTGGGAGGCTGTGGTTGCTGCTGCACGCAATGTTGATGGTGAACAGATCAAAACACTGACAGAATCCATGGATGGCAGGCTTTTGAGTGTCCTTGCAAAGAAAGGTGGCTACATTGGTCACTGATTTGTTTTTGTTTTGTTTTTGAATGTCAGAAATGTATATTTGTGAATGTTGAGATGTTATATTGGTTTCACTGGTAAAAATAAATAATTGAAATGGGTATATATTTGTTTTTTGTTAAGTTGCCTAATAATTATGCACAGTAATAGTCACCTGCACACACAGATATCCCCCTAAAATAGCTAAAACTAAAAACAAACTAAAAACTACTTCCAAAAATATTCAGCTTTGATATTAGTTTTTGGGTTCAATAAAAGGCTGGGAGACATCAGGTTGGATTAGTACAGGTGCCGAGGTAAACCTCTCTTTTAGAGAGGAAAATGCAATTTTGGCGGCGTCAGACCATATAGAAAAATCAGTCCCCTTCCTAGTCATGTCAGTAAGGGGTTTGACAATCACAGAATAATTTTTTATGAATTTTCTATAGAAATTTGCGAAACCCAAGAACCGTTGCAGTGCTTTTAGGTTCTCAGGAAGATCCCAATCTAAAATTGCCTGGACTTTCCTAGGATCCATACAGAAACCTGAAGCAGATAATAGATAACCCAGGAACTGTATTTCCTGAACAGCGAAAACACACTTTTCAATTTTCGCATATAATTTATTCGTCCGTAGGACCTGCAGTACCTGTCTGACATGTCCCTCGTGTGTCTTCAGATCAGACGAGTAAATTAAAATATCATCTAGGTATATCACCACAAACCTGCCGATAAGATGACTAAAAATATAATTAACGAAATGTTGGAAGACAGCGGGAGTATTGGTCAGACCGAAAGGCATGACTAGATTTTCATAATACCCCTCCGGGGTGTTAAAGGCTGTCTTCCACTTATCCCCTTCCTTAATACGAATAAGATTGTAGGCCCCCCTAAGATCAAGTTTGGAGAACCACCTAGCACCCGCTAGTTCGCTGAGATCTAGGCAAGGACGCAGGCCCCATCTTTCTTTTTAACAAAGAAAAACCCTGCAGCCATGGGTGATGAAGAGGGTCTGATGTGTCCCTTAGCCAAGGTCTCGGAGATATAATCTTTTATGGCTTGTCTCTCGGGACCTGAAAGATTATATAACCTGGTCTTGGGTAATTTTGCACCGGGAATCAGATTAACCGGGCAATCATAAGGACGGTGAGGTGGTAACTTCTGACACCCCTTTTCAGAAAAAACGTCCTCAAAGTCCGAAACAAATGTAGGTACAGTAGCTATGAAGGCGACTAAGCAATTGCTATTTAAGCAAATTTCTCTGCAATGCTCACTCCACTCCAATATCTCCCTGGCCTGCCAATCCACCACAGGAGAGGGAAGGCCCTCCAGAACATAACATGAAAGACACTCGTTATGGTGGTCCCCTACCCGAAGGTGTAAGTTATGGACAATGTGAGTAAGGTTTCTCTGAGACAGAGGAGCAAAGTCAATAGCGAAAATGGGAATAGGTCTCTGTAGCGTACAGAAAGACAAACCCATAGTCTGGGCAAACTGGGCGTCTATCAAATTTACTCCTGCTCCACTGTCTAGGAAGAAAGAAATAGTCTCCGTCTTAACACCAAAAACAACAACCGCTGGCAACACAAATTGAGATGTTCGTATGGAGGAAACGTATACCCCCCTCCTGACACCCTCCACACAGCCTGGGGTTAGTAGTTTTCCAAGGGTCTTTTGTTTTTGAGTATAGAAGGACAGACATTAATGAAATGATCCCTCCCCCCACAGAAAAAACAAACCCCACTCCTACGGCGAGCCTCAGGAGGACAGACCTGATGAGTAGTTCCTCCTAGCTGCATAGGCTCGTCTAGGTCCGTACAGACTATCTGCTGCTTGAGAGGGTTACTAATTGCTCAGGATCTTTCAATCTGTCCCTAAGACGTCTATCTATTCTGATAGAGAGGGACATAACAGCATCAAAGGAAAAGGGGGTCTCATACAGCGCAAGTGCATCCTTAACCCTTTTGGATAACCCAGAGCAAAACTGACTCCTGAGATCCGGATCGTTCCACTGGGTATCCGTAGCCCACCTACGGAACTCTGAGCAATACTCC
Organism: Bufo bufo; assembly: GCF_905171765.1. Lineage (NCBI taxonomy): Eukaryota > Metazoa > Chordata > Amphibia > Anura > Bufonidae > Bufo > Bufo bufo. Next base: position 409,756,154 of record NC_053392.1, read on the forward strand.
TTTGCCGGCCAATCTCCCTGTAGGAGTCTCCGTAACTTCGACTCAGCCAGGGCGACTCGGTCAGGGTCATCATATATGAGACCCAAAGCCCCAAAAAATTCCTTCACAGACCGGAGAGCCGGAGAATCAGTGGGTAACGAGAACGCCCAGGATTGCGGGTCCCCCTGAAGCAGGGAAATAAAAATCCCCACCCGCTGTTCTTCATTACCAGAGGAGTAGGGGCGCAGCATAAAATAGAAACTTACAGGCCTCATGGAACGTCACAAATTTGTCCCTTCCCCCAGAAAATCTGTCAGGAAGAACAACCTTGGGTTCCAGGGCAACCTGGTTACCCATAGCAACTGCTGGACTTGCGGTCTGCTGCAATTGCTGCTGTTGCTGGAGGACCGACGCCTTCAATCCTGCCACCTCCAAAGACAGGCTTATAGGATCCATGCTGGATTCTAAATAGGCAAAAAAAAAAAAAAAACTTTTTTCTTCTCTTCTACACAAAATAAGGGCCAGATATAATATCACGCCCAGCGTGCCGATCACATACGTGACACAAAGGGAGGGAAAAAGGGAAGGCCCTGTCCAAGGGAGAGGGAAAGATGGTGACCCCTAACTCACCTTGAGGCTGGCACCTGACTGCCCTGACGTCCCTAGGCGGGTTTTTCACCCGTACGCCGATCACGTGCCTAAACCCTGGCTTTCCTTAAGATGAGCCCTAAGTAGTGAATAGGGCGGTGGGAACACTAGTCTGTACCACTAACACTAAAGGAAAACACCAGGGAGAGGACAGACAATACTAATGAAACATATAATCCCAGGGGGGGCGAAAACAGCGGACAACAAAAGACCAACAGGGATCCGGAGGGTAATGCTCTTGTACGACAACCAGGAATAACCGCTACACAGCTCCAGTGGGTCAGTATAGAAGTCCAGGCAGGAAGCTCTATATCTGGCAACCAGAGAAGTGGGACAGGGGAATATAAAGAGGTTGAGAGTGCCGGACAAGAAACAGCTGAGGAGAAGAAGCTACGGATCCCTGAGTGAGACAAAAAGGATTGCAAGGCAAACACAGAAAGCTACCATTAAGTAACAGCGTCATCTTTAGACATAGAGCGCGCAGCCACCCGCTGCGACTTCCTGACTCCAGGTATAACGGAGTCAGACGTGGCTTTTGACACCCTCGTGACAGGTTCATTCTGATATATACCGCAATGGAAGGCCTGTTCTTTTGACATTAATACATGTCATTAAAGTTTTTTTATCCAGTCCCTTTCTCTATACACCCCCTCTATAAGTATGTGGGACATTTTGTTCATAAAGATGCACTTTTTTATAAAAAATCATGGTTCTAGAACTTATATATGTATTATTCCTCCCCTCCCCCTTTTAATCATTGGGCAGCATTGCTATCTACTTCCTTGATCTCCTCCTACACTCCTGCAAGCGTTCCATAGGCAGGAAGTGACGAGGAGAATGACGCCCGCTCACTTCCGGTTTTTGGAATCACATGTGTGTTCCACCAGCGCCGCGTGCGTTTCAAATACCGGAAGTGGTGCTTTCTTCAATACTAAGTTATTTCAAGCATTTGGTGTGCTCTTTAACCCCTTAGGGACGCATGACGTACCGGTACGGCATGTTTCACGAGTCCTTAAGGACCCATGACGTACCGGTACGTTATGAGTTTAAAATGAGATTGCGGCGCTGCGGGGTTTAATCGGAACAGGATGCCCGCTGAAATCATTCAGCGGGCATCCTGTCCCCGTATCAGCGATCGCAGCAAACCGCAGGTCAATTCAGACCTGTGGTTTGCTGCGCTTTCTGCAGATTCTGATCCCCGCGGTCATCAAACTTTAAAATGCCCCAAATAAAGTTTTTTTCACCCCCCCTGCACCCCTGAATAATTTTATGCCGGCGGGTGGTGCAGGGGGGGTTGCAGGCGGTGTGGGCGGTGCGGGAGGCGGGCGGTGAGCAGGCTTGATCGCGATCCACCGCCCGCCTCCTATTAAATATTCATTGGTGTCCAGTGGTTATACCAGAGTGACACTCTGGTATAAACGGCTGACATCTGTGCTGTGATGTCAGCCGTTTAACCCTTTCCATACCGCGGTCCGTACGGACCGCTGTATGGAAAAGGTTAACAGTAAGAGGGGGCTCCCTCTCCCATCAGGGGGCTGCTGTGACTTTGCAGCCCCCCAACAGGATGGGGTCACAGAGGGAGGGAGCTCCCCTCCTTACCCTCAGGCATCCTGCTGTCCATGGTGCTGAACAAATCTGTGCTAAAGACATAGATCTGTTCAGACAAAGTGTAAGTAAAATACAGTACAATACACTATATAGTGTAACGTACTGTATTATACAGATATCAGACCCACTGGATCTTCAAGAACCAAGTGGGTCTGGGTCAAATTTTTTTTTTTTTAAAGTGAAAAAAGTAAAGATAAAAAAACACATTTATCACAGAATAAAAAAAAAAATACACTACACATATTAGTTATCGCCGCGTCCGTAACGACCTGATCTATAAAACGGTCATGTAACTTTCCCCACACGGTGAACGCCATAAAAACTATGAGGAAATTGAAATTTTGCCCACCTTACTTCCCAAAAAAGGTAATAAAAGTGATCAAAAAAGTTGCATGTACGCCAAAATAGTACCAATCAAACCATCATCTCATCCCGCAAAAATCATACCCTACCCAAGATAATCGCCCAAAAACTGAAAAAACTATGGCTCTTAGACTATGGAGACACTAATATAACAAGAAGTTGGCCGGCACACGCTGAGGTGCTCGCCGCACGGGATAGGATAAATACCACGTGTAATGAAAAGAAAAATCCCAGCAGACGAGTCTTCAATGCTTGCGAAGTTTTATTGCCTGTAACAATAGTCCATCAAAGGACGCGTTTCGGCTCAATTGCCTTTCTCAACAGATAAATATACATGGTCAGCAGCTCATATATATACACGTATCAATGATTAAGGAAAGGAACCTCCCAGTGACGTGAACGCCCAAAATAGGGGCGGTACATGCATAGTCACATGATAACAAAATCAAGGTAGTCAATCAAAGAATCAAAAGCGCAACAGGTATCAAAATACATGTCAATCACAATGAAATAATGTTATTAAATACCAATACAGCTGAGGTACTCCTTCATTTATATGGTAGATGTCTAGAAAAAAATGATGCAAAAAAATTATGAAAATTAGTATAAATAAAATGAACAGAAAATAGCACTAATAGAAATCAGATATGCATAATTTCATAGTCGCGATTAAGGCCTCTCGGATAAAGGGTATCAAGGGTATGAATCCAGTACGCCTCCCGGCGCAAAAGTAATTTTTTGATATCGCCACCGCGCCTAGGTCTAGAAATTTGTTCTATAACCTGGAATTTCAATTGAGCGATTGTATGGTTAAACTTATCGAAATGGGAGGGAACTGGTAAAAGCAAATTTTTCGTCCTAATAGTGGATTTGTGTTTTCCAATGCGGTCTTTGACACTCTGCATAGTTTCGCCAATGTATAACAGCCCACAGGGACATTTTATTAGATATATAACATTGGCTGATTCACATGTGAAAAAGCCATCAACTGCGTATGAGCGTCCAGTATGTGGGTGGTAAACATTGGAGCACTGGAAACAATGGAGACACGGAAAAGTGCCCTTCTGCTGTGTAGCCAGGACCCCCTGTTTAAGAGTACCACGGGTGCTCCCAATATCCGCACGCACTAGCTTGTCTCTATAACTAGGGTTTTTTTTGTTGCAGATAAGGGGCGGATTTTGGAATTCCCTGACTTGGGGGTATGCTTTACCTAACAGACACCAATGTTTCTTCACAATGTTATCTAGTTTAGAATTAAATGGATGGAATTTGTGAATCAGTGCCACTCGTAGACTTTTGTCTTGTTTATTCTTGGGGCTACGGGAGTTCCTAGCTCATTTAAGGTGTTTGTTAGGATGGATGGTGGGTACCCTCTTTCTTCAAATCTTGTGGTCATCTCTTCTATTCTAAGACCCAGTACTGAGGGATCAGAGACGATCCGTCTAACCCTCTGATACTGGGACTTTGGAATGGCTTTTTTAAGAACAGGTGGATGGGCGCTGGTGAAGTAGAGGATACTATTTCTGTCTGTTTCCTTCCGAAATAAATCAGTTGAAAGATTACCATTCAAGTCCTTGATAACCCTTGTGTCCAAGAAGCTAACCATCCGACTGTCACTTGTGACTGTAAATTGTAAACTAGTGCATGCATGGTTCAGGTATGAAACGAATACCGCGAGGGTCTCCTGTGGCCCCGCCCATATGCAAAAAATGTCGTCAATAAATCTTTTCCACACTAAGATGTGGTTGTGATACCACTGACTGTTGTATACAAAATTATCCTCAAATTGAGACATATATGCTTTTGCATAGGGCGGGGCCACATTAGACCCCATCGCGGTCCCCCGCTTTTGCAAATAATAAGAATCCTCAAACATAAAATAGTTCTCATATAAGACGAGGTGGAGCAGCTCTTCAAAAAATTCTCGCTCTATAGGGGAGTAATCACGCCTTTCTAGGAATGACTTGACAGCCTGCACACCTCCACTGTAACATAGTAACATAGTACATAAGGCCGAAAAAAGACATTTGTCCATCCAGTTCGGCCTGACTGTGTTCTATGGAGGTATACAGGCTGACCACATCAATCGTCACCAGTAGACTGTCCAGTGGAACTGGACCCAGTTGCGCAATAGTGTTCAGGAAGTCCTGTGTGTCTGCCAGGTATGATGGAATACCTCTTATTAAAGGTGTAAGGACTTTCTCAAGCACTATTGCCAAGGGAGACAAAATAGATCCCACCGAGGCCACAATAGGGCGACCTGGGGGGTCATTCAAAGTTTTATGTACTTTAGGGAGTACGTAAAAAACAGGTGTTATCGGTGTTTGGTTGACCAGGAAGGTGTGCATATTACTGTCCAGGACACCCAATGCAGCAAAGTGATCCACAACTTTCATTATTTTACGTTTTATACAAAAAACTGGATCCGTGTTTAACAATTCATAAGTATCACAATCTAAAAGTTGACGATACACCTCCGCCACATATTTTGTCTTATCCATAAGGACAATAGCACCCCCTTTGTCTGCTGGCTTCAAAACAATTCTCTTGTCTTCCATTAATGATTTAATAGCCATCTTTTCTTCTGGTGTTACGTTAGATGTAAACCGCATTTCACCCCTCTTGATACCATCTATATGTGTCTTAATGTCCCTGCAGACCAGTTCAATATAGGTCTCAACAGGATGATAAAATTTGGGGGGCATAAATTTACTCGGGTTCTTCAGACCTAAATCACTCAAGCATAGACTAGGTCTTTCGCCATCACCCGAACCAGTAATCCTGTCACCTTTATCCAAAAAATGGGCCTTTAGTCGCAATTTCCGAAAAAACTGGTTTAAATCAATATCAAACTGAAAAGTATCAAAATAAGTTGAGGGACTGATTGAAAGTCCTTTCTGGAGGGCCGACATCTGAACGGGACTCAATATTTGTGAAGACAGGTTAATCAAGAGCGATTTTTCGTTACCTGTGAGCGAGTTTGTACGGCTTGACTCGGTCCCGGCTTCGATGCGGCGGCTGCGGTGTTTGCGTCCCGCACGCCTCCTCCTCCTCGTGGACGCTGGCTGCCTTTCCGAAAAAAAAGGAGCAGAACGGGTGTCTTCGCTTCCGGAGCTGGAGGTAAAAGATCCTGGTCTTGTCGGGCGTCTGTAACCTGGTTTTTGGTGCCAAGTAGGATCTTGCCATTTGTAGACACGGTTGAGATGGTAATCCTCGTTGTCCCGCAAGAACTTTGATCTCTTTTTCGTCTCCGTTTCCTTCCGGTATGTAGCAATGTAGTTGTCCACAGACTCCTTCAGTGCCCCGAACTCCTCTGAAGTTAAGGAGTCTCTCAGCTGTTGTTCGGTGGCTGTATTCTGTGTCTGTAATTCAGCGATCGCTGTGTGGAGACGTCTAATTGTCAGCAGAATCAGGTCATAGGAACATTTGTTGATGATTTTCTCAAAATCGCTGGTGTATTCAGGATCATTGGAAAAAAAGGTAGGGCGTAAATGAACCCTCAGACCTCTAGGAATCCTTTTGACCTTAAAATATTCTGCCAGAGTGGTAGCGTGTAACTCGTATGAGATAAGTCTCCGGCGTTCACGTTCCCGGTGTCGCTTTTGAAATTCACTAGTGGGAATATTGAGAAATTCAGAAGTAGATGTCACTTGCGAGAGTATCCTTTCGGCATCGACATCTGCAAAGCTCAATGTTGAAGCGTCGGAAGACATCTGTAAATAGCGGTGCACGTCCCGGTAACAAATATAACAAGAAGTTGGCCGGCACACGCTGAGGTGCTCGCCGCACGGGATAGGATAAATACCACGTGTAATGAAAAGAAAAATCCCAGCAGACGAGTCTTCAATGCTTGCAAAGTTTTATTGCCTGTAACAATAGTCCATCAAAGGACGCGTTTCGGCTCAACTGCCTTTCTCAACAGATAAATATACATGGTCAGCAGCTCATATATATACACGTATCAATGACTACCTTAAATTTGGTACCATGTGACTATGCATGTACCGCCCCTATTTTGGGCGTTCACGTCACTGGGAGGTTCCTTTCCTTAATCATTGATACGTGTATATATATGAGCTGCTGACCATGTATATTTATCTGTTGAGAAAGGCAATTGAGCCGAAACGCGTCCTTTGATGGACTATTGTTACAGGCAATAAAGCTTTGCAAGCATTGAAGACTCGTCTGCTGGGATTTTTCTTTTCATTACATATGGAGACACTAAAACATGATTTTTTGGGTTTCAAAAATGAAATCATTGTGTAAAACTTACATAAATAAATAAAAAAGTATACATATTAGGTATCGCCGCATCCGTATCGACCGGCTCTATAAAAATATTACAAGACCTAACCCCTCAGGTGAACACCGTAAAAAAAAAAAAAACGGTGTAAAAAAAGCTGTTTTGTCATCTTACGTCACAAAAAGTGTAATAGCAAGCGATCAAAAAATCATATTGTAAAATAACATATTAACACTTTTTAGTAGGATAGGGTATTTTAAGGACCATGAAAGGTCAGCACTTGTGTGAAGTGTCAATTTTGACAGTTCTTGAGATGACAATAGTATTTGGGAAGATTAGGAATCCTCCTTCTCAGCATATTATTATTAGCTTTACAAATAAGGAATACTTAGAAAATCATGATGTAAGGGGTTTTACTTGTTAACCATATATGTCTGTTAGAATGGTAAATTTAGGATACAATGTAACTCTATGAAGAGTCAACCTATAAAAAGGCTTTGTTTCATGACATTGGCAGAGCATTTTTTGACAAGACACCTGTTGCTCTCTACACACACAGATTCACACACACACATTACTTTAAGGGAATTACTTTTTCACTAATTTTAAATTGGTTTATTGCTTGCTTGTAACCTTTTAAGATTCATCTGCTGTACTTATTTTTTCTCTTCCTAAACTTTGTAATTGTTCCTTTTTATGCGAATTAAATCCTTTTAACTTTTATCTTTCATCAAGAACTCTCCATATTTTGTTGGCTCCTTCTGAAACATTTCTTACAAAATTAAGAAATGCTGGACGATATTTAACAAATGCTTGCAAAGGGGGTCTACTAAGTAATTATTATTACAAGCTTCAGGAAATCAACAAAAACTAATTTATACAAGAAGGAGTGAGCCATACATCTGTTGCACGTGTTCAAAGTGTCACTTCCCAGACGTATTACAGACGGAGGCCTGTGAAGAAACTACACAGAGATCCTTCCATAGACTGTGAAACAAGATGTGAAGGGGACATCGAGGACATTATACCTGAGTAAGTAATGGAATTTCTTGATTCTTATTCTGATAAAAGTAAATTGGAGTTTAGAGTTGTGAGTAGTCATACTAATGCACAACTATGTGCAAGTTTATATAGTCAATGTGAAGAGGAGAACAAAAGAATTGATAAAAAGTTATGTATAGATAAATTACAGAAGAAACTTAGAAATGTGTTACATAGGGTCAAAATATTCAATACATTAGTTCTTGAAGACAGGCAGCCACAGAATCAGACACATAGTATATGTGTGAATAATACAGATACACATAATACTGACACACAAGAACATTTAGAGGAGGTTGATTTTAATGAGTGTCTAAATTGTCACATTTTGGCACAACACATAGAAGATCTGGAAGATCAGATGGAAACTAGGACACAACTAATATCAAAATTACGTCAAAGTATGAAAACAGTTTCTGTTCTTACAAAAAGTGGCAAAGATACGGGTGCGTCCTACCTTCCAGATACTAGTCCAGCTGATGTAGATGAAGACATAGAGGCTGAGGAAATCAAGAGGAGGAAATTACATGATAGGGCCGCCAAACTAAATTTAAAAATACATCATCAGTTAATGAAAATTACTAAAGATATCCCAACTTATAATGATAAGATGGATGCATTTCACAATGCTGATATCTTTGAATCTAATACTGATAAGTTTAACCTTAATAATGAACAGAAAAATAAAGTATTTAAAGTATGGATTCCTTCACATATGGCAAGGAGATTAGAGACCACGCCAAGAACAAATAATGAACGTGAAATAATACATAGTTCCCCAGCAGATCGATTAAGGCAACTACTTTTATTTACTACTGGAGAATCTACTCCTACATTTGAAATCCTTGACATGTTAAAGCCAACTTTACAGCATGATCCATTTGCATTCTTAATAAAATTTGAACAGGCTTATAGAATGGTCATGGAAATTGAGGATGATTCTGAACCCACCTCAATGATAAAGTCATTTGTAAAAAGATTCAAATACCTTGATCCAGTCTCCAGGGAGTTAGCATTAGGAAAGCTTAGTTTACAAGAGGCTGCAACATTTATTGATCAGATTAGGAGATCTATGAAACAAAGTAGTGTTAAGGCCAAAGTTGTTGCTGTCCAAAAAAAGGATGAAAAACAGGCAACTAATTCAAGGGATTTTAAATCAAACCCTCCCATGAAAGGGGAATATTCCAAACAGAAAGGAAAGGTGTCATTTCACAGAGGACAAGTTACTTGTTATCATTGTGGGAAAATAGGACATTTAAAATGGCAATGTAGGAAATTCTTTAGTGAGACACAAAATTCAGGGAAAGAAAATGGTTTTGTGCCAACAGCTCCTTCTCCAGAGCAGTATCAGTCACAGTCACCGTATGCACCTCTAATACGACAAATTAGAGAATTAACATTAAATAACACAATGTACAAGGGGAAAACTTATGGTGATAAGATTGAGGGGACAACTGGTTTGTTACCTTCCCCATGACTAGGACGAACTATGACCTCTCGTCCTTTGGAACTAGTAGCTCCAGTTTCATTAGATGATTGTGGGAGACCTTTTGTAAGGGGATCTTTACAGGGCAAAGAGGTTACATTTATCATTGACACAAGAGCTCAATTAAGTGTGACTAACCAGGATTTACCTCTAACTCCAAATGCACCTGTTTGTACAATTGTTGGTTTTAGTGGAAAGAGTGGTACTAAAGCGATTTTAGCTCAGAATGTTGGTTTGGAAATACCTGGCTATCTGAAAACTGAAATTGACATTTGGCATAGTACTAACTCTGAAAACATCATAGGAACTGACATCATGAAAAAATGGGGTTGGGTCATTGACTTAGGGAATAAGGTGATCTGGAAAGATGTTGATGGATCTAAACCTGTAGTCATTGATCCCACTGAATACAGTCATGTTGGGACTGTTTGCTTAACAGAAGTTGTTTCTTCAGAACATTTGTGGCCAGATACTGGTGATGATGAAGTTTTAAAAGGAATTGTACAATGTACTCCTTCTTTGTGGGCACAATTCAGAAATGAGGTGGGCACAATGAAGGAAGTGCTTGTAAATGTAGAGGGGAGAGATCCTCCTCCCCAAAAGCAGTACAAATTGCCACCTGAATCAATTGGTCCCATGTTTAAAATCATACAGGAACTGCTTGATCAGGGTGTCATTAGAAAAGCAAATTCAGTAACGAACAATCCTCTGTGGTGCACTGTGAAGCCTGATGGTTCATACCGAATGTTATTGGACCTAAGACTGCTGAATAAATATACCCCAAATGTGGCACCCATTGTTGCAGATACTCATGACATGATGGCACGACTGAATGCTAAGGCAAAGTTTTTCTCTGTTTTAGACATCAGTAATGGTTTTTTCAGCATTCCTCTTTCAAAAAGTTGTCAATACAAGTTTGCATTTTCTTTCATGGATGAGCAATATGTATTTTGCAGATTGCCTCAAGGAGCTCATTTATCACCTAGCATATTTCATCAGGCAGTTGCAAAAGTATTGTCCAGATTTTCAAGACCCGATTGTCTGTTGCAATATGTTGATGATATTATTTTAGCCACTGAGGATAAAAAGTTGCATTTGTCTCTATTAGCAGAATTGTTTTCATTGTTGCATGAAGCAGGTTTGAAATTGAATATCCAAAAAGTCAAGTTGTTGCAAAATAAAGTGAGATATCTTGGAGTGTTTATTAGTCCAGGAAAGAGACAGCCTCTTCAAGAAAGGATTGAAGCTATTGCTTCTCTTCCCATTCCAACATCACACAAGGCTCTAAGACAATTTTTGGGTCTTGTAAACTTTTCCAGAGAATTCATAGAAGGCTTTGCAGAAAAAGCTATTCCTCTTTATGATCTCTTGAAAAATAATGATGATGACTTTGGTTGTTGTCTTTATCATCAAAGCAAATTGAGATTGATCACAAAGCCAAGTATGTACTTCCTCAACTAATGCAGTATGAAGGGAAAGTGCATGAATGCTTAGAGACATTTTGTGAACCAAATTCATCTCTTTTTAGAAGAGATGCAGAGAACGTTGATGAACCAGTGTTCGTAGACGGCTCAAGATTCTGGTCAGAGGGAAAATACTATTCAGGTTACGCTATCTGGTATCCTGAGAGGGGATATGCGGTTCAGCATAGGCTACCAGGACACTATTCAGCTCAGAGAGCAGAGTTAGAAGCTGTCAAGACAGTACTGACAATTGATGAGAAAGAAAACAAGAGTCCCTTGGTTATTTATAGTGACAGCTCATATGTCGTGAGATCACTGACAGAATATTTACCAGTGTGGGAGAAAAGAGGTTTTGTAGATTCCTCTAACAAGGTCCTGGTTCATAGTGATACACTCAAGGAAGTGTTCAAGTTGGCTACTAAAAATCCAAATGGGTATGCTATAGTCAAAGTTCCCGCACATAAAAAAGGCAAACATGAGCTAGCCATTGGAAACAATACAGTAGATGCATTGGCTAAGGAAGCAGCTAGGACAGGAAAGTTGGAGGGAGAAACTGAATCTTTGAAAGCTTTACCAGTTAGGAAAACAGACATCGCATTTGCCTTCCTTTGCAGAAGAACAAGCGAAGGATTCGTCCATTGCTGCTTCTCAGGTTGATCCAAAACCTCCCTTTGTTTGTGAAAACGGGGTTTTGTGTCATGACTGTAAGGGGGAATTGCGTCCTGTTGTCCCAAAACACTTACAAATTGAATTCACCAAATACAATCATGAGAGTTTAGGTCATTTGGGTCAGGAAAAATTGTTAGGAGTTCTCAAAGAGAAATTTTACTGGGACAAAATGGAGAAGACTGTCCAAGATGTTGTTCAGTCATGTCTCATTTGTGCTCAAGTCAACTCGCGACCTAAAGGACAAAAGCCTCCACTTTTACGAATTGCACCTGCAGATGGTCCTTGGTCTACATTATAGATAGACTACATAGGTCCTCTACCTCCAGGTAAACATGGACTGAGGTATGCATTAGTGGTGGTGGATGTATTTTCAAAATGAGTAGAGATCTTACCTGTCAGGAAGGATGATGCTCTGTCTACAGTGAGGGCATTGGTGAATCATGTGTTTTGTACTTGGGGGATCCCAAGAATGATTACATCTGACAGAGGAAGTCATTTTACAGGTAAAATCATGCAAACAGTTTGTGCTATTCTAGGTGTAAAACAACAGTTCCATGTATCGTATCACCCACAATCTGCAGGTATTGTGGAAAGAATGAACAAAGCAATTAAGACAAGGATTGCAAAAATGTTATTAGACAAAGGGAATACATGGGTTTATGCAGTACCCTTTGTACTGATGAGTATAAGAGGAACTGTTTCCTCTACGACACAATATACTCTATTTGAATTAATGACGGGAAGAACAATGCCATTAATTTTCCCAAACGAACCATTCTTGTCTACTCCTAAAAAAGATGCAGTAGCAAGGTCCAGGTGGTTACAGTTATTACAAGAGAATTTAAGTACAATTCTTCCATATGCGGCATCCAAAATGCAACGCATGATCCCACCTCACTCTTCTAAATTTGTGAAAGGTGCTTTGTAATGATTAAGACCTTCAGGAAGAGTGGACCTTGGGAAAGTAATTGGGAAGGTCCCTTTGAAATCATTGATACTATGGGACAAGTAATGATTTTGGTTCAAAGAGCACCGAATGCTTTAAAAAATACTCGCAGACAACATAAATTGTGGGTACATGTTGATCAATGTAAATTGTATGTACCAAAATAATGATACTGCTTTTCTTCATTAGGGAATGAAATTCTTCATGGAATATGCATTCTACAACGGAAAAAGATGTCTTCAGAAAAACTGTTTCATGATGAGAATGTCATTGTTGATGATGATGTTCACAACTACGTTCGCAGAATTGTTTCTTGATAAAAAAGAGTGACCATGATACAGAGACTTCAATCCTTGCATGAAGGAGAAGAGGATTTCATCTTGAGGATTTTCTGGAAGAACAAATTCAAGATAATTCCAGAGACATTTCCGGAAGTCTTTGCATGGGTTATGGCGTTAACTGTTGTATTGAATTACACTTCAGACATGATACACACATTGAATTACATGCAACAGCAGGACCCAAAAGAAAGTTCACTCAATTGCAAGGAACATTCACACATAACAATAGAACAGGTACATGGGAGTGTACAGTCGTGGCCAAAAGTTTTGAGAATTACATAAATATTGGAAATTGGAAAAGTTGCTGCTTAAGTTTTTATAATAGCAATTTGCATATACTCCAGAATGTTATGAAGAGTGATCAGATGAATTGCATAGTCCTTCTTTGCCATGAAAATTAACTTAATGCCAAAAAAAAACTTTCCACTGCATTTCATTGCTGTCATTAAAGGACCTGCTGAGATCATTTCAGTAATCGTCTTGTTAACTCAGGTGAGAATGTTGACGAGCACAAGGCTGGAGATCATCATGTCAGGCTGATTGGGTTAAAATGGCAGACTTGACATGTTAAAAGGAGGGTGATGCTTGAAATCATTGTTCTTCCATTGTTAACCATGGTGACCTGCAAAGAAACGCGTGCAGCCATCATTGCGTTGCATAAAAATGGCTTCACAGGCAAGGATATTGTGGCTACTAAGATTGCACCTCAATCAACAATTTATAGGATCATCAAGAACTTCAAGGAAAGAGGTTCAATTCTTGTTAAGAAGGCTTCAGGGCGTCCAAGAAAGTCCAGCAAGCGCCAGGATCGTCTCCTAAAGAGGATTCAGCTGCGGGATCAAAGTGCCACCAGTGCAGAGCTTGCTCAGGAATGTCAGCAGGCAGGTGGGAGCGCATCTGCACGCACAGTGAGGCGAAGACTTTTGGAAGATGGCCTGGTGTCAAGAAGGGCAGCAAAGAAGCCACTTCTCTCCAAAAAAAACATCAGGGACAGATTGATCTTCTGCAGAAAGTATGGTGAATGGACTGCTGAGGACTGGGGCAAAGTCATATTCTTCGATGAAGCCTCTTTCCGATTGTTTGAGGCATCTGGAAAAAGGCTTGTCTGGAGAAGAAAAGGTGAGCGCTACCATCAGTCCTGTGTCATGCCAACAGTAAAGCATCCTGAGACCATTCATGTGTGGGGTTGCTTCTCATCCAAGGGAGTGGGCTCACTCACAATTTTGCCCCAAAACATAGCCATGAATAAAGAATGGTACCAAAACACCCTCCAACAGCAACTTCTTCCAACAATCCAACAACAGTTTGGTGAAGAACAATGCATTTTCCAGCACGATGGAGCACCGTGCCATAAGGCAAAAGTGATAACTAAGTGGCTCGGGGACCAAAACGTTGAAATTTTGCGTCCATGGCCTGGAAACTCCCCAGATCTTAATCCCATTGAGAACTTGTGGTCAATCCTCAAGAGGCGGGTGGACAAACAAAAAACCACAAATTCTGACAAACTCCAAGAAGTGATTATGAAAGAATGGGTTGCCACCAGTCAGGAATTGTCCCAGAAGTTGATTGAGAGCATGCCCAGTCGAATTGCAGAGGTCCTGAAAAAGAAGGGCCAACACTGCAAATACTGACTCTTTGCATAAATGTCATGTAATTGTCGATAAAAGCCTTTGAAACGTATGAAGTGCATGTAATTATATTTCACTACATCACAGAAACAACTGAAACAAAGATCTAAAAGCAGTTTGGCAGCAAACTTTGTGAAAACTAATATTTGTGTCATTCTCAAAACTTTTGGCCACGACTGTACATGTATTATACTGGAGTATCGTGATAAAAGCAAATGAGTCAGCTACATGGTCTGGAGACCTCACAAATGATAAGATATCATTAGGAAAAGTGGGAAAATCTCAAGAGGAAATTTGGTTTCAAACCCAGAATTATGTAAAAATAATGGATTCATCAATATTTCCCATAACAGGAAAAGTTGATGAAGATTGGGTGGAAAATTGGAGATTCCAAATAATTAGGGAACCTGTTGAAGTTAATATAACCATAAATTACAGAGGTACAAATGTTATTAATCCTGAAGTTCAAATCGCTCCAACATTGGTGAATATTCAGGAAGGAACAGATCCATTATATTTAAAGTGCAACACAAGATTGGTGATTCCATCTGAATCAGTGGTAACTTGGACAAAAGGAGAGGTATTTTTAGGTAGTTTCTCTAATGGTCCAACTAACATGATTCATAAAGGTCAATCTGGGAATGTGAAATGGTTTGATAAAAAGCTCATATTTTATCAAGACCATCCATCTTCCAAAGATTCAGGAATTTATCAGTGTTGCATATTAACTATAAATAATCATAAACAATGTGAAACTGTAAATGTCACTGTGTGGCCACCTACAGAAAACATTTGTACCAAGGTTAAATTTGAACCATCTAGTCCTTTCCAGATTAATCACTTCCAGTCGAAGTCTCTTTTGAGAAATGGTAAATATGTCACCATAATGTGGACATTTAATATATCAGACTGGAAAAAATCATCATAGTATCCTCAATGTGGAAAGCATCTTGCTCACATGGAGGAAGGTTTAGAACGATGGTTTAAGAAGAGTATTTCCATACAAACTAGAACTAAAAGAGGTATAGTAGAGGGTATTTTAGGAGGAATAGGTACTTTTGGAAGCTTGGTCAATACAATAAATATAAATTCATTACAATCAGATTTAAAAAACATAGGTTATCTGGGAAAGAAAAGAATTAAAGTACAGAAAAGTCTAAATCAGCTTTTGGAAAAAATGATTGTTAAATCTGTAGTTGTTTTAGGATCTTCTGTTTTGCATCTTCAAGATGTTACTTTAAGTTTGATCCGAAGTGAACAAGAGTCAGAAGTAGCCAGGGCATGTATAGAAATCCAAATAGAATATTCTACGAATTTAAAAATGATGGCTCAGGCTTTACAAAGTGGAATTACTCCACTTGGTATACTGGAAAATTTACCTATGAAATATAATTATAGTATGAGACACATAGATTTATGGGTAAATAAGTGGTTAGGATGTAATGAGAACACATGTACAGCGACCTCATTGATTCCAGTAGCTGGAAGAGAACAAATGGTCGTACCAATAATTGTTTTAGGAATTTCTGTGAGTGAAACACAGTTAATTTATTATCAATTGCAATATACTGAATTTGCATATGGTTCTCATATAGAACAATTGGATCTTTCTTCATGTCTACACTTTGTTTCTAAAATAATTTGTTTACCGGAGCAAGATAAGGCGATTTATCATTCTTGTTTCCATAATCAAACTTCTTGCCATGCGCGGATTGAGAATGTGTACTCAATTCATGATTTGTTAACTCAAGTTGGTTTAAACAAAGTTTGTGTACAAGTGATGTCTGAGAAAGAAAAGGTCGTAGCATTCTTTTCTTCTTGTATACATTACGAGAATTTGACAAGAGGTCTATATTGTGTGGAAGGAGATTTGAGAGCTATTTCTATGAATTTAGGAAGACTTAATATTTCTTCCATCTATTTCTTCTTTCTATCTACAAATCAATTGAAAATCCTTCCAATGCAATTCAATCTCACTCAAATTGATCAATTTCCACGGGATAAGTGGACAGAAGAAATTAAAAAGGATAAAGGTCTTTTAAAAATATTAAACGAACAAGTAAAAGAAGCTGAAATTGCATTTAATCACCATCAAGGACAATTATCAGAAATAGAACATGAATGGAATACTATGTCTGAAACATCTTGGTGGGGAAAATTGAAGAAATCTGTAAATATGTGGACAAAATCTTCTGCACAAACAGCAGTTGGGAATACTTTGTCCCATCCTATTATTATTATATTTATTGTGATATTTTTGTGTGTTATCTATCAAATTTTTATTATGTATAGGATTAGGAAAACATATAGGAATATAAAGGAAGAAATAAATAAGGGAGACAACATTTTAAAACAAATTTTAAAAAGAACTCAGTATTCCAATTCTATATTGAATACTGAATAAAAAAATTGATCAATCAACCAAGTGCTATAACATCGTTAATGAATGAATGTGATACGAATGGTGAATAATTGCGTTAAATTAGAAGGTTATGATTGAAAATTTTGATTTAAAATCATAATCAGGGGAAATGTAAAATATCATATTAACACTTTTTAGTAGGATAGGGTATTTTAAGGACCATGAAAGGTCAGCACTTGTGTGAAGTGTCAATTTTGACAGTTCTTGAGACGACAATAGTATTTGGGAAGATTAGGAATCCTCCTTCTCAGCATATTATTATTAGCTTTACAAATAAGGAATACTTAGAAAATCATGATGTAAGGGGTTTTACTTGTTAACCATATATGTCTGTTAGAATGGTAAATTTAGGATACAATGTAACTCTATGAAGAGTCAACCTATAAAAAGGCTTTGTTTCATGACATTGGCAGAGCATTCTCTACACACACAGATTCACACATACACATTACTTTAAGGGAATTATTTTCACTAATTTTAAATTGGTTTATTGCTTGCTTGTAACCTTTTAAGATTCATCTGCTGTACTTATTTTTTCTCTTCCTAAACTTTGTAATTGTTCCTTTTTATGCGAATTAAATCCTTTTAACTTTTATCTTTCATCAAGAACTCTCCATATTTTGTTGGCTCCTTCTGAAGCATTTCTTACAAAATTAAGAAATGCTGGACGATATTTAACACATATGCACCCCAAAATAGTGCCAATCAAACCATCATCTCATCCCACAAAAAATGAGACCATACCTAAGATAATCGCCCAAAAACTTAAAAAACTATGGCTCTCAGACTATGGAGACACTAAAACATGATTTTTTTTGTTTCAAAAATGAAATCATTGTGTAAAAATTACATAAATAAAAAAATTGTATACATATTAGTTATCACCGCGTCCGTGACAACCTGCTCTATAAAAATACCACATGATCTAACCTGTCAGATGAATGTTGTAAATAACAAAAAAAAACGGTGCCAAAAAAGCTATTTCTTGTTACCTTGCCTCACAAAAAGTGTAATATAGAGCAACCAAAAATCATATGTACCCTAAACTAGTACCAACAAAACTTCCACCCTATCCCATAGTTTCCAAAATGGGGTCACTTTTTTGGAGTTTCTACTCTAGGGGTGCATCAGGGGGGCTTCAAATGGGACATGGTGTCCAAAAAAACAGTCTAGCAAAATCTGCCTTCCAAAAACCATATGGCATTCCTTTCCTTCTGCGCCCTGCCGTGTGCCCGAACAGCAGTTTACGACCACATATGGGGTGTTTCTGCAAACTACAGAATCGGGGCAATAAATATAGCATTTTGTATGGCTGTTAACCCTTGCTTTGTTACTGGAAAAAATTGATTAAAATGGAAAATTTGCCAAAAAATTGAAATTCTCAAATGTCATTTCCATTTGCCAATAACTCTTGTGCAACACCTAAAGGGTTAACAAAGTTTGTAAAATCTGTTTTGAATACCTTGAGGGGTGTAGTTTCTATTATGTAAGCCTCACAAAGTGACTTCAGACCTGAACTGGTCCCTAAAAAGTAGGTTTTTGAAAATGTCTGAAAAAGCCTTGTAATATCCCCCAAAAATAAAATATCATTCCCAAATTGATCCAAACAATAGACATATGGGGAATGTAAAGTAATAAAAATTTTTGGAGGTATTACTATGTATTATAGAAGTAGAGAAATTGAAACTTGAAAATTTGCAATTTTTGAAAATTTTTGGGTAAATTTGGTATCTTTTTATAAATAAAAATGATTTTTTTTTTTTACTTATTTTTACCAGTGTCATGAAGTACAATATGTGACGAAAAAACAATCTCAGAATGGCCTGGATAAGTCAAAGCGTTTTAAAGTTCTCAACACTTAAAGTGACACTGGTCAGATTTGCAAAAAATGGCCAAGTCCTTAAGGTGAAATAGGGCTGAGTCATTAAGGAGTTAAGCCTACTGCTTCCATAGAACGGCGCTAGAGGAATTACAGAGTAATAAACATTCTGGTTAGACTAAAAAGTCAGAGATATCAAAATTCTTCTAATGTCACAGGCACTTCATAGTGCTGCTCCTGCCACAGTGGAACCATTACCCTCAGAGGGCGAATCGATAGCACTCCTCAACTTGCACAGAAAAGAGCGCATTAGAGCAGCAGAGCGCCAGCATATACCGCCGTGCAGCAAATGTTCCCTGATTAAGCAAGCAAAGACACCTCAGTGGAGCTACCATAGAGGCCATAGAACGTGTGCATTAGTCAAACTGCAGCCAACTCTTAAAGTGGCAGAACGGCAAAGTCAAAATAGTCAGAGAAAGAGCGCCAACCCTCCTGCGATCCCTAGAGAGAGAAAGAGACGCAAGGTAGGAGGCCAAAGTCCAGAGCTAGAGTGCCTACACTGCTATCCACGGAGAAACCACGTACTGCAGCCAGCTAGTTTCCCGCCACTAGGCCCAAAGCCTGCAGCAGAGTATACAAGCCAGTGCATCGCAAGTCAGAACAAAGCATCACAAGTCTGCATAGAGCATCGCAAGTCTGCACAGAGCATCACATCAAGAAAAGACAAGTTTCCTTTAAGACAGACATTTGTTCCAGCAACCTTTAGATCGCAGTATCCTGCTCTTCAGAATAAGGTCAGAGCTTTCCTTTTATTACTTATAATTGCATATAGGCTTTGGCATAAAGAGACATTTTTGTGTTCAGATAAAGACTTTAAAGTAAGGGCTCTTTCACACTTGCATTGTCCGGATCCGGCGTGTACTCCATTTGCCGGAATTACACGCCGGATCCGGAAAAACGCAAGTGAACTGAAAGCATTTGAAGACGGATCCGTCTTCAAAATGCGTTCAGTGTTACTATGGCAGCCAGGACGCTATTAAAGTCCTGGTTGCCATAGTAGTAGTGGCCGGGGAGCGGGGGAGCAGTATACTTACCGTCCGTGCGGCTCCCGGGGCGCTCCAGAATGATGTCAGAGCGCCCCATGCGCATGGATGACGTGATCCATGCGATCACGTCATCCATGCGCGTGAGGCGCCTGACGTTACTCTGGAGCGCCCGGGGAGCCGCACGGACGGTAAGTATGCTGCTCCCCCGCTCCCCACTACACTTTACCATGGCTGCCAGGACTTTAGCGTCTTGGCAGCCATGGTAACCATTCAGAAAAAGCTAATGCGCCGAAACGACGTTTAGCTTAAGGCCGGATCCGGATTAATGCATTTCAATGGGCATTAATTTCGGATCCGGCCTTGCGGCAAGTGTTCAGGATTTTTGGCCGGAGCAAAAAGCGCAGCATGCTGCGGTATTTTCTCCGGCCAAAAAACGTTCCGGTCCGGAACTGAAGACATCCTGATGCATCCTGAACGGATTTTTCTCCATTCAGAATGCATTAGGATAAAACTGATCAGGATTCTTCCGGCATAGAGCCCCGACGATGGAACTCTATGCCGGAAGAAAAGAACGCAAGTGTGAAAGAGCCCTAAAACAAAGGACAGTTTGTATTACACAGACTCTATTGCATTTAAAGTGAAAGTAATTTATTGCCTGCATTTATCGCTGTTACATTTAAAGTTAAAGTCATTTATTTCTGCATTTGTCAATATTGCATTTAAAGTGAAAGGACTCTTAATATTTGTATTGATTGTTATAGCATTTAAAGTAAAACGTCTGAGCCTAGCATTACCATGCCACTGTTAGAGGATACAAAGGTAGATAGAGTAGAAGTTGAAGAGCAAGGGAACCTGTCTGAGGTAGAAGAGTCAGATGCAGCATTAGTCTTGCCTCAAACAAAGATAGCCCAAGGAGATGAACTAAGTGCCAGAAAACCGACTCCAAAGATAGTGGAAAATTTGGAGCAAGAAGCAGCACTGAAAGTGAAAAAGTTTGCCCGGATGTATGATAGGTGGAAATCATACATTAAAGACATTCGTAGAAAGCTAAAGTAAGAAAGTATAAAAAGGAACTTGAGTGATATGGTAGAGACGGTGGAAGAATCTGAATCAGAACTTATGGCAGCATATGTCAACCTGTGGTCGTTTACGACACCTTCCCAGGATATTGTAAGGAACATGGACACATGTACTGCGGTCACTAAAGATTAAGTAAAGCTCATGAGAGAACTATCATCTGCAGCAAACTATGATGAAGTTAAAGCAAGAAGTAGAATGAACAAGCTTTTTATGAGAGACTATGCTAGGTCCTTAGGGGGAACCACAATCTCAAGTGTGACTTCCTTCGCTAGCAGAAGTGCCACCCACATATCATAGTCCTCAATTACTTCAGCCAAAAGAAAGGAATTAGCTGAACAGCTTGCTGTCAAGAAAGCAGAAATTGAGATGGAAGCTGCCATCGAGGCGTAGCGTCAACTGATCGCTGAAAAGGAAGCTGAAATGGATGCACAATACCATCAGATGGAAGCTGAAATAGATGCATAACACCATCAAATAGAAGCTGAAATCGAGGCACAGCACCAACAGATGAAAAGTCTGGAAAGGCAAAAAGAAGTTAAGATCATAGAAGCCAGACTCAGAAGAGGATATGAATCAGAGTAGTCATAGGTTCAAATCTGTTGTAAGTGAAGAAGCAGACTCCTACTTTCCTACTTACGCCCATGAGAATGGAAGGTAATCTCCAGCATTTAGTGAGAGAATAAGTTATTATCCTTGCATCCCTGCTCAGAAAAACAAAGAGAGGCCTAGTCCAGTATTAGGGAAAAGGTGTGTGAATTTACCCTCTATCTCTACCTGGAAAGATAAAGAAAAGGACTCACCTAATTCAGAACTAAGTGAGAAAATAGAACCGGATGATTCTATTCCTAGATGTCATGGCAATGCTCAGGAGAATGTTACAACTATTTTCCCAACAGGACAACAGAGAACAGTCCTCGCTAGACTTCCCGTGCCGGAACCCACTGTATTTTCAGGAGACGTACTGACGTTCATAGAGTGGAAGGCAAGTTTTGAAATGATCATTGAGCATCATTGCTTCAGTCCAATCGACAAGTTATTCTACCTTCAGAGATATGTTGGTGGGGAAGCAAAGAAAGTTCTTGAAGGTAATTTCGATAGAAAAGACGAAAAAGCCTACAATCAAGCTTGGGGAAAATTAAATGCAAGTTATGGTCATCCTTTCTTAGTACAAAGAGCTTTTAGAGAGAAATTGAATAACTGGCCTAAAATAGGTCCTAAAGAACACTTCAGACTCCAAGAGTATGGTGACTTCCTGCAAGCATGCAGCAATGCCATCCCACACGTTCAAGGACTGGAAGTACTGAAAGACTATCTAGAAAACCACAGGATGCTAACTAAGCTACCTGAGGAAGTGGCTTATAGATGGAATCGCTATGTGACTGAACAGTTAGATCTAGGCAAGAACTTCCCAAGTTTTAAAGAGTTCTCTAAGTTCGTCAATAAGGAAGCACGGATTGCATGTAATCCAGTAACATCATCTTACGTCTTAAAATCCTTAGAAGAAAGGTCTGCAAGAGACATAAGACCTGTAAGTGCAACTAGCTTTGCAACCAACACAGCAGCTAAAGGTCCAGATACCTACGAGAGCAAGTTCAAAGTCACTACTGGGATCAGTAGAGAGAAAGAACCGACAAATCTTCAGACTACCTTCAAGTGTATGTTCTGTGGAGAGAACCACTCCATACATAAGTGCCAACAATTAAAGGAAAAGTCCCCAGAAGAAAATAAAAAATTTCTACTGGATAACCAACTGTGTTTTAGATGTCTAAGAAAAGGCCATGTTAATAAGGAGTGTAAGAAAAAGGCCACATGCAGCGTTTGCAAAGGACGCCATCCTTCACCACTACATGAAGAACGTCCAAAGAAATATAAATCCTCAATACCTAAAGATACTGAGGAAGAAAATAAAGTATTGGTATTCTCTTGCAGAGTGAGGGAAGGAGAAAGCAACGGCACATCAATGGTTGTACCAGTGTGCATTTGAAATCCTAAAAGGAGGAACAAGAAGGTATACGCCTATGTGCTACTGGATGCCCAGAGTGATGTCACCTTCATTAATCAAGAAATCTGCAAGAAATTACAAGTGGC
Organism: Bufo bufo; assembly: GCF_905171765.1. NCBI lineage: Eukaryota > Metazoa > Chordata > Amphibia > Anura > Bufonidae > Bufo > Bufo bufo. The sequence continues at coordinate 409,779,024 of NC_053392.1, forward strand.
TACAGAACCAGTGAAGCTCAAACTCGCCACAATGATGGGGAGAGACACATTAGTGAACAGTCAAAGGGTCAAAGGACTGAGAGTTAGAGAACTTCATTCAAACTGCACATTGGATCTACCTCCAGCTTATACAAAATACAATATACCTCTAGATCGAGATCGCATACCTATCTGTGAAACAGCCAATGAATATGAGCACCTATCTGTCATATCTCATGAAATGTCCCCGCTGAAGGAGTTTGGTGTTGAACTGTTGATAGGCTACGATTGTCCCGAAGCCTTGGTACCATGAAAGGTAATCACAGGAGGGAAGGGTGAACCCTACGCTGTTCAAACTGATCTAGAATGGGGTGTTGGATGAAAACAGCAGATCGCAAACTCAAGACAGGTGACAGGATTGTGTCATCGAATATCTGTCTAAGAGTTACCAACTGTAAGTCCAGCAAAAGTAATCAAGATCCTTGAATCCGACTTTATAGACATAAGTTCTAAAGAAAAGAGTGTATCTCAAGAAGACATAAAGTTCGTACACACTCTAGAAAAAAGTATTCAGCAGAATCAACAAGGTCATCTTGAAATGCCCTTACCTTTTAGAGTACGACCTCTTCTGCCAAATAACAGAAATCTTGCCCTAGCAAGATTGAAATATTTGAAGAAAAAGATGGAAGAGATCCCAAATTCAAGCAGGATTATATGAAATTCATGGAAGGCATCCTCGAAGAAGGACATGCAGAGAAAGTTAATAGCAAACCTAAAGAAATAGAAGTGTGGTACATCCCATATCAAGGTGTTTACCACTCAAAGAATCCAGATAAGATTAGAGTAGTATTTGATTGTTCAACAAAGTACAATGGTGTTGCATTGAATGATCATCTACTAAAAGGACTAGATCTTACAAACACTCTGCCTGGAGTACTCTGTAGATTCAAAAAGTATCCCGTAGCGGTCATGTGTGACGTTGAAAAGATGTTCCACTAGTTTCATGTGAAAAATGAATATAGAGACTTCCTGAGGTTTCTATGGTGGGAGGACGGAGATACAGATTCAGATCCAGCAAAATACAGAATGAAAGTACACTTGTTTGGAGCAGCATCATCTCCATGTTGCGCCAATCAGAATGAAAAGGATTGCCCATCAGCAGCAAATTTTCTGAAGAAAAACTTTTATGATGGTCTCATAAGTCTAGAGTCCACAGAATCTGCAATAAAACTAGTGAAAGAAAGCCAAGAGTTATGCGCAAAAGGAAACCTGCGCCATCACAAATTCATCTCAAACAACAACAGAGAGGTACTGGAATCCATCAGTGATTCTGAACGTGCAGCAACAATGAATTATGTAGATCTCAATTATGATCATCTTCCAGTTCAGAACATACTTGGATTGGATTGGAATGTAAAGAACGACAAGTTCTACTTTGAAGTATCTATTGAAGAGAAAGTTGCAACTAGACTAACCATTCTTTCCGCAGTGGCTTCTATATTTGATCAATTGGGATTCTTTGCCCCAGTAATCCTCAGAGCAAAAGAAATACTGCAAGAATTATGCAGACAGAAGTTGGGATGGGATGAGCCCTTACCTGAAAATTTGAGGCCAAGGTGGAAGAGTTGGATAAGAGACTTGCAAAACTTGAGAGAAGTTCGGATACCCAGATGTTTTATACCTCATGATTTCGGAAAGTACAAGACAATAGAACTTCATCACTTTTCAGATGCCAGTAGTTATGGTTTGTTGTGCATTTTCATACGTATACAATATTATCTAATGACATTATGATCAAAATGAATGCTCATCTCATTGCCTTTAAGAATAAAATCAGCCTGAACCAAAGTTCTATTATGTGGCTGAGGAAGCCAAGATGAGTTCATGGCAAGTTCAGTTTATATAAAAATAATTGTGAACATAAACGGACATTGTATTTAAAAGTTATTACTAAACATATGGGACTATCTAGAGCAGTGTTTCCCAACCAGTGTGCCTCCAGCTGTTGCAAAACTACAACTCCCAGCATGCCTGGACAGCCTTTGGCTGTGCGGGCATGCTGGGAGTTGTAGTTTTGCAACAGCTGGAGGCACACTGGTTGGGAAACACTGATCTAGAGGATAGTCCCATATGTATGAGGTTCAATTTATATATTCATAATTATTATATATATATATCTGTATGATATATTTAGTTTACAACATATGTTAATCAATAATTCATATAATGTGTTATCTATGTGTAACAATGTATCGATTTATATATATGTTATACCATGTGTTTATCATTTAGAAGGTATTGTAGAAGGTACAGAAACATTGAAGTAAGTTTATGTTAATTGGATTTCTGAAAAGAGTAGATGTTATTTCAAAACAATGGTTATTCATGGATGTAGATAAGTGAAATGTACAAGTTCCGATGCCAAGCATCAAAGCCGCTATATAAAATTTTCATCAAGTCAACCTATATTTCAAAAAGATAGGAGAAGACAGCCAACTCCGACAAGTCCAGGATATAGGTAATTAAAAGTGTCAGGAAAAGACCTTCTTCAATGATGGATGTTAAAAGGTCAACGAGGTCATGAGAACGTATTAGTAGATATTTAATTTTAATGCTTAAAAGTTGTGATGTTCATCTACAGTACCGCAGTGCCATCTGGGAGGCAGATGGACAATATTATATTATTTCATTATTTGTTCTATAACATATTAGGAGTTAATATTACATCATGGTGTTATTAGCATGCGAATACACCCACCTTACCTGATTGGGAATCCCTAATCTAAAGGGGATGATTCATAGATAAGGGGGGAATAATTACTCGTGTGCGGAGTAGCAAGGGAGATCTAGAGATCCATATAGATCCAAAAAAAGCCATAAAGATCTATATATCCATTGATCCATCCATCCATCCATTCATTCAATCAAAAAGAAAAACTTTACCAGAAGAAACTTGGATTATTCTTTTCGGATTACTAGGAAAGTTCTTCAGAACTGGTCCCATCTGAACTCTGTCTACCTTTGACCCGGTAACGTATATTTTGTTTACTACTTTATTAATGATATTAATAAGATATTTTCTCGGTATATAGCCAAGAGTTCCCATACTGTGGGAATATATAGTGTTAGGTGCCTCCATAATGCTGATTATTCTCTTAGCAAAGATGCATATAGTTAATGGAAGATCTGACATTATTTGAAAAGAGGACTAAACCCTTGGAAAGTTATTTTCCTTAGTCTGATTGCCGAGCTGAATATTTTACCATATTAATGTCATATATTTTGATTGGTCATAGGAAAACAGAGTCAAGGGATAAAAGCTATTTTCCTGTATATCCGTGTTTTATTGTTATAGCCTGTTTGATAACAGAAGATCCTAAGTTTCTCGTGGTATATGAGTCTGTTTGTTAAAAGTATGACACTGGTTGTCATAAATCACTAAATCATACTGTGCTGATCAGATAGGGGTGTGTTAACACCACCGTGTGGTACATTTTGGGTGTTACTTTGTAACTTCATAATTTGTTTTGCAGTTGTATTGTTTTTATATTCTTTGTTTTTATAATAAACGATTATATATTTTTGCATATACAATTGTCCCTTTGTTTTACTGCTTGTACAAATCAAATTAAGATACTTGATAAAAATAACTTAGAGGCGTTTTTTTATGTCCGCCTGAAGGATAATATAATTTTTATTTTTTTTTATCCTCTTTTATATGAAGATTCTTTCATATAGAAGATATATGACATAAATGGATGTCCGCACCGAGATCGAGTAATTCTTTAATTGATTGTGCAAATAGTGAAAGGTTCCACATTTCTTCTTGGCTAGCCAGTGTGGTGTTATATCTGTGTATTGATTATTGATCAGAAAGATGAGTGCTACAGGCAGCGACCCGGGTAGTGGCTATGCTACAGCAGGCAGTCCACCTAACCCAACGCAGCTGATCCATAATGTTGTTGAATATATACAGTCTTGTGAAAAAATTAGGACACCCTTTGAAAGCATGTGGTTTTTTGTAACATTTTTAATAAATGGTTATTTCATCTCCGTTTCAACAATACAGAGAGATTAAAGTAATCCGACTAAACAAAGAAAACTGAAGAAAAGTCTTTTCAAGATCTTCTGTAAATGTCATTCTACAAAAATGCCTATTCTAACTGAGGAAAAAGATAGGACACCCTTGCCCCTAATAGCGAGTGTTACCTCCTTTGGCTGAAATAACTGCAGTGAGACGGTTCTTGTAGCCATCTACCAGTCTTCGACATCGGTCTGAGGAAATTTTACCCCACTCCTCAATGCAGAACTTTTTCAGCTGTGAGATGTTTGAGGGGTTTCTTGCACGTACAGCCCTTTTCAAGTCACCCCACAGCATCTCAATGGGATTCAAATCTGGACTTTGACTTGGCCATTCCAGGACTCTCCATTTCTTCTTTTTCAGCCAATCTTTGGTTGATTTACTAGTATGTTTTGGGTCAGTCATGTTGCATGGTCCAGTTCCGCTTCAGCTTTAATTTTCTAACTGATGGTCTCACATGTTCTTCAAGCACCTTCTGATACACAGTAGAATTCATCGTGGATTCTATGATGGTGAGCTGACCAGGTCCTGCTGCAGCAAAGCAGCCCCAAACCATGACACTTCCACCTCCATGCTTCACAGTTGGTATGAGGTTCTTTTCTTGGAATGCTGTGTTTGGTTTACGCCAAACATGTCCTCTGCTGTTGTGTCCAAATAATTCAATTTTGGACTCATCTGTCCAAAGAACATTATTCCAGAAGTCCTGGTCTTTGTCAACTTTATCGCTGGCAAATGTCAGTCTGGCCTCGATGTTTCTCTTGGAAAGCAAAGGTTTCCTCCTTGCACACCTCCCATGCAAGTTAAACTTGTACAGTCTCTTTCTGATTGTAGAGGCATGTACTTCTACATCAACAGTAGCCAGAGCCTGCTGTAGTTCTCGAGATGACACTTTAGGGTTTTTGGATACCTCTTTTAGCATCTTGCGGTCTGCTCTTGGGGTGAACTTGCTGGGGCGACCAGTCCTGGGCATGTTGGCAGTTGTTTTGAAAGCCCTCCACTTGTAGACTATCTTCCGGACAGTGGAATGGCTGATTTCAAAATCTTTTGAGATCTTTTTAAATCCCTTCCCAGACTCATAGGCTGCTACAATCTTTTTTCTGAAGTCCTCTGACAGCTCTTTTGCTCTCACCATGGTGCTCACTCTCACTTCAACAGTCAGGAGCACACCAAACTAAATGTCTGAGGTTTAAATAGGGCAAGCCTCATTCAACATGCAGAGTAACGATCTACTAATTATGTGCACCTGGTGTGATATACCTGTGTGAGATCTGAGCCAATTTAAGAGGGAATACATGTGAGGGTGTCCTATCTTTTTCCTCAGTTAGAATAGGCATTTTTGTAGAATGACATTTACAGAAGATCTTGAAAAGACTTTTCTTCAGTTTTCTTTGTTTAGTTGGATTACTTTAATCTCTCTGTATTGTTGAAACGGAGATGAAATAACCATTTATTAAAAATGTTACAAAAAACCACATGCTTTCAAAGGGTGTCCTAATTTTTTCACATGACTGTACACTCACGGAACAAAATTGATAAAGATATAAATGAATGGATTAATGAGCTACAGGAAAAAGCCAAGGAAGAACGTGGGGATATATGGCAGTTAGGTGGCATGGTTGAAAGATACCTGACATATATTGATGTGTTGAAAGATAAAAACAAAAAGGACCAACACCTTTTATGCACATTGCCACCTGTTTTGTATGCATTACTGGCAGTCAGTACTCATTCACAAAAGAGACATGAATCTGTGCAGGGAATGGAGATCGATATAGCCCAGCTAGAAGCAGATCTCAGAGTCGCACAGGCCGAGATTAAGGACTTAAAATACAACCTTGATCACAGACATGATGCATATCAAAGGGCAAAAAGTGACTTAGAGGAGTTACATCTCCGGCATTCCAAAATTCAGCAGACAGGCAAATCAAGCCATACTATAATTGATATTGATCAAGATCCGTCTGATACTGAGGGATTTCCATACCCCCCAAATCTTACGCCCCAACATCTAGACATGTCATCACATGCTCTTAAAGCAGACTCCATTCCAGACCACAAGCCACCAAGAAATGATAGCATGATTACACAGGAGGCATTAACCCAATTAAATCGGGCATTCCAAACTGTAACCACCTTACTAGGTGCCAGCAACACAGAAGCCCCTAGAAGCATCTCTCCACACATTCCCCTAGAGAGAGATGTAAGGGTTAAATCCCCTGCACCATATGTGTCTCATGGAAGTGATCAAAGTGCATGTGATTCTGACAGTGATACGGGAAAACGTGTGTCTTATTCTCTACCACGCAGGCATGAGTTTGCCCATAAGAAAGATCAGGGTCCCAGGCGACCAACATATGCTGAAGTGGTCTCTAGGAACAAAAATCCTCAGTATTCAGAAAAAGATCAGAGTTCCTCAAGCATCATTAAGTTTCTGAATGCCACTGTGCCCAAGTTCTCTAAGAAAGGTTCTCCTCAAATAGCAAACCACTTAGAACTGTATAAGTCCACTATGGATTTTTTAAAGTTGTACTCTGATATTGACAGGATCAGATTCCTACCATGGGCATTTGATGATAGGTACCGTCATTATTTTACTTCCTTTAGGGATAGAGGAATTCAAAATTGGCAAGATGTTTTGCATGAAATTAAACTAGAATTCGGACCTTACCGAACCATTACTGCTGCAAAACGTGAGATATATAAGCTAAAATGTAGACCCAATCAGAGTCCCCGTGAATTCCTCTCTGTCCTTAAAAATGCCTATGGGTTAGCATATAGGTCCCCAAATTGGGAATCCGAAGAGTTTAAGCAGCTGTTCTATGATGCAATGCCAACCCAAATCAAACTTAGCCTAGCTAGAGATCTTGATATTGAAGCTCCCTTGGATAGGTTGGTGACGGCTGCCACGACACTGTATAATATCAGTGAGTGCCATGAAACAGGTGAGAGGAGGTTCAAAAAGTCCCCAGACCAAAATGTAGCTGAAGCTAAGGTAAACCCTAGCTTGGGATTTGAAACGCAGCCACGTAAATACCCTCAATCTACAGGACCTGTCCAACAAACCCAGCGACAACAGGTAGGACCCAAACAGATAAAACCCCAAAACCTCAATGGGTCAGAGGGAGATAATTCTGGTGCTGAAAGGTCTAACTACTGTCCCTATTACAAAAGGGGTCCCCAGGGATCTAGGTCCTTTAACAATAGGGGTTCCCAGGGATACAGGAACTGGAACAACAGGCCCAGACAACAAAGGGAAGATAGGCAAGAACCCTCAAATTCACCTAGGAGTAGGTCACCCACCAATAACCACGCCGCCCCACAAAATCAAAATGTACGCAAACCAAACAGGTTTGATCAACTGGCTGAACAAATGACCCAGCTGTATGACATTGTAAGTAAGTTGTCCCAGGGGTCCCAAGGAAAACAGCCTGAACTTTATTTAGGGGCAACTCCAGGTCCCAGCTCAGCCCCATAAAATAAATAAGGCAGGGTCAGAGCCCAGGCCAACGCAAGGTTATCAAGGTGGTTGAGAAAGAATCTAAATTGATTTATTATCATATTTTGCCTTGCAGTGCTCCTGACACTAAAGTTGGGTCCAGGGAGGAGATGTCTAACATGTTATCTATTTTACAGACTAATCTTGTCGATCCATACAATCCTGTGTTTTCTCCAACAAGTGATCCTATCGTATCAGCGTCAGGCTGTGAACCGTCTATAAACTGTGACTTAGTCCAGCTTTCCCCTAAGGTGGGGCTACTACTCCTGTTCCCTGCAGCAGGAATGTAAAGGATTCACCAGAGGTCGCGACGCTGCAGAGAGGTCACGCTCTCAGAAAACAGGAAAAGAACACTCACCCTAACTTCCTATGTGATTTGTTTCAGGTCAAAGGCCGATATTTCGTGGACTCCTATCTTCAAGATGAGCATATCGGGCCGATCAGGGGTTTAATTGATACAGGATCACAGGCAACTATCTTATCACATAGTTATTTCCAACAGGTTCTGGATTGAACAGCAAAGAGACCGAGATTGAAATCGTTCGATGGCTCTCTGATAAGTGTAGGTGGAGACACTTTGCAGGTAAAAGGTACATCATGGTTGACATTCAAAATTGGCAAGAAGACAATTAAACACCCCACATTGATTGTGGACCTTCCATATGATTGGCTGATTATAGGAATTGACCTTCTGAAAAGGTTGAGCTCCATAATAGACTTCATTAATGAAGCAGTTTGGACTCAGGTAAAGGCACCCATTGCCTATGATTATTCTTGCAATGCACAAACCCAACGTAGTTGTCATGTGATTGAAGAAAGGCCTAACTCTGTTGAAGTTCATTTTAGGAACAGTCAAACGCCGGATGTCACGATCCTGAAAAATGGTAAGCCCGAGGAAGCTGTCAACGGTGCCGCTTATATCATTACCATCCAGAAGGACAGAATCGAGAAGATAACCCTGGATGAGGATGTATTGACTATTTCCCTTGAAGGGGGAAGTCACGAAGTCGCGGACCTGGCCAAGTATACTCAATCCATGGTACTGATTGAAAAGGTCAATGACAATTTATTGATTCCCGTACAGGTGAACAATATAGCCTGGGTGAAATATGCCAAGTTGGATCTAAAATCCGAAGCCAGCTACATAAGCTTAGGACTCTTAAAACAGGTCACCAATCCTAAAATGATTGACAATTCCTCTCCACAGGAACAATGGGTTCATGATCTGGATGGATATTCCCAGAGTCATAATGTGGTTGCAAAAAGTCTTTTGTCTATTTCCATAGGAAGTAAAACTACAGAACACATTTTCATTGTGTTGAATAAACCACGGCATCAGATATACAGTACAGACCAAAAGTTTGGGCACACCTCATTCAAAGAGTTTTCTTTATTTTCATGACTATGAAGGCATCAAAACTATGAATTAACACATGTGGAATTATATACATAACAAACAAGTGTGAAACAACTGAAAATATGTCATATTCTAGGTTCTTCAAAGTTGCCACCTTTTGCTTTCATTACTGCTTTGCACACTCTTGGCATTCTCTTGATGAGCTTCAAGAGGTAGTCCCCTGAAATGGTCTTCCAACAGTCTTGAAGGAGTTTCCAGAGATGTTTAGCACTTGTTGGCCCTTTTGCCTTCACTCTGCGGTCCAGCTCACCCCAAACCATCTCGATTGGGTTCAGGTCCGGTGACTATGGAGGCCAGGTCATCTGGCGCAGCACCCCATCACTCTCCTTCATGGTCAAATAGCCCTTACTTTCAACGTTTTCCCAATTTTTCGACTGACTGACTGACCTTTATTTCTTAAAGTAATGATGGCCACTCGTTTTTCTTTACTTAGCTGCTTTTTTCTTGCCATAATACAAATTCTAACAGTCTATTCAGTAGGACTATCAGCTGTGTATCCACCTGACTTCTCCTCAATGCAACTGTTGGTCCCAACCCCATTTATAAGGCAAGAAATCCCACTTATTAAACCTGACAGGGCACACCTGTGAAGTGAAAACCATTTCAGGGGACTACCTCTTGAAGCTCATCAAGAGATTGCCAAGAGTGTGCAAAGCAGTAATCAAAGCAAAAGGTGGCTACTTTGAAGAACCTAGAATATTACATATTTTCAGTTGTTTCACACTTGTTTGTTATGTATATAATTCCACATGTGTTAATTCATAGTTTTGATGCCTTCAGTGTGAATCTACAATTTTCATAGTCATGAAAATAAAGAAAACTCTTTGAATGAGAAGGTGTGTCCAAACTTTTGGTCTGTACTGTATATGGGTAATGACCTTCTACACCGATTTGCCGTGCAGATTGATCTGGTAAATAATACCCTCTGGTCCAGATTACCGGGAGACCCAGAGGGATTCCAGGATGTGAAGCAAGCCTTGAGATGGGGACAACAAATTCCCTATGCCGTGAGTATCATGGTTGCCAAGGAGGTTAAAATCCCTGAAGGATGTAAACCATTTCTTCTTCCCATTCAAGTGAAGAAGGGACAAACTCTGAAAAACGCAGACGCTTTGATCTGTTTGTCCAACCGGATGCAGCAACTCGGCCTACAGGTAAAACCCACTCCTATAATTAACATCCATCAGGATCCATTGCACATGATAATCTATAACATGTCTCCCCATAGCATATCCCTGCAGAAGAATACAGTAATTGGTCTAGCTATGGATTCGGAATACTATACTTTTGGGTTCCAGAATGATGTAATTGGACTTATTCCTGATGCATACCTAACAGAAGAACAAATATTGGAACAATGTTTTTCCTCAACACCTGAGGGGTTATTCAATATCCACTCTGTTTATCCTTTCAGTTCTGAAGGTACATGCCACATCGAAGATTCATCATTGGTTTTCAACCAGGAGATCGATGAAAAGGAGTACGAGTCATGCCAACAAGGAAAGGATAAGGTACGCTACACCCAAAATTATTTAACTAGGGAGCTTGAAGAAACTTGAGAGTTAAGTCAGCCTGAAATCTTTCCAGAATTTCAGGAACGGGTGGAGGAGCAAATCTCTATAGTTAACGCATGCTCCAATGAGTCAGAGCGTCAACAGCTAAAGGAGCTCTTCACAGAATTCCAGGACATGTTTGCCAAGGATTCTTATGATTGTGGGGAAACAGACCTGCATGTCGCAAGAATCCAGACAGATCCTGATGCACCCCCTGTCTTTGTCAAACAATACCGACTTCCGCTGGCGGCTTACGAGTCCCTATCAGAAATTGTCAAAAACCTGGAGGGGCATCATCCGTCCGATACATAGCTCGTTCAACCATCCTATACTTGGAGTCCTCAAACCCAACAGTCAATTTCGTCTCTGCTCGGACCTAAGACAATTGAACAAACGTGTTTACATGTCCGCATGGCCCGTGCCATACATTGACCAGTGTTTGGCGCAAATTCAAGGATCCCAAATTTTCACCGCCCTTGACTGTGCACAAGGATATTGGACGATTAAAGTAGACGAAAGGGATCAGTACAAACTGGCCCTTACATTTGGAAAGACACAATATGCATGGACCCGACTACCCTTCGGGTACATAAATGCGGGCCATGAATTTGCTGTGTTCATGCATAGGCAATGCCTTATGCCACTGAACGAGGTACCGTATCCTATGTGGATGACATTCTAATCAAAAGCACAACTTTTGAGGAACACATTGTAGAACTGAAGCATGTACTAACCCAACTTAGAAAAGCTGGAGTGAAACTTTCTTTGCAGAAGGCTCAATGGTGTCGTGCCAAGGTAAATTTCTTAGGTCATGAAATCTCCACAGAAGAAGAAGGTGATCAACACCAAGTCACCTACAAATCTCAAGGAGTGGAGATCCTTCTTGGGCATGATGAACTATTCCCGTAAGTTTATAGATAATTATGCCAAAATTACAAAACCTCTTTTGCAGTTACTGAAGAAAGGAGTGAAATGGGAATGGAATGAGCGTCATGAGCAAGCTGTGAATGAACTCAAGGCCAAGCTTGTCCAGGCCCCATGCCTTGCATATCCAGAGGGTGGAAAGTATGATATTAAAGAGTTTTCCATAATCACAGATTCTGACTATATTCGTAATAGCTTTGTGGAGTATTTCCCCGTATGGAAAAGATCCAACATGATGAGAAGTAATAACAAGTCAGTCAAGCATGGTAAGATGTTTTGTGAAATCGATGAAATGGTTATTACCCACAGTCTTACGATTTACTGGAAGAAGGTAAAGGGTCATTCAAAGTATCCAGGTATGGATAAGGAAGGAAATGATCTAGCAGACTCCCTCGCTAAACAAGCAGCCATCAATGGAGAAGTGTTGGATGTGGATGATCTCATGGGAACTATTCAAGTGGATGCAACAACAAGAAGTCAGACCCAAAAGGGAACTGAAGCCAATGTGTTGCAATGGAGCCAAGATTCCCCTAGTGAGGATCTCATCATGAGCCGAAAGGGGGATCCAATTATTGGTACTTTTTATAAACACATTGAAGATCCACAGAATTGTCCCAAAAATACGGAAGATTGCGATAGCAAAGAGGAGTTACGGATTTTGATGAAGGGTAAGTCCCAATTCTCATTACAGGATGGATTGTTGACTAGGACCTCGAAGAATGGTATCACGCAATGGGTAGTTCCCGCAACATTCCGAGGTTTGATGCTACAACACGCCCATGATGCCCCGACAGCTGGTCACCGAGGTGAGAAGTTGACGTACGAATTGTTACGGGACTACGCTTATTGGCCACATATGTTGCAAAATGTTCGCACGTATTGTCAAGGATGTCTAATCTGTCCTCAATTCCAGCCATAGACACCCAGTCATCGAGCGCCGCTGATGAAAAGGAGGATGTCCATGCCATGGTCAGACATCCAAATTGACTTCATCGGACCAGTAACAACCTCATCAAAAGGCAACAGATACATGCTAACCGTGACTTGCTTGTTCACAAAATGGGCGGAATGTTTGCCTTGTAAAACATGCAGTTCAAGCGTATGTGCATCTCTTCTCATTAACCACATATTTTCCAGGTTTGGTCTTCCCCAACGCATCGAATCCGATCACGGAAGTCATTTCACTAGTGAGGTGATGACAAAGATGTGGGAGATACTGGGGGTAAAAAGGAAGCTGCATATAGCCAGCCTCTAGTGGTGGAGTGGAGTGGAACGCTACAACCAATCCATTGTAAACATTCTAAAAAAGTTTGTCAATGAAACCGGTAAGGACTGGGATGTCAAATTGCCTTTGGTTCTTATGGCCATCAGAGCCACCCCAAGTGCAGCAACCAAACTTTCTCCCTTCGAAATGATCACGGCAGGAGGATGGTGTTACCCCAACATTTGCTATACCGGACGACAGACCACAATTTAATAAATGCTACAACATCTCATCAATATGTGGAAAATCTACGCAAGCCCCTTCAGCATGCTTTTGCATTCGCCCAGAAGAATATAGAGAAAGCCGCGATAAGTGCTAAGACATACTACGATCTGAAAACCACACAGAAGGAATATCAAATTTACAATCAGGTTTATCTCTATAACTTCGCTCGGGATCAAGTGAAGGAGAGAAAGTTCTTACCTTCCTGGAAAGGACCTTATGTCATCACTGACAAGTTGTCACCTGTGGTCTACAAGATAAAAATCCCTAAGGGGGATGAATTTGTAGAAAAATGGGTGCACATTAACCAGTTACGTGTTTGTCATCCTAGCTCAGGACTTCGCGAGATAGAAGGAGTTGGATGAAGAGAGGTGAAGAGATTTTACGGTTCCAGCTAAAGACGGAAACCAGGATTGGTATTGTATGAACAAACATGTATACTAACCATCCTCATGTGTGTTTCCTTCATAACTAAACATCTCTTAACTTATCTCTAAAACTGAGAACTTACTCTGTTCAAGAAAAGAACCTATGCCAATCAAAGATACATGATAACATTAACGCTTTTCTTGCAGGATAAAAAGTGAAAGATGTATGTATTCATATGTGTCATACAATTTTATAGGTACAAGATGCCGACTAAGATGATCGCCATCGTTTATGTCATCCTAATCTTGGGGAAGGAGTTCCACGCCGAGCCGATTGCTGTGCCAGGTCCTTCATCCGGGATCATGCTGCAGGACACCACAGGATTCATACTGACAAACAAGAGGATTCTATCCCAAAAGATCTACATCAGCCTGGATCCACGCGTTTTCATTGAGAGACAATTCAACGTGTCTGAGATCATGTCACCGGAAATATAAACCTGGTACCAGACGCACATCGGATATTCCCAAGAGCGGATTACGCAAATCCTGGAGCAAGCGAGAAAGACCTTGACCAGAGAGCAGTTTTCTACAAACCAAAGACCAAAGCGATTCATTTCTGCAATCGTAGCCGCTATAATTTTTAGCGTAATAGGAGCTGTTATTGCCACAGGTATAACAGTTGCCAATTCCATCTCTATCAAAACATTGGAACTTGAAATTGGTTTATTGAAAAGGAACCAAATAAACATTCATGCGGAGATGGAGAATCAAAACAAACATTTATCGAACTTATATACTGTTTTGCAGGATCCTGGGATGGTTGAATTTATTGACCATCCAAGTGGTGCGTTAGATAAGATTCTTCAAAAAGACTTTGGCCAAGTTATGGTACAAACAAGGTTCACGCACACAATCTTTAGAAGAAGACATATGAAAAGCCCTTTTAGGCATTCCAAACACATTCACACAGTATGGAATGTTTTGGAATGAAGGGAGATTTGCTGTGCATTTTCATACGTATACAATATTATCTAATGACATTATGATCAAAATGAATGCTCATCTCATTGCCTTTAAGAATAAAATCAGCATGAACCAAAGTTCTATTATGTGGCTGAGGAAGCCAAGATGAGTTTATGGCAAGTTCAGTTTATATAAAAATAATTGTGAACATAAACGGACATTGTATTTAAAAGTTATTACTAAAGATATGGGACTATCTAGAGGAGTAAACCAACTTCCTAAGACATGTCTGTCTGGAGGGAACAAGGTTACTTGATAAGGATGCATATCCTTGAGGCACACCTGCTATATGAGGTTCAATTTATATATTCATAATTATTATATATATATCTCTGTATGGTATATTTAGTTTACAAAATATGTTAATCAATAATTCATATAATGTGTTATCTATGTGTAACAATGTATCAATTTATATATATGTTATACCATGTGTTTATCATTTAGAAGGTATTGTAGAAGGTACAGAAATATTGAAGTAAGTTTATGTTAATTGGATTTCTGAAAAGAGTAGATGTTATTTCAAAACAATAGTTATTCATGGATGTAGATAAGTGAAATGTACAAGTTCCGATGCCAAGCATCAAAGCTGCTATATAAAATTTTCATCAAGTCAACCTATATTTCAAAAAGATAGGAGAAGACAGCCAACTCCGACAAGTCCAGGATATAGGTAATTAAAAGTGTCAGGAAAAGACCTTCTTCAATGATGGATGTTAAAAGGTCAATGAGGTCATGAGAACGTATTATTAGATATTTAATTTTAATGCTTAAAAGTTGTGATGTTCATCTACAGTAAAGCAGTGCCATCTGGAGGCAGATGGACAATATTATATTATTTCATTATTTGTTCTATACCATATTAGGAGTTAATATCACATCACGGTGTTATTAGCATGCGAATACACCCACCTTACCTGATTGGGAATCCCTAATCTAAAGGGGATGATTCATAGATAAGGAGGAATAATTACTCGTGTGCGGAGTAGCAAGGGAGATCTAGAGATCCATATAGATCCAAAAAAAGCCATAAAGATCTATATATCCATAGATCCATCCATCCATCCATCCATCCATTCAATCATAAAGAAAAACTTTACCAGAAGAAACTTGGATTATTCTTTTTGGATTACTAGGAAAGTTTTTCAGAACTGGTCCCATCTGAACTCTGTCTACCTTTGACCCGGTAACGTATATTTTGTTCACTACTCGTGATATTAATAAGATATTTCTCTCGGTATATAGCCAAGAGTTCCCATACTGTGGGAATATATAGTGTTAGGTGCCTCCATAATGCTGATTATTCTCTTAGCAAAGATGCATATTGTTAATGTAAGATCTGGCTAATGATGTGGGTGGTGACTTTTTGGCTGTCCGTGAATGAGGGGATAGTCTCCAGGAGGTGTATTTTTCCTTGATATTGGATAGTTACTGTGTTTCAAAAATAGGTGGATAGTGGCGATTAGGAGAATGATATGCAAATAGAAGCAGACCAGTCCAGATATCCCTGTGTGGTTACCATGTGCATTAAACCTGGGAGTACTATGGTTAAGTATGTAAACACTTTGTGATCCAGTTTTTCTATGGGAGTGCATGTTTATTTCTATGCTATCAATAGGAATGCTGGCACTTGAGATTGGTCCCGATGTACAGTACAGACCAAATGTTTGGACACACCTTCTCATTCAAAGAGTTTTCTTTATTTTCATGACTATGAAAATTGTAGATTCACACTGAAGGCATCAAAACTATGAATTAACACATGTGGAATTATATACATAACAAACAAGTGTGAAACAACTGAAAATATGTCATATTCTAGGTTCTTCAAAGTAGCCACCTTTTGCTTTGATTACTGCTTTGCGCACTCTTGGCATTCTCTTGATGAGCTTCAAGAGGTAGTCCCCTGAAATGGTTTTCACTTCACAGGTGTGCCCTGTCAGGTTTAATAAGTGGGATTTCTTGCCTTATAAATGGGGTTGGGACCATCAGTGGCGTTGAGGAGAAGTCAGGTGGATACACAGCTGATAGTCCTACTGAATAGACTGTTAGAATTTGTATTATGGCAAGAAAAAAGCAGCTAAGTAAAGAAAAACGAGTGGCCATCATTACTTTAAGAAATGAAGGTCAGTCAGTCAGCCGAAAAATTAAGAAAACGTTGAAAGTAAGGGCTATTTGACCATGAAGGAGAGTGATGGGGTGCTGCGCCAGATGACCTGGCCTCCACAGTCACCGGACCTGAACCCAATCGAGATGGTTTGGGGTGAGCTGGACCGCAGAGTGAAGGCAAAAGGGCCAACAAGTGCTAAGCATCTCTGAAAAATCCTTCAAGACTGTTGGAAGACTATTTCAGGGGACTACCTCTTGAAGCTCATCAAGAGAACGCCAAGAGTGTGCAAAGCAGTAATCTAAGCAAAAGGTGGCTACTTTGAAGAACCTAGAATATGACATATTTTCAGTTGTTTCACACTTGTTTGTTATGTATATAATTCCACATGTGTTAATTCATAGTTTTGATGCCTTCATAGTCATGAAAATAAAGAAAACTCTTTGAATGAGAAGGTGTGTCCAAACTTTTGGTCTGTACTGTATCTCTGTGTTAAATATGCGATAATGTGGGGTGCGTTGTTTGTTACCGATATGACCGCATAGACTATGATTATGTATGATTTTATGTGACCAGTCCGGAGCAGTCCTGATATGTGTACAATGTGCATTATAACCAGTGACCCAAAGGAGGTCTTTTTGTGATATTTGTTTATTGAATGTATTTGATGTATTTATGGATGTTTCATTTTAAGTTTTTGTATTGAGCCGTGAGGGCTATGATGATTTTAAAGAGGTGTGGTAGCCTATCATTGGCAGGTATATAAAGACCGCCTCTAGGTAGGCGTAGTAGGTACCCCTGACGAAGCTTCACAAAGCGAAACCCGGGTCGGGTGAACTGATTTGTATACACTGCTTGTTACTTTATCCATCTTGTGAGTATAATAAAAACCTTGCAGTTGGAACCTCTTGTGATTGTACTTCACTATTGGTGGCACCTTGATTTCTCATAAGGTTACCTGGAGGAAAGGTGAACTCGAGTGAACTGATTGCTTACCCATATCCAGGAATTTCCTGTGAGATCTGAAAGGGAGGATTTTTCAGCTCTGTCCTGGTGCAGCGCGGTCCATTTAAAGAAACATTGCCCACTTCACTATTGGAACTCGCGACGCACCAAAAGAAAGGCAACGTACCTAAGGCTGTTTTATATATTTTATATATATTTTATTTGTTATTTGAAAAGAGGACTAAACCCTTGGAAAGTTATTTTCCTTAGTCTGATTGCCGAGCTGAATATTTTATCATATTAATATTTTTGAATATTGGTCATAGGAAAACAGAGTCAAGGGATAACAGTTATTTTCCTGTATATTCGTGTTTTATTGTTATAGCCTGTTTGATAACAGAAGATCCTAAGTTTCTCTTGGTATATGAGTCTGTTTGTTAAAAGTATGACACTGGTTGTCATAAATCAATAAATCATACTGTGCTGATCAGATAGGGGTGTGTTAACACCACCATGTGGTACATTTTGGGTGTTACTTTGTAACTTTATAATTTGTTTTGCAGTTGTATTGTTTTTATATTCTTTGTTTTTATAATAAACGATTATATATTTTTGCATATACAATTGTCCCATTGTTTTACTGCTTGTACAAATCAAATGCACCAAACAGAAATGCTACTGACTATACTGGGAAGTCATACATGCAGGTATTAAAAGCTGAGACTTTCGCCAATATGTTCCAGTCAGGAAGATATCGGAGCCCATCAATGCACCACGTCACGGTCACTCAGCATGGCAAAGGGTCCTAGCCGCTACTCTAACTATGGTGTGAACATGGTCTGGGGGTGATATAATTCAGCACACAGCCAAGCCTCCACACAAAGGCCCAGCATGAATACTGTGGTAGTACAATGTGAATGAGGCCAGGCCGTGAGCCACACCTATGCCAGACCATGTGATGGAAGTTACCAGGTGCAACAGAGTGTCCAAACACACTCAAATCTAACAAGACAAAAACACAGAAATGAAGTGGCAATTCTGGAGGAGCTGCTCAGCCCCTGACACTGTGGCGTGTCTATTTATTGGGGGAGCAGCCCCACCGCATGTGGACCGCAATAATCGACTAACCCCAGCAAAATATGCATACAATGGAGGATGTCGACGCGGTCCACATGCACCACAAGAAGCAAACTACACAGAATGTAGCAAATAAACATATGAAACACAGAGAGGAAATGCACCAAACAGAAATGCTACTGACTATACTGGGAAGTCATACATGCAGGTATTAAAAGCTGAGACTTTCGCCAATATGTTCCAGTCAGGAAGATATCGGAGCCCATCAATGCACCACGTCACGGTCACTCAGCATGGCAAAGGGTCCTAGCCGCTACTCTAACTATGGTGTGAACATGGTCTGGGGGTGATATAATTCAGCACACAGCCAAGCCTCCACACAAAGGCCCAGCATGAATACTGTGGTAGTACAATGTGAATGAGGCCAGGCCGTGAGCCACACCTATGCCAGACCATGTGATGGAAGTTACCAGGTGCAACAGAGTGTCCAAACACACTCAAATCTAACAAGACAAAAACACAGAAATGAAGTGGCAATTCTGGAGGAGCTGCTCAGCCCCTGACACTGTGGCGTGTCTATTTATTGGGGGAGCAGCCCCACTGCATGTGGACCGCAATAATCGACTAACCCCAGCAAAATATGCATACAATGGAGGATGTCGACGCGGTCCACATGCACCACAAGAAGCAAACTACACAGAATGTAGCAAATAAACATATGAAACACAGAGAGGAAATGCACCAAACAGAAATGCTACTGACTATACTGGGAAGTCATACATGCAGGTATTAAAAGCTGAGACTTTCGCCAATATGTTCCAGTCAGGAAGATATCGGAGCCCATCAATGCACCACGTCACGGTCACTCAGCATGGCAAAGGGTCCTAGCCGCTACTCTAACTATGGTGTGAACATGGTCTGGGGGTGATATAATTCAGCACACAGCCAAGCCTCCACACAAAGGCCCAGCATGAATACTGTGGTAGTACAATGTGAATGAGGCCAGGCCGTGAGCCACACCTATGCCAGACCATGTGATGGAAGTTACCAGGTGCAACAGAGTGTCCAAACACACTCAAATCTAACAAGACAAAAACACAGAAATGAAGTGGCAATTCTGGAGGAGCTGCTCAGCCCCTGACACTGTGGCGTGTCTATTTATTGGGGGAGCAGCCCCACCGCATGTGGACCGCAATAATCGACTAACCCCAGCAAAATATGCATACAATGGAGGATGTCGACGCGGTCCACATGCACCACAAGAAGCAAACTACACAGAATGTAGCAAATAAACATATGAAACACAGAGAGGAAATGCACCAAACAGAAATGCTACTGACTATACTGGGAAGTCATACATGCAGGTATTAAAAGCTGAGACTTTCGCCAATATGTTCCAGTCAGGAAGATATCGGAGCCCATCAATGCACCACGTCACGGTCACTCAGCATGGCAAAGGGTCCTAGCCGCTACTCTAACTATGGTGTGAACATGGTCTGGGGGTGATATAATTCAGCACACAGCCAAGCCTCCACACAAAGGCCCAGCATGAATACTGTGGTAGTACAATGTGAATGAGGCCAGGCCGTGAGCCACACCTATGCCAGACCATGTGATGGAAGTTACCAGGTGCAACAGAGTGTCCAAACACACTCAAATCTAACAAGACAAAAACACAGAAATGAAGTGGCAATTCTGGAGGAGCTGCTCAGCCCCTGACACTGTGGCGTGTCTATTTATTGGGGGAGCAGCCCCACTGCATGTGGACCGCAATAATCGACTAACCCCAGCAAAATATGCATACAATGGAGGATGTCGACGCGGTCCACATGCACCACAAGAAGCAAACTACACAGAATGTAGCAAATAAACATATGAAACACAGAGAGGAAATGCACCAAACAGAAATGCTACTGACTATACTGGGAAGTCATACATGCAGGTATTAAAAGCTGAGACTTTCGCCAATATGTTCCAGTCAGGAAGATATCGGAGCCCATCAATGCACCACGTCACGGTCACTCAGCATGGCAAAGGGTCCTAGCCGCTACTCTAACTATGGTGTGAACATGGTCTGGGGGTGATATAATTCAGCACACAGCCAAGCCTCCACACAAAGGCCCAGCATGAATACTGTGGTAGTACAATGTGAATGAGGCCAGGCCGTGAGCCACACCTATGCCAGACCATGTGATGGAAGTTACCAGGTGCAACAGAGTGTCCAAACACACTCAAATCTAACAAGACAAAAACACAGAAATGAAGTGGCAATTCTGGAGGAGCTGCTCAGCCCCTGACACTGTGGCGTGTCTATTTATTGGGGGAGCAGCCCCACTGCATGTGGACCGCAATAATCGACTAACCCCAGCAAAATATGCATACAATGGAGGATGTCGACGCGGTCCACATGCACCACAAGAAGCAAACTACACAGAATGTAGCAAATAAACATATGAAACACAGAGAGGAAATGCACCAAACAGAAATGCTACTGACTATACTGGGAAGTCATACATGCAGGTATTAAAAGCTGAGACTTTCGCCAATATGTTCCAGTCAGGAAGATATCGGAGCCCATCAATGCACCACGTCACGGTCACTCAGCATGGCAAAGGGTCCTAGCCGCTACTCTAACTATGGTGTGAACATGGTCTGGGGGTGATATAATTCAGCACACAGCCAAGCCTCCACACAAAGGCCCAGCATGAATACTGTGGTAGTACAATGTGAATGAGGCCAGGCCGTGAGCCACACCTATGCCAGACCATGTGATGGAAGTTACCAGGTGCAACACGGTGTCCAAACACACTCAAATCTAACAAGACAAAAACACAGAAATGAAGTGGCAATTCTGGAGGAGCAGCTCAGCCCCTGACACTGTGGCGTGTCTATTTATTGGGGGAGCAGCCCCACCGCATGTGGACCGCAATAATCGACTAACCCCAGCAAAATATGCATACAATGGAGGATGTCGACGCGGTCCACATGCACCACAAGAAGCAAACTACACAGAATGTAGCAAATAAACATATGAAACACAGAGAGGAAATGCACCAAACAGAAATGCTACTGACTATACTGGGAAGTCATACATGCAGGTATTAAAAGCTGAGACTTTCGCCAATATGTTCCAGTCAGGAAGATATCGGAGCCCATCAATGCACCACGTCACGGTCACTCAGCATGGCAAAGGGTCCTAGCCGCTACTCTAACTATGGTGTGAACATGGTCTGGGGGTGATATAATTCAGCACACAGCCAAGCCTCCACACAAAGGCCCAGCATGAATACTGTGGTAGTACAATGTGAATGAGGCCAGGCCGTGAGCCACACCTATGCCAGACCATGTGATGGAAGTTACCAGGTGCAACAGAGTGTCCAAACACACTCAAATCTAACAAGACAAAAACACAGAAATGAAGTGGCAATTCTGGAGGAGCTGCTCAGCCCCTGACACTGTGGCGTGTCTATTTATTGGGGGAGCAGCCCCACCGCATGTGGACCGCAATAATCGACTAACCCCAGCAAAATATGCATACAATGGAGGATGTCGACGCGGTCCACATGCACCACAAGAAGCAAACTACACAGAATGTAGCAAATAAACATATGAAACACAGAGAGGAAATGCACCAAACAGAAATGCTACTGACTATACTGGGAAGTCATACATGCAGGTATTAAAAGCTGAGACTTGCGCCAATATGTTCCAGTCAGGAAGATATCGGAGCCCATCAATGCACCACGTCACGGTCACTCAGCATGGCAAAGGGTCCTAGCCGCTACTCTAACTATGGTGTGAACATGGTCTGGGGGTGATATAATTCAGCACACAGCCAAGCCTCCACACAAAGGCCCAGCATGAATACTGTGGTAGTACAATGTGAATGAGGCCAGGCCGTGAGCCACACCTATGCCAGACCATGTGATGGAAGTTACCAGGTGCAACAGAGTGTCCAAACACACTCAAATCTAACAAGACAAAAACACAGAAATGAAGTGGCAATTCTGGAGGAGCTGCTCAGCCCCTGACACTGTGGCGTGTCTATTTATTGGGGGAGCAGCCCCACCGCATGTGGACCGCAATAATCGACTAACCCCAGCAAAATATGCATACAATGGAGGATGTCGACGCGGTCCACATGCACCACAAGAAGCAAACTACACAGAATGTAGCAAATAAACATATGAAACACAGAGAGGAAATGCACCAAACAGAAATGCTACTGACTATACTGGGAAGTCATACATGCAGGTATTAAAAGCTGAGACTTTCGCCAATATGTTCCAGTCAGGAAGATATCGGAGCCCATCAATGCACCACGTCACGGTCACTCAGCATGGCAAAGGGTCCTAGCCGCTACTCTAACTATGGTGTGAACATGGTCTGGGGGTGATATAATTCAGCACACAGCCAAGCCTCCACACAAAGGCCCAGCATGAATACTGTGGTAGTACAATGTGAATGAGGCCAGGCCGTGAGCCACACCTATGCCAGACCATGTGATGGAAGTTACCAGGTGCAACAGAGTGTCCAAACACACTCAAATCTAACAAGACAAAAACACAGAAATGAAGTGGCAATTCTGGAGGAGCTGCTCAGCCCCTGACACTGTGGCGTGTCTATTTATTGGGGGAGCAGCCCCACCGCATGTGGACCGCAATAATCGACTAACCCCAGCAAAATATGCATACAATGGAGGATGTCGACGCGGTCCACATGCACCACAAGAAGCAAACTACACAGAATGTAGCAAATAAACATATGAAACACAGAGAGGAAATGCACCAAACAGAAATGCTACTGACTATACTGGGAAGTCATACATGCAGGTATTAAAAGCTGAGACTTTCGCCAATATGTTCCAGTCAGGAAGATATCGGAGCCCATCAATGCACCACGTCACGGTCACTCAGCATGGCAAAGGGTCCTAGCCGCTACTCTAACTATGGTGTGAACATGGTCTGGGGGTGATATAATTCAGCACACAGCCAAGCCTCCACACAAAGGCCCAGCATGAATACTGTGGTAGTACAATGTGAATGAGGCCAGGCCGTGAGCCACACCTATGCCAGACCATGTTCACACCATAGTTAGAGTAGCGGCTAGGACCCTTTGCCATGCTGAGTGACCGTGACGTGGTGCATTGATGGGCTCCGATATCTTCCTGACTGGAACATATTGGCGAAAGTCTCAGCTTTTAATACCTGCATGTATGACTTCCCAGTATAGTCAGTAGCATTTCTGTTTGGTGCATTTCCTCTCTGTGTTTCATATGTTTATTTGCTACATTCTGTGTAGTTTGCTTCTTGTGGTGCATGTGGACCGCGTCGACATCCTCCATTGTATGCATATTTTGCTGGGGTTAGTCGATTATTGCGGTCCACATGCGGTGGGGCTGCTCCCCCAATAAATAGACACGCCACAGTGTCAGGGGCTGAGCAGCTCCTCCAGAATTGCCACTTCATTTCTGTGTTTTTGTCTTGTTAGATTTGAGTGTGTTTGGACACTCTGTTGCACCTGGTAACTTCCATCACATGGTCTGGCATAGGTGTGGCTCACGGCCTGGCCTCATTCACATTGTACTACCACAGTATTCATGCTGGGCCTTTGTGTGGAGGCTTGGCTGTGTGCTGAATTATATCACCCCCAGACCATGTTCACACCATAGTTAGAGTAGCGGCTAGGACCCTTTGCCATGCTGAGTGACCGTGACGTGGTGCATTGATGGGCTCCGATATCTTCCTGACTGGAACATATTGGCGAAAGTCTCAGCTTTTAATACCTGCATGTATGACTTCCCAGTATAGTCAGTAGCATTTCTGTTTGGTGCATTTCCTCTCTGTGTTTCATATGTTTATTTGCTACATTCTGTGTAGTTTGCTTCTTGTGGTGCATGTGGACCGCGTCGACATCCTCCATTGTATGCATATTTTGCTGGGGTTAGTCGATTATTGCGGTCCACATGCGGTGGGGCTGCTCCCCCAATAAATAGACACGCCACAGTGTCAGGGGCTGAGCAGCTCCTCCAGAATTGCCACTTCATTTCTGTGTTTATGTCTTGTACAAATCAAATTAAGATACTTAAAAAGAACTTAGAGGCGTTTTTTTATGTCCGCCTGAAGGATAATATAATTTTTATATTTTTTTTATCCTCTCTTTTATATGAAGATTCTTTCATATAGAAGATATATGACAGGTTATGGTCAGTGCTCCTACATCAGAGTAATAGGAGAAGAAAAGATACACTGTGCCCTGGTTATGGGGAAGGCCGGAGTTGCACCTACCAGTATTCAGACAATACCAAGACTTGAACTGACAGCAGCCGTAGTTTCAGCATCAGTAAGCAAGTTTCTGAGAGATAAATTGGATTTGAAAATAGATGAAGAATATTTTTGGACAGAGTCACAAGTTGTCCTAGGATACATAAACAACGAAGCTCGCAGATTCCATATCTTTGTCGCCAACAGAGTTGAGAATATTCAGGAAATAACAAATCCGGAACATTGGCATCACATTGACACAAAGCATAACCCAGCAGATCATGCTTCAAGAGGCCTGAATGTAACAGAATTGAAAAATTCTAATTGGTTCCCAGGTCCAGAGTTCCTTTGGGAAAAGGAAATCACTCCCAGTAAAGGTTACACAGAATTGTCTATGGGTGATTCAGAAGTAAAAGTTGTACAAACATTGAGCACTGCTGCCAAGTGTCAAGATGACATACTTGAAAGACTAGCCAGATGTTCAAAATGGAATACATTCATAAACGTAGTAGCTTGAATTCAACGTTTGGCAAAGGGAATGAGAAAGAAGGAATTGTTGAATGTAGAAGCAAGAATGAAAGCTGAAGAAACAGTCATAAGACTCATTCAAAAGGAGATTCTACAGCGAAGAGTTTAGGAGACTTAGTCAAGAACCTAAAATGTTTCCACACAACCACCCATTGTACCAGCTTAATCTTCTTCTGCAGGATGGTATACTGAAGGTGGGAGGGAGACTGGAAAATGCATCGTTACCTAGCAGAGTGAAGCATCCAGCAATTCTACCCAAAAACTCTACCTTCACAAGATTGATTATTGATCACTACCACAACATATCCTTGCATCAAGGAAGAAGCTTTACCCAAATCTGTTTGAGAGAAGGTGTTTACTGGATTGTGAAAGGAAGCAAATTTATAGAAAAGTATATAAGTAAATGTGTAGTCTGCAGAAAGGCACGTGGATCTACAGAAGAACGAAGAATGGCAGATTTACCGGCAGATCGTGTAAACCCATCACCACCATTTCTTTATAGCGGAATGGATTGTTTTGGCCTATTCATCACCAAACTGTAATGACCGGCGTCACGCAAAGGGAGGGAAATGGGAAGGCCCTGTCCAAGGGAGAGGGAAAGGTGGTGACCCCTGACTCACCTTGCGGCTGGCACCTGACTGCCCTGACGTCCCTAGACGGGTTCCTCACCCGTACGCCGATCACGTGCCTAAACCCTGGCTTTCCCTAAGATGAGTCCTGTGTAGTGAACAGGGCGGTGGGATCACTAGTCCGCACCACTGACACTAAGAGGAAAACACCAAGGAGAGGACAGACAATACAGACAAACATATAATCCCAGGTGGGCGACAACAGCAGACCACCAAGGCCCAACAGAGATCCGGAGGGTAACACTCTGGAACAACAACCAGGGATCTCAGCTACTCAGCTCCAGTGGGTCAGTATAGAAGTCCAAGCAGGAAGCTCTATATCTGGCAACCAGAGAAGTGGGAGATGGGAATATAAGGAGGTTGGGATTGCTGGACAAGAAACAGCTGAGGAGGAGAAGCTACGGATCCCTGAGTGAGCCAAAAAGGATTGCAAGGCAAACCCAGAAAGCTACCATTACGAAATAGCACTGTCTTTGTACATTAACGCGCAGCCACCCGCTGCGACTTCCTGACCCTGGGTATAACGGAGTCAGACGTGGCTCTTGACACCCTCGTGACACAAACAGAACCGCAAGGAGTACAAGAGATATGGACTAATATTTACATGTCTAAGCTCCAGAGAAAATCACCTGGAAATGTTAGAAGATATGTCAACTGACGCATTTATCAACGCCTTAAGATGTTTCATAGCCAGTAGAGGTACCATCAGAGAGCTTAGATCTGACTAAGGATCTAATTTTGTTGGAGTAAAGAATTAATTGAAGAAAGCACTAAAAGAGATTGATAACAAAAATGTTGCTGAGTATTTGTTAGAGAAACAGTGTGATTTTCACATGAATGCTCCACATGCAAGCCATACAGGAGGAGTTAGGGAAAGACAAATCAGAACTATGAGAAATGTGTTAAGTTCAGTGTTGAAAAAGAACTCTGGAAGAATAGATGATGTTTCATTTAGGACCCTATTCTATGAAGTAATGTCTATTGTTAACAGTTGTCTACTTACAGTTAATAACATTACCGATCCAACAAGTTTGGACCCTTTAACTCCCAACCATCTACTTCACCTTAAGTCGGATTACATACAGCCATCGCCTGGCAAGTTCACCAAACAGGATTTATATGCTAAAAAGAGATGGCGAAGAGTACAATATCTATCAGAACAGTTTTGGAATAGATGGAGGAAAGAGTACTTAGCCAATCTGATGCTAAGGAATAAATGGCAAACACCCAGAAGAAATGTCCAAGTTAGTGAAAGAAGAAGATTTACCTAGAAGCCAATGGAAATTGGCAAAAGTTCTAGAAGTTCAAAAGGATGAAGACAAACTAGTAAGAAGAGTGTTGTTACAAATAGTGATGGATGAACATCTGCCGGGGCGGTTCGCGAACGCGATCAAATGTTCGCGAACCGCAAGTTCGCATCAGGTCCCATTCATTTTAATGGCAGGCGAACCTGAAAAACCTTCAGCTCATATTTGCAGCCAAGAAATAATTACTAGAAGTGCACAAATAGTCCTACAACATGGACAGTGACATACCAGATGTATTATTTGAATTTGCGATCTCCATTAATTTTTGTTTTCAATGCAAAATATCGGCAATATGATTTTTGCATATTTGCATGTGCAAATGCACTATACAGTACCCAAATGCACTATAAAGAAAGTATATTGGTATATAACACCCTTCTTCAATCAGTTTTTTTGGGGGAAGACTGGTATATCACACCAGTAGAAATTATTTGTTCCAATAACGCTTGTCCCTCTATATACCTGCAGTATTGCAGCAGAACCGCACACAACTGCCGCACAATACAAATGCATTATAATATACTTTCTAACATAGAAAGTATATTATGTACAAGGAAGGCAATCCATTAGAATATACATGAAGATAAAACGTAACCTTTAATAATTTTACTATGAGGGTCCATTCACACGTCCATAAGTGTTTTGCGGATCCGCAAAACACGGACACCGGCAATGTGCATTCTGCAATTTGTGGACCGCACATCGCCGGCACTATAATAGAAAATGCCTAATCTTGTCTGCAATTGCTATTTTTTTGCGGAAACGGAAGCACAGATGCGGAAGTGCGGATCCGCAGATGCGGACAGCACATTCTGGCCCCATTGAAAATGAATGGGTCTGCACCCGTTCCGCAAAATTGCGGAACGGATGCAGACCCATTTTGCGGACGTGGGAAAGGAAAAAATATCCCTCAAAATGAAAATAAATGAAATTATTGAAGTTAACCAAAACGCATAGATGTGGTAGGCAATAACAAGTGCTGGGCGGCACCAAATCAGGAGCTCGGCGGCACCAAATCAGAAACCATATGTCCTACCACAATCCGGGGGGTTCCAGTGCACATCGATGAATCCAGGAGGGAAAGCAAAAAAAACATCCATCCCTGGGCTAGATGATGATGTGGTATTGAAGGACAGGGTGGGCAAAGAACTGTCCCTGATATTGCCCTATAGGGGGGTGCTATTCTGGCCCTGATAGCCTAACCAAAGACCACCCGCCCTGATAAGAGCGACCCCGTCCGGAACCTTACCCTATATAAAAATGGCCCTATTAAGCCCCTAGCCCCTAGGCCCCTGACTTTCAGGTGATCACTATATAGATCTATGTGTTTTTGACTCATTATAAAAGTATAAGTATATTGCACCCCTCTGTGTATCACACATATCGATAACACACCTATACTAGTGCTTAAAATGACTTTTGTGGCCCTATAAGCTAGCGTTTGGTGTCCCTAACAGTCTGTCCCTGCTCCACACAACAACCTCTCCCTACACTGGCAAAACACTGAATGTAAAATGGCGGCTAGATCAGGTTTATTTATAAGGTAGGGGGTATGTCCATGTGCTGAAATGTCTCAATTGGCTATCCTGTACCACCTGATGGATGTGTCATGGGTCAAAGTTCTTCGCAATGTAAAAGAATATGGTGGGCGCGAATTTCTCCACATGTTCAAATGTTCGGCAAATCGCGAACACGCAAAGTTCGCCGCGAAATGACCGCCGGGCGAACCGCAAGGCCATCTCTAGTTACGAATAGCAGACTCAAAACTTGACAAAAAAGGAAAACGCCTCAAGTTGGAACGTCCTATACAGAAGTTAGTTGATCTACTTGAGAGTGATAAAAGACACTTGGAAGTTGAGAACCTGATGGAAAATTCCTCAAATTCATGTTCAATTCCTACCACTAAGAACATAGAAATATAGGTAATTTTGGTGGGAGTGTAGTTGGCCAGCTAGGACCTGTCCTAGGTTGCTAGTATAGCTTATATTTGTATACAGCTAGACCTGCAAATAGCCTTAATACAGTTCCTATGTTTAAGTATTAAAGACAAAAGCAGAGTTATTTACTGTGACATCATGTTTTGGATGTCATATAACTGTCATATAGCAGAAACAACAGAAAGCAAAGTGTTAATATTAAAGTAATGTGTGGGGGGCACTCAGTTATCAGGGCCACATTGACCATCAATCAAAACGGATAAAAGTTGATAAAAATTAATACAAATTATATTTAATGTGATATAGACAAAGACGCCACACAATAAAATTGGAGTGAAGATAAAATGAAAATGTAAAAGTACCAATATATATGAATCAGCAGCAATAAGTATGAGTAGAAACAATATGTATATAAAATAACCAATAAATACGAGTCAGCAGCAATATTCAAGCAGCAATAAAAAATAATATACTGTATATTCCTGCGTATAACACTACTTTTTAACACATGAAAATCTTCTCAGAAGTCGGGGGTCGTCTTATACGCCGGGTATGGCGGGCGCTGCAGTGCCGGGAAGCCCGAATTATCAACAGAGAGAGCCCGGGCTATTGCCTTGTATCCCCAGCAGCTGAGAGCTGCGATGTAACCCATGGCATATGCCCCCCCCCGCGCTGTACCTTGTATACTGCCCCCTGCTCTGTACCTTGTATGCCTCCCCCTGCTCTGTACCTTGTATGCTCCTTGTACCGCCATCCTCCCGGCCGCTCGCATCTCGCTCCTACGCATGTGCGAGATTTCATGCGGCGAGCGTGGATACACGGGATCCTCACGGCCGCTCGCATCTCGCTCCTGCGCATGTGCGAGATCTCCGTGCGGCGTATCTAAGTGCGGCGCAGATGTGCATATGTGAATGTGAATATGAATAATAACATAACAAAAACATGTTCAGGGTATAGGTGGCACATGTTTAGGGTCTGGGAGGCAGGGAGGGAGGACAAGGAAGGTGGTGGGATGCAGGGATGGTGGTGATACCATGGGATGGCGGTGGTACCTAGGGATGGTGGTGGGATGCAGGGATGGCAGTGGTATCTAGGGATGGTGGTGGGATGCAGGGATGGTGGTGATACCATGGGATGGCGGTGGTACCTAGGGATTGTGGTGGGATGCAGGGATGGCAGTGGTATCTAGGGATGGTGGTGGGATGCAGGGATGGCAGTGGTACCCAGGGATGGTGGTGGGATTCAGGGATGGCAGAGGTACCCAGGGATGGTGGTGGGATGCAGTAATGTACTGCTGTGTGTTGAAAAAGGGGTAGTCTTATACGGCGAGTATATCCCAAACTCTATATTTTCAGTGTAAAAGTTGGGGGTCGACTTATACGCCCAGTCGTCTTATACGCCGGCATATACGGTATATGAGTTAGCAGCAATATATCAGCAGCAATGGAATAGCAGCATAGATAGCAATAGATCAGCAACAATCCTATGTGTAGCAAGATAGAAGAACCAGGAGCATCAAAATCGTAGTATAAAAAATCGTAGTATAAAAACTGAATATCCAGCAGTGGCTAGGATGCAATGTCCACCTGTGTTTCAACCGTGCTCCTCTGTTCATATGATGAATAAATAAATACCATTATTCAACATGTATGTCTCTATTCAATACTTTCATCCAGAGATATTATATATTGCAAAATTAATGTGTGTATAAATGTACTTTACCACTCCACGCCATATGTGGCTTCTCCGGGGTATTTCTTCTTTCTTGGCCTGCTAGGACTTATGCGGGGTCCCACGTGATCCAGCCATCCTCTCGTAGCATCCCACGGGACGGCAGCAGGAAGCAGGGCGTTTTTTCTAGGTCCTAAAACTCCTCCACTCCGCTGTATCGGAAGTATAATAATTTGATTGATGGTTCAAAATTCGAATAATTCTTAATCGCTCCTATATTCGAGCCACATATGTGGAGTGTAAATTCGTTTGCTGTCCTTCTTTAGCAAACGTGTTTTGGGGCTAACAAAACGCCCCTTCCATTGTGTTAATATGTTGTTGCTGGGCAGAAGTCTAGACCAATTACAGCCAGCTTCTCACACAGCAAGAGTTTTTCGCCAATCACAGCCAGCGTCACGCACAGCCTGTCTGGGAATTCCGCTAGCAGGACCTGCTAGAATCATTATTCACCAGAGACAGGAGCTAAAGAGACATTCAATCCACTAAGAGCTGTGTTTTTATGGGAACAAGAGGCCAAAATAGGTATTTAAAACAGTTATATGATGTTCCCACTGTTAATATAGTGATTAGAACTGTAACTGAACCAGCTATATGTGTGTTTACTTATAGTTCCATCAAATTGCAAGTACAAATTGCAAGCATACAATTGCAAATTGCATACAATTGCAAACTACAAAGTTCACAATACAAATTCCATATTGCAATCCAAATTGCATACAACCATACCAGATCATACTCAACCAATCTGCAAATAGTTACTGCTAACTGCATACTGCAAACCAAGTTTAGCCAGTAGAACTGTTAAATCTCAGATATACCTCTCGGAGAGATCATAAAGTGCTTAAATAACTTAAAGTGAGACTACATATACTGAAGAGAGAAATATATCCACCATTTTATGTTGAATGACGAGATTGAACAGTTGAACCACCATCCTATGTATACCGCCATTTTGTGATATCTTTTCAACACGTGGTTTGTACATGGACTATCTGCTGTGGAGGCGGCAGTGTTATATATGAAGAAAAGTTGAAGTTAATAAAGTTATTTCAAGCATTTGGTGTGCTCTTTAAACCTACTGCTTCCATAGAACGCAGTAATAGACAGTCTGGTTAGACTAAAAAGTCAGAGATACCTAAATTCTTCTAATGCCACAGCGCAAAAGGCACTTCATAGTGCTGCGCCTGCCACAGGGAGTCTGCTGTGGTTGTGAAATAATACTGTGAGTCCATATGACATGCAGATGACAGGTGTCGCTCTTAGAATCACTGCACACTTCACTTTTATGGACAGTCACTGGGCCAAAACTGACCAAATAACTCAAGTATGAACTCAGTCTTACAGGTCGATGTTAGCGCCAAGAAGAAGCACACTCCTTTTACACCGTCTTCAGCTGATTCCACATAGATGTCTACGGAACCTGTTCTATTAAGCGCTTATACAAGTAGAGCCCCCCGGCAGAGTGGAGAGGGTGTCAGCAGTAAGTTTGTGTTGACGTCACTGATTATTTTGCCCTTCCTCTTACCCATCAGAACAATAACCCCCAAAAAACAGATCCTGTCTGTTGAGCATCCGCCTTCACTCGGTCAGCATTTGGTCAGTAATCCATCAGTATTGCTAATACCCCCAAAAACAATTTCACTTCACCACACAACGGCAAATACTTTTTTTGTGCCACTAATACATGCAAAAAAGGGCTTTAGAACATATAACTGCACTGCTGAACGGCAAATATATTTTTCTTTTGCCACTAATATACACCACAAAAGGCTTTAGAACATATAACTGCACCGCTGAACGGCAAATATATTTTTCTTTTTCCACTTATATGGATGTAGCAGGGTTAACACATATGCTTTATGAGACATGTTATCTAAACTAAATGCAACTAAATGTGTTAAGAAATTGCTTTTCAATGGCTTTTGTTTCAAGATAACGCAATGAGTTAAGAAATTTGAGTTAAGAGTGTGTCTGTTACCCCTGCTACATGTGTCTGTACATGCCATAAAAGGCTTTATAATACATAACTGCACCGCTGAGCTGCAAATATATTTTATTTTTGCCACAAATACATGACAAAAAGGGCTGCAATTTTAGCACTTCAGTACACAACGGCTAATAAGCCCTTTTTCAAAGGGGCATGTTCAAAATAATAGCAGCTTGGCGTTCAATGAGTGAGGTCATTCATTCTTTGAAAAACAGGTGACAATTATTGCCCTTATTTTAGGAAGGAAGGCAGCAAATGTTGTGCATGCTGGTTACAGTGCATTTCTCTCTGAAATTCTGAGGGAAATGGGTCATTCCAGACATTGCTCAGAAGAACAGCGTACCTTGTAATAAAAAGTTGATTGGAGAGGGGAAAACATATAAATAAGTGCAGAAAATGATAGGCTGCTCAGCTAAAATGATCGCAAATGTTTTAAAATGGCAACCAAAACCTGAAAGACGTGGAAGAAAGCAAAAAACTACCATTCGAATGGATAGAAGAATAGCCAAAATGGCAAGGATTCAGCCAACAGTCATCTCCAGGAAGATCAAAGAAGGTCTAAATTTACCTGTGAGTACTGTTACAATTAGAAGACGCCTAATTGAAGCCAAGCTATCTGCAAGAAACCCCTGCAAAGTCCCATGGTTAAAAAAAAGACATGTGCTGAAGATGTTACAATTTGCCAAAGAGCACATTGACCTAAAGAGACATTTTGTGGACTGATGAAAGTAAGATTGTTCTTTTTGGGTCTAGTGGCCGGAGACAGTTTGTCAGATGACCCGCAAACACTGAATTCAAGCCACACTGTGAAGACAGTGAAGCATGGTGGCGCAAGCACCATGATATGGAAATGTTTCTCATACTATGGTGTTGGGCCTATTTAACGCATACCAGGGATCATGGATCAGTTTGAATACATCAGAATACTTGAAGAGGTCATGCTGATGAAGAGGAAATGCCCTTGAAATGGGTGTTCCAACAAGACAACGACCCCAAACACACCAGTAAACGTGCAATATCTTGGTTCCAGACCAACAAGATAGACGTTATGGAGTGGCCAGCCCAATCGCCGGATCTTAATCTAATAGAAAACTTGTGGGGTGACATCAAAAATGCAGTTTGTGAGACAAAACCAAGAAATAGAGAAGAACTGTGGAATGTAGTCCAATCATCCTGGGTTGGAATACCTGTTCACAGGTGCCAAAAAAAATAAGAATGAGTGAAACGTTTTCAAGAAATCTACAGTAAGTCCAGTAGCCTTGATTTATTCTTTACAGATATACCATGACCTGGATAAATGAGAACCTTCACAGACACAGGCGCCAGAAGTTGGTTGACTCCATGCAACACAGATGTACAGTAGTTCTCAGAAACAGTGGTTATACAACTAAATATTAGTTAAGTGATTCAAAGGAAAGCAAAATCTTCAAACATTTTTTTTCAGTTTATATAGTGAATGTTTGAGTTTTTAAAGAAGAATAAAAATTCTACAATTTTTTTGAACAATCTAATATTCACTTTTCTTTAAAAAAAAATTCTTCATGTTTTGATTTGGAATAGAATGTGTAGTGTTCCCAATGCATTTGTGTGTATGGAAATAAAAGCTATTAGAAGGATTTTGAGCTTTTTTTTGTAAATCGTTTTTTAGCACGATGAAGTTTTTTGTAACACTGTCCCTAGCGCCTGCAGACATCTCTCCCTGCAGTAAGTACACTGGTAAATGACAGAATCTAAAATGGGATGGCTGACGCTATTTATAGGGCTGTGACATCACAGGGCTGGCTGGCTGCTGATTGGCTGCATGCATGGCATTATGGGTGATCCCACCTTCCCAGAGTTCCTTTCTCCATGTCCTCACTCATGCAGCAGCCATTTTAGAAAAAAATAGGATTCGTTACCACGAATTGCGAGGAAATTGGACTTTGGTGCGAATCAAATTTTTCCTGAAATTCGAATCGAATTCCACTTCATCAGCTTTGATTTGCTCATCTCTAATTATATATGTTGCATCATGTTCATAAATTATTTGAGTTATTAAGATAATCATATTTTCTTTCAAACTTTATTATTAGATATAAATTAATCTCATTGTTAGTACTGTCCTTCATTGATAATCTTCTCAAATTAGTTGTTTGGACCTTCTGACAGTAATTCTTGCAGCCTATTTTTCTTATATTATCTCTATTTTATGTGATTCATATGATTTTTTGTAATTTTGTTATTATTATTATTATTATTATTATTATTATTATTACTCTTGATCATGATTGTTTGTAATCATGATCCTGTAGGAGAATTACTGTAGCATTCTTATTACTTTTATCTTTTATTTTATAATTTTTATTATTTTTGATCCTAATTATTTACCCTTTTCTATACAGATCATAAGTAAATATCTTGACATTCTAGGGCGCTACATGGGAGAGACATTTTAGGAGGATGGGGAAGGGGGGGAATAATTGTTATTTAAGATCATACCCCTACCATCTTATGCTTATTCTTTCTCTTTAATTTATAGTAGTATTTCCATCTGTATACCTCTTTTTGAGCCACTAGATTCAGAGGAATGACACATATGTGAATCCTTCATTAAAGGGGTTATCCCATCTTAGACAATGGGGGCATATCGCTAGGATATGCCCCCATTGTCTGATAGGTACGGGTCCCACCTCTGGGACCCGCACCTACAAGGAGAAAGGAGTGGAGAAAGTGGAGGAGGGCGCACTGCGCATGCGCATGCGCAGCTGCCTTCCATTCATTTATATGGAGCCTCTGAAAATAGCCGCGCGCTGGCTCGGCTATTTCCGTCGGCCCCATAGAAATGAATGGGAGTGGTGCCCGCTCATGCGCGGTGCGCTCCCATTCACTTCAATGGGAGAGGCGGGGAGCTGCGCCTGGTGGTGGACGGACCCTGGGAAACCCGGGGTCCTCCAGCCACAACTCTCCCCGGCTCCGTTCTTGGTGTACCCGCACCTATCAGACAATGGGGGCATATCCTAGCGATATGCCCCCATTGTCTAAGATGGGATAACCCCTTTAAGTCCCAAAGGAGATTTTAAACTGGCTGCTGCATGTGTGAGGACATGGAGAAAGGAAGTCTGGGAAGGCGGGATCACCCAGACTGACATGCATGCAGCCAATCAGCAGCCAGTCCGTGATGTCACAGCCCTATAAATACAGCGGCCATCTTAGATTCAGATATTTTCCAGCGTTCAGAGTGTAGGGACAGACGTGAGAAGGCGCTAGAGACAGCAATTGGAAAAACCTCATTGTGAAAAAAAACCTGAAAAAATGATTTATAAGTGCAGGGAAAGCATAGGAAGGAATTATTTCACAGCATCTTAGTGCAGGGATAGAGGTCAGAAGGCGGTAGGGACAGTGCTAGAAAAAATATATACGCACTTTACTGTTGCTGTTATATGTGTGGAAAGCGTTTAGTGGCCTATTTCAGTACAAAAAGAAAAATATATTCTCAGTTTACTTCTGCTTTTTTTGTTGTGAAAGTGTTTAGTGGCCTATTTCAGTACAGAAAGAAAAATATATATGCATTTCACTTCTGCAGTTATTAGTGGTAAAAGCGTTTAGTGGCCTATTTCAGTACAGAAAGAAAAAATATTTACGCACTTTACTGTTGCAGTTATTTGTGGTGAAATTGTTTAGTGGCCTATTTCAGTACAGAAAAAATATATATATACGCATTTCACTGTTGCTGTTATTTGTGGTGAAAGCATTTAGTGGCCTATTTCTGTACAAAAAGAATAATATATTCTCAGTTTACTTCTGCAGTTATATAGGTTGAAAGCGTTTAGTGGCCTATTTCAGTACAGAAAGAAAAATATATATGCACTTCACTGTTGCAGTTATTTGTCGTGAAAGTATTTAGTGGCTTATTTCAGTACAGAAAAATATATATATATATATATATACGCATTTCACTGTTGCAGTTATTTGTGGTGAAAGCGTTTAGTGGCCTATTTCAGTGCAAAAGGAAAAATATACTGTATATGCTATTCACTGTTGCAGTTATTTGTGGTGAAAGCATTTAGTGGCCTATTTCAGTGCAAAAAAAAATATTTTCTTCGCTTTTAGGGGTGTTTTAATATGCTTTTAATTTATTTAGTTCAGCTAAAAGTATGGCAGACAGAGAAATGCCAGGCCATGCACAGTTCAAAGGAAAATCCCAGCAGACGTGACTTCAATGCTCGTAGAGTTTTATTCACATATAACAATATGTCCCATAATAAAGAACACGTTTCGGCTAAACTGCCTTTTTCAACAAGTTGTTAAAAAAGGCAGTTTAGCCGAAACGCGTCCTTTATTATGGGACATATTGTTATATGAGAATAAAACTCTACGAACATTGAAGTCACGTCTGCTGGGATTTTCCTTTGAACTACACATGGAACCGGTCCTATCCCGCGCGGCGTGCATCTCAGCGTGTGCCGGCCGATCTATCTTTACACAGGCCATGCACAGTGGCAGAGGCTGAGGCCTAAGGCCTCTTTCACACGGGCGTTGCGAAAAAATGTGCGGGTGCGTTGGGGGAACACGCGCGATTTTTCCGCGTGAGTGCAAAACATTGTAATGCGTTTTGCACTCGCGTGAGAAAAATCGCGCATGTTTGGTACCCAAACCCGAACTTCTTCACAGAAGTTCGGGCTTGGGATCGGTGTTCTGTAGATTATATTATTTTCCCTTATAACATGGTTATAAGGGAAAATAATAGCATTCTGAATACAGAATGCATAGTAAAATAGCGCTGGAGGGGTTAAAGGCATCTCCTTCTGTCTTCATCTTAGCTGTGTGCAGGAACAGGACCTGTGGTGACGTCACTCCGGTCATCACATGATCCATCACATGATCTTTTACCATGGTGATGGACCATGTGATGACCGGAGTGACGTCACCACAGGTCCTGTTGCTTGAGCAGTCCTTTTCCTTGAACGCAGAATATAGAGCATGCTGCGATTTTCACGCAACGCACAAGTGATGCGTGAAAATCACCGCTCATGTGAACAGCCCCATAGAAATGAATGGGTCGGGATTCAATGCGGGTGCAATGTGTTCCACTCACGCATCGCATCCGCGCGGAATACTCGCCCGTGTGAAAGGGGCCTAAATGTTTTTGGAGCAGGTACAGGTCGCAGCAGAGTAAGGGGGCATGGCAGCAGGAATGGCAGCAAGAGGCCTGAGCTCCCGCTGTCATCTAGCAGTCGTGTCTTGACCAGCAACCCAGCGGTTCTTTATTGGTTAACTCGGTCATCCACTTCATCCCAAGTGACAACAGACACCCCCAGGCAACAATGAGGAAGAAACCGGCAATCCAATTTGCTGAAGGATGATTTCTTTATTGGTCACTCATACATGCACTACTGCATGTATGTGTCACGACCGCTATCCCAGCAGCAGTCGTGTCGCACCAGACGGAGGGGAAGGGGGACCCTTATCTACGGATGGGAATAGTATGGCCACCCCTGACCACCCCTGACTAACCCTAAGCTGGCACCTGTCTGCCCTGATACCCTAGACGGGGTGTGAACCCGTGCGGCGAGCAGGATGCCTAAACCCTCAGTCACCCTAACAAGCCTAGAGTGGGGAAAGGCAGATGGGAGCACTAGTCACCATCACTCATGTCTAGGAGAACAGCAGGGGAAGACAGCAACAAACAAACTATAGCAGAGATAGACTTATCCAGTCACGAGCAGAGAAGGCGATCCCAATCACGACAGTCCACGCCGGACAAGAGCTCCACAGCAACACCATCAAACGATCTCCTTCAAAGGTCAGAATAGAACTGGAAGTAAGGACTATATCTGGCAATGACTGCAAGTGAAACTGAAACTAATATAGTAGCTGGGAGTGGCAGACAGGACTCACCTGAGAAGGATGCCTACAAACTCCCAGTCAGGACAAAAAGGTTCACAAGGCAAAACATACCCTGAACCATGGAGCAAACTCACAAGCTATCGCGAGTAGCAAGTCGCTGCGACCTTCTCCTCCCAGACCTG
Source organism: Bufo bufo (assembly GCF_905171765.1). Lineage (NCBI taxonomy): Eukaryota > Metazoa > Chordata > Amphibia > Anura > Bufonidae > Bufo > Bufo bufo. Next base: position 409,817,873 of record NC_053392.1, read on the forward strand.
TCTGGATCAGTCACAGTCGTGACAGTACCACCCTTTCTACGAGGGGCCCCCGGACCCTCAAGACCAGGCCTCTCCGGATGGGAGCTATGAAAAGCCTGAATGAGTCTGTCCGCTTTTATCTCTGAAGTTGGAACCCACCTTCTCTCTTCGGAACCATAACCTCTCCAGTGCACCAGGTACTGAAGAGAGCGGCGAACATATCGTGAGTCAACAATCTTTTCTACCTGAAACTCAAGACTGCCATCAACAACCACCGGTGGAGGCGGTAGTGGCAATGGTTCAGGAGGTTCTACATATCTCTTAAGCAGAGATCTGTGGAAAACATTATGGATCCTTAGAGTCTGAGGTAGCTCCAGACGAAAAGCCACCGGATTAATGATCTTAATTACCCTATAAGGACCAATAAATCTCGGACCTAATTTCCATGAGGGAACCTTCAACTTGATATTTCTGGTAGACAACCACACCAAGTCATTCACCCCAAGGTCCGGACCTTCAGAGCGCCTCCTATCAGCCACACGTTTGTATCTACCACCCATTCTCTTCAAACTTTCTTGCGCACTCTGCCACACTGAAGAAAGTGAAGACGCAAATCGTTCCTCCTCAGGAATCCCAGACGGCCCCCCCTCACTAAACGTACAAAACTGAGGATGGAAACCATACGCACCAAAAAATGGTGACTTATCGGTGGATTCTTGACTACGATTATTAATGGCAAATTCGGCTAACGGTAAATAAGATGACCATTCCTCCTGATTTTCGGAAACAAAGCATCTCAAATATGTCTCTAGGTTTTGATTGGTACATTCAGTCTGACCGTTGGACTGTGGATGGAAAGATGAAGAAAACGACAGATGAACCCCTAAACGAGAACAAAAAGCTTTCCAAAATTTAGAAACGAATTGGGTACCACGATCCGAAACAATATCGGAAGGGACCCCGTGAAGCTTCACGATGTGGTCAATAAAAACCTGAGCCAGTGTGTTAGCATTAGGCAATGCGGCAAGAGCAATAAAGTGCACCATTTTACTGAATCTGTCAACAACTACAAGAATAACAGTTTTCCCCGCTGATACTGGTAGATCCATAATGAAATCCATTGATAGGTGCGTCCAAGGCCTGTTGGGGATGGCTAGAGGTAAAAGACGCCCTGCCGGACGAGTATGATCTACCTTAGAACGAGCACAGGTAGCACATGCAGACACAAAATTCAACACCTCCTGGCGCCACTTAGGCCACCAGAACCGACGAGACACTAATTCAGAGGTTGCCCTACTACCTGGGTGTCCTGCCAGTGTGGAGTTATGGTGTTCTTTTAGTATCTCCAGGCGTAAATTTTCTGGCACAAACAGTTTACCCGAGGGGCAGGAGGCCGGGGCGTCCCCCTGAGCTTCCAACACCCTCCCCTCTAAACCTGAGTGTAATGCAGAGACCACCACCCCCTTTTGCAAAATGGGCTCTGGTACCTCAACATCACCCCCTCCAGGAAAACTTCGAGACAATGTATCCGCCTTAGTATTTTTTGCCCCCGGGCGATAGGTTATTACAAAATTAAACCTAGTAAAAAATAACGACCACCGAGCCTGTCTAGGGGTGAGACATTTAGCAGACTCCAGATATAATAAGTTTTTGTGATCAGTAATCACTGTGACGGGATGAACCGCCCCCTCCAAAAAATGACGCCACTCCTCACAAGCCAACTTAATAGCCAAAAGTTCCCTGTTGCCAATATCATAGTTCCTTTCTGCAGTAGACAATTTCTTCGAAAAGAAAGCACACGGACGCCATTCACCAGCGGACGGGCCCTGAGATAGTACCGCTCCCACCCCCACCTCTGATGCGTCAACCTCTACAATAAAAGGAAGCGAGACATCTGGCTGTACGAGAATAGGGGCCGAGGTGAATCTCTCCTTCAGAGATGCAAAGGCAGTTTTGGCTGCATGTGACCATTTGGAAAAATCGGATCCCTTTCGGGTCATGTCCGTCAGTGGTTTGACCACCAAGGAATAGTTCTTTATAAATTTTCTATAAAAATTGGCAAACCCCAGGAAGCGTTGCAATGCCTTCAGGTTCTCAGGCAGATCCCAGTCTATAATCGCCCGGACTTTCTCTGGATCCATGCGGAAACCTGAATCTGACAACACATACCCCAGAAATGGCAGTTCTTTTACGGCGAACACACATTTTTCTAACTTAGCAAACAATTTGTTGGTCCTTAATATCTGCAGCACTTGTCTCACATGGATCTTATGTGTATCCAGATCCGGGGAATAGACCAGGATGTCATCAAGATATATCACAACAAATCTCCCGATAAGGTGACTAAAAATATTGTTGACAAAATGTTGGAATACCGCAGGCGCATTAGTAAGACCAAATGGCATGACCAGATTTTCATAATGCCCTTCCGGAGTATTAAAAGCCGTCTTCCACTCATCCCCCTCTTTGATGCGAACCAGGTTATAGGCTCCTCTGAGATCCATTTTGGAGAACCATTTAGCACCAGCAACCTGATTAAAGAGGTCGGGAATGAGAGGAAGAGGATAGGGATCTCGGATAGTTATCCGGTTTAATTCCCGGAAATCCAGGCAAGGACGTAGGCCCCCATCTTTCTTTTTAACGAAAAAGAACCCTGCAGCCACAGGTGAAGAAGAGGGTCTGATGTGTCCCTTAGCCAAACTCTCTGAAATATAATCTTTCATAGCCTTCCTCTCCGGGCCGGAAAGATTGTATAACCGGGTTTTAGGTAGTTTTGCCCCAGGTAGTAGATTAATCGGGCAATCATATGGACGATGAGGTGGTAACCCCTGACAACCCTTCTCAGAGAACACATCCATAAAATCTGACAGAAAGGCAGGTAAAGATGTTACAGAGAGTGTAGAGCACCTACTACTCAAGCAGTTGTCCTTACAATGTTCACTTCACTCCACAATCTCCCCGGCCTGCCAATCCACCACTGGATTGTGAGTCACCAGCCAGGGAAGCCCCAATACCATAGGAGCCGGAAGACCGTCCAGGACATAACAAGAGATATGCTCTTTATGGAGGTCCCCTACCTGCAGATGGATATTATGGATGATCTGAGTTAACTCTTTCTGAATAAGAGGGGAGGAGTCGATGGCAAAAACAGGAATAGTTCTGCGTATCGGTTCCGGAGTAAAACCCAGAGCCTGAGCAAACCGTGAATCCACCAAGTTGACCCCCGCCCCACTGTCCAAAAAGACGGAACAGATCTCAGTCTTATTGCCCGCCTCAACGGTAGCGGACAACAAAAACTGAGACATGCGTATGGAGGAAACGAATACGCCCAGACTGTTATCCTCCGCACAATCTGGGGACTCTAGTTTTCCGGCGGCTCCTTTGTTTGTGGTCTCTTGGGTTCTGAGGGACAAACCTTTACAAAATGACCCCTCCCCCCACAACGAAAACAAACCTCTGACCTACGGCGGAACTTAGGAGGATTCACCCGTCTAGTGGCGCCCCCTATTTGCATTGGTTCGACTGGATCATAACAAACCGATCCCTGCCCTATAGAGGCCTCCGTAAAATTTAATAGTCTCTCCCTGAGTCGTCTGTCGATTCTTATGGACAGAGACATAGCAGTCTCCAGAGACCCAGGGACCTCGTATACCGCCAGCGCGTCTTTTAATTTTTCAGACAACCCCTGGCAGAACTGACTCCTAAGGGCCGAGTCGTTCCATAACGTATCAGTAGCCCACCTACGGAATTAGGAACAACATAGTTCAGCAGACCGGTTCTCTTGCCGAAGTCTACGTAGCTTAGACTCAGCCAGTGAGACCCTGTCCGGGTCATCATATACGAGACCCAGGGCTTCAAAAAACTCCTCCACTGATCGTAAGGCCAGAGAGTCTGATGGTAGGGAGAAAGCCCAAGCCTGCGGATCTCCTTGCAGGAGAGAAATTACAATGCCCACCCGTTGTTCCTCACCGCCGGAGGATCTAGGGCGTAACCTGAAGAACAATTTGCAAGCTTCTCTGAAGGTTACAAATTGGTCTCTCCCTCCTGAGAACCTATCAGGTAAAGCCACTTTTGGCTCAGGAGTACCTTGGTTTCCCGTAGCAATGGTGGAACCCAAGGATGGCTGCTGCTGCTGCAGCACTGTTGCTTTTAATCCTGCCACTTCAAGGGATAATCCCTGTAATTGTTTCGCCAAAACCGTAACCGGATCCATAGTGGAACAGAAAAATACAAAGCAAAACAGCAAGCAAAAAAAAAAAAAATGTCACTTTTTTTTTTTTTTTTAAAAGACCAGATATACTGTCACGACCGCTATCCCAGCAGCAGTCGTGTCGCACCAGACGGAGGGGAAGGGGGACCCTTATCTATGTATGGGAATAGTATGGCCACCCCTGACTAACCCTAAGCTGGCACCTGTCTGCCCTGATACCCTAGACGGGGTGTGAACCCGTGCGGCGAGCAGGATGCCTAAACCCTCAGTCACCCTAACAAGCCTAGAGTGGGGAAAGGCCGATGGGAGCACTAGTCACCATCACTCATGTCTAGGAGAACAGCAGGGGAAGACAGCAACAAACAAACTATAGCAGAGAAAGACTTATCCAGTCACGAGCAGAGAAGGCGATCCCAATCACGACAGTCCACGCCGGACAAGAGCTCCACAGCAACACCATCAAACGATCTCCTTCAAAGGTCAGAATAGAACTGGAAGTAAGGACTATATCTGGCAATGACTGCAAGTGAAACTGAAACTAATATAGTAGCTGGGAGTGGCAGACAGGACTCACCTGAGAAGGATGCCTACAAACTCCCAGTCAGGACAAAAATGTTCACAAGGCAAAACCCGGATGCCATACCCTGAACCATGGAGCAAACTCACAAGCTATCGCGAGTAGCAAGTCGCTGCGACCTTCTCCTCCCAGACCTGTTTGGATCAGTCACAGTCGTGACAGTATGAGTGAACAATAAAGCAAACATCCTTCAGCAAATTGGAGTGCCAGATTCTTCCTCATTGTTTTACCTGGGATGACACCCGCTGACCGAGCACCCATCTAAACACAGTGCTGCCCGATAATCTTGTACAAGTACCCCCAGGCAACAGTCGGTGGGTTCGTCAGACACAACCCTTAGTTGGCATGGCCCTGTGCCCTCACCTGTCCTCAATAGTGATGGACGAACATCTGCCGGGACGGTTCGCAAACGCAATTTGCATATACTCCAGAATGTTATGAAGAGTGATCAGATGAATTGCATAGTCCTTCTTTGCCATGAAAATTAACTTAATCCCAAAAAAAACTTTCCACTGCATTTCATTGCTGTCATTAAAGGACCTGCTAAGATCATTTTAGTAATTGTCTTGTTAACTCAGGTGAGAATGTTGACGAGCACAAGACTGGAGATCATTATTTCAGGCTGATTGGGTTAAAATGGCAGACTTGACATGTTAAAAGGAGGGTGATGCTTGAAATCATTGTTCTTCCATTGTTAACCATAGTGACCTGCAAAGAAACGCGTGCAGCCATCATTGCGTTGCATAAAAATGGCTTCACAGGCAAGGATATTGTGGCTACTAAGATTGCACCTCAATCAACAATTTATAGGATCATCAAGAACTTCAAGGAAAGAGGTTCAATTCTTGTTAAGAAGGCTTCAGGGCGTCCAAGAAAGTCCAGCAAGCGCCAGGATCGTCTCCTAAAGAGGATTCAGCTGCGGGATTGGAGTGCCACCAGTGCAGAGCTTGCTCAGGAATGGCAGCAGGCAGGTGTGAGCGCATCTGCACGCACAGTGAGGCGAAGACTTTTGGAAGATGGCCTGGTGTCAAGAAGGGCAGCAAAGAAGCCACTTCACTCCAAAAAAAACATCAGGGACAGATTGATCTTCTGCAGAAAGTATGGTGAATGGACTGCTGAGGACTGGGGTTTGGGGCATCTGGAAAAAGGCTTGTCCAAAGAAGAAAAGGTGAGCGCTACCATCAGTCCTGTGTCATGCCAACAGTAAAGCATCCTGAGACCATTCATGTGTGAGGTTGCTTCTCATCCAAGGGAGTGGGCTCACTCACAATTTTGCCCAAAAACACAGCCATGAATAAAGAATTGTACCAAAACACCCTCCAACAGCAACTTCTTCCAACAATCCAACAACAGTTTGGTGAAGAACAATGCATTTTCCAGCACGATGGAGCACCGTGCCATAAGGCAAAAGTGATAACTAAGTGGCTCGGGGACCAAAACGTTGACATTTTGGGTCCATGGCCTGGCAACTCCCCAGATCTTAATCCCATAGAGAACTTGTGGTCAATCCTCAAGAGGCGGGTGGACAAACAAAAACCCACTAATTCTGACAAACTCCAAGAAGTGATTATGAAAGAATGGGTTGCTATCAGTCAGGAATTGGCCCAGAAGTTGATTGAGAGCATGCCCAGTCGAATTGCAGAGATCCTGAAAAAGAAGGGCCAACACTGCAAATACTGACTCTTTGCATAAATGTCATGTAATTGTCGATAAAAGCCTTTGAAACGTATGAAGTGCGTGTAATTATATTTCACTACATCACAGAAACAACTGAAACAAAGATCTAAAAGCAGTTTAGCAGCAAACTTTGTGAAAACTAATATTTGTGTCATTCTCAAAACTTTTGGCCACGACTGTACATAAAGATAAAACGTAACCTTTAATAATTTTACTATGAGGGTCCATTCACACGTCCATAAGTGTTTTGCGGATCTGCAAAACACGGACACCGGCAATGTGCATTCCGCAATTTGTGGACTGCACATCGCCGGCACTATAATAGAAAATGCCTAATCTTGTCTGCAATTGCGGACAAGAATAGGACATGTTCTATTTTTTTGCGGAAACAGAAGCATGGATGCGGAAGTGCGGATCCGCAAATGCGGATGCGGACAGCACATTCTGGCCCCATTGAAAATTAATGGGTATGCACCCGTTCAGCAAAATTGCGAAATGTATGCGGACCCATTTTGCAGACGTGTGAATGGAAAAGATATCCCTCAAAATGAAAATAAATTAAATTATTAAAGTTTAGCAAAAAGCATAGATGTGGTAGGCAATAACAAGTGCTCAGCGGCACTAAATCAGGTGCTCGGCGGCACCAAATCTGAAACCATATGTCCTACCACAAACCGGGGGGTTCCAGTGCACATCCATGAATCCCAGAGGGAAAGCAAAAAACATCTATCCCTGTGCTAGATGATGATGTGGTATTGAAGGACAGGGTGGGCAAAGAACTATCCCTGATATTGCCCAACAGGGGGGAGCTATTCTGGCCCTGATAGCCTAACCACAGACCACCCGCCCTAATAAGAGCGACCCCGTCTGGAACCTTACCCTATATAAAAATGGCCCTAGTAAGCCCCTAGGCCCCTGACTTTCAGGTGATCACTATATAGATCTATGTGTTTTTGACTCATTATAAAAGTATATTATAGGTATATCGCACCCTTCTGTGTATCAATCATATCGGTAGCACACCTATACTAGTCCTTAGAATGACTTTTGTGGCCCTATTAGCTAGCGTTTGGTGTCCCTAACAGTCTGTCCCTGCTCCACACTGCAACCTCTCCCTACACTGGCAAAACACTGAATGTAAAATGGTGGCCAGATCAGGTTTATTTATAAGGTAGGAGGTATGTCCATGTGCTGAAATGTCTCAATTGACTGTCCTGTACCACCTGATGGATGTGTCATGGGTCAAAGATATTCATAATGTTAAAGAATATGGCGGGCGCAAATTTCTCCATATGTTCGCATGTTCAGCGAATCGTGAACGTACAAAGTTCGCCGCAAAATGACCGCCGGGCGAACCGCAAGGCCATCTCTAGTCCTCAACCTGCCTCTATCCTTTGCTGTTCCCTCAGCCACAGAATTGTATGCTGTGGGCTCAGCTCCACTTTTCAGCAAGGACGAGCTACGGTACTAGAGGACAGTCAGCAGCTACTACTCAACCAAGATCTAGAGGAGACATCCGCCGCTTCCCCTGCTAGGTGGGCATGTAGTAAAGAGGAGAGTGGTGTGGGAGCTGGTGTTGTGAGCAGTCATGCTCCTGACCCAGAGACCGTTGAGGAGGACATCAGTGAAGTGCAGACACTACTCGATAATGATGAAGCTGATCGCACTTGGGAGCTGGGTGCAGAAGGGGCTTCATCATCATCAAGAAAAGAGGGTGGCAGCTTGCCCATAAGGCAGAGGCTGAGCCAGCAAAGTGGTAGCATGGCTGGGAGTGAGCAGGGTGGTAGCAGTGGGAGGTCAGGAGCCAAACGTGTCGGGGGTAGACCACCTGCTTCGCAGCAGCCTACCTGTCTGGGAAGTAGTGGTGCAGGGGTACATGGAGGCAGCGGCGGTAGCAGTCAGTCAGTGCGGATTGTTGGGAGAAAAATCACCTACTCGGCGGTGTACCCGCCAAAGGAGGTTACCATGGCCATATGTAGAATTTGTGGGCAGAAGGTGAAGCCCTGCGTCAACATATGCAGTGCCACCATAAAGTGGTCTGGGAGAACTGTGCTTCTGATGTGGTGGTCCAGCCTGCCACAGCAACCACTGCATCACCCAGTGGCACGCACCCGATTTCAGCCAGTCAAGGCTCCACTACCTCAGCCGAAGGGAACTGTCTGTCATTCCCATCTTCTGCTGGTCCAGATGCTCCTGCTCCTTCACCTCCTACTCCTTGTCAGTCATTCTTACAGCAATCGATCACCGAAGCGATTGTAAAGAGACAGCAGTATGCGTGCACGCATCCAACGGCGCAGAAGCTGAACGTGCTCCTGTCCAAGTTGCTGCTGCTGCAGTCCCTCCCTTTGCAAGTGGTGGAAAGTCCAAAGCCATCATTTTTTTGCGAAAAAGGCAGTACCAGCCATGCACAAATATGTAGAACAGAAGGTGGGCCAGTCCTTGAGCCTGTCAGTGAGGGCTGATGTGTGGAGCTGTAACTATGGTCAGGGACAATTCATGTCCTTTACGGCCCACTGGGTGAATGTGGTTCCTGCTCAGCCACACCAGCAACTTGGCCAGGTCTCGCCGCTTCCGCCCCCACGTTGTCACGCCATTGTTCCTGCGATAATATCCACCTCTGTCTCATCATCCTCCACCATGTCCTCAGCCTCCACTGTAGGGACAAGTCACAGTGTCCCTCCAGCATACCACATGTGCAGGGCACGGCAGTGTCACGCTGTTCTGCACCTCGTTTCACTGGATGAACGGAGTAACACAGAGGAGGAAAAAAAGGGAATCCTGGCTTTCTCCCCGACAACTCAAAATCGTAACCATGGTGACCGACAACGGGAAGAGCTGCTGCTGCTGCCATATCCACACTTTGTCACCTTGCCACTCTGTGGAATCCTGCTGCTGCTGCCATCTCCACACTATGTCACCTTGCCACAATGTGGTATCCTGATGCTGCTGCCATGTCCACATTATGTCACCTTGCCACTCTGTGGTATTCTGATGCTGCTGCTTCTGCCATATCCACACTATGTCACCATGCCACTATTTGGTATCTTCCTGATGCTGCTGCTGCCACCTCCAGACTCTGTCATTGTGCCACTTGGTGGCCTTCTCCTGATGGTGCCAACTGCAGACTCTGTAATTTTGCCACTCGGTGGCCTCCTCATACTGCTGCCACCTCCAGACTCTGTCATTGTGCTACTCGGTGGCCTCCTCATACTGCTTCCACCTCCCGACCCTGTCATTAGGCCACTCTGTGGTCTCCTCATGTTTCTTCCACCTCACCACTATGTCATAGGTCCACTCTGTGGACTTCTCATGATGTTCCCATCCTCCCCACTTCATGACTGGTCCACTATTTTGGCTTTCGGCCTGGCTGACATAATAATTTATTTGACCTTTCTTCTGATCTGTCACAAGGAAGGAAAATTGAGACGCACAACGGATCCTGTCTGTGTAGCAGCTGTGAGGCCTGTATGGTCCCATCAGAATTGGCTTATGATTTGGTAGCCAAAAGCAGGAGTGGGTACAAAACACAGAAGACATGCAAATATTCCATTCACGTGTCATCTCTGTTTTAGATGCACTCCTGTTTTTTTGGGGTATTAGCAATACAGATGGATTATTGAGAAAATGCTTACCGAGTGAGGGTGACTGCTCCACAAACAGGATCCGTTTTTTGTGGGTTATTGTTCAGACGGATGAGAGGAAGGGAAAATTAATCAGTGACATCAATACAAACATACTGCTGACACCCACCCCATTCTACTACACGAGAATTCAGACTAGAACCTTCAGAATCACAGGTGCATATCCATGAAGCAAGCATGATTATAATAAATAAAATGGCTGCACACCATTATACATACAAACAATAGAGCTAACAAATGGGGGTCATTCTAAATAAAAGTGGTACAATACTGACTATAAATGAGTTAATGGAAGCTCTTAGCGCACATATTTGATCAAACGTGTGTCGGGCCCATCTACCAGGCGTCAAGGTGGCTTCCGCAGATGGGTCCCTAACGCTAAATATACTGCCTCTCTTTGGACTTACCTAAGCCTACAATATTCAAGGCAGTGTAGGAACCAGCTACATACGTACTCTGCTCAGAAGTCCCAGGTAGATGGGTGTGTTCAGTCTAAAAGAGGCGCTACCCTCAATATATACTACAAGAGAATTTAGACTAGAACCTTCAGAATCACAGGTGCATATCCATGCGTCAAGGTGGCTTCCGCAGATGGGTCCCTAATAGTGATGAGCGAGCACCAAAGTGTTCGTGTGTTCGGTCCGAACACAAAGCGATATTCATGCGCTCGGCCGAGCACCCGAGTATAATGGAAGTCAATGGGAGGCGACCATTCATAGGAAAAGGTCTGAAAGTGATGGAAACACCTCTGAAATCGATCAGGAACAGCAGGGGGACCATGTCTGGATGCATCTTCGACACAAATGTCGCTGCTCGGAACCATGTTGTCCGAGTTGTACGCCACTTTTACCGACTGACAAAAAAAGCACAAAACCCCGCCCCCACAAAATTCTTTTTAGAGGAAAAATTGTTAGGAAACATTCTTTCCTGTAGATTCAATTGTATATACAGTGTAATGGCTGCCAAAAATTACAAGGAAAAAGAGATACAGCCTCTATATCACATAAAGGAGGGCCTCATTCACATGGTGCTACAATTGTTCAGTTAGCGGGACTCCTACACTCATACAGCCTATGCACTAAGTAAAAGGCCTGCCAAAAATTACAAGGAACAGGCACTCCAATGCACTTTTTATTACACATAAAGGAGGGCATCATACACACCCTTTAAAAATTATTAATAATAGCCTGCTGCTGACCCTCAAAAAAAATTTGGAGCAAGGGCTGGCTTGTTTCCCTCTAAAACATTACAGGTGAGGGCCTGCTGCCCAGCTGACCCTCTTAAACATTATGGTTGTGGGCCTGCTGGTGAGCTGACCCGGGAAAACATTGGAGGTGAGGGCCTGAAGGTGAGCGAACCACATAAAACATTGTAGTGAGGGCCTTATGGTGAGCAGACCATATGAAACATTGGAGGTGAGGGCCTACAGCTGAGCAGACCGTATGAAACATTGGATGTGAGGGCCTACAGGTGAGAGAACCCCATAAAACATTGTAGTGAGGGCCTTATGGTGAGCAAACCCAATAAAACATTGCAGTGAGGGCTTACAGCTGAGAGGACCGTATGAAACATTGGAGGTGAAGGCCTGAAGGTGAGTGAACCCCATAAAACATTGTAGTGAGGGCCTACAGCTGAGCAGACCCTATGAAACATTGGAGGTGAGGGGCTACAGGTGAGCAAACCCAATAAAACATTGTAGTGAGGGCCTACAGCTGAGCAGACCGTATGAAACATTGGAGGTGAGGGCCTGAAGGTAAGAAAACCCCATATAACATTGTAGTGAGGGCCTACAGCTGAGCAGACCCTATGAAACATTGGACGTGAGGTTCCTGAAGGTGAGCGAATCCCATAAAACATTGTAGTAACGGCCTACAGGTGAGCAGACCGTATGAAACATTGGAGGTGAGGGCCTACAGCTGAGCAAACCCCATAAAATACTGAAGTGAGGGCCTACAGGTAAGCAGACCATATGAAACATTGTAGAGAGGGCCTGAGGGTGAGCGAACCCCATAAAACATTGAAGTGAGGGCCTACAGGTGAGCAAACCCCATAAAACATTGTAGTGAGGGCCTACAGGCGAGCAGACCAAATGAAACATTGGAGGTGAGGGCATACAGGTGAGCAGACCGTATGAAACATTGGAGTGAGGGCCTACAAGTGAGCAGGCCGTATGAAACATTGGAGGTGAGGTCCTACAGGTGAGGAGACCGTATGAAACATTGTACTGAGGGCATATATACTGTATGGAACAGGAGGAGGAGGAGGAGGAGTAAACAAGATTCAAACATATCTCCTTTTTTGGAGGTGAAAAGGGTGCATCTGAATCTTGTGGATTGAGTACATTGTAAAGCATACATTTAAATTGCGTGTTTGTTCCTCATTAGCTCAGCGTTCCTCTGGTGGAGTGGAGAAGTCAGGGGCAATCCAGGCCTTGTTCATTTTTATCTGAGTCACCCTGTGAGCATTGCTAGTGGACAAGCAGTCTGTTATGATGCCACCAGCAGCACTAAATACACGCTCTGACAAAATGCTGGCGGAAGGGCAGGCCAACACCTCCAAGGCATAGAGAGCAAGTTTGTGCCACGTGTCCAGCTTGGACACCCAGTAGTTGAAAGGCACTGAGGGATCATTTAGGACGCTGACACGGTCTGCTATGTATTCCTTCACCATTTTCCAAAACTTTTCCCTCCTTGTACCACTTGGCCGCTCTTCAGGGTTGTCAGATGGAAAATTCCGGAGCAATCTCTCAACAAGTACTTTCTGGTATTGCACCATTTTACTCGTCCTCTCCACCACAGTAATGAGAGATGAGAAGTTTTCTTTGTAGCGGGGGTCGAGAAGGGTGAACACCCAGTAATCCGTGTTATCTAAAATGCGTATAACTCGAGGGTCGCGGGTAAGGCAGCCTAACAGGAATTTAGCCATTTGTGCCAGAGTACCAACAGGCAAGATGTCGACATCAGGGTGACTCTCCATCTCCTCTTCCTCCTCCTCTTCGGCCCATCCACGCTGAACAGATGGAATTAAAGTTCCATGGGTACTAGTCTCAGTAGCAGAGGCAACAGTCTCCATCTTCTCCTCCTTCTTCTCCTCTTCTTCACGGTCTAATTCGTGCTGAGAAGACGAACTGTGGGTGGTCTGGGTATCCCCCTGTGAGATGTCCTCCCCCAGTTCCTCGTCTGCCACATTCAGAGCGTCGTCCTTAATTGTGAGCAGCGATCATTTCAGTAGACACAGCAGTGGGATGGTTACGCTGATAATAGCATTATCGCCACTAACCAACTGTGTGGATTCTTCAAAGTTTTTTAAAACCTCACACAGGTATGACATCAATGCCCACTCCTCGCTTGTGAATAGTGGCAGTTGACTTGAAAGGCGACGACCATTTTGCAGCTGTTATTCCACAACTGCCCTCTGCTGCTCACAAAGCCTGGCCAACATATAGAACATAGAGTTACAGGGCGTGCTCACGACGCACAGCAGTCGGTGAGCTGGAAGCCGCAAGCGCTGCTGCAGCGCTGACAGGCCGGCTGAAGCTGTGGACGACTTGCGAAAATGGGCACACACACTTCACTAGTAGCTCTTGCAAATTGGGGTATGTTTTGATAAACCGCTGAACCACTAAGTTTAAGATGTGGGCTAGGCATGGGATGTGTGTCAGGTTGCCGAGTTCCAAAGCCGCCACCAAGTTACGGCTATTGTCAGACACAACCATACCTGGTTGTAGGTTAAGTGGAGAGAGCCACAGCTTGGTCTGGTCCCTTATACACTGCCAGAGCTCTGCTCGGTGTGCTGTTTGTACCCTAAGCTGATCAGCTTCAGCATGGCCTGTTGACGCTTACCCACAGCAGTGCTACACTGCTTCCAGCTAGCAACTGATGGCTAATGGCTGCTGGAGGTGGAAGTGGAGAAGGATGAGGCAGAAGAGGAGGAGAAGTGGGGGTTGGAGCCAGTGACATAGTTGCTTGCGGAGACCCTGATGGACGTAGGGCCCCCAATCCTGGGCGTGGGTAGCACCTGTGCCATCCCAGGGTACGACTCACTCCTGGCCTCCACCACATTCAACCAGTGTGCGGTCAGGGAAATGTAGCGTCCCTGGCCACCAGCACTTGTCCATGTGTCCGTGGTTAAGTGGACCTTCCCAGTAACTGCGTTGGTCAGGGCACGGGTGATGTTCTGGGACACATGCTGGTGTAAGGTGGGTAGGTGAGTGTTAGGTCCCCGAGCTACTTGAGAAACCTTGGCGCGGTGCTCGGGCTCAGACATGTCCTACACCGTAGGACATGTTGGCTAATCTCTCAATTTTAAAATCAGTTTGAGGGTTTAGTAAGACCGCAGAGTGCACCTGTCTTTGCTATTATTTTGTTATATTGCTATATTGATTATCACATCCACATAATTGCTATCTTGTGTAGGATGTCTACTGTGGTACTTGTGGTTCGCTGCGGGCATCCTCCACTGTATGCATTTTTGCTGGGGATCGTCATTAGCAACGGGCCACAAGTGCAGGATTTGCTCCCCTATATATATGCACAACTGCATGTGGGTTTGAGCACTTCCTGCTTGTTTAATACCACGCCATTCTTTTCTGTTTGTATTTATAGAGATGCCTGGAGGTGTATAAACTCCAATTTAAATGTTCCTGCTTTCCATCTACAGGCTACATTTAGGTGCACCTGTGAGGCCTGGGCCATATCAGCCAGTCTTGAGTGGGACTCGCAGACTCCTCCCTCCTCCCATTGCAAGCATTAACACATGCTGGAGGTAACTGGTGAGTTGTTTGTGAGTCGGCCTCATGCTCTTGTAATTTGCCCACTGGCTCCTGGTATTGCCCATATGGCACAGGTAGGTGAGTGTTAGGTCCCTGAGCTACTTGAGAAACCTTGGCGCGGTGCTCGGGCTCAGACATGTCCTACACCATAAGACATGTTGGCTAATCTCTCAATTTTAAAATCGGTTTGAGGGTTTAGTAAGACCGCAGAGTGCACCTGTCTTTGCTATTATTTTGTTGTAAGGCGGGCATGGCACGCCGTGAAAAATAGAGGCGGCGGGGGAAGGCATACCGAGGGACTGCAGCCGACATCAAGCTTCGGAAGGCCTCAGTGTCCACAAGCCTATATGGCAACATTTCAAGGGCCAGTAATTTTGAAAGTTGGCAATTAAGTGCTATGGCCTGTAGGTGGGTGGGTATTTGTGCTTGACTATGACTATGGTATGGACATTTGGACGGTGCACTGCGACAGGGAAGTGGATGTTGTTGCTGCTGGTTCATTCGAAGATCCAGGTGCAGGGCGAGAGACATCCGGGCCTGCGTCTTGGACAGGGGATTGGACAGCACGTAACACAGGGGAAGAGGAGGCAGTGGTGTGAAAATTTGAACGCAAGTGGCGGTCTGAAACACCAATAGTCGATAGGGGTCCAAAGAGTATAGAGAGACATTAAGATACGAATCAGCTGAAAATCAGTTGACAGGTCTTGTCGGAGCCTTCACGGTTCAGTACAGCCGGTCCTGACAGCGATTGTCTCACTTATTCTTTGAACTATAAATACTAACATGGGAGGACAAGGGTCTAAAACTAAATTCCCTAAACCAGAACCAGGAGAAACTTGCAAAATATATGTAGCCCGTGTTAGTCCAACAAACTATTACCTGATCAACCCGTGGGTAGATAATCTAGCAGGCTGGACTGAGGTAATGGATGCTGCAGATCCATTCCCCAGAGACGGTGATAATAGCATTTATCATATGGATATGGTCAAAGGACTATGTCTAGGTGATAAAACAGCCTGGCCGCATTTCGATGCGGATCTTTCCTGGGACATGGAGTACATGTCCAGGGGAGGAGAACAGTGGCTGGAAATAGCCCCCCACTGGTATGATGCAGGTAATAGCAAGAAGAATAAGAATCTAAAAAGTCCCAAAAATGATAGGTCTCTACATGAAATAGAACAGGAGGTAGGCACAAAGAAGAGAAGTCAGAAATCCCCTCCACCTTATAATAAATCCACTCCCACGGCACCTCTGTACCCAGTTCTGACTCAGATGGAGGAAGATGCTGTAACAGCGGTTATACCATTAAAACTAGAAGAAAAATACCGACCCCCCACGCCAACATTTGGAAACATAATAGAGCGCAGTCTAATTACTGGCACACCGCATACTAGTTATATTACACGCAGTACAAGTAGAATGAAAGATGAAACAGAAAAGGAAGAATCAAAAGAGGGAGTCCAAGTAATCGCTCCCTTTCTGACAGTGGGACAATACTTAGTAAAAAAGCCCATAAAAATAGAGGATCTCAACAAAATTATAAAGTATTGTCCCAAACCTTCCATGGTCCCACTGGGGACTATTACATACCTTAAAAAGGCCTGTAGAGGGCGCAACTATACACAGGAAGATTTAAGGCTTATCCTGGATGGTATTATAGGCACGCACACAACATGGGATTGGGACAAGGTTAAATCCATATCTATGATTGCACAACGCGGTGATGCTCAGGATTATATATGTAACACAGAAGAGGGTCAGAAAAGGATATGGGCGGAAATTGAGGACCATATGAATGAGGTATTCAAACAAAAATCTTCATTGCCCATAGCAGTAGCCTGCAAACAGAAATCTGTTGAATCGGTCACTGAATTTTGGAAAAGATTTATTGATTGCTGGAAGACCGAGGTCGGGCTACCTGTGCGTGACAATGATAGTTTGATTATTTCCACATTTGTAAACAATCTAACAGATAAATTGATCTTAACTGTAAAACAAAATGTGTCCTCTTGGACTTCAGATACAACTGACGAGTTTGAGAAACATCTCTTTGAAAAGGAAGCAGCAGGATGCTTTGAGATTAGGAAAGCAACTTCCCCCACACACGCATATACTAGCAGAGGGAGGGGGAGGGGGAGGAGGGGTAGAAATAGCAGAACCTACAATGAAAGGCAGGACTCATTGCCAAATAATTGTTGTTATAACTGTGGAAAGGAAGGACATTGGGCACGTCAATGCCGTGCGCCAAGACGGGATGGGAGAATTCAAGATTACAACACACAGAAACCTGACACTCAGTCACAAAATAATCAACCAGGTCAGATAAACCACAGACAAAGTTCACAGAGTCAGCCCAGATTCCCATTAGATTGGCATCAGCAAAACTCATACTGAGGCTGCCAGGAGGGACAAGCCCCAACTTTCACACAGGTCACAACACATTGAAAGGACACACCAGTAATTCTACTTAGAATAGCAGGAAGAAAAGTGGGGTTTCTAATAGATAGTGGAGCTACTTCTAGTGTGTTAAACAATTCAATGTACAAAGGGCCTTTAAGGAAGTGTGTGCCCTCTATGGGAATAAATGGGGTACTGACGAGGACATACAGAATAGATTCCTTACCAGTAGAAACCATTGATAGGGAATACATTACAGATCATGCTTTTAGCATTATACCTGAATGTCCTGTGAGTCTTCTGGGAAGAGACTTATTCATTAAGTTAGAATTGCAAATCACTGTTGAGAACAATGGCATCAGTGTATACTCTGATGCCTTGCCCATAATAACCCCCACACCTCTGATCTTTACAAACTTACAAGATCACTCAGAATTAGAGGATATAGACCCATCATTATGGGCAAAAGGGGACTATGACACAGGATTCATTGACTGCACACCATACAAAGCAACCATCAAAGAGGGCAGTACACCTGTATATCAGAAACAATACCCACTGTCAAAAGAGAAACTTGATGGGCTTAGGCCAATGATAAAGGAATTCCTACAAAAGGGAATCCTGGAAGAGGTGATTTCACCCTACAGCACGCCCGTGAATCCAGTGACAAAGGCAGATGGTACTACCCGCTTTGTACAGGATTTGAGGGCAATAAATAATATCATTGTGCCTATTGCTCCTATTGTCCCAGATGTCACCTCACTTCTTTTTGCAATTCCTGCAGACGCTGTCTATTTCAGCGTGATAGATCTGAAGAATGCTTTCTTCTCTATCCCAGTTGATAAGGCAACCAGACTACTTTTTGCTTTTTCCTTTGACAGACGTCAACTGACCTGGTGCAGACCCCAGGGATATGCTGATTCACCTGTAGTGTACAGCATAGTCCTCCAAGCTACGTTAAAACCATGGTACTCCCCCCCCCCCCCCAAGGTTCTGTGCTGCTGCAATATGTCAATGATTTATTACTGTGTAGCATGTCAGCGGAGGCCAGCATTCAGGATGGTTTATCACTGTTACAATGGTTGTCAGGATGTGGTCACAAAGTGACACTTAAGAAAATGCAATGGTGTAAAATGCAGGTTGAATACTTGGGCTTTGCCCTCACAAAAGGTGAAAGGATAATCAGCGCAGAAAGAGTCCAGTCTATTGCGGGTTTGGTCACCCCGCACACCAAGAAAGAAATGTTATCTTTCCTTGGTATGATAAACTACTGTAGACAATGGATTCCTGATTGCTCCTACTATGACAATGTTTTGAGGCAAGCCACTCTGGACGGAAATCCAGATCTGATTAAATGGTCTTCTGAAATGTACAATGCATTTGATTATCTGAAATGTTCACTCATGTCGAGTCCAGGGCTGGGCCTCCCTGACTATAATATGCCCTTCCACATGTTTGCACGCCAAAATTGTAAAACCATGGCGTGGGTACTGACACAAGAACACGGAGGCAAGTTGCGTCCTTGTGCGTTTTTCTCAAAGGTTATGCCCACCTCTGTCCAGGGGATGCCGGCATGTCCTCGTTCCCTTGCAGCCTGTGCAATGATGGTAGAATTAGCAACTACTTTCACCCTGGGACATTTAACCTTCTTGCACACTACACATGATGTTGTAGGTTTACTCAGAGGTGTACATACACAACACATGTCAGCGCAAAGATTATCTGGATATGAGATCCTGTTGCTCAGTAACCCTTTACTCCAGATTAAATATGCATCCAACATTACAGGACCAGCACCTATTTTGAATGCATTACTAGGGCTGAAAGGAACAGAAGACGCCCTTCCTGACATACATGATTGCCTACAGGTGCTCAATCATGAGACGTCATCTAGGGCTGACTTATCAACTGTTCCAATACCTGATGCACCAGAAGTTTTTGTTGATGGTTCATGCTCTCGCCCCACTGATACTATATTCTATGCAGCATATGCTATTGTTATGCTGCCAGATATTGTCTTGGAAGCAAGCCCAATTCCCATCCAGTCTGCACAGGCAGCTGAACTCATTGCACTCACAAGGGCTTGCATACTACACACCAATAAACCTGTCACTATTTACACAGACAGCAGATATGCTCATGGTGTAGTATGGGATCATGAAATGATTTGGCAGAGGAGAGGATTCACTGCAGCAGACGGTAAGAGAATCT
This sequence comes from Bufo bufo, assembly GCF_905171765.1. NCBI lineage: Eukaryota > Metazoa > Chordata > Amphibia > Anura > Bufonidae > Bufo > Bufo bufo. The sequence continues at coordinate 409,837,336 of NC_053392.1, forward strand.
CACATGCACAGCTAGTCACGGACCTCTTGGCTGCAATCAGATTGCCTTCGGATTTAGCTATAGTACATTGCAGGGCAAACACAAATGAAAAAGACAGAATTTCAAGAGGTAATGCATTTGCAGATAGTGTAGCTAGAGACACAGCCAAGAGTAATCCAAATAGAATGAATCATGACAATTGGGAAATGGCAGTCTTACACCCACCCTCACCTGATTTAACACACATGCTAACAGACCTACAAAGGTATGCCACTGAAACAGAGGAGAAGGATTGGTGCTATCCAATCTTGCAGAAAAATCCAAAGTCTGGATTGGTCTGCAAGGAGGGGAAGCCTTGCATACCTCAGCATAGTGCATCCATCTTCATTGCACACTTTCACGGGGTAGGACACAACAGCATACAAACTACCCATATGTTGTTGAGCCAAAGTTTTTACATCACTGATAGCAAACAGCTAGTCACAGACTACATACACAGATGTATTACGTGCTTGAGAAACAACCCTAACAACCCACTGAGAATAACACCAACACCTTGACTACCCCACTACACCATTCACCCATTTGCAGGTGGATTACACGCATATACCTAAAACAAAAGGGAAACAAGAGTATGCATTAGTGATAGTGGACATGTTCTCAAGGTGGCCAGAAGTCTTTCCTACAAAGGCAGAAGATGCTAAAACTACAGCCAAAATTCTGACTCAGCAAATAATCCCAAGGTGGGGCTGTCCTCTAGTTATTGAATCAGACCAGGGGCCGGCCTTCACCTCAAAACTTAACAAGGAGGTAGCTAGACTGTTACAAGTGGAATGGAAATTTCATATTCCATACCACCCACAAAGCTCAGGCATTGTGGAAAGAATGAACAGGACAGTTAAAGACAAACTCAGGAAGGCCACTGCTGGTACATTTGAAAAATGGAAACAAATCCTACCCATAATACTTGCAGAAATTAGAATGACGCCTAATAAGAAGTTAGGGATGTCACCATTTGAAATTCTCATGGGTAGGCCTTTCCCCACACCATGGGCAAGACGCCCCCTGGTAGTGCAGGAAAGGGACTTGGACCTGATCAGGGAGGAGTATGTTACTAATCTGATCAAAGTCCTCAGTAAAACTGAAGAAAAAGTTGCTTGTAAGTCTCCTTCTCTTTCACAGGAACCAACCCATCCATTCCGGGTAGGCGACCAGGTGATGATCAAGATCTTAAAGAAGGGAAAGGAACCAGGAAGCTTCACCTACGGACCACCGACCGAGGTAGTCGCGATCACCAGAACAGCAGTCCTCACTGAACAGTCACCCACGTGGATCCACGCCACAAGGATTAAGTTGGTGAAGAAAAGAGAGGTACTAACGGGGGCAGACAGTCCTGACCTCCAACGAGGCCCAGAGGTACTAACGGAGGCAGACAGCCTTGACCTCGAAGAAGATACAGAAGGGGTACTAACGGAGGCAGACAGCCTTGACCCCCAACGAGATGACGCAGTCGGGAAATTCCTCGAGATGGCTGAGATGCAGTGCCTTAATAATTGCAATTTTGTGTCTCCTACTTACTGTCCCATGGCTGTGGGACAGACAGATATACCTGTAAACAGAATGCAGAGGGGAAGACAATCTGTGGAAGACAAAGGAGAACTTATGGCTGTACCTGGCCAAAACTCTGAACTTAACTGACTTTTGTCTCCGAACCACTTTATCTGCATCTAACATTTTGGAGACATGTCTGGTAGCAGTCCCCACCCCAGTAGCTGTATGGACAGGGCTCCTACGTTCCCAATGGAATGACACAGATTTGGAGGATCATGATGTTAAATATGGATATGTAAATCCTTATCATGCTTGTTATGACTGTCCTACATATGAGACTCTGAAAAGTAATATGATAGAAATAATTACAGGTCTTGTCACAGCAGCAGAAATATGTTATAATTTCACCTGTGATGAGACACTATTGCCTCCCTGCATACAAGCAAAAATGCAGAATAAGACTAAACCAAATATTTGTGATAGAGATTTAGGTAGTTGTAAAAAGATAATATCAGGAAAAAATATGCAATGTAATATTACAAAAACAGTACCATCCCTAGACAAACATGTACCTCTACCAACAGGATGGGTATTGGCCTGTGGGAATACTAGTTACACATACAGGGAGTGCAGAATTATTAGGCAAGTTGTATTTTTGAGGATTAATTTTATTATTGAACAACAACCATGTTCTCAATGAACCCAAAAAACTCATTAATATCAAAGCTGAATATTTTTGGAAGTAGTTTTTAGTTTGTTTTTAGTTTTAGCTATTTTAGGGGGATATCTGTGTGTGCAGGTGACTATTACTGTGCATAATTATTAGGCAACTTAACAAAAAACAAATATATACCCATTTCAATTATTTATTTTTACCAGTGAAACCAATATAACATCTCAACATTCACAAATATAAATTTTTGACATTCAAAAACAAAACAAAAACAAATCAGTGACCAATATAGCCACCTTTCTTTGCAAGGACACTCAAAAGCCTGCCATCCATGGATTCTGTCAGTGTTTTGATCTGTTCACCATCAACATTGCGTGCAGCAGCAACCACAGCCTCCCAGACACTGTTCAGAGAGGTGTACTGTTTTCCCTCCTTGTAAATCTCACATTTGATGATGGACCACAGGTTCTCAATGGGGTTCAGATCAGGTGAACAAGGAGGCCATGTCATTAGATTTTCTTCTTTTATACCCTTTCTTGCCAGCCACGCTGTGGAGTACTTGGACGCGTGTGATGGAGCATTGTCCTGCATGAAAATCATGTTTTTCTTGAAGGATGCAGACTTCTTCCTGTACCACTGCTTGAAGAAGGTGTCTTCCAGAAACTGGCAGTAGGACTGGGAGTTGAGCTTGACTCCATCCTCAACCCGAAAAAAGGCCCCACAAGCTCATCTTTGATGATACCAGCCCAAACCAGTACTCCACCTCCACCTTGCTGGCGTCTGAGTCGGACTGGAGCTCTCTGCCCTTTACCAATCCAGCCACGGGCCCATCCATCTGGCCCATCAAGACTCACTCTCATTTCATCAGTCCATAAAACCTTAGAAAAATCAGTCTTGAGATATTTCTTGGCCCAGTCTTGACGTTTCAGCTTGTGTGTCTTGTTCAGTGGTGGTCGTCTTTCAGCCTTTCTTACCTTGGCCATGTCTCTGAGTATTGCACACCTTGTGCTTTTGGGCACTCCAGTGATGTTGCAGCTCTGAAATATGGCCAAACTGGTGGCAAGTGGCATCTTGGCAGCTGCACGCTTGACTTTTCTCAGTTCATGGGCAGTTATTTTGCGCCTTGGTTTTTCCACACGCTTCTTGCGACCCTGTTGACTATTTTGAATGAAACGCTTGATTGTTCGATGATCACGCTTCAGAAGCTTTGCAATTTTAAGAGTGCTGCATCCCTCTGCAAGATATCTCACTATTTTTGACTTTTCTGAGCCTGTCAAGTCCTTCTTTTGACCCATTTTGCCAAAGGAAAGGAAGTTGCCTAATAATTATGCACACCTAATATAGGGTGTTGATGTCATTAAAAATTATTAATAATAGCCTGCTGCTGACCCTCAAAAAAAATTTGGAGCAAGGGCTGGCTTGTTTCCCTCTAAAACATTACAGGTGAGGGCCTGCTGCCCAGCTGACCCTCTTAAACATTATGGTTGTGGGCCTGCTGGTGAGCTGACCCGGGAAAACATTGGAGGTGAGGGCCTGAAGGTGAGCGAACCACATAAAACATTGTAGTGAGGGCCTTATGGTGAGCAGACCATATGAAACATTGGAGGTGAGGGCCTACAGCTGAGCAGACCGTATGAAACATTGGATGTGAGGGCCTACAGGTGAGAGAACCCCATAAAACATTGTAGTGAGGGCCTTATGGTGAGCAAACCCAATAAAACATTGCAGTGAGGGCTTACAGCTGAGAGGACCGTATGAAACATTGGAGGTGAAGGCCTGAAGGTGAGTGAACCCCATAAAACATTGTAGTGAGGGCCTACAGCTGAGCAGACCCTATGAAACATTGGAGGTGAGGGGCTACAGGTGAGCAAACCCAATAAAACATTGTAGTGAGGGCCTACAGCTGAGCAGACCGTATGAAACATTGGAGGTGAGGGCCTGAAGGTAAGAAAACCCCATATAACATTGTAGTGAGGGCCTACAGCTGAGCAGACCCTATGAAACATTGGACGTGAGGTTCCTGAAGGTGAGCGAATCCCATAAAACATTGTAGTAACGGCCTACAGGTGAGCAGACCGTATGAAACATTGGAGGTGAGGGCCTACAGCTGAGCAAACCCCATAAAATACTGAAGTGAGGGCCTACAGGTAAGCAGACCATATGAAACATTGTAGAGAGGGCCTGAGGGTGAGCGAACCCCATAAAACATTGAAGTGAGGGCCTACAGGTGAGCAAACCCCATAAAACATTGTAGTGAGGGCCTACAGGCGAGCAGACCAAATGAAACATTGGAGGTGAGGGCATACAGGTGAGCAGACCGTATGAAACATTGGAGTGAGGGCCTACAAGTGAGCAGGCCGTATGAAACATTGGAGGTGAGGTCCTACAGGTGAGGAGACCGTATGAAACATTGTACTGAGGGCATATATACTGTATGGAACAGGAGGAGGAGGAGGAGGAGTAAACAAGATTCAAACATATCTCCTTTTTTGGAGGTGAAAAGGGTGCATCTGAATCTTGTGGATTGAGTACATTGTAAAGCATACATTTAAATTGCGTGTTTGTTCCTCATTAGCTCAGCGTTCCTCTGGTGGAGTGGAGAAGTCAGGGGCAATCCAGGCCTTGTTCATTTTTATCTGAGTCACCCTGTGAGCATTGCTAGTGGACAAGCAGTCTGTTATGATGCCACCAGCAGCACTAAATACACGCTCTGACAAAATGCTGGCGGAAGGGCAGGCCAACACCTCCAAGGCATAGAGAGCAAGTTTGTGCCACGTGTCCAGCTTGGACACCCAGTAGTTGAAAGGCACTGAGGGATCATTTAGGACGCTGACACGGTCTGCTATGTATTCCTTCACCATTTTCCAAAACTTTTCCCTCCTTGTACCACTTGGCCGCTCTTCAGGGTTGTCAGATGGAAAATTCCGGAGCAATCTCTCAACAAGTACTTTCTGGTATTGCACCATTTTACTCGTCCTCTCCACCACAGTAATGAGAGATGAGAAGTTTTCTTTGTAGCGGGGGTCGAGAAGGGTGAACACCCAGTAATCCGTGTTATCTAAAATGCGTATAACTCGAGGGTCGCGGGTAAGGCAGCCTAACAGGAATTTAGCCATTTGTGCCAGAGTACCAACAGGCAAGATGTCGACATCAGGGTGACTCTCCATCTCCTCTTCCTCCTCCTCTTCGGCCCATCCACGCTGAACAGATGGAATTAAAGTTCCATGGGTACTAGTCTCAGTAGCAGAGGCAACAGTCTCCATCTTCTCCTCCTTCTTCTCCTCTTCTTCACGGTCTAATTCGTGCTGAGAAGACGAACTGTGGGTGGTCTGGGTATCCCCCTGTGAGATGTCCTCCCCCAGTTCCTCGTCTGCCACATTCAGAGCGTCGTCCTTAATTGTGAGCAGCGATCATTTCAGTAGACACAGCAGTGGGATGGTTACGCTGATAATAGCATTATCGCCACTAACCAACTGTGTGGATTCTTCAAAGTTTTTTAAAACCTCACACAGGTATGACATCAATGCCCACTCCTCGCTTGTGAATAGTGGCAGTTGACTTGAAAGGCGACGACCATTTTGCAGCTGTTATTCCACAACTGCCCTCTGCTGCTCACAAAGCCTGGCCAACATATAGAACATAGAGTTACAGGGCGTGCTCACGACGCACAGCAGTCGGTGAGCTGGAAGCCGCAAGCGCTGCTGCAGCGCTGACAGGCCGGCTGAAGCTGTGGACGACTTGCGAAAATGGGCACACACACTTCACTAGTAGCTCTTGCAAATTGGGGTATGTTTTGATAAACCGCTGAACCACTAAGTTTAAGATGTGGGCTAGGCATGGGATGTGTGTCAGGTTGCCGAGTTCCAAAGCCGCCACCAAGTTACGGCTATTGTCAGACACAACCATACCTGGTTGTAGGTTAAGTGGAGAGAGCCACAGCTTGGTCTGGTCCCTTATACACTGCCAGAGCTCTGCTCGGTGTGCTGTTTGTACCCTAAGCTGATCAGCTTCAGCATGGCCTGTTGACGCTTACCCACAGCAGTGCTACACTGCTTCCAGCTAGCAACTGATGGCTAATGGCTGCTGGAGGTGGAAGTGGAGAAGGATGAGGCAGAAGAGGAGGAGAAGTGGGGGTTGGAGCCAGTGACATAGTTGCTTGCGGAGACCCTGATGGACGTAGGGCCCCCAATCCTGGGCGTGGGTAGCACCTGTGCCATCCCAGGGTACGACTCACTCCTGGCCTCCACCACATTCAACCAGTGTGCGGTCAGGGAAATGTAGCGTCCCTGGCCACCAGCACTTGTCCATGTGTCCGTGGTTAAGTGGACCTTCCCAGTAACTGCGTTGGTCAGGGCACGGGTGATGTTCTGGGACACATGCTGGTGTAAGGTGGGTAGGTGAGTGTTAGGTCCCCGAGCTACTTGAGAAACCTTGGCGCGGTGCTCGGGCTCAGACATGTCCTACACCGTAGGACATGTTGGCTAATCTCTCAATTTTAAAATCAGTTTGAGGGTTTAGTAAGACCGCAGAGTGCACCTGTCTTTGCTATTATTTTGTTATATTGCTATATTGATTATCACATCCACATAATTGCTATCTTGTGTAGGATGTCTACTGTGGTACTTGTGGTTCGCTGCGGGCATCCTCCACTGTATGCATTTTTGCTGGGGATCGTCATTAGCAACGGGCCACAAGTGCAGGATTTGCTCCCCTATATATATGCACAACTGCATGTGGGTTTGAGCACTTCCTGCTTGTTTAATACCACGCCATTCTTTTCTGTTTGTATTTATAGAGATGCCTGGAGGTGTATAAACTCCAATTTAAATGTTCCTGCTTTCCATCTACAGGCTACATTTAGGTGCACCTGTGAGGCCTGGGCCATATCAGCCAGTCTTGAGTGGGACTCGCAGACTCCTCCCTCCTCCCATTGCAAGCATTAACACATGCTGGAGGTAACTGGTGAGTTGTTTGTGAGTCGGCCTCATGCTCTTGTAATTTGCCCACTGGCTCCTGGTATTGCCCATATGGCACAGGTAGGTGAGTGTTAGGTCCCTGAGCTACTTGAGAAACCTTGGCGCGGTGCTCGGGCTCAGACATGTCCTACACCATAAGACATGTTGGCTAATCTCTCAATTTTAAAATCGGTTTGAGGGTTTAGTAAGACCGCAGAGTGCACCTGTCTTTGCTATTATTTTGTTGTAAGGCGGGCATGGCACGCCGTGAAAAATAGAGGCGGCGGGGGAAGGCATACCGAGGGACTGCAGCCGACATCAAGCTTCGGAAGGCCTCAGTGTCCACAAGCCTATATGGCAACATTTCAAGGGCCAGTAATTTTGAAAGTTGGCAATTAAGTGCTATGGCCTGTAGGTGGGTGGGTATTTGTGCTTGACTATGACTATGGTATGGACATTTGGACGGTGCACTGCGACAGGGAAGTGGATGTTGTTGCTGCTGGTTCATTCGAAGATCCAGGTGCAGGGCGAGAGACATCCGGGCCTGCGTCTTGGACAGGGGATTGGACAGCACGTAACACAGGGGAAGAGGAGGCAGTGGTGTGAAAATTTGAACGCAAGTGGCGGTCTGAAACACCAATAGTCGATAGGGGTCCAAAGAGTATAGAGAGACATTAAGATACGAATCAGCTGAAAATCAGTTGACAGGTCTTGTCGGAGCCTTCACGGTTCAGTACAGCCGGTCCTGACAGCGATTGTCTCACTTATTCTTTGAACTATAAATACTAACATGGGAGGACAAGGGTCTAAAACTAAATTCCCTAAACCAGAACCAGGAGAAACTTGCAAAATATATGTAGCCCGTGTTAGTCCAACAAACTATTACCTGATCAACCCGTGGGTAGATAATCTAGCAGGCTGGACTGAGGTAATGGATGCTGCAGATCCATTCCCCAGAGACGGTGATAATAGCATTTATCATATGGATATGGTCAAAGGACTATGTCTAGGTGATAAAACAGCCTGGCCGCATTTCGATGCGGATCTTTCCTGGGACATGGAGTACATGTCCAGGGGAGGAGAACAGTGGCTGGAAATAGCCCCCCACTGGTATGATGCAGGTAATAGCAAGAAGAATAAGAATCTAAAAAGTCCCAAAAATGATAGGTCTCTACATGAAATAGAACAGGAGGTAGGCACAAAGAAGAGAAGTCAGAAATCCCCTCCACCTTATAATAAATCCACTCCCACGGCACCTCTGTACCCAGTTCTGACTCAGATGGAGGAAGATGCTGTAACAGCGGTTATACCATTAAAACTAGAAGAAAAATACCGACCCCCCACGCCAACATTTGGAAACATAATAGAGCGCAGTCTAATTACTGGCACACCGCATACTAGTTATATTACACGCAGTACAAGTAGAATGAAAGATGAAACAGAAAAGGAAGAATCAAAAGAGGGAGTCCAAGTAATCGCTCCCTTTCTGACAGTGGGACAATACTTAGTAAAAAAGCCCATAAAAATAGAGGATCTCAACAAAATTATAAAGTATTGTCCCAAACCTTCCATGGTCCCACTGGGGACTATTACATACCTTAAAAAGGCCTGTAGAGGGCGCAACTATACACAGGAAGATTTAAGGCTTATCCTGGATGGTATTATAGGCACGCACACAACATGGGATTGGGACAAGGTTAAATCCATATCTATGATTGCACAACGCGGTGATGCTCAGGATTATATATGTAACACAGAAGAGGGTCAGAAAAGGATATGGGCGGAAATTGAGGACCATATGAATGAGGTATTCAAACAAAAATCTTCATTGCCCATAGCAGTAGCCTGCAAACAGAAATCTGTTGAATCGGTCACTGAATTTTGGAAAAGATTTATTGATTGCTGGAAGACCGAGGTCGGGCTACCTGTGCGTGACAATGATAGTTTGATTATTTCCACATTTGTAAACAATCTAACAGATAAATTGATCTTAACTGTAAAACAAAATGTGTCCTCTTGGACTTCAGATACAACTGACGAGTTTGAGAAACATCTCTTTGAAAAGGAAGCAGCAGGATGCTTTGAGATTAGGAAAGCAACTTCCCCCACACACGCATATACTAGCAGAGGGAGGGGGAGGGGGAGGAGGGGTAGAAATAGCAGAACCTACAATGAAAGGCAGGACTCATTGCCAAATAATTGTTGTTATAACTGTGGAAAGGAAGGACATTGGGCACGTCAATGCCGTGCGCCAAGACGGGATGGGAGAATTCAAGATTACAACACACAGAAACCTGACACTCAGTCACAAAATAATCAACCAGGTCAGATAAACCACAGACAAAGTTCACAGAGTCAGCCCAGATTCCCATTAGATTGGCATCAGCAAAACTCATACTGAGGCTGCCAGGAGGGACAAGCCCCAACTTTCACACAGGTCACAACACATTGAAAGGACACACCAGTAATTCTACTTAGAATAGCAGGAAGAAAAGTGGGGTTTCTAATAGATAGTGGAGCTACTTCTAGTGTGTTAAACAATTCAATGTACAAAGGGCCTTTAAGGAAGTGTGTGCCCTCTATGGGAATAAATGGGGTACTGACGAGGACATACAGAATAGATTCCTTACCAGTAGAAACCATTGATAGGGAATACATTACAGATCATGCTTTTAGCATTATACCTGAATGTCCTGTGAGTCTTCTGGGAAGAGACTTATTCATTAAGTTAGAATTGCAAATCACTGTTGAGAACAATGGCATCAGTGTATACTCTGATGCCTTGCCCATAATAACCCCCACACCTCTGATCTTTACAAACTTACAAGATCACTCAGAATTAGAGGATATAGACCCATCATTATGGGCAAAAGGGGACTATGACACAGGATTCATTGACTGCACACCATACAAAGCAACCATCAAAGAGGGCAGTACACCTGTATATCAGAAACAATACCCACTGTCAAAAGAGAAACTTGATGGGCTTAGGCCAATGATAAAGGAATTCCTACAAAAGGGAATCCTGGAAGAGGTGATTTCACCCTACAGCACGCCCGTGAATCCAGTGACAAAGGCAGATGGTACTACCCGCTTTGTACAGGATTTGAGGGCAATAAATAATATCATTGTGCCTATTGCTCCTATTGTCCCAGATGTCACCTCACTTCTTTTTGCAATTCCTGCAGACGCTGTCTATTTCAGCGTGATAGATCTGAAGAATGCTTTCTTCTCTATCCCAGTTGATAAGGCAACCAGACTACTTTTTGCTTTTTCCTTTGACAGACGTCAACTGACCTGGTGCAGACCCCAGGGATATGCTGATTCACCTGTAGTGTACAGCATAGTCCTCCAAGCTACGTTAAAACCATGGTACTCCCCCCCCCCCCCCAAGGTTCTGTGCTGCTGCAATATGTCAATGATTTATTACTGTGTAGCATGTCAGCGGAGGCCAGCATTCAGGATGGTTTATCACTGTTACAATGGTTGTCAGGATGTGGTCACAAAGTGACACTTAAGAAAATGCAATGGTGTAAAATGCAGGTTGAATACTTGGGCTTTGCCCTCACAAAAGGTGAAAGGATAATCAGCGCAGAAAGAGTCCAGTCTATTGCGGGTTTGGTCACCCCGCACACCAAGAAAGAAATGTTATCTTTCCTTGGTATGATAAACTACTGTAGACAATGGATTCCTGATTGCTCCTACTATGACAATGTTTTGAGGCAAGCCACTCTGGACGGAAATCCAGATCTGATTAAATGGTCTTCTGAAATGTACAATGCATTTGATTATCTGAAATGTTCACTCATGTCGAGTCCAGGGCTGGGCCTCCCTGACTATAATATGCCCTTCCACATGTTTGCACGCCAAAATTGTAAAACCATGGCGGGGGTACTGACACAAGAACACGGAGGCAAGTTGCGTCCTTGTGCGTTTTTCTCAAAGGTTATGCCCACCTCTGTCCAGGGGATGCCGGCATGTCCTCGTTCCCTTGCAGCCTGTGCAATGATGGTAGAATTAGCAACTACTTTCACCCTGGGACATTTAACCTTCTTGCACACTACACATGATGTTGTAGGTTTACTCAGAGGTGTACATACACAACACATGTCAGCGCAAAGATTATCTGGATATGAGATCCTGTTGCTCAGTAACCCTTTACTCCAGATTAAATATGCATCCAACATTACAGGACCAGCACCTATTTTGAATGCATTACTAGGGCTGAAAGGAACAGAAGACGCCCTTCCTGACATACATGATTGCCTACAGGTGCTCAATCATGAGACGTCATCTAGGGCTGACTTATCAACTGTTCCAATACCTGATGCACCAGAAGTTTTTGTTGATGGTTCATGCTCTCGCCCCACTGATACTATATTCTATGCAGCATATGCTATTGTTATGCTGCCAGATATTGTCTTGGAAGCAAGCCCAATTCCCATCCAGTCTGCACAGGCAGCTGAACTCATTGCACTCACAAGGGCTTGCATACTACACACCAATAAACCTGTCACTATTTACACAGACAGCAGATATGCTCATGGTGTAGTATGGGATCATGAAATGATTTGGCAGAGGAGAGGATTCACTGCAGCAGACGGTAAGAGAATCTCACATGCACAGCTAGTCACGGACCTCTTGGCTGCAATCAGATTGCCTTCGGATTTAGCTATAGTACATTGCAGGGCAAACACAAATGAAAAAGACAGAATTTCAAGAGGTAATGCATTTGCAGATAGTGTAGCTAGAGACACAGCCAAGAGTAATCCAAATAGAATGAATCATGACAATTGGGAAATGGCAGTCTTACACCCACCCTCACCTGATTTAACACACATGCTAACAGACCTACAAAGGTATGCCACTGAAACAGAGGAGAAGGATTGGTGCTATCCAATCTTGCAGAAAAATCCAAAGTCTGGATTGGTCTGCAAGGAGGGGAAGCCTTGCATACCTCAGCATAGTGCATCCATCTTCATTGCACACTTTCACGGGGTAGGACACAACAGCATACAAACTACCCATATGTTGTTGAGCCAAAGTTTTTACATCACTGATAGCAAACAGCTAGTCACAGACTACATACACAGATGTATTACGTGCTTGAGAAACAACCCTAACAACCCACTGAGAATAACACCAACACCTTGACTACCCCACTACACCATTCACCCATTTGCAGGTGGATTACACGCATATACCTAAAACAAAAGGGAAACAAGAGTATGCATTAGTGATAGTGGACATGTTCTCAAGGTGGCCAGAAGTCTTTCCTACAAAGGCAGAAGATGCTAAAACTACAGCCAAAATTCTGACTCAGCAAATAATCCCAAGGTGGGGCTGTCCTCTAGTTATTGAATCAGACCAGGGGCCGGCCTTCACCTCAAAACTTAACAAGGAGGTAGCTAGACTGTTACAAGTGGAATGGAAATTTCATATTCCATACCACCCACAAAGCTCAGGCATTGTGGAAAGAATGAACAGGACAGTTAAAGACAAACTCAGGAAGGCCACTGCTGGTACATTTGAAAAATGGAAACAAATCCTACCCATAATACTTGCAGAAATTAGAATGACGCCTAATAAGAAGTTAGGGATGTCACCATTTGAAATTCTCATGGGTAGGCCTTTCCCCACACCATGGGCAAGACGCCCCCTGGTAGTGCAGGAAAGGGACTTGGACCTGATCAGGGAGGAGTATGTTACTAATCTGATCAAAGTCCTCAGTAAAACTGAAGAAAAAGTTGCTTGTAAGTCTCCTTCTCTTTCACAGGAACCAACCCATCCATTCCGGGTAGGCGACCAGGTGATGATCAAGATCTTAAAGAAGGGAAAGGAACCAGGAAGCTTCACCTACGGACCACCGACCGAGGTAGTCGCGATCACCAGAACAGCAGTCCTCACTGAACAGTCACCCACGTGGATCCACGCCACAAGGATTAAGTTGGTGAAGAAAAGAGAGGTACTAACGGGGGCAGACAGTCCTGACCTCCAACGAGGCCCAGAGGTACTAACGGAGGCAGACAGCCTTGACCTCGAAGAAGATACAGAAGGGGTACTAACGGAGGCAGACAGCCTTGACCCCCAACGAGATGACGCAGTCGGGAAATTCCTCGAGATGGCTGAGATGCAGTGCCTTAATAATTGCAATTTTGTGTCTCCTACTTACTGTCCCATGGCTGTGGGACAGACAGATATACCTGTAAACAGAATGCAGAGGGGAAGACAATCTGTGGAAGACAAAGGAGAACTTATGGCTGTACCTGGCCAAAACTCTGAACTTAACTGACTTTTGTCTCCGAACCACTTTATCTGCATCTAACATTTTGGAGACATGTCTGGTAGCAGTCCCCACCCCAGTAGCTGTATGGACAGGGCTCCTACGTTCCCAATGGAATGACACAGATTTGGAGGATCATGATGTTAAATATGGATATGTAAATCCTTATCATGCTTGTTATGACTGTCCTACATATGAGACTCTGAAAAGTAATATGATAGAAATAATTACAGGTCTTGTCACAGCAGCAGAAATATGTTATAATTTCACCTGTGATGAGACACTATTGCCTCCCTGCATACAAGCAAAAATGCAGAATAAGACTAAACCAAATATTTGTGATAGAGATTTAGGTAGTTGTAAAAAGATAATATCAGGAAAAAATATGCAATGTAATATTACAAAAACAGTACCATCCCTAGACAAACATGTACCTCTACCAACAGGATGGGTATTGGCCTGTGGGAATACTAGTTACACATACAGGGAGTGCAGAATTATTAGGCAAGTTGTATTTTTGAGGATTAATTTTATTATTGAACAACAACCATGTTCTCAATGAACCCAAAAAACTCATTAATATCAAAGCTGAATATTTTTGGAAGTAGTTTTTAGTTTGTTTTTAGTTTTAGCTATTTTAGGGGGATATCTGTGTGTGCAGGTGACTATTACTGTGCATAATTATTAGGCAACTTAACAAAAAACAAATATATACCCATTTCAATTATTTATTTTTACCAGTGAAACCAATATAACATCTCAACATTCACAAATATAAATTTTTGACATTCAAAAACAAAACAAAAACAAATCAGTGACCAATATAGCCACCTTTCTTTGCAAGGACACTCAAAAGCCTGCCATCCATGGATTCTGTCAGTGTTTTGATCTGTTCACCATCAACATTGCGTGCAGCAGCAACCACAGCCTCCCAGACACTGTTCAGAGAGGTGTACTGTTTTCCCTCCTTGTAAATCTCACATTTGATGATGGACCACAGGTTCTCAATGGGGTTCAGATCAGGTGAACAAGGAGGCCATGTCATTAGATTTTCTTCTTTTATACCCTTTCTTGCCAGCCACGCTGTGGAGTACTTGGACGCGTGTGATGGAGCATTGTCCTGCATGAAAATCATGTTTTTCTTGAAGGATGCAGACTTCTTCCTGTACCACTGCTTGAAGAAGGTGTCTTCCAGAAACTGGCAGTAGGACTGGGAGTTGAGCTTGACTCCATCCTCAACCCGAAAAAAGGCCCCACAAGCTCATCTTTGATGATACCAGCCCAAACCAGTACTCCACCTCCACCTTGCTGGCGTCTGAGTCGGACTGGAGCTCTCTGCCCTTTACCAATCCAGCCACGGGCCCATCCATCTGGCCCATCAAGACTCACTCTCATTTCATCAGTCCATAAAACCTTAGAAAAATCAGTCTTGAGATATTTCTTGGCCCAGTCTTGACGTTTCAGCTTGTGTGTCTTGTTCAGTGGTGGTCGTCTTTCAGCCTTTCTTACCTTGGCCATGTCTCTGAGTATTGCACACCTTGTGCTTTTGGGCACTCCAGTGATGTTGCAGCTCTGAAATATGGCCAAACTGGTGGCAAGTGGCATCTTGGCAGCTGCACGCTTGACTTTTCTCAGTTCATGGGCAGTTATTTTGCGCCTTGGTTTTTCCACATGCTTCTTGCGACCCTGTTGACTATTTTGAATGAAACGCTTGATTGTTCGATGATCACGCTTCAGAAGCTTTGCAATTTTAAGAGTGCTGCATCCCTCTGCAAGATATCTCACTATTTTTGACTTTTCTGAGCCTGTCAAGTCCTTCTTTTGACCCATTTTGCCAAAGGAAAGGAAGTTGCCTAATAATTATGCACACCTAATATAGGGTGTTGATGTCATTAGACCACACCCCTTCTCATTACAGAGATGCACATCACCTAATATGCTTAATTGGTAGTAGGCTTTCGAGCCTATACAGCTTGGAGTAAGACAACATGCATAAAGAGGATGATGTGGTCAAAATACTCATTTGCCTAATAATTCTGCACTCCCTGTACATACCAGCCAATATTACAGAGGGACCCTGTACAATAGCTAGGTTGACATTAGCAATGATACCACGATTCCCAGCAATGCAGACACGACACACGAGAGACACTTCCCTACAGTTACCAGAAAATTGTGATTATAATGTGAATCTCCTCTCTAGATCAGAATATATGAGTTTAGGGATGTCTTTAATAGGAGTACCAGGTTTGGCCATATATAACCACAGGACAATATCAAAACTTGCCTGTTTTATGGTAAAACAGATAAATGTCACTAGTGCAATTCTGCAAGATATGCTGCTGGATATACAATCGTATAAAAAGGCTATCTTGCAGAATAAGGCAACTATTGACTATTTATTGCTCCAACATGGTATAGGATGCTCAGCGTTCGCAGGGATGTGTTGTTTCAATTTATCAGACCACTCCCGTAGAATAAAAGATAAAATAGGCCAATTAGAAGAGATGATAAAACATATAAAACAAGATGTTGACCAAGGTTGGTGGGACTGGCTTTTTGGCTGGATACCTGACTTTGGTCAAATAAGATATGTTGTAGGAGTGGTACTCGCCGTGATCGCTGCAATAGTGTGTCTCTGCTGTTGTCTACAGTGTGTGCCCTCCCTTCTTGCTGTATGTAAAAATGTGGCCGAAAGAGGGGTACACTCAACATTTCTCTATACTCCGGTAGAGGTAGAAGAGGTAAACCCAACCTCAACAAAGCCTGAGGATTATACTCCTGAAGGGTATATGGAATACCTAAAGGCTTACAAGCAAACAAAGGAAGAGCAGAGAAAGAACCATATAGTATAAGGTATATATATAAGGTTCTAAGAGGGGATTGATGGGCTATAAGTAACTCCATTTTGTCCTTTCAGCAACGTGTATTACATTTGGCAAGTGCACTTCCAATATCTCCCTTCCCCCTTCCCCCTTTTGGAATGTGAGAAACTTCCTATGCGGTTTCAAGATACCCATACATTCCTTGGTTTGTAAGTTTGAACAGTCTTACCATATAGGGTCATCTTGGCTCAAGTGCCTGCTGGCCTATGTGTATATACCCGATTGGTCAAATGCTGTTACTATGAGTCATCTATTATGTTAATGCGGAGCTCATGTGTGATCATACCATAGGTCGAAACTAATGCTAACATATGATTGGCTGTCAAGGAAGCTCAACCCCCTCTATTAGAACTGTTTGCCAACTGTGAAATAAACCAGAATGGATTGGAACTAGACACGTGTTCAGTGTTATTTCATTCATTCTCCCGGTACCGGAATAGATTTAATTCAAGCTGATCACCGAAGTCTGGAGACAGGGACACGTCAAAAGAGTCTATATTGCCCTACAGGTCCCTAACACTAAATATACTGCCTCTCTTTGGACTTACCTAAGCCTACAATATTCAGGGCAGTGTAGGAACCAGCTACATACGTACTCTGCTCAGAAGTTGTTAGCTCTATTGTTTGCATGTATAATGGTGTGCAGCCATTTAATTTTTTATAATCATGCTTGCTTCATGGATATGCACCTGTGATTCTGAAGGTTCTAGTCTAAATTCTCTTGTAGTATATATAGAAGGTAGCGCCTCTTTTAGACTGAACACTCCCATCTACCTGGGACTTCTGAGCAGAGTACATATGTAGCTGGTTCCTACACTGCCCTGAATATTGTAGGCTTAGGTAAATCCAAAGAGAGGCAGTATATTTAGTGTTAGGGACCCATCTGCGGAAGCCACCTTGACGTCTGGTAGATGGGCCCGACACACGTTTGATCAAATATGTGCGCTAAGAGCTTCCATTAACTTATTTATAGTCTGTATTGTACCACTTTTATTTAGAATGACCCCCATTTCTTAGGTCTATTGTTTCCATGTATAATGGTGTACAGCCATTACATTTTTTATAACCCTCGCCACTCTGTCAGGGGGGCTCTACTTGTATAAGCGTTTAATGAAACAGGTTCTGTTGACATCTATGTGGAATTAGCTGACGACGGTGTAAAAGGAGTGTGCTTCTTCTTGGAGCTAACATAGTCCTGTAAGGATGAGTTCATACTTGAGTTATTTGGTCAGTTTTGGCCCCCTGACTGCCCAAATAAGTGAAGTGTGCAGTGAATCTAAGAGCGACGCCTGTCATCTGCATGTCATACGGACTCACAGTATTATTTCACTACCAAAGCAGACTCCCTCTGCGTGTTACTGCAAGGCACAGTGTTCTACACCACTATAAAGGCTCTCTGCAGTCAGGAAATAGCAGTTTTTTTACGTAATTCGCTGCAAATATATTCGGATTGAACAGAATTTTTCCCCAAAAATCCGGCGAACCGGCGAATAGAATTTTTTTTAAATTCCCTCAGCTCTAATTTCTTTATGCCCCAAAACTTCTGATTTTTTGTGTCGCCTCTATGTTTATCCTGAATGTGTCTTGCAAGGGCTGTATCAGAGTCTATTAATACAGACTAAAGGTTTTTAGATAGATACGTCTTCTCAATTGTTGTATGGTCTTTCCTATATAGAGCTTAGGACATCCACATTCAATAGAATAGATCACTCCTGTGGATTCACAATTAATATACTCCTTAATCTGATACTTTTTATTATCCACTGGATTGGTAAACTCTTTCTTGGGGACTATCTTGTTACAGAATATACAGTCTCCACAAGGGTATAAACCCCCCATGGATAACCATGTGGTTTTCTGCTCTTTTCAATTCTGCTGATAGTGACTATGTACTAGACTTTCTTTAAGGTTTTTTCCTCTTCTATATGTAATTGTTGGATTAGGGGGAATTACTTCTTTTAGATCATTATCTGTGAGCAAAATGTACCAATGACGTCTTAGGATGTTCCTAACTTTTTCCTGTTGCACATTCTATGTTCCAATACATCATATTATTTTCTTATCTTCTATTGCTTGCTTTTGATTCTGCAATAGAGTAGTTCTTTCAGTGTTTTTAGCTCTATTATATGCCTTAGGCCTCATGCACACGACCGTTGTGTGCATCCGTGGCCGTTGTGCCGTTTTCCGTTTTTTTTTTCGCGGACCTATTGACTTTCAATTGGTCCGTGGAAA
Source organism: Bufo bufo (assembly GCF_905171765.1). NCBI lineage: Eukaryota > Metazoa > Chordata > Amphibia > Anura > Bufonidae > Bufo > Bufo bufo. The sequence continues at coordinate 409,855,894 of NC_053392.1, forward strand.
CAACGGAAAATGCGCCGTTTTGCAGCCAAGACCGTGATCCGTGTATCATGTCCATCAAAAAAATATGACCTGTCCTATTTTTTTGACGGACAACGGTTCACGGACCCATTCAAGTCAATGGGTCCGTGAAAGAACACGGATGCACACAAGATTGGCATCCGTGTCCGTGATCTGTGGCCGTAGGTTACTTTAATACAGACGGATCCGAAGATCCGTCTGCATAAAAGCTTTTTCAGAGCTGAGTTTTCACTTCGTGAAAACTCAGATCCGACAGTATATTCTAACACAGAGGCGTTCCCATGGTGATGGGGACGCTTCAGGTTAGAATATACTAAAAGAACTGTGTACATGACTGCCCCCTGCTGCCTGGCAGGTGCTACCAGGCAGCAGGGGGCAGCCCCCCCCTGTAGTTAACTCATTGGTGGCCAGTGGGCCCCCCTCCCTCCCCTGTAGTTAACTCTTTGTTGTCCAGTGCGGCCGGCCCCCCTCCCTCCCCTTTAGTTAACTCGTTGGTGGCCAGTGGGCCCCCCTCCCTCCCCTGTAGTTAACTCTTTGTTGTCCAGTGCGGCTGGCCCCCCCTCCCTCCCCTGAAGTTAACTCGTTGGTGACCAGTGGGCCCTCTCCCCTCCCTCCCCCTCCTAATTAAATCTCCCCCCCTATCATTGGTGGCAGCAGAGAGTACCGATCGGAGTCCCAGTTTAATCGCTGGGGCTCCGATCGGTAACCATGGCAACCAGGACGCTACTGCAGTCCCGGTTGCCATGGTTACTTAGCAATTTGTAGAAGCATTATACTTACCTGCGAGCTGCAATGTCCGTGTCCGGCCGGGAGCTCCTCCTACTGGTAAGTGACAGGTCATTAAGCAATGCGCCGCACAGACCTGTCACTTACCAGTAGGAGGAGCTCCCGGCCGGACACAGACATCGCAGCTCGCAGGTAAGTATAATGCTTCTACAAATTGCTAAGTAACCATGGCAACCGGGACTGCAGTAGCGTCCTGGTTGTCATGGTTACCGATCGGAGCCCCAGCGATTAAACTGGGACTCCGATCGGTACTCTCCGCTGCCACCAATGATAGGGGGGGAGATTTGAATTAGGAGGGGGAGGGAGGGGGGAGGGCCCACTGGCCACCAACGAGTTAACTACAGGGGAGGGAGGGGGGGCCGGCCGCACTGGACAACAAAGAGTTAACTACAGGGGGGGCGGCCGCACTGGCCACCAATGAGTTAAATACAGGGGGGGGGGGGTCTGCCCCTGCTGCCTGGCAGCACCTGCCAGGCAGCAGGGGGCAGTCATATACACAGTTCTTTTAGTATATTCTAACCTGAAGCGTCCCCATCACCATGGGAATGCCTCTGTGTTAGAATATACTGTCGGATTTGAGTTTCACGATCTAACTCATATCCGACAGTATATTCTAACATAGAGGCGTTCCCATGGTGATGGGGACGCTTCAAGTTAAAATATACCATCGGATTGGAGAAAACTCCGATCCTATGGTATATTAACTCCTGACTTTACATTGAAAGTCAATGGGGGACGGATCCGTTTGAAATTGCACCATATTGTGTCAACGTCAAACGGATCCGTCCCCATTGACTTGCATTGTAATTCAGGACGGATCCGTTTGGCACCGCACGGCCAGGCGGACACCAAAACGACATTTTTTTCATGTCCGTGGATCCTCTAAAAATCAAGGAAGACCCACGGACGAAAAAATGGTCACGGATCACGGAAAAACAGAACCCGTTTTTGCGGACCGCAAAAAAATACGGTCGTGTGCATGAGGCCTTATGCAGGACTTTTTTAGGATAGCCTCTGGCTCAAAATCTTCTATACAAGAGCATACTTTCTTCCTCAAAATCTTCTTTAGTGGAGCAATTTCTCCTTGCTTGTAGGTATTGTCCTATCGGAATACCTTTCTTCAAAGCTGGTGGATGGTAGCTCTCCCAATGGAGAAGATTATTAGTTGAAGTGGCCTTCCTATACACTTCTGTCTTGATACTCCTGTCAGGCTCAAAGTCAATCTTCAGGTCCAGGAAATTAAGATTTTTCTTATGTATTTCAGCAGTAAACTTAAGACCGTGTTCTTATTGAGCATGTCCACAAACTGAAAAAAAGTGTTTCTCAGTGCTTTCCCATAAAATCAAAATATCATCAATGTATCGTCCCCAAAATAGTACGGGTTTGGTGAAATCAATGTGTTTATCCGTGAAAACTAATCTCTTCTCCCACTAGTGTCAAGCGCGAATATTCAAAAGCAAATTTTTTGCGAAAATCGGCACTATGAGAATTCGCGAATATTTAGAATATAGTGCTATATATTCGTAATGCCTGCCGCTCATCACTACCTCCCACCACCCTAAAAACAAATTAGCAAAACTCGGTGCACATATCGTCCCCATCAATGTATCGTCCCCATAATAGTACGGGTTTGGTGAAATCAATGTGTTTTGTCCGTGAAAACTAATCTCTCCTCCGACCACCCTAAAAACAAATTAGCAAAACTCGGTGCACACATCATCCCCATTGCTGTTCCAGTGATCTGTAAATAATACAGTAATTACCATTAAAAAAAAAAGTTATTGGGCCAAATTTATCATTACTCTGACAGCTCACTCTACTTTCACATATTGCTAAAGTCAGTTTTAGCCAAGTCAAATTTATGATCGGCCCTTTAACCACCTCAGCCCCCAGTGCTTAAACACCCTGAAAGACCAGGCCACTTTTTACACTTCTGACCTACACTACTTTCACCGTTTATTGATCGGTCATGCAACTTACCACCCAAATGAATTTTACCTCCTTTTCTTCTCACTAATAGAGCTTTCATTTGGTGGTATTTCATTGCTGCTGACATTTTTACTTTTTTTGTTATTAATCGAAATTTAACGATTTTTTTGCAAAAAAATGACATTTTTCACGTTCAGTTGTAAAATTTTGCAAAAAAAACGAGATCCATATATAAATTTTGCTCTAAATTTATTGTTCTACATGTCTTTGATAAAAAAAAATGTTTGGGTAAAAAAAAAAATGGTTTGGGTAAAAGTTATAGCGTTTACAAACTATGGTACAAAAATGTGAATTTCCGCTTTTTGAAGCAGCTCTGACTTTCTGAGCACCTGTCATGTTTCCTGAGGTTCTACAATGCCCAGACAGTACAAACACCCCACAAATGACCCCATTTCGGAAAGTAGACACCCTAAGGTATTCGCTGATGGGCATAGTGAGTTCATAGAACTTTTTATTTTATGTCACAAGTTAGCGGAAAATGATGTTTTTTTTTTGGGGTTTTTTTTGTTTTTTTTTCTTACAAAGTCTCATATTCCACTAACTTGTGACAAAAAATAAAAAGTTCTATGAACTCACTATGCCCATCACGAAATACCTTGGGGTCTCTTCTTTCCAAAATGGGGTCACTTGTGGGGTAGTTTTACTGCCCTGGCATTCTAGGGGCCCAAATGTGTGGTAAGGAGTTTGAAATCAAATTCTGTAAAAAATGACCAGTGAAATCCGAAAGGTGCTCTTTGGAATATGGGCCCCTTTGCCCACCTAGGCTGCAAAAAAGTGTCACACATCTGGTATCTCTGTATTCAGGAGAAGTTGAGGAATGTGTTTTGGGGTGTCTTTTTACATATACCCATGCTGGGTGAGATAAATATCTTGGTCAAATGCCAACTTTGTATAAAAAAAATGGGAAAAGTTGTCTTTTGCCAAGATATTTCTCTCACCCAGCATGGGTATATGTAAAATGACACCCCAAAACACATTCCCCAACTTCTCCTGAGTACGGAGATACCAGATGTGTGACACTTTTTTGCAGCCTAGGTGGGCAAAGGGGCCCATATTCCAAAGAGCACCTTTCGGATTTCACTGGTCATTTTTTACAGAATTTGATTTCAAACTCCTTACCACACATTTGGGCCCCTAGAATGCCAGGGCAGTATAACTACCCCACAAGTGACCCCATTTTGGAAAGAAGACACCCCAATGTATTCGCTGATGGGCAAAGTGAGTTCATGGAACTTTTTATTTTTTGTCACAAGTTAGTGGAATATGAGACTTTGTAAGAAAAAAATAAATAAGAAAAAAATCATCATTTTCCACTAACTTGTGACAAAAAATAAAAAATTCTAGGAACTCGCCATGCCCCTTACGGAATACCTTGGGGTGTCTTCTTTCCAAAATGGGGTCACTTGTGGGGTAGTTATACTGCCCTGGCATTTTCCAGGGGCCCTAATGTGTGGTAAGTAGGTAAATGACCTGTGAAATCCGAAAGGTGCTCTTTGGAATGTGGGCCCCTTTGCCCACCTAGGCTGCAAAAAAGTGTCACACATGTGGTATCTCCGTACTCGGGAGAAGTTGGGGAATGTGTTTTGGGGTGTCATTTTACATATACCCATGCTGGGTGAGATAAATATCTTGGTCAAATGCCAACTTTGTATAAAAAAATGGGAAAAGTTGTCTTTTGCCAAGATATTTCTCTCACCCAGCATGGGTATATGTAAAATGACACCCCAAAACACATTCCCCAACTTCTCCTGAGTACGGCGATACCAGATGTGTGACACTTTTTTGCAGCCTAAATGCACAAAGGGGCCCACATTCCTTTTATGAGGGCATTTTTAGACATTTGGATCCCAGACTTCTTCTCACGCTTTAGGGCCCCTAGAATAAATACCCCACATGTGACCCCATTTTGGAAAGAAGACACCCCAAGGTATTCAATGAGGGGCATGGCGAGTTCATAGAAATATTTTTTTTTTGGCACAAGTTAGCGGAAATTGATTTTATTTATTTTTTTCTCACAAAGTCTCCCTTTCCGCTAACTTGGGACAAAAATTTCAATCTTTCATGGACTCAATATGCCCCCCACGGAATACCTGGGGGTGTCTTCTTTCCGAAATGGGGTCACATGTGGGGTATTTATACTGCCCTGGCATTCTAGGGGCCCTAAAGCGTGAGAAGAAGTCTGGAATATAAATGTCAAAAAAATTTTACGCATTTGGATTCCGTGAGGGGTATGGTGAGTTCATGTGAGATTTAATTTTTTGACACAAGTTAGTGGAATATGAGACTTTGTAAGATTAAAAAAAAAAAAAAATTTCCGCTAACTTGGGCCAAAAAAATGTCTGAATGGAGCCTTACAGAGGGTGATCAATGACAGGGGGGGTGATCAATGACAGGGGGGTGATCAATGACAGGGGGGTGATCCATGACAGGGGGGTGATCAGGGAGTCTATATGGGGTGATCACCACAGTCATTGATCACGCCCCTGTAAGGCTCCATTCAGACGTCCGTGTGCGTTTTGCGGATCCGATCCATCTATCAGTGGATCCGTAAAAATCATGCGGACATCTGAATGGAGCTTTACAGGGGGTTGATCAATGACAGGGGGGTAATCAATGACAGGGGGGTGATCAGGGAGTCTATATGGGGTGATCACCACAGTCATTGATCATGCCCCTGTAAGGCTCCATTCAGACGTCCGTGTGCGTTTTGCGGATCCGATCCATCTATCAGTGGATCCGTAAAAATCATGCGGACGTCTGAATGGAGCTTTACAGGGGGTTGATCAATGACAGGGTGGTAATCAATGACAGGGGGGTGATCAGGGAGTCTATATGGGGTGATCACCACAGTCATTGATCACTCCCCTGTAAGGTTCCATTCAGACGTCCGTATGCGTTTTGCGGATCTGATCTATCTATCAGTGGATCCGTAAAAATCATGCGGACATCTGAATGGAGCTTTACAGGGGGGTGATCAATGACAGGGGGGTAATCAATGACAGGGGGGTAATCAATGACAGGGGGGTGATCAGGGAGTCTATATGGGGTGATCCCCACAGTCATTGATCATGCCCCTGTAAGGCTCCATTCAGACGTCCGTGTGCGTTTTGCGGATCCGATCCATCTATCAGTGGATCCGTAAAAATCATGCGGACGTCTGAATGGAGCTTTACAGGGGGGTGATCAATGACAGGGGTGTAATCAATGACAGGGGGGTGATCAGGGAGTCTATATGGGGTGATCACCACAGTCATTGATCATGCCCCTGTAAGGCTCCATTCAGACGTCCGTGCGCGTTTTGCGGATCCGATCCATCTATCAGTGGATCCGTAAAAATCATGCGGACGTCTGAATGGAGCTTTACAGGGGTGTGATCAATGACAGGGGGTAATCAATGACAGGGGGGTGATCAGGGAGTCTATATGGGGTGATCAGGGGTGATCAAGGGTGAATAAGGGGTTAATAAGTGACGGGGGGGGTGTAGTGTAGTGTGGTGCTTGGTGCAACATATTACTGAGCTACCTGTGTCCTCTGGTGGTCGATCCAAACAAAGGGGACCACCAGAGGTATATCCAAACAAAGGGGACCACCAGAGGTATATCATAACAGCGTCTAATATACCTGTTAGGGGTTAAAAAAATCACATCTCCAGCCTGCCAGCGAACGATCGCCGCTGGCAGGCTGGAGATCTACTTTCTTACCTTCCGTTCCTGTGAGCGCGCGCGCCTGTGTGCGCGCGTTCACAGGAAATCTCGGCCATCGCGAGAGGACGCGCCGGCGCGTCCACTCGGAATGAATCAACCACCTCCAGGACGCGTCTGTGCGTACACTGGAGTGAAATTGCGCATTTTTTTGCGACTTTTCTGCGGCTTTTTAAATAGTTGCAATAGAAAATCTGTCTAGAGATTAATTTACATAAGAAAACACTCCCACTTTCAGAAAACTGGCGAGCATAGTGCAGAGCAGAAAAAAGTCGCAAATATTTGTGCAGTTTTAGCGATTGCGCAAAAATTTGCGACTTTTTCACTCTATTATTCTGACTTGAGCTAATGATAAATCTGGCCCATTATGTGTAAGCAAAAACGATGAAAATGACAAAACAAATTGATTGTGTTCGTAATACTGTGTCCCCTTAGTGCTCAAAACATATTGGATTGCTTCTAATCCAAGATCGCACTGAATGCTTGTGTACAAAGCTTCTACATCAAGACTGACATTCCTAGTCATTTCATTTACCTGACGAGAGTATCCTTAGTATCTTTCAAATAGGAAGATAACCCGGACACAAATGGGGATATCAACTGGTCTACATAGCTACTAATCCCTTCACATAAACTCTGATTCCCTGACACAATTGGTCGTCCTGGAATGGGAATTCTTTTTTTGTGAACTTTCAGAATGGCGTAGAAGGTCGCTATTGTTGGTCTTTTGTTATTAAGCTTTTTTCTTTTGCTAATAAAAGTATAATTTTTCGTTCTTTGGTGTACTTTACAGTCAGATTTTCCTTCAGCTGTTTATATGTGCTGGTGTCTTGTAATAATGTCATTACCATCTCGTTATAATCCGTTTTGTCTAGCAGAACAACATTTCCCCCTTTATCTGAGGGTTTAATCTCCAATTAATTATTCTTTATGAATTCATCCATTGCTACTTTCTCTTGTTTTGTCAGGTTATGTAATAAGAGAAAACACGCCCACTTTCAGAAAACTGGCGAGCAGAGCGGAGAGCCAATAAAAGTCGCAATATTTTGCACTGTTTTAGCGATTGCGCAAACATTTGAAACTTTTTCACTCCATTATTTTGACTTGAGCTAGTGATAAATCTGGCCCATAGAGAGGAAAATAGATCCAAGTAATCTCTCTTAAAAGAGATTAGTAGGAAATTAAGCACTAGGGCATGTGCAAAGAACACAGCTGAAAGATAGAAAGGAGACTAAGTTCCACAATATGTGATGAGAGAAAACGGACTGTAGAGAAAAGAGACTAAGTGTTATGTCATGCGCAGTTCGGCCGAACCATGGGGATGAGAGACTGACATGCACTCTGACATGCGCAGAGGACATACAATATGCTGGCGATATGAAGACTAAGTACGCACTCATGTGCAGCAGCGCATAGAAGCAAGAGGAGGAGTGTGTAGCGTCACAGCCAGATAAAAAGAGAAGGGGATAGGCTGGGCTAGGTCAAATTGGAGCCTGGCTAGCTGAAATTTGAAGCCCACAAGGCAATACTGTTAATAATGGATTTTTTTAACCACCTCTTGTCTGCCTGTTGACTATAAACGACTGGGAGGTGGATCTTTATCTCTCAATGGACGTTTCTGAACGTTCATTCAGAGATGGCAGCTGCACTCTAATCATGCAGCTGCAGAGCGGGTTGCCCTCTGTCAGTGACAGCAGGGCAACCTAGAGAGTAGGCAGGGATAGTTCCCAGGTGTCCCTGCCTTCTAGATCGCTATATACAAAGCGCTCACCGAGCGCTGTGTGTACAGATCAGGAATCGCTAAGTGACTGCCGGGGCCGGGAGAGTGCATGAGTTGTCGGGTCTTTCTCAGCCCTCGATCAGCCCTGCACTGAGGCTGTACAGTGTTGTATAGTGCTGCACAGCCTTTCCGGGGGGTGTATTTCCCCTGTAACTGGGGCTACTATGTCAGCCCCAGTTACAGGAGAAATCAATAGTGGGAGGGAAAAAAAAAAAGTGAAGTTAAATGTCCCCCAAAGGTCTTGTATGACCTTATGGGGGACGCAAAGTGTAAAATAAAGAATAAAAAAATAAAGTGTTAAAATAAAAAAATAAAAAAAAGGTTTCACATGTAAATAAATAAAATAATTCCCCAAGTGCGGAATTAAAAAAAAAAATTTAAATAGAAAAAAAATAAAATAAAACAGACATATTTGGTATTGCTCAGTCCGTGACGGTCGGCTCTATAAACATATCACATGATACACCCAGTACGATAAACACCATAAAAAACAAACAAAAAAAATGTCAAGTAAAGCCATTTTTGTCACCTTACATCACAAAAAGCGCAACACCAAGTGATCAAAAAGGCGCATGTCTCACAAAATGGTACAAATAAAACCGTCACCTCATCCCGCAAAAAATGAGCCCCTACATAAGAAAATCACTCCAAAAAAAACTATAGCTCTCAGAACATGGACACATTAAAACATCATTTTTTTGTTTCAAAAATGTTATTATTGTGTTAAAGTGAAATAAATAAAAAAGTATACATATTAGGTATCGCCGCGACCGTAACAACCAGCTCTATAAATATATCACATGACCTAACCCCTAAACTTTCTGTTTTAAAAGCAGAGAAATTGAAATTTAGAAAATTGCTAATTTTAAAAAATTTGGGGTAAATTTGGGATTTTTTCAGAAATAAAGGTGAAATATATCATGAAGTACAATGTGTCACGAGAAAACAATCTCTGAATGGCTTGGATAAGTAAAAGCGTTCCAAAGCTATTACCACATAAAGTGACATATGTCAGATTTGCAAAATTAGGCCTGGTCAGGAAGGGGGCAAATGGCCCGGATGTGAAGTGGCTAACATTATGGTTTAGTAATTGGCACATTAAATAATAGGGTGGTTATTGGTCTTATGGACCATTTGTAAATATATAATGCACGTATCTGACCTCACCAGGTGCTGTTTAGAGGACTCAATGACAATGACAGTAAAATTAAGGACTGTTGGATCTGTACTCACAGTCCAGTGAGTTCAAGAACTATGCTTTATCTGGCAATCCCTTTGACTTTTAAAGAACTTATTCATATGTCTTGTTGGCAGTTTGTCTCACAAAGAAGACCAGGGCCTGATGATCAAAAGTATAATTCCACTGCAGTTCCTCTCCCCATAGCAGGGTGGGTGGAGGCCCCCTGGTGGCAAGACAAACAATAATGCAAGTAGGGTGGATTATCATAGTAGTATATGCTGTGATTAAGCTTATGTTTATGTGTGCCAATAGGTTATGTACCAAAAGGAGAAACTACCAGGATTATTGAGAAGTCTTGGTAACTGCATCGATACCTGGGAGGGAATCTGGCCTCCAGCTGGCAGTTCGGCCTATCCCAACTGAAGTACCTCTGGGTTAAGATGTCAGTTCCAAGATATCTCAAAATGGGGGAATTGTGAGGGATGAGAATTAATTTTGTATAAGTATTTCTTCCATCTTGTGCATATGTGGAAAATTAATGAGCCAGCTGGCAAAATGTAGGGAGTCTCTGTGTATATAGATCAAATGTTCCTAGTTGCAAGGCCAAGGTAGCCACCCCCTCGTTCTCTTATCAGAGTTTGACATGCAAGAGATAGTTATGTTCCTTCTGAGTTTAGGGATATACTGCTGGAGAATGCTAATCTTAAAATAAGATGCTGCGGAAACTTTTACATTTTTAGAATTTTGTTAGTATAGTGCGGAAGTATTGCCTTTTATGAACAACTAATAAAATCATTAGTTTCGATTTCCACCCCTTTGGCAGTGTGCCAGATTTGTCTATGATTATCTATAGTGTTATAAAGATGTATACTTGTGTGGAATAAAGTAGAGACAGAATCTGATTCAGCAGTGTGTCTGTGTCAGCTCTCTGAGAGCACTTCAATTGGGACCCCGACAATCATAGAAGAAGGGGGTTTTGCCCCAACAATAGCTATTCTGTGAGTCATCACTATCTAAAAAGCGAGAAAAAAAAAGAAGATGAATAAAGGTACAACATATCAACTCAAATACCTGTAACATGATGTACAATGTGTCACGAGAAAACAGTCTCAGGATCGATTGGATAAGTAAAAGCATTACACATAAAGTGGCACGTCAGGTTTCAGGTTTGCAAAAATAGGTTCTGTCAGGAAGGGGTTAAAAAAGTATTTTTATTTTCACTTTACGCTATTAAAAAAGAAAAGAAACAATTTGAAAAATAGACTTTTTTTATTGTTTTACATTTTCGCTGGTATAAAAACAAAAAATAAATAAAAAAAAAGCTAGTCCCATATATCAATGAAAAGAGACACAAAAATTATTTACATAATAAACGGAAAAAAGTTATGGCTTTCAAATGCTTTTCCTAGAAAAAAAATGGAAAATGTGTCTGGTAAATGGCCCAGTCTTGATCTGGTTAATCGAGTGGAAAAGCATGTCACATCAATTTGTGTCCTGAGTACAGAACTTTGGTATATAAATATAATCTTTTATAAATAATCACTGTGACAATTTAAAAAGGCAGAGAACAAAACAACCAATGTGTTTGGTAGTTGCCAGTCACCTACAAGTGTCTCTTTTGTATTCAATGTTTGGGTCTCTACATGTGATTCATATTTGAGACAGATAATTGGCTGTTGTTCCTGCTAAATAGACAACAGAAAGATGCGTAGTAAGGACTTGGAAGACTTAACTCCTTCAGTACCAAGCCACTTTTCACCTCAAATCCCAGGACGAATTTTTGCAAATCTGACATGCGTCACTTTATGTGCCAATAACTTTGAAACGTTTTTACTTATTCAAGCCATTCTGAGACTCTCATGACACATTGTACTTCATGATAGTCATAAATTTGAGTCAATATATTTCACCTTTATTTATGAAAAAATCCCCAAATTACCAAAAATTCTATTTCTCTGCTTTTAAAACAAAAAGTGAGTCATAAAATATTTATTACTTAACATTCCCTATATATCTGCTTTATGTTGGCATCATTTTGTAAATGTCATTTAATTTTTTTTTAGGAAGTTAGAAGCCTTAGAAGTTTAAAAGCACTTTTTCAAATTTTCAACAAAATTTCCAAAACCATTTTTTTAAGGATTAATTCAGTTATGAAGTGATTTTGGAGGGGCTTATGTAATGGAAACCACCCATAAATGACCCCATTTTAGAAACTACATCCCTCAAATTATTCAAAACTGATATTACAAACTTTGTTAACCCGTGAGATGTTCCACAAGAATTAAAGGAAAATTAAAAGATTTCACTTTTTGATAGATTTTTTATGTTAATACATTTTTTCTTGCAACACAGCAATGGTCAACAGCAAAATAAACCTCAATATTAGTGTTGAGCGAGCATGCTCGGCCGAATACCTGTTCGGCTCGAGCATCGCTATGCTCGGCACATGGAGGTACTCGGACGAGTACCACATGTGCTCGAGCGCCATGTTCGAGTCTCCTCCCCTCCTCAGCCAATAAACGTGCAGGTAAGTACTGCCATCACTGTAATGCCAGTAGTCATGTTGGCTACTGGCATTACAGTAATTGGCTGGCCGGTACACGTCATTGGGTGCTATATAGCACCTAATGACGTGGGTTCAGCTCATTGTGAGTCAGGGAGAGCAGCGCTTAGGAAGGGACAGATAGAGTAGGGAGTGTGATCGCAATATATTCAATAGAAAAACATTTCAAAGACCCAAAAGACCTTTTTTTTTTTTTTTAAACTTCTCTTTATTGAAAGAAAATGATACTGACATGTCACAGGATTTTTCCAAGATATATGCAATCTTTTTTTTACAATACTTAATTATATTCCCTTTTTATTTTTTTGTTTTTTTTCTACATTTGCATAACACAATTATAACTTTCCCAAATCCCCCCCCCCCCCCCCCTCACTCATCTCGACTCTTGTTTCGGAAAAGATGTCAATAATGCATACAAAATCCTCGGTCCCTTTACAGAGATCTATTTTTTGGACCTTTCATTGTATAACATATGCCATGGATCTGAGTTCCCTAATCTTAAAAACCAATCTGTCTGAACAAACGGAATAATGGCTGTTAAAATCTCTTCATCTGTGAAAAAAGCTTCCATATATGTTCTCCACTTTTTGAAAAAAGACATTGACAGCTCCGATTTACAGCTTTCCACATCAATGCGTTCTAGCATCAAGCAATGTGTGGTTAAACGAAGGACTTCATCTATGCTTGGTACACTGGGACGAAGCCAATGAGATAATATACTTCGTTTGGCCGCTAGTAGAATCACATGGATTGCATCTACTAGTCGTGATCGAGTTTCCGATCTCCCCACATGGAATAATATTAATTCTGGGTCCAATGGGATCTTCACTTGGCATTTGGTATTAATCCTATCAATGAAGGATTTCCAGAAAGCTTGGATTTTCACACAAGACCATAATCCATGTGTAACATCAGTATTCGGAAGATTACATTTAGGACAATGAGTTATTCTGTCAAGTGGAATAGGAGCTGTAGCCTACGGTAAGTGAAAACCATATATGGCTCTATGTACAATTTTGAAATATATTTCTCTCCATATTTCATTGCTGACTATTTTCCTAACCTTGTCCCATCCCTCCAGTAACTGATCAGGGAGGTTCATGTCAGGAAAATCTTTCAGCCAGGACTTAAATAAAGATATATCTCCTTTCCTAGAATCCTCCTCTCTCAAGCAGCTATAAATGAAAGATAAGTCTTTCCGGCTTCCCGCACCACCCAGTAATGTGTCAAAAGGGCCAGGTAAAAACTCCCTAGTTAGATCTCTCGTGGTTTGGAGGTATTCCATATGTGGATTGTACCTCTTGGAAGTTATATAATTTCCGTTCTTCCTGTTTCCACATGTGGCTGACCTTTGATATACCTTTCTGTGCCCATTGTACCAATTGTTTATTGGTTATGGCAGCTTAAAATTCAGGGTGACCCCATAGTAACATGTTTTTTGAGATCCCACATGGGAGGTCAAAAATTTTCCTGATTGCTCTCCAGGTTGCGATAGTATCTCTAAGAAGAACACTCCGTTTAAATTCTGTTTATTTGAAGCAGATTCACAAAAAGACAAGAGTAAGGGTTATGTACCCACATATCATACAGCCAGGGCCGGCGCCACCAGTAAGGCGACTTAGGCAGTCGCCTAGGGCGCCATCTAGCAGGGGGCGCCCTTTTGCGGTGTAAAAAAAAAAAAAGTTGGTAATATAAGTTCGGGCGGCCGGCCAGCGGCGCCCGTCATGCTGCCCCTCCTGAGCGCTTGCCGCTCTAAAGAATCTCCGGCTCAGTGCTGCGCAGCCTGCTGTGTCTGCCCTGTGCTACTGCTGTTGTTAGTGTAGCGTGGCCGAGCTCTGTCCGGTCCGCGGTACAGGAGCTTTTGTTTCCTGTACCCGGCCGGACTGACAGGAAGTGCTCACTTAGTGTGCACTTCCTGTCAGTCCGGCCGGGTAGTGGGTACAAGAAACAAATGCTCCTGTACCGCGGACCGGACAGAGCTCGGCCACGCTACACTAGAGGTGACAAGGGAGGAGGGAGGAGGGAGGAGGGGGGGGTGTAAAATGACATTGACAAGGGGGGGTGCAAAATGAGTGACAAGGGGGGGGGTAAAATGACAGTGACAAGGGGGGGGGGGTGTAAAATGAGAGTGACAAGGGGGGGGAGTGTAAAATGAGAGTGACAAGGGGGGGGTGTAAAATGACAGTGACAAGGGGGGGTGTAAAATGACAGTGACAAGGGGGGGTGCAAAATGAGAGTGACAAGGGGGGGGAGTGTAAAATGAGAGTGACAAGGGGGGGGTGCAAAATGATAGTGACAAGGGGGGGTGCAAAATGAGAGTGACAAGGGGGGGAGTGTAAAATGAGAGTGACAAGGGGGGGGGTGCAAAATGATAGTGACAAGGGGGGGTGCAAAATGAGAGTGACAAGGGGGGGGTAAAATGACAGTGACAAGGGTGGGGTGTAAAATGACAGTAACAAGGGGGGGGTGTAAAATGAGAGTGACAAGGGGGGGTGCAAAATGAGAGTGACAAGGGGGGGGTGCAAAATGAGAGTGACAAGGGGGGGGGGTAAAATGAGAGTGACAAGGGGGGGTAAAATGAGAATGACAAGGGAGGAGGGGGGGTGTAAAATGAGAGTGACAAGGGGGGTAGAACGAGAGTGACAAGGGAGGGGGGTAGAATGAGAGTGACAAGGGAGGGGGGTAGAATTAGAGTGACAGGGGGGGTAGAATGAGAGTGACAAGGAGGGGAGGGGAGAGTGACAAATAGGGGGGGGGAAGTGACAAGGGAGGGGGGGAGAAGAGAGTGACAAGGGAGGGAGGGGGGAGAAGAGAGTGACAAGGGAGGGAGGGGGGAGAAGAGAGTGACGAGGGAGGGAGGGGGGGAGAGTGACAAGGGAGGGGGGGGCAGAGTGACAAGGGAGGAGGGGGGAGAAGAGAGTGACAAGGGAAGGAGGGGGGAGAAGAGAGTGACAAGGGATGGAGGGGGGGGGGAGAAGAGAGTGACAAGGGAGTCCCCAGAGCCAGACTGCAGCCAGAGACCAGATCATCTTATTGTCCTGGTGGTAAGTAGACAATGCAATATGTTTATTATGTAATTGTTTAGTTATTAATACTACATTGGAAACTAATTTACCTCACATTTAGGGTCCATTCACACGTCCGTATGTGTTTTGCGGATCCACAAAACACGGACAGCGGCAATGTGCGTTCCACATTTTGCGGACCGCACATTGCCGGCACTAAGAGAATATGCCTATTCTTGTCCGCTATTGTGGACAAGAATAGGACATGTTCTATTTTTTTCAGGATCGGAATCGCGGATCCGGGTCCGCAATTCCGTTCCGCAAAAAGGGACAGCTACAAGAAGCTAGATTAACCGTAAGGGAAACATAGCAGTTCTTTTAATTTAAAAGCTGAGAAAGGGGTGGAACATATGTGATGTCATGATATGGGCAGATCATCTGATAAGGGGGGGGGGGGGGGGGCGGCAATTTTTATCTTGCCTAGGGCGGCAAAAATCCTTGCACCGGCCCTGCATACAGCAACATATTTCCCTCGTGCTCCCAAAACAGGAGCAGAGGGGACAAATAAACATTAAAAGGAACATAAACCCTATACATGCGAATCTGACTGCATTTTTTCAGTTTAGATTTAAATAAATAAGACAGTAATCAAAGAATCGGGAAGGAAAGAAAAGTAGTGGGGAGGGAGGGGAGAATAGGGGGGAGAAGAAAGGCAGGACTACACTGGCAGGGGACCCAAGGTATTACCTAGAGATGATTTAAGGTACCAGGAGGTGTACTGAAAGGGTTTGACCAACTCCTTAATCTCTTCGGAATTAAACTGTGCAACAATAAAAGTGCGCCATTTGCTGAAGAATTTTGAAGCTGAACACTCCTTGTGTCTCGTTGCCTCTATCCTTTCAAAGCCCAAAGTATCTTCAACTCGGAGACCACAGCAGGAATATCTGGCATGGTATCCATAAGCCATCGTTGAAGCAAAACCCTTTTGGCTATCAGTAATATAGAATGTAAGATTATCGGGATCTGAGTTGGACTGCCAGGCTGTCCCCCCTCAATACGTACATAATGAAAAATCTGAGCCTGGGGCTCCATAGGTAACTCTAACAACCAGTGTTTCTTGACATAATCGACCACGGTGGCCCAAAAGTGAGCTACCTTGGGACATGTCCATATACCATGCCAGAAATCCGTTGCCACTACTTTGCAATTTGGACAATGGGTAATGCGATCCGGGAATTGAGGCGAGGCCGGAAAATTAAAACCATAAATGGCATGATGTATCATTCTAAAATATGTTTCACGCCATGTTTCACTTATTACACACTGGCGGACCTTGCTCCAACCTTCCAGAATCTTTTCCCCGATCTCATCATCCATGGTGATGTGTTCCCACTTCTTAAAAAGGGTAGATACTTTGGCCTTCGTGAAGTTGCCAGAAAGAGCCCTATAGAATCTTGAGAGGGATACTGTTTGAGGGGAAAAACTGAGGACCTCATCAAAGGAGTTTGTTATCGCCTCCTTTGACAGGTCCCGTAACCTATGCGAACAGAAACCCAGAATCTGCATTATGAGCAGGAAATGGGAATCCGGCAGGGCAAACTTTTCCTTCAATTCCTTTGGGGTCAGCCATCGTCTCTCCCCTCGGTGCATCAGATGTTCCGCCCTTGTCAACCCTCTAGACACCCATAACTCAGAGAGTCCTGAGCTAAACCCCGAAGGGAACTCAGGATGACCCCACAGCGGCATCCATTTAGAGATTGCATGAGGCAAATCTACTGTTTTCCTAATCTCCTTCCAGGCTGCTATCGTATCTCTCAATAAAAGCAAGGTTTTAATATCCTTGGGTAGCGAGGCCAGGTTAGAATGTAGGCACGCCACTAAATTCCAAGGAGTAACTAGGTTTTGTTCCAGTTCTCTATTTGAGAAGTGATCGGTATTGTGTACCCAATCCGAAACATGTCGCATAAGGCAGGATAAATTGTATCCCCGTATGTTCGGGAATTTCACTCTTCCCTCCGATTTCCATAACATGAGCTTTGATAGAGAGATACGAGGGCGCCTACCGGACCACAGAAACGTGGTAAACGCTTTATTCAAGGCAGTGACATCAGTGTGTTTCAATAAAATCGGGAGCGTTTGGAGGGGGTATAGCAACTTAGAGAAGCTCATCATTTTGATGAGCTGACATCTGCCAAGAAGAGACAAGGGAAGCGAATGCCATCTTTGTAATTCAGATATGATTTTCGCTATGAGGGGAGGATAATTCAGTTGGTATAGTGACCCAGGGAGCTTACCAATTTTCACCCCTAGGTAAGTAATATGTCTCTTAACAGCTGTTAGGGAAAAACCCGAATCCACCCAGAACTGGGGGGGATTCGTGGCGTGCAACTCCAGGATCTCACTCTTGGATGAATTTATTTTATAACCCGAGAAGGACCCAAAAAGACGTAGGAACTCCATTAAGGGGCCTAGATGCCGCTTAGGCGTATCCATAAAGATCAAAAGATCGTCAGCATATAAAGCCAACTTGACCTCCTTCTTACCTATAGTGATTCCCGAGTACAGTTCAGAATCTTCTAAAAATCTAGCTAGAGGTTTGATGGCCAAGTCGAACAGGAGGGGGGAGAGCAGACACCTCTGCCTGGTTCCTCTGTGAAGGGGGATAACGGGGGATAAAAAAACTCCAGTATGAATGCGCGCCGCTGGGCTGGAATAGAGTCCCTTTAGGAAAGTACGAATATCCCCGCATATCTTGAATCTGTCCAGCACCACCCCCAGCCAGTCCCATCTCAGTGATTCAAAAGTTTTTTCAGTGTCCAAAGCCAACAAAATAGGGGTCGTGGCTGGCTGGGGACGGTGCCGGACCCAATCCAAGGGTGCCAAGACCTTTCTGATGTTGGCTACCCCCGACCTCCCCTTTATGAACCCCACCTGTGAAGGGCCTATCAGGGTGGGCATTAGGAGGCTCAGTCTATCCGCAAGGATTTTGGTCAAGATCTTAAGGTCTTGGTTAATGTAATGACCGGCGACACGCACAGGGAGGGAAAAGGGAAAGCCCTGCCCAAGGGAGAGGGAAAGGTGGTGACCCCTGACTCACCTTGCGGCTGGCACCTGACTGCCCTGACGTCCCTAGACGGGTTCCTCACCCGTGCGGCGATCACGTGCCTAAACCCTGGCTTTCCCTAAAATGAGCCCTAGATAGTGAACGGGCCGGTGGGATCGCTAGTCCGCACCACTGACACTAAGAGGGAAACACCAGGGAGAGGACAGACAATACAGACAAACACATACACCCAGGTGGGCGACCACAGTAGACCAACAAAGGTCCAACAGGGATCAGGAGGGTAGCGTTCTGGACCAACAACCAGAGAACGCAGCAACACAACTCCAGAGGGTCAGAATAGATGTCCAGGCAGGAAGCTCTATATCTGGCAACCAGAGAAGTGTGAGAGGGGAATATAAGGAGGTTGGGAGTGCTGGACAAGGAACAGCTGAGGAGAAAGAGCTACGGATCCCTGAGTGAGCCAAAAGGGTTTGCAAAGCAAACCCAGAAAGCTACCATAAGGAAACAGCCCTATCTTACATAGAGCGCGCCGCCAACCGCTGCGACTTTCTGACCCCGGGTCAGGCGTGGTTCTAGACACCCTCGTGACAGTACCCCCCTCTCTACGAGGGGCCTCCGGACACTCAGGACCAGATCTCTCAGGATGAGAGGCATGAAAAACCCGAACTAGCCTGTCAGCGTTTACCTCAGACGCAGGAACCCACATTCTTTCGTCAGGACCGTAACCTCTCCAATGCACCAGATATTGAAGAGAGTGGCGGACCCGACGAGAATTAACAATTTTGGATATCTGAAATTCTAGATTACCATCCACAACAACAGGAGGGGGTGGCAGCGGTGGCGGTTCTAGAGGTGGAACATATTTCTTGAGTAACGACTTATGAAAGACATTATGGATTTTAAAAGTCTGAGGTAACTCCAGGCGAAAAGCCACGGGGTTGACGATGGCTACAATTCCAAGAGGGAACCTTCAATTTAATATTCCTAGTAGACAACCACACATAGTCATTCACTCCTAGGTCCAGACCTGGCGACCGTCTCTTATCAGCCATGCATTTGTATTTACCTCCCATATTTTTCAAGTTAGCTTGCACCTTCTGCCATACCGATGAAAGAGATGACGAAAACCGTTCCTCTTCGGGAACCCCAGAAGACCCCCCCTCTTTGAAAGTACAGAATTGGGGATGAAAACCATATGCACCAAGAAATGGTGACTTGCCAGTGGATTCCTGACGACGATTATTTTTGGCAAACTCAGCTAACGGTAAATATGATGACCACAACTCTTGGTTTTCAGACACAAAACATCTTAGATATGTCTCCAGGTTTTGGTTGGTACGCTCAGTCTGTCCATTCGACTGAGGATGGAAAGCTGAGGAAAAGGACAAGTGTACCCCCAAACGGGAACAAAAAGCTTTCCAAAATTTAGAAATAAACTGGATACCTCGATCCGAAACAACATCGGAGGGGACCCCGTGAAGCTTCACGATTTCACTGACGAATACCTGAGCAAGAGTCTTAGCATTAGGTAGTGCGGGTAACGCAATGAAGTGTACCATTTTGCTAAACCTGTCCACTACTACCAAAATAACTGTTTTACCCGCAGACAAAGGTAAGTCAGTGATAAAATCCATTGACAGATGTGTCCATGGTCTATTGGGAATAACGAGTGGTAATAGAGACCCTGCAGGACGTGTATGTGAAACTTTTGCGCGCGCACAGGTAGAACAAGAAGACACAAAATCCAATACATCCTGATGCAACCTTGGCCACCAAAAACGACGAGACAATAGCTCCAAGGTTGCTTTACTACCCGGGTGCCCAGCAAGTGCGGAATTATGATGTTCCTTTAATAATTCGAAACGCAGGTTCAAAAGGTACAAACAATTTCTCTGAGCGGCAAGAGACCGGGGCATCCCCCTGGGCCTCTAACACCTTCCCCTCCAGAACAGAGTGTACCGCAGAAACAACCACTCCTCTTTGAAGAATGGGCACCGGATCACTCACATTACCCCCTCCAGGGAAACAACGAGATAGTGCATCAGCCTTGGTATTCTTTGCCCCAGGACGATAGGTAATCACAAAGTTAAACATGGTAAAAAATAGCGACCACCTAGCTTGTCTAGGGGTGAGAGACGCTTAGCTGATTCGAGGTACAGAAGATTTTTGTGGTCCGTAATCACAGTGACGGGGTGGACTGCCCCCTCTAAAAAGTGATGCCATTCTTCAAACGCTAGTTTAATAGCTAATAGTTCCCTATTGCCAATATCATAGTTCTTTTCTGATGCAGATAGTTTTTTAGAAAAGAAAGCACAAGGACGCCATTTGCCAGGAGACGGACCCTGAGACAGCACCGCCCCCACTCCCACCTCTGACGCATCGACTTCAACAATAAAAGGCTGAGAGACATCAGGTTGGACTAGTACAGGTGCTGAGGTAAACCTCTCTTTTAGAGAGGAAAAAGCAACTTTAGCGGCGTCAGACCATTTAGAAAAATCAGTCCCCTTCTTAGTCATGTCAGTAAGGGGTTTTACAATAAGTGAATCATTTTTAACGAATTTCCTATAGAAATTCGCGAAGCCCAAGAACCGTTGCAGTGCTTTGAGGTTCTCAGGAAGATCCCAATCTAAAATTGCCTGGACCTTCCTAGGATCCATACGGAAACCTGAAGCAGATAAAAAATAACCTAGGAATTGTATCTCTTGAACGGCGAAGACACATTTTTCAATTTTAGCATATAATTCATTCGTCTGTAGGACCTGCAGTACTTGTCTGACATGCACCTCATGTGTTCTCAGATCAGACGAATAAATTAAAATATCATCTAGGTATATTACCACAAACCTGCCGATTAGATGACTAAAAATGTCATTAACGAAATGTTGAAAGACCGCAGGAGCATTGGTCAGACCGAAAGGCATAACTAGATTTTCATTATGCCCCTCAGGGGTGTTAAAAGCTGTCTTCCACTCATCCCCCTCCTTAATACGAATCAGATTGTAGGCCCCCCTAAGATCAAGTTTGGAGAACCACCTAGCACCCGCAATCTGGTTAAACATGTCAGGAATGAGAGGAAGAGGTTATGGGTCTCGGATGGTTATCCGATTTAATTCGCAAAAATCTAGGCAAGGACGCAGGCCCCCATCTTTCTTTTTAACAAAGAAAAACCCTGCAGCCACGGGTGAAGAAGAGGGTCTGATGTGTCCCTTAGCCAAGCTCTCGGAGATATAATCTTTCATGGCTTGTCTCTCTGGACCTGAAAGTTTATATAACCTGGTCTTGGGTAATTTTGCGCCGGGAATAAGGTTAACCGGGCAATCATAAGGACGATGAGGTGGTAACTTCTGACAACCCTTTTCAGAAAAAACGTCCTCAAAATCCGAAATAAATGTAGGTAGGGTAGTTATGGAGGCGACTAAGCAATTGCTATTTAAGCAATTTTCTCTGCACTGCTCACTCCCCTCCAATATCTCCCTGGCCTGCCAATCCACCACTGGATTGTGCGCTACCAACCAGGGAAGACCCAGCACTACCGGAGTAAGAAGCCCCTCCATAACATAACATGAAAGCATCTCGTTATGGTGGTCCCCTACCCGAAGGTGTAAATTATGAACAATGTGGGTGAGGTTTCTCTGAGACAGAGGAGCAGAATCAATAGCGAATATGGGAATAGGTCTCTGTAGCGTACAGAGAGACAAACCCATAGTGCGGGCAAAATGGGCATCTATCAAATTTACCCCTGCTCCACTGTCTAGAAAGAAAGAAATAGTCTCCGTCTTATTACCAAAAACAATAACCGCTGGTAACACAAATTGCGATGTACGTATGGAGGAAACATATACCCCCCGGCTGACATCCTCCACACAGCCTGGGGTTAGTAGTTTTCCGACGGTCTTTTGTTTCTGAGGAAAGAAGGACAGACATTAATGAAATGACCCCTCTCCCCACAAAAAAAACAAACCCCACGCCTATGGCGAGCCTCAGGAGGACGTACCTGACGAGTAGTTCCTCCTAGCTGCATAGGCTCGTCTAAGTCCGTACAGACTAACTGCTGCTTGGGAGGGGTTACCAATGGTTCCGTTTTTTTCAACCTGTCCCTAAGGCGTCTATCTATTTGGATAGAAAGGGACATAACCGCATCAAGGGAAAAGGGGGTCTCATATAATGCAAGCGCATCCTTAACCCTTTCGGATAACCCAGAGCAGAACTGACTCCTGAGAGCCGGGTTGTTCCATTGGGTATCCGTAGCACACCTACGGAAGTCAGAGCAATACTCCTCTACCGGCCGATCTCCTTGTAGGAGTCTCCGTAATCTTGATTCAGCCAGTGCGACTCGGTCAGGGTCGTCATATATGAGACCCAAGGCCCCGAAAAACTCATCCACTGACCGAAGAGCCTGGGAATCAGTAGGTAAAGAGAACGCCCAGGACTGCGGGTCCCCCTGCAGCAGGGAAATAACAACCCCCACCCGCTGTTCTTCATTACCAGAGGAGTAAGGGCGCAGTTTAAAATATAATTTACAGGCCTCACGGAATGTCAAAAACATGTCCCTTCCCCCAGAAAATCTGTTAGGGAGAGGGACCTTGGGTTCCACAACAACCTGGTTACCAGTAGCAACCGCTGGGCTTGCGGTCAGTTGTAATTGCTGCTGTTGCTGGAGGACCAACGCCTTCAATCCTGCCACCTCCAAAGACAGGCCATGAAACTGTTTGGACAGAGCAGCAATTTGATCCATACTGGATTCTAAGTAGGTAAATATTTTTTTTTTTTACCTACACAAAATAAGTGCCAGATATAATGTAATGACCGGCAACACGCACAGGGAGGGAAAAGGGAAAGCCCTGCCCAAGGGAGAGGGAAAGGTGGTGACCCCTGACTCACCTTGCGGCTGGCACCTGACTGCCCTGACGTCCCTAGACGGGTTCCTCACCCGTGCGGCGATCACGTGCCTAAACCCTGGCTTTCCCTAAAATGAGCCCTAGATAGTGAACGGGCCGGTGGGATCGCTAGTCCGCACCACTGACACTAAGAGGGAAACACCAGGGAGAGGACAGACAATACAGACAAACACATACACCCAGGTGGGCGACCACAGCAGACCAACAAAGGTCCAACAGGGATCCGGAGGGTAGCGTTCTGGACCAACAACCAGAGAACGCAGCAACACAGCTCCAGAGGGTCAGAATAGATGTCCAGGCAGGAAGCTCTATATCTGGCAACCAGAGAAGTGTGAGAGGGGAATATAAGGAGGTTGGGAGTGCTGGACAAGGAACAGCTGAGGAGAAAGAGCTACGGATCCCTGAGTGAGCCAAAAGGGTTTGCAAAGCAAACCCAGAAAGCTACCATAAGGAAACAGCCCTATCTTACATAGAGCGCGCCGCCAACCGCTGCGACTTCCTGACCCCGGGTATAACGGAGTCAGGCGTGGTTCTAGACACCCTCGTGATAGTTAATGAGCGAGATCGGGCGGTATGAACCTGGATCCTGCGGGTCTTTGCTGGGCTTTAGTATCATTTTAACGTAGGCTACCCGTGTGTAGGAGGTGGTTAAAGTATTCTACTAGTGTGGGGGCAAGATTATCTTGTAGCATTTTATAAAATTCCCCTGAGAACCCATCAGGGCCTGGCGCTTTCCCACTATGTAGGGATCGTATTATATGTAATACTTCCTCAACTGAGATTTCAGCATTTAGAGTCCCCCGCTGTTCCTCCGTCAGGGACGGCAATTTGATGTCCGATAAAAAACGTTCGCCCTTCCCTGGTTCACCTGGAGTGTCTCTGTAGAGTCGCTCATAATACTTTCCTAGCAGGTCATTAATCAACTTAGGATTCGTTTGGACCACTCCATCCTCCCCTTTCAGAGCTGTGATAACCGTAGGAGCTCTCCTACCT
The DNA here is from genome assembly GCF_905171765.1 of Bufo bufo. Lineage (NCBI taxonomy): Eukaryota > Metazoa > Chordata > Amphibia > Anura > Bufonidae > Bufo > Bufo bufo. The sequence goes on from NC_053392.1 coordinate 409,879,871, forward strand.
TTGGCTAAGTTTGCCAGCATTTTAACCGATTTATTCCCAAATCTAAAAAGATCTGCCTGAAATTCCGATCGGTGTATGGCTTCCTGCCTATCCACCCACAATTCAAAGGTGCTTCTAGCTGCCATCCAAGCCTCCTTGTGCTGAGTGGATGCCACCTGGAGAAACCTAGTGTATGCTTGTTGAAGAGCCGAGCTAGCCTCCTGATATTGTTTTGCGATCACCTTCCGTAGATTGCTGACGTAACTGAGAATTCGGCCCCTCAGGACCGCTTTAGCAGTCTCCCAATGGGTCGAAACATCTGATGCACCTCGAGGATTGTCCCCCTGAAATTCCCACCACCAACCTTGAAGTATATCCTTAAAGTTGTCATCTTTGGCCAGGAATGAAGGAAAACGCCACAGAAAATCTGTTCCTCTAGGGTAAGTATTCTGCAGGCAAATGGAAATACGGTAGGTGAGTGATCAGATATAAGTAGGTCATGGATTTCAGCGAAAACCACCTTAGAGGACATATGCAAGGGTATAAAGAGATAATCGATCCGAGACCAAACATTGTGTGCATGCGAAAAATGAGTGTACTCCCTATCATCAGGGTGCAGAGAGCGCCAGGTATCATAAAACCCTGTAGAGGCTAAAAGGGCGGTATAACCTTGTCGGAAAGCCTCTGTGCACCAACCATCCCCTCAACCCTCTTCCGATCTTCCAGAACAGATGCTACGGAGTTAAAATCACCACCCACAATTCTATTGTGGGTTCCATCTGCGTGCAGTCTGTTCTCAAGAAGAGCGTAAAAGGGCGCATTCGCGTCATTTGGAGCATAAACATTGTGAATGCTATAACAAGTCCCCTCAATTTCAACCAGTAGCCTATGCCATCTGCCCTCACTGTCATTCCTTTGAAATTCCTATGGAGCAGTGTGAGTACTCCTGCCTTGCGTTCCCTGGCCGAAGATCCGTACACAGCACCTACCCAAAAAAATTTCAATCGAAAGAAATCCTTGTCCTCCAAATGCGTCTCTTGTAGGAGAGCCACGTCAGGCTGAAGACGTTTCAGGTGGCGCAAAATTTTGGAACGCTTTTGTGGGGAGCGTAAACCCTTGACATTCCAGGAGATGATTCGCATTTCAACTCTGGTATTAACGGATCCCCGGACAGAAAAAGCTAAGGGGGGGAGAGGAAGGGAGGAGGAGAGGAAAAAGAACAAAAAAACTATGCAAATACCACAAAGAACACTGCCTAAGGATATAGCAGCAGGTAAAACCCGCTAGGCAGAACTAGGCTAGATGGTGTCAGCCGTCTATAAACCTAAGTGTTGACTTCTCTTTTTTCCGCCATGGCAGAACTCCCGTATAACTGGCCTAAGCTATAACAATCAGTAAGGCTGAACATGCAAAAGCCCAAAAATTGAACATAAAACATTAAATCTCTGGTAAGATAAATCCCTGATCTGGGGCAACCGGATACCTCCCACGTAACTGCCCACCAGGATTGAGCCCCACTAGGGATTAATTAATGCCTATCAACGTCCCCTTCTGGAGTGTCTTCCTAAACCATTCCGTGAACGGTCATTCCCTCGGCGAGTCGTTGGTTCCGGTGACCTCCTCTGAGGAGATAGGGCGACGTCACGCAGCTCTGAGTCCAGAATTCCCTTCAAAGCTTCCTCAGCCTCAGAGGGGGATCTGAAAGTAACAGTCCCTACATGTGCTCGATGAACCTTCAGAACCGCAGGAAAAAGTAGCTGGAAGTGCGGTGCAAATAGGGCTGAACGCCTTACGTTTTGTTTGCGATATCCGCCGAAAAGTCCTCAAAAAGTAAAATTCTGTGACCCCTAATATTTATCTGATGCTGTCTCTTGCGAAAGCTGCAGAGCAGGGCCACCTTGTCATTAAAGTCCAGCAGTTTAAAAATGACTTGATGAGGTTGTCCATCCCCACCGCGGGGAGACTCCGTCTTAGAATCATTTGTCAGGCCTTTTTCCGGGCCTATCCTGTGGGCGTGTTCCACCCGACAGAAAAAGTTCAGGCTGAGGGCCTCAGGCGATTCCCTCTCACATAGATCCAAGAGGTCAGGTTGTTTAATGGACTCGGGCAGACCCACCACCCTCAGGTTGTTGCAGCGGGACCTGTTTTCCAAATCATCCACCTTAAAACGCAAATACTCCAGGGCATGTTGCTGCGATTTAATGACAGAATCAGAGTCCCCAACTTGTTGCTGAAGAGAGCGCAGCTCCTTCTCCAGGGTCCCAACTTGCATGCTGGTTTGATTTACTTCCTCCCTCAGGGAGTTAAAAGAGGCCATTATTGTTGTCTCCAGAGTCTTCTGGATATCAGGCATAATGCGTAACTCCACCTCTATGGCCAGCTGTCAGTGGGACCGCACTACCCAGGGGGCACCCATCTCCCTGAAGACTCTGGGAGCCCTCCTCCTGGAATATCAGCGGCTGGCTATCCGCCATCTTAGCCGCGTCCTGTGAGGCTGCTTGCTGCGCACCTGTTGTTTCTGTCCGCTCCGGAGGAGGTATCGTTCCATCTGCACCCCGGTGCAGGTAAGTGGTGCCAGCCGGACTTCCCTCAGGGCTGAAATTCACCTCCCCGCGCTACTAAATGAAAGCGGTGGTCGGCGGTAAGCAGGAGCTCCGTGTGCTGCTTCCTCACATGGCGGCGCCGGAACCGGAAGTCCAGAACGCTCCATTTAATCGATGGAGGCAATCGAGAAAATTTTGTATGCAACAATGCGTTCAGTTTCCAGGGTTTCACTAGTTCTTTCTCTACATGGAGAACTGAATAGTAAGACGTGTCCTGCATCCAATCCAGACCATGCCTCATCAAACTGGCTAAGTTGTATTTTCTAATGTCCGGGAAACCTAGTCCCCCTCTTGATTTAAGTCTATATAGCGTCCGCATAGATCTTCTGCTCCTCTTATTCTGCCAAATAAAGGAGCGAAATGCCTGTGACAATTGTTGGACGTCAGTATGTTTCAGAAGGAGTGGTAAGGTCTGCATGGGATAAAGGAGCTTGCTGAAGCTCATCATTTTTATCATATAGCACCTGCCCAGAAAAGATATAGGTAGGTTCCTCCACGATATCAATTCTGCTATAATTTTCTTAATTAAAGGAGGATAATTCAGGGAGTAAAGCGTATCTGAGGTTTTACCAATTTTTATACCCAAATATTTAATGTATTGAGTGGCTATCACTACAGGAACTTCCAACTGGTTGATCTCTTTCTTGTTCTGAAGAGGGGATAGATCTAGCAGTTCAGATTTGATCGTGTTAACTTTAAAGCCTGATAAGCGGCCAATATATGAGAGGAGGTCAAAAAATACCGGGGCGTCAGATCTGGGATGGGCTAAGAACACCAGCAAATCATCAGCATGTGTAAGAGTCTGGGAACCTATAGATATGCCTCTAATTTAATCATTCATTCGCAATGCTTTCGAAAGCGGTTCTAATGCGATATTAAAGAGTAAGGGAGATAACGGACATCCCTGTCTGGTGCCTTTCAGTATTTGAAAGGGGTCCAACAAGAAGCCTGGAATAGAGACCCTAGCCATTGGTGCACTATACAAAGATGTAATATAAGTACAGAATTCTCCTGAGAACCCCATGTCATCTAGCACCTCATTCAGCCATCCCCAGCTCACATTATCAAAAGCCTTCTCGGCATCAATAGCTAGTAGAGCTGGAGATGGGTTAAATTGGGGATTGGCCCTAATGTCATCTAGTAACGCCATTACTTTTCTGATGTTGTAAACAGCTGACCTGCCCTGTACGAATCCTACTTGGTGAGGAGAGACAAGTTTTGGTAAGAAATTTGATAGTCTATCTGCAAGCAATTTTGAGAGATATTTTAGGTCATTGTCTATAAGAGAGATGGGACGATACGATGCTGCCAACATACTATCTTTCCCCTCTTTGGGTAAGACCTTTATATAGGCTGTATTCATATCAGTGGGTATCTGCTGTCCTTGTAATATTTTACTATATAGTTGTGTAAGCGTTTTAGCTACAGTCAGGTCCATAAATATTGGGACATCGACACATTTCTAACATTTTTGGCTCTATACCCCACGACAATGGATTTGAAATGAAACAAACAAGATGTGCTTTAACTGCAGACTGTCAGTTTTAATTTGAGGATATTTACATCCAAATCAGGTGAACGGTGTAGGAATTACAACAGTTTGCATATGAGCCTCTCACTTGTTAAGGGACCAAAAGTAATGGGACAATTGGCTTCTCAGCTGTTCCATGGCCAGGTGTGTGTTATTCCCTCATTATTCCAATTGCAATGAGCAGATAAAAGGTCCAGAGTTCATTTCAAGTGTGCTATTTGCATTTGGAATCTGTTGCTGTCAACTTTCAAGATGAGTTCCAAAGAGCTGTCATTATCAGTGAAGCAAGCCATCATTATGCTGAAAAAACAAAACAAACCGATCAGAGATAGCAAAAACATTAGGCGTGGCCAAAACAACTGTTTGGAACATTCTTAAAAAGAAGGAACGCACCGCTGAGCCCAGCAACACCAAAAGACCCGGAAGACCACGGAAAACAACTGTGGTGGATGACCGAAGAATTCTTTCCCTGGTGAAGAAAACACCCTTCACAACAGTTGGACAGATCAAGAACACTCTCCAGGAGGTAGGTGTATGTGTGTCAAAGTCAACAATCAAGAGAATACTTCACCAGAGTGAATAAAGAGGGTTTACCACAAGATGTAAACCATTGGTGAGCCTCAAAAACAGGAAGGCCAGATTAGAGTTTGCCAAACGACATCTAAAAAAGCCTTCACAGTTGGAACAACATCCTATGGACAGATGAGACCAAGATCAACTTGTACCAGAGTGTTGGGAAGAGAAGAGTATGGAGAAGGAAAGGAACTGCTCATGATCCTAAGCATACCACCTCATCAGTGAAGCATGGTGGTGTTAGTGTCATGGCGTGGTCATGCATGGCTGCCAATGGAACTGGTTCTCTTGTATTTATTGATGATGTGACTGCTGACAAAAGCAGCAGGATGAATTCTGACGTGTTTCGGGCAATATTATCTGTTCATATTCAGCCAAATGCTTCAGAACTCATTGGACGGCGCTTCACAGTGCAGATGGACAATGACCCAAAGCATACTGCAAAAGCAACCAAAGAGGTTTTTAAGGGAAAGAAGTGGAATGTTATGCAATGGCCAAGTCAATCACCTGACCTGAATCCAATTGAGCATGCATTTCACTTGCTGAAGACAAAACTGAAGGGAAAATGCCCCAAAAATAAGCAGGAACTGAAGACAGTTGCAGTAGAGGCCTGGCAGAGCATCACCAGGGATGAAACCCAGCATCTGGTGATGTCCATGCGTTCCAGACTTCAGGCTGTAATTGACTGCAAAGGATTTACAACCAAGTATTAAAAAGTGAAAGTTTGATTTATGATTATTATTCTGTCCCATTACTTTTGGTTCCTTAACAAGTGGGAGGCACATATGCAAACTGTTGTAATTCCTACACCGTTCACCTGATTTGGATGTAAATACTCTCAAATTAAAGCTGACAGTCTGCAGTTAAAGCCCATCTAGTTTGTTTAATTTAAAATCCATTGTGGTGGTGTATAGAGGCAAACATGTTAGAATTGTGTCGATGTCCCATTATTTATGGACCTGACTGTACATCCGAGGCCATAACTTTATAAAATTCATTGGTATAGCCATCGGGACCTGGGGCCTTCCCATTACTCAACTTCTTAATTACCTCCAGGACCTCTTCTTCCGTGACCGGAAGTGCTAATAGATCCTCCTGCGATACCTTTGGCAAGTTCAAAGTTTTCAGCCATCCTACCCCTTGTGCATCTCTATTCTCATCTCTAGATGAAAGAGATTTGTAAAATCTACTTAGAATATCTACTATCTCTCGTGGTTGGTGGCATAGGACCCCCTGATCGTTCTTTAGACCCGCTATATGTGTGGATGGGCGTATTCCTCTCGCTAATGAGGCCAGCATTAGTTTCTGCGCTGTAGTCTTCCTGAGTCTTTTTACATAAGCTAGAATGTTACCCCTAAGGACTGCTTTTCCCGCTCTCCATATCAACTGTATATCCCCTGAATCCAAGTTAGTCTCCCAATATTCCATCCACCAGTGTTTTAACATTTCTATAAATTTTTTATTTGAGACCAAGTCCGATGGAAATCTCCACAAGAAATCCGAGGACAGTATATTCTCTGTCCTCCGGGTGTTTAACTCGCCATGCATCATAAAGCCCCAAATCCCTTACTACTTTACTCAGGGTTTTATCTGCTTTCCCTTTGTACTATGCCTATCTTCCTCGTGATACATAACTGTATTCATGTCTCCTGCCACAATTTTATGGGCTGTCGTGTCTTGCAGGACCATATTTCTTATGGATGTGTAAAACTCTGCATTAGCTTCATTAGGACCATATACATTGTATATGCTTAAAAATTCTGTCGGGAATTGCAGAATCACATGTAGCCACCTTCCCTCTTTATCCTCTATTATGGAGGTAACCTGGCATTTCAGATTTCTATGGATTAACAACAATACCCCTCCTTTATTGCCCGCTGGTGGAGAGCCCAAAACTTGTCCCACCCACAACTTGTGCATGCGAGGGAAGTCTTTTCTGTCTAAATGAGTCTCTTGTAGTAGAGCTATATCTATCTTTAAGCGTTTGAGGTGTCTGAGTATCATCATCCGCTTTTGAGGGGACATCAGACCTTTAACATTCCAGGTAGCGATCTTCGTCATTTCGCCTTTTCTAAGTTACTTGGCTGACACTTAACACTATCACAGTCGAGATGAGTTAATCTTGAACTTCCCTCCCTCCCCCCCTGCTCCCTCAACATAAAACATAAGCAAAACCTAATACTAGACAAAGACCCATTATTGGGCCACAGGTGGTAGTAATTGTCGACTTCTCTTCTTCCCAGCATAATCTTATCTCCCCTTAGGGACACACTGAACATAAACTCTGTCCCCAGAAAAAACTTAGCCCTTATCGTAAAGAGGAACATGTATGCAACACACTAGCATCCATCTTAAAAAAATATACAATACCCCACAATGTTACCCAGTGTCTCTCAAAACACAGAGTCCTGGTAGTGATCACATTCTTCTGGTCAGTAGTCGCCCACTTCATCCTGAGTGATGTTATGCCGATCTTTCCCTTCAGGTCTTGGGAATGAACTGCTGCAGATCTCGGCGAGCTATCTTCGGATCCTGGAAGGTGAGTAACTGGCCATCTGATGTGTGCACTTTCAGCGTTGCTGGGTAGATTAGCGCAAACTTGAGCTGCTCCTGGTAGAGGTTGGAGCAAAGTGGCGAGAACTCCCTTCTGCGTTTTGCCACATCCACGGAAAAATCTTCAAAGAGAAGAATTCGGGAGCTTCCTATCTCCAGTGGATCTTTCCGTTTCTTGTAAGCTCGTAAGATCAAAGCTTTGTCTGAGTAATCCAGATAACGGACTATCACTTGTCTTGGTCTTTGGGCCAGGGCTGTATGTTTTGGCGAACCTCCCTTTCGTTGGTCGGCTGGTGGTGGCGCCGGGCCTATCCTGTGAGCCCTTTCCACTTTGCATGCTGCTGACATTTGCAAAGCTATCGGCAGATCTTTCTCGCAGAGGGCCACTAGATCTCGTGCAGGGACCGACTCAGGTACCCCAACTAAGCGTAAGTTGTTCCGGCGGGAACGATTTTCGAGATATTCTATCTCGGCCTTCATCTGTTTGTTTTCTATCTGGAGCAGGGAGCACATAGCCTGGCATTGAGCCTGTGTTTCTTCCAGCGCATTAACTCTCTCCTCCACCGAGTCAATACGGCGGCTTTGTTCTGCAATATCCTGGTGAAGGTACGCCAGGGAGGCCGACACAGTAGTGGCTAGTGACTCTTGTAAGTCCGGTAGAATTCGCCCCGCTACTTCCAGTGCCAGATTTTTATAATCTATTTCTGCAGATGACAGTTGTTTTTCTCCGTCTCCACTCGTCTCATCATGAAGAGATGCAGGAGGATCCTCACTTGATAGTGGTTGTAAGGAAGGCGGGTCCGCCATTTTGCGCGGTATCGCCAGCGACTTTGCTGCTTTCTGTTGTTTTTTTTGCTTGGTTCTGCTCCCCATAGTCACCAAAAACCGGTCCATACACCTCCGACGGGAAAACAGGGACCGATAGGTTTAGGTTTTGACGGAATAACCAGGGAACAGTGATTTGCAGAGCAAGTCTGAGCAGAGCTTTACTCAGTGCGTCCGACCATGCTGGCGCTGGAACCAGAAGTCCCAAAAGATCTTTTAAGGACTATGGTGTGTGGTGGCAGGCTTGCAGCAATATAATATAGCCAGCAATTTTTTTTTCCATACTTTGCAATACTTTTTTGATAGAGGGTGTCTGCAGTGACTTGTGACATCTGTGCTGCAATACCTTCTGTGTGTCAGGGGCAGATATTGGGAAAAATATTACTGACAACAAATATATTTTTTCCATAATTTATCCACACTTTGCCTATAAACGGTGTCTGCAGTGAATTGTCACATCTACGCAGCAATAGCGTGTGTGTGTGTCAGGGCCAGATATTGGGAAAAATATTACTGACAACAATTATATTTTTTCATTAATTTATCCACACTTTGCCTATAAACGGTCCCTTAGAGCATATAACATTTAATATGAAGAAGGCGAGCATTAAGGGACAGGAAAGTGTCGGTTGGATTGCAGCAGATAGTGCTTCCAGTAGGTTAAGCACCTGATCCTCCTTCCTCCCACCATTTACAGTCTGGCCAAACAAGTGATCCTACACTCGGATATTCTGAGGACCTCTTTGCATCGCCAATAATTAATTTGGCCCTCTCGCCAAGCACACTTAAAGAAGGACCTGAGATCTTGTGCCCCGATTCCCAACCTCTTGAGCATCCAGAGTCACAAGAACATGACACTGGGGAACGGCAATTAGTGTTTAATGAGGTTGATGATGATGAGACACAGTTGCCAATGACTCAACCGCAATTACTGTCTCAAGAGGTTGTGGAAGAGGATGACACACAGTTGTCAATCACTGAGGTTGTGGTTAGGTCAACAAATCAGGAGGATGATCAGAGTGAGGAAGTGGAAGAGGAGGTGATGCAACCTGGGAAGGTGGCAATAAGCTGAGCGAGGACAGCAGTACAGAGGGGGAGGGATCTGCAGCACTGCAACAGGCTGGAAGAGGCAGTGGGGTGGCAAAAGGTAGAAGGCGTGCACCACCGAACAGGCCCGCAACTGTTCCACGGAGCACCCCCTTGCGAATAGTAGTTTGCAACCTGTGCCACACCAAAATGAGCTGGGGCGTGAACACTAGCAACCTCACCACCACCAGCATGATCCGCCACATGGCATCAAAGCACCCTAATAGGTGGGCCAAATGCCTGGGTCCACAATCTGTGTCTGCGGGTCACACCACTGCCTCCTCTTCCCCTGTGTTACGTGCTGGCCAATCCCCTGTCCAAGACGCAGGCCCGGATGCCTCCCGCCCTGCACCTGTACCTTTGCAAGCACCATCAGCGACTACATCCACTTCCCTGTCCCAGCGCAGCGTCCAAATGTCATTACCCCAGGCATTTGAACACAAGCGCAATTTAAACAACACGGATTACTGGTTGTTCACCCTTCTCGACCCCCGATACAAAGAGAACTTCTCATCTCTCATTCCTCTGGTGGAGAGGACGAGCAAAATGGTGCAATACCAGAAGATCCTTGTTGTAAAATTGCTCCAAAATTTTCCATCTGACAACACTGGCGGCAGAGTCCGTACTTCCTTGGACAACCAAGGAGGGGAGACAAGGGGAACACACAGTAGTTCCAACAGAGGCAGAGCAAAACTCTCCAAAGCCTGGGACAGTTTCATGACACCCCGCCAGCACCCTCACCCTGACGCTTTGGAGGTGCTGGCCTGCCCTACCGCCAGCGTTTTGTCTAAGCCTGTATTTAGTGCTGCTGGTGGCATTATAATAGATAAGCGTATCCGCCTGTCAACTGAAAATGCTGACAGGTTGACTCATATAAAAATTAACAAGGCCTGGATTGACCATGACTTCTTGACTCCACCAGAGGAATGCTGATGAACATAAAGGCACTTCACATGTGTTGTTTGTGGTGGAAGGTGTGCATGAGAATACATTATTCTAACTACATTAAAAACAAGGGTATATGGTTGAATCGTCATTTTATCCTCCTCCTCCTCTTCTGTCATATTAACATGCATTGCTTATTCCTCACATATAATGCCCTCGCATATATGGCCTTTGAATATAATTTTTTACAGGGTCCACTCACCAGCAGGCCCTCACATAATTTTTTTTACAGGGTCCGCTCACCAGCAGGCCTTCATATCCAATTTTTTACAGGGTCCGCTCACCAGCAGGCCCTCCAGGCCTCTTTCACATGGGAGAGATTTCTGCGCGGGTGCAATGCGTGAGGTGAAGGCATTGTACCCGCACTGAATCTGGACCCATTCACTCAAATGGGGCTGTGCACATGAGCGGTGATTTTCACGCATCACTTGTGCGTTGCGTGAAAATCGCAGCATGCTCTATTTTGTGTGTTTTTCACGCAACGCAGACCCCATAGAAGTGAATGGGGCTGCATGAAAATCACAAGCATCCGCAAGCAAGTGTGAATGCGGTGCGATTTTCACGCATGGTTGCTAGGAGATGATCGGGATGGGGACCCGATCATTATTATTTTCCCTTATAACATGGTTATAAGGGAAAATAAAAGCATTCTTAATACAGAATGCTTAGTAAAATAGGACTGGAGGGGTTTAAAAAAATAAATAAAAATTTAACTCACCTTAAAGAGGACCTTTCACCAGAATAAAACCTCTAAACTGACTATACAGACATGGAGAGCGGCGCCCAGGAATTTCCCTGCACTTACTGCTATCCCCGGGCGCCGCTCCGTTCACCCGGTATAGGCTCCGGTATCTTCATAGTTAGGCTCCACCCAGGGGAACCTGCCGGCGTCTCTTTCCCCTATGCTGTAGCGCTGACCAATCGCAGCGCTCAGCTCATAGCCTGAGAGAGAAAAAAAACTCTCAGGCTATGAGCTGAGCGCTGTGATTGGCCAGCGCTACAGCATAGGAGAAAGAGACGCTGTCAGGTTCCCCTGGGTGGAGCCTAACTATGAAGATACCGGAGGCTATACCGGGCGAACGGAGCGGCGCCCGGGGATAACAGTAAGTGCAGGGAGATCCCTGGGCGCCGCTCTACACGTCTGTATAGTCAGTTTAGAGGTTTTATTCTGGTGAAAGGTCCTCTTTAATCCACTTGTTTGCGCAGCCCGGCTTCTCTTCTTTCTTCTTCTTTGCTATGCAGGAGGAAAAAAAACTGTGGTGACGTCCCTGCACTCATCACATGGTCCATCACATGATCCATCACAATGGTGATGGATCATGTGATGGACCATGTGATGAGCGCAGTGATGTCATCAAAGGTCCTTTACCCAGGTCCTGAAGAAAGAGGAAAGAAGAGAAGCCGGGCTGCGCGAACAAGTGGATTAAGGTGAATTAAATTTTTTATAAAAATTTTTTTAACCCCTCCAACCCTATTTTACTAAGCATTCTGTATTAATAATGCTATTATTTTCCCTTATAACCATGTTATAAGAGAAAATAATACAATCTACACAACACCTAACCCAAACCCGAACTTCTGTGGTACCCAAACATGCCGATTTTCCTCAAGCGCGTGCAAATGCATTATGTGATATACAGTTTGTATCGGAGTGCCTCTTCCTTGTAATTTTTGGCAGCACTTGCACTTTATGTACAAGTAAGGGCTCTTTCACACTTGCGCTTTTCTTTTCTGGCATAGAGTTCCGTCGTCGGGGCTCTATGCCGGAAAAATCCTGATCAGGATTATCCTCATGCATTCTGAATGGAGAGAAATCCATTCAGGATGCATCAGGATGTCTTCAGTTCAGGACCGGAACGTTTTTTGGCTGGATAAAATACTGCAGCATGCTGCGCTTTTTGCTCCGGTCAAAAATCCTGAACACTTTCCGCATCGACGTATCCGGAATAATAGCCCATTGAAATGTATTAGTCCGGATCCGTCCTAACATCTTCAGTTGTTACGACGCAACGACGGATCCGGAAGTTGCGTCTGCGCCAGGAAGTAAGAAGGGCTTGGCTGGCGCGAAAACTTCCACTAGACAGCCCGTGCGTGAGAAGACAGGGCGTGAAAGAAGCTCCTGGAGGTGAGTATTGTGTGTGTTTGTCCCTTGCATATTTTATTTTGTAAAACAAACTAGAAATTTTCTGATAAGAAATAATTTACATACCGGATCCGCTCATCAGTACACGACGGATCCGCTGTTTCGATGGATCCGTACGACGGATCCATCGAAACAGCACTTGATGTTGGCTTCAGGATTTCCGGATCAGTATCTTACCAAAAAAGCCGGAAAGACGCATCCGGAAAGAAAAAATTATGCGTTCTTATGCGTTTTTCCAGATCCGGCGTGTAATTCCGGCAAATGGAGTACATGACGGATCCGGACAACGCACGTGTGAAAGAGCCCTAAATATACAGGAAAGAATGTTTCCAATACATTTTTCCTATAAAATCAATTTTTTACTTTGGTTTTGTGCGTAAAACCTTAATTAGATAGTGGGCTTGATGATCAGTTGAAGGCCTTTTAAGCATCAGCAGCAGCATGGTGATAAAAATGAGTGGCAAGGTGACATGGTGTGGAGATGGTAGCATGAGGAGACCAAATAGTGGCACAATGACTGAGTCTGGATAAAAGACTAAGGCCACAGATTGTTTATAAAGATGCAGATGGAAAGAAATCTGTAGAGCTGTATGAAGGTCACCTGCAGATTAATGCAGACCAGGGGCATAGCTATAGAGGAAGCAGGGGAAGCTGCAGCTTTGGGGCCCTGACCCAGAAAGGGCCCATCCAGGAGGAGGAGGTCTAAAGGATTTGGTCAGGGCCCCCTCAACAGTATTACACAATGAAATTATATACAGTGACAGTATAGACAGTGTATAAAACGGATGGAACAGCTGCAATCCCTGGTCTGAGAGAGCGGTCTTTACTAGCCACAGGAATGGGGGCGGCATGAAAGGAAGGGGTCGCTAAAAAATTACTGTGGGATGAAGCCCTATTTAAAAATTTGCTGTGGGGCCCAGTCATTTATAGCTATGCCACTGATGCAGCCAACAAAAGCAAGTTGGGTTTATCGATTCCAAAACCTTAATTAAATTGTGGGCCTGGTGATCAGTTTAAGGCCTTTTAAGCAGCATCAGCAGCAGCTTGGTGATGAAAATGAGTGGCAAGGTGACATGGTGTGGAGATGGCAGCATGAGGAGGCCACATAGTCTGGATAAAAGAGTAAGGCCACAGATTGTTGAGAAAGATGCAGATGGAAACAAATGTGTAGAGCTGTATGACGGTCACCTGCAGATTAATGCAGCCATCAAAGTCAAGTTGGGTTTGTCAGTTCCACCTCAGCTCACCAGCAGGCCCGCACCTAAAATATTTTACTGGGTCAGCTCACCTGCAGGCCCGCAACTCAAATCTTTTACAGGGTCAGCTCAGCTCCAGGCCCGCAACTCAAATCTTTTACTGGGTCAGCTCACATGCAGGCCCTCAACTCAAATCTTTTACAGGGTCAGCTCACATACAGGCCCTCGCATAGAATTTTTTAGAGGGTCAGCTCAGCTGCAGGCCCTCACATATAATGTTTTACAGGGTCAGCTCACCCGCAGGCACTCGCATATAATGTTTTACAGTGTCAGCTCACCAGCAGGCCCGCACCTAAAATCTTTTACAGGGTCAGCTCACCTGCAGGCCCACAACTCAAATCTATTACAGGGTCAGCTCACCTGCAGGCCGGCAACTCATGCTGCCTTGCTTTGAAGTAGTAGTCGTAGCCGTTTATCAGGCTCCCTCTCCGAAATCGAACAATGATTCCCCGTTACCGGTGGTCACCATGTTAGGCATATAAAAGAACATCGAAAGTTGATAGGGAAGATATCCAAATGGATCGTGGCAGAAGTTATCTAGAGTCAACAAAGCAGCAGCAGGGCCTCTCCTGTATAACGTTTCCTCATCGAAAATACTGCAGTGACATTCCCTGTAATTTTTTATTACTCATTCCAATAACAGGGCATCTTAAGAGTCCTGTATAGTTATTTATCGTCACTACCTCCACGAGTCGGGAGTGTGTGATTTGCGCACCACCCGCTTCCATTCCTTGGATGTGATAGCCATTTCTCAGGCTCCCTCTCCGGAATCAAAAACCGATTCCCCGTTATCCATAGTTTACAATGGTTTTGAGCTGACAATTACATAGAAAGTTAATAGGCCAGACATCCGAACGGGTCGTCGACATCACGAGGACGTGCCATCGGCCCCAGGTTAACTAGAGTCACCAATGCAGCAACAGGCCACTGCCCATAATGTTTTAGATGGTCAAATCAGCAGGCCCTGGCTCCTAATGTTTTTGAGGGTCACCAGCAGGCCATTAATCATAATTTTTAAAGGTTGTTTATGATGCCCTCCTTTATGTGTAACAAAGGGTGTATCGGAGTGACTCTTCCTTGTAATTTTTGGTAGCACCTGCACTTGCTATACAAGTAAATATTCAGGAAAGAATGTTTTCTATCAATTTTTCCTCTAAAATCGATTTTCTTTCCTTAGTTTTGTGCGTATTATTGTCATTATGTAAAAGTGGCGTACTATTCGGACAACATAGTTCCCAGCAGCGACCAGCGAGTCCAAGATGCAGCCATACATCCTCCCCATGCTGTTACAGAACCATTTCGGTGGTGTTACCAACAATTTCTGACATTTTCTTATGAACCAGGCACCCTCCCCTCTTCAGAGCAGGGGGTACCTTGTTTAACCACCTCTGCTCCCCTAGCTTAAACACCCTTAATGACCAGACCACTTTTTACAATAAAGCACTACACTACTTTCACGGTTTATTGCTCGGTCATGCAACTTACCACCCAAATTAATTTTACCTCCTTTTCTTCTCATTAATAGAGCTTTCATTTGGTGGTATTTCATTGCTGCTGACATTTTTACTTTTTTTGTTATTAATCGAAATTTACCGAAATATTTGCAAAAAAAATCAATTTTTCACTTTCAGTTGTAATTTTTTTTTTAAAAACTACATTTCTATATAAATTTTTCTCAAAATTTATTGTTCTACATGTCTTTGATAAAAAAAAAATGTTTGGGTAAAAAAAAAAATGGTTTGGGTAAAAGTTATAGCGTTTACAAACTATGGTACAAAAATGTGAATTTCAACTTTTTGAAGCAGCTCTGACTTTCAGAGCACCTGTAATGTTTCCTGAGGTTCTACAATGCCCAGACAGTAGAAAAACCACACAAATGACCCCATTTCGGAAAGTAGACACCCTAAGGTATTCGCTGATGGGCATAGTGAGTTCATAGAACTTTTTATTTTTTGTCACAAGTTAGCGGAAAATGATGATTTTTATATTTTTTTTTTCCTTACAAAGTCTCATATTCCACTAATTTGTGACAAAAAATAAAAACTTCCATGAACTCACTATGCCCATCACGAAATACCTTGGGGTGTCTTCTTTCCAAAATGGGGTCACTTGTGGGGTAGTTATACTGCCCTGGCATTTTAGGGGCCCTAATGCGTGAGAAGTAGTTTGAAATCAAAATGTGTAAAAAATGCTGTGGGAAATCCAAAAGGTGCTCTTTGGAATGTGGGCCCCTTTGCCCACCTAGGCTGCAATAAAGTGTCACACATGTGGAATCGCCGTACTCCGGAGAAGTCGGGCAATGTGTTTTTGGGTGTCTTTTTACACATGCCCATGCTGGGTGAGATAAATATCTCTGTCAAATGACAACTTTGTATAAAAAAATGGGAAAAGTTGTCTTTTGTAGAGATATTTCTCTCACCCAGCATGGGTATATGTAAAAAGACACCCCAAAACACATTGCCCAACTTCTCCTGAGTACGACGATACCATATGTGTGACAATTTTTTGCAGCCTAGGTGGGCAAAGGGGCCCACATTCCAAAGAGCACCTTTAGGATTTCACAGGGCATTTTTTACACATTTTAATTTCAAACTACTTCTCACGCATTAGGGCCCCTAAAATGCCAGGGTAGTATAAATACCCCACAAGTGACCCCATTTTGGAAAGAAGACACCCCAAGGTATTCCGTGAGGAGCATGGCGAGTTCCTAGAATTTTTAATTTTTTGTTACAAGTTAGTGGAATATGAGACTTTGTAAGATAAAATAAATAAAAAAAGAAAATCATAAATTTCCGCTAACTTGTGACAAAAAATAAAAAATTCTAGGAACTCATCATGCTCCTCACGGAATACCTTGGGGTGTCTTCTTTCCAAAATGGGGTCACTTGTGGGGTTGTTTTACTGCCCTGGCATTTTAGGGGCCCTAATGCGTGAGAAGTAGTTTGAAATCAAAATGTGTAAAAAATGCCCTGTGAAATCCTAAAGGTGCTCTTTGGAATGTGGGCAGGGGCCCACCTAGGCTGCAAAAAAGTGTCACACATGTGGTACCGCCGTACTCAGGAGAAGTTGGGCAATGTGTTTTGGTTGTGTCTTTCTACATATACCCATGCTGGGTGAGAGAAATATCTCTCTAAAAGACAACTTTTCCCATTTTTTTATACAAAGTTGGCATTTGACCGATATATTTATCTCACCCAGCATGGGTATATGTAAAATGACACCCCAAAACACATTGCCCAACCTCTCCTGAGTACGGCGATACCACATGTGTGACACTTTTTTGCAGCCTAGGTGGGCAAAGTGGCCCACATTCCAAAGAGCACCTTTAGGATTTCACAGGGCATTTTTTACACATTTTGATTTCAAACTACTTCTCACGCATTAGGGCCCCTAAAATGCCAGGGCAGTATAACTACCCCACAAGTGACCCCATTTTGGAAAGAAGACACCCCAAGGTATTTCGTGATGGGCATAGTGAGTTCATGGAAGTTTTTATTTTTTGTCACAAGTTAGTGGAATATGAGACTTTGTAAGAAAAAAAAATCATCATTTTCCGCTAACTTGTGACAAAAAATATAAAATTCTAGGAACTCGCCATGCCCCTCACGGAATACCTTGGGGTGTCTTCTTTCCAAAATGGGGTCACTTGTGGGGTAGTTATACTGCCCTGGCATTTTAGGGGCCCTAATGCGTGAGAAGTAGTTTGAAATCAAAATGTGTAAAAAATGCTGTGTGAAATCCTAAAGGTGCTCTTTGGAATGTGGGCCCCTTTGCCCACCTAGGCTGCAATAAAGTGTCACACATGTGGCATCGCCGTACTCGGAAGAAGTAGGGCAATGTGTTTTGGGTGTATTTTTACATATACCCATGCTGGGTGAGAGAAATATCTCTCTAAAAGTCAACTTTTCCAATTTTTTTATACAAAGTTGTCATTATAGAGAGATATTTATCTCACCCAGCATGGGTATATGTAAAAAGACACCCCAAAACACATTGCCCAACTTCTCCTGAGTACGGCGATACCACATGTGTGACACTTTTTTGCAGCCTAGATGAGCAAAGGGGCCCACATTCCTTTTATGAGGGCATTTTTAGACATTTGGATCCCAGACTTCTTCTCACGCTTTAGGGCCCCTAAAATGCCAGGATAGTATAAATACCCCACATGTGACCCCATTTTGGAATGAAGACACCACAAGGTATTCCGTGAGGAGCATGGCGAGTTCCTAGAATTTTTAATTTTTTGTTACAAGTTAGTGGAATATGAGACTTTGTAAGATAAAATAAATAAAAAAAGAAAATCATAAATTTCCGCTAACTTGTGACAAAAAATAAAAAATTCTAGGAACTCATCATGCTCCTCACGGAATACCTTGGGGTGTCTTCTTTCCAAAATGGGGTCACTTGTGGGGTTGTTTTACTGCCCTGGCATTTTAGGGGCCCTAATGCGTGAGAAGTAGTTTGAAATCAAAATGTGTAAAAAATGCCCTGTGAAATCCTAAAGGTGCTCTTTGGAATGTGGGCAGGGGCCCACCTAGGCTGCAAAAAAGTGTCACACATGTGGTACCGCCGTACTCAGGAGAAGTTGGGCAATGTGTTTTGGTTGTGTCTTTCTACATATACCCATGCTGGGTGAGAGAAATATCTCTCTAAAAGACAACTTTTCCCATTTTTTTATACAAAGTTGGCATTTGACCGATATATTTATCTCACCCAGCATGGGTATATGTAAAATGACACCCCAAAACACATTGCCCAACCTCTCCTGAGTACGGCGATACCACATGTGTGACACTTTTTTGCAGCCTAGGTGGGCAAAGTGGCCCACATTCCAAAGAGCACCTTTAGGATTTCACAGGGCATTTTTTACACATTTTGATTTCAAACTACTTCTCACGCATTAGGGCCCCTAAAATGCCAGGGCAGTATAACTACCCCACAAGTGACCCCATTTTGGAAAGAAGACACCCCAAGGTATTTCGTGATGGGCATAGTGAGTTCATGGAAGTTTTTATTTTTTGTCACAAGTTAGTGGAATATGAGACTTTGTAAGAAAAAAAAATCATCATTTTCCGCTAACTTGTGACAAAAAATATAAAATTCTAGGAACTCGCCATGCCCCTCACGGAATACCTTGGGGTGTCTTCTTTCCAAAATGGGGTCACTTGTGGGGTAGTTATACTGCCCTGGCATTTTAGGGGCCCTAATGCGTGAGAAGTAGTTTGAAATCAAAATGTGTAAAAAATGCTGTGTGAAATCCTAAAGGTGCTCTTTGGAATGTGGGCCCCTTTGCCCACCTAGGCTGCAATAAAGTGTCACACATGTGGCATCGCCGTACTCGGAAGAAGTAGGGCAATGTGTTTTGGGTGTATTTTTACATATACCCATGCTGGGTGAGAGAAATATCTCTCTAAAAGTCAACTTTTCCAATTTTTTTATACAAAGTTGTCATTATAGAGAGATATTTATCTCACCCAGCATGGGTATATGTAAAAAGACACCCCAAAACACATTGCCCAACTTCTCCTGAGTACGGCGATACCACATGTGTGACACTTTTTTGCAGCCTAGATGAGCAAAGGGGCCCACATTCCTTTTATGAGGGCATTTTTAGACATTTGGATCCCAGACTTCTTCTCACGCTTTAGGGCCCCTAAAATGCCAGGATAGTATAAATACCCCACATGTGACCCCATTTTGGAATGAAGACACCACAAGGTATTCAATGAGGGGCATGGCGAGTTCATAGATTTTTTTTTTGCCACAAGTTAGCGGAAATTGATTTTTTTTCCTCACAAAGTCTCCCTTTCCGCTAACTTGAGACAAAAATTCCAATCTTTCATGGACTCAATATGCCCCTCAGCGAATACCTTGGGGTGTCTTCTTTCCAAAATTGGGTTATTTGTGGGGTGTTTGTACTGCCCTGGCATTTGAGGGTCTCCACAATCATTACATGTATGGCCAGCATTAGGAGTTTCTGCTATTCTCCTTATATTGAGCATACGGGTAATGAGATTTTTTTTTTTCGTTCAGCCTCTGGGCTGAAAGAAAAAATGAACGGCACAGATTTCTTCATTCGCATCGATCAATGTGGATGAAAAAATCTCTGCCAAAAAAAAAAAAGGAGGGGAAAGGCGTCTGCCAGGACATAGGAGCTCCGCCCAACATCCAAACCCACTTAGCTCGTATGCCCTGGCAAACCCGATTTCTCCATTCACATCAATCGATGTGGATGAATAAATCATTGCCGGGATTTATTTATTTTTATATACAAAGTGTTTGCCAAAGCATATGAACACCGCCCTCACATTATAAGCCTTGGCAAACGTATCTTTTACTGCAGAGGAGAAATCTCGTCTTGCAGCGCCGCATACACCAACTTTTGTGTAATCTGACAGCAGCGCAATGCTTCTGTCAGAATGCACATCAGTGCTGCAGCTGATTCATCGGTTGGTCCACCTAGAAGGTAAAAAAAAAAACAGGCCGCAACGCAATAAATTTATTAACATTATAACATCATTTGAACGGAACATTAACTTTTATAAACTTTATTTAACTTTTTGAACAGAACTTTTTTGCTTACCGGCGATTTTTGTTTTTTTTGTTTTTTTTTACCTTTTTTATAGGACAAACCTCTCCTTCCCCATGGGACAATGTGCAAAGCGCAAATCGCCCACAGATGTGGCGAAGTACATTATGCACTTTGTCCCAGGTGAAAAGAGAGGTTTGCAGCAGCTCTGTGTGAAAGGTCCCTAATAGCCCTGTGTGCCTGTCCTGCGTAACGTAATCCCTATGCTAATAGTGTACCTGTGAGTGGTACTTCTGGAAACACTCCCCTAAGCATAGGGCAGGGTGGTCAGGGCAGTCAGGACAGAAATAGCAGGTGTCACGCCTTATTCCACTCCTGCTACAGACACGACATCTTTTTCGGGGTGGCGCTTGGGTTGAGGTACCAGCAACGACACTGGGGAAATGTCGCTCATGTAGACGGCTCACTACACTGGATACAGGAGGTTCTCGATGATCTCTTCCTGAAATTTGAGGAAGGATCTTGTTCTCCCAGCCTTACTGTAGAGAACAAAACTATTATATACAGCCAATTGAATTAAATATACAGACACCTTCTTATATCAGCGTCTGGTGCGGCGGGACACTAAATAAGGAGCCAACATCTGGTTATTGAAGTCCACCCCTCCCATGAGCGAATTATAGTCGTGGACCGAGAGGGGCTTTTCAATGACACTGGTTGCTCATTCTATTTATATTGTCGTGTCTGCGTGAATGGAGGAGAGCATGTAAACGTCACGCTTGTCTCTCCATTTCACCGCGAGCAGTTCTTCGTTACACAAGGCAGCCCTCTCCCCCTTGCAAGACGGGTGGTAACGAGCCGTTGGGGGAAGCCCCAGCGACTAGGTCGTGCGGTGCAACAGCAGCCAATCTGTTCTAGGAACAAATGCCTGAAGAGGGGCACACTTGTGTAAAAATTGTCCACATAAAGATGGTACTCCTTGCCAAATAAGGGTGACACCAAGTCCCAGACTGTCTCCCCACTGCTCCCCAAGGTAGTCAGGGCAACCGACCGGCTCCAGGGTCTGATCTTTTCCCTCATAGATTCGAAATTTGTGGGTATAGCCTGTGGCCCTTTCACAGAGCTTATACAATTTGACCTCATACCGGGCGCGCTTGCTTAGGATGTATTGTTTGAAGCCAAGGCGCCCGGTAAAATGTATAAGGGACTCGTCTACGCAGATGTTTTGCTCAGGGGTATACAAATCTGCAAATTTGGTGTTAAGGTGGTCTATGAAGGGCCGAATTTTGTGGAGCCGGTCAAAAGCTGGGTGGCCTCTGGGACGAGAGGTGCTGTTGTCGCTAAAGTGCAGGAAACTCAGGATGGCCTCAAATCGTGCCCTGGACATGGCAGAAGAAAACATGGGCATTTGATTAATTGGGTTCGTGGACCAATATGACCGCAATTCATGCTTTTTGGTTAGGCCCATGTTGAGGAGAAGGCCCAGAAATATTTTTAATTCGGAAACTTGGACGGGTTTCCACCGGAAAGACTGGGCATAATAGCTTCCCGGGTTGGCGGCTATAAATTGAGTGGCATACCGATTTGTTTCTGCCACGACTAAGTCCAAGAGCTCCGCAGTCAAGAACAGCTCAAAAAATCCCAGTGCCGAACCGATCTGAGCTGTCTCAACCCGAACTCCAGACTGGGCGGTGAAAGGGGGAACTACTGGTGCGGCTGAAGTTGGGGGCTGCCAATCAGGGTTTGACAGCACTTCAGGTACTCTAGGGGCTCTACGGGCCTGTCTGTGCGGTGGCTGCGACGGGGGAACTACTGCATGTGCCACCGTACCAGCTTCAACTGCCCTTCTGGTGCTCGCCACTTCACCATGTTCTACGGCAGTGGTGGTACTAGGTCCAGGGTGGGCTGCACTGCTGGTGTATGCCTCACCACGTAATCCGACAGCGCCAGCCCCACTCTGCTGCCCTTGAAGCGGATCCTGCGCAACCTGTGGTCTAGCAACACGGGGCCGGGTACGCCTGGTGGTATCAGGGACCTCAACCTCCTCGTCCGAACTTTGGGTCAGACTGCCACTGCTTTCTACAGGTTCATATTCTGACCCGCTGGATTCGTCAGATGAGTGTTCCCATTCCTCATCCGACTGGGTCAGAATCCTGTAGGCCTCTTCAGAAGAATACCCCTTGTTTGCCATTTGGTCAACTAAATTTAGGGGGTATTCCCTGAGACTACCCAAGAAAAAAAGCAAGCCTGTCTTACAAATGGGAGGCTAGCGAAGTACCAAAATATCAAAACTGATTTTTTTTTTTATCGCCGCAGCGCTTGTGAAGTCATTGTGCAGTGTTAAAAAAAATATATATTTTTTTGTCACTGCGGCGGGGCGGGCGTGGGTGGGCGACCGATCAGGCCTGATCGGGCAAATATTGCGTTTTGGGTGGAGGGCGAACTAAGGTGACACTAATACTATTATAGATCTGAATGTGATCAGTTCTGATCACTTACAGATACTATAAAAGTACAAATGCTTATTAGCAATACGCTAATCAGCGAATCAGTGACTGCGGTGCGGTGCGGTGGGCTGGGCGCTAACCGACGCTAACTACCTAACCAAGGGGCCTAAACTATCCTAAAACCTAACAGTCAATACTAGTGGGGAAAAAAAGTGACAAAATCGCTTTTTTCCCTTTCACTAGGTGATTGACAGGGGTGATCAAGGGGTTAATTGGGGTGATGGGGGGTGATCTGGGGCTTAGTGTTGTGTCTTGTGTACTTACAGTGATGTGTGCTCCTCTGCTGGGACCAACCGACGAAAAGGACCAGCAGAGGAGCACAGAAGCCATTTAACACATTATATTTATAAATATAATGTGTTAGAAGGCTTCTGATTCGTTTTTTGGAAAATCATCAGCCTGCCAGCGACGATCATTGGATGGCAGGCTGATGACGAACTTGTCCTGTAACTTTTGCTGGCCCGCGATGTGCATGCGCGGGCCGGCTGTGAGCGCAATCTCGCGTCTCGCGAGATGACGCATAGATACGTGACTCTGCCTGAGTGAGCCGCCTCCGGAACGCGATCCTGCGTTAAGTGGTCCGGAGGCGGTTAAAGGACTTCTGTCACCGCACTAAACTGTTTTTTTTCTTTTTGTGTACTTATAATCCCTATACTGCTATTTATCCATACATAATGTGATTAATCATTTTGGTTCAGTAGATTCTGCTAAAAACGTACTTTTATAATATGTAAATTACCTGTCTACCCGCAAGTAGGGTGGCTGCTTGCTGGTAGCAGCCGCATCCTCCTATCATAATGACGCCCCCTCCGCATGTTGATTGACAGGGCCAGCGAACTAGATCTTTCTCTGCTGGCCCTGTTTGCATTCAAAATCTGGCGCCTGCGCACTGAGAGGAGGACGATTGCTCGGCCGCTCCTTCCTCAATGCGCCTGGTGTAGATGTGACGTCATCGGCGCAGGCGCATTGAGGATGGAGCCGCGGAGCGAGCGTCCACCTCTCAGTGCGCCTGCGCCGATTGAATACCGTTACGGCGCAGGTGCCAGATTTTGAATGCAAACAGGGCCAGCAGAGAAAGATCCCGTTCGCTGGCCCTGTCAATCAACATGCGGAGGGGGCGTCATTATGATAGGAGGATGCAGCTGCTAACAGCAAGTAGCCGCCCTACTTGCTGGTAGACAGGTAATTTACATATTATAAAAGTACGTTTTTAGCAGAATCTACTGAACCAAAATGATTAATCACATTATGTATGGATAAATCGCAGTATAGGGATTATAAGTACACAAAAAAAAAAAAACTGTTAAGTGGGGTGACAGAAGCCCTTTAACCACCTCCGGACCGCCGAACGCAGCGGCGCGTTCTGGAGGTGGTTGATTGATTCCTCCTGGACGCATATACGCGTCCTCTCGCGAGAAGCGAGATTTTGGTCACAGCCGGCCCGCGCTTGCGCATCGCGGACCGGCAAAAGTTAGAGGAGTATTTCATCAGCATCCTGCCAGCCAATGATCGTTGCTGGCAGGTTGCTGATTTTTAAAAAATTAAATCAGAAGCCATCTAACACCTTATATTTATAAATATAAGGTGTTAAATGGCTTGTCTGCTCCTCTGCTGGTCCTTTTCGTCGGTTGGTAGTACCCACTAAACACTACACTGAGCCCCAGATCACCCTCCATCACCTCCATCATCCAAATTAACCCCTTGATCGCCCCCTGTCAATCACCTAGTGAAAGGGAAAAAAGTGATCAGTGTAAACTGTCACTTTTTTTTTTTCACTGGTATTGACTTACAGTTTTAGGATAGTTTAGGTCCCTTGGTTAGGTAGTTAGCGTCAGTTAGCGCCCAGCCCACCGCACCGCAGTCACTTATTCGCTGATTAGCGTATCGCTAATCAGCATTTGTACATTTATAGTATCTGTAAGTGATCAAAACTGATCACAGTCAAATCTATAATTGTATTAGTGTCACCTTAGCTCGCCCTCCACCCAAAACGCAGTGTTTGCCCGATCAGGCCTGATCGGTTGCCCACACGTGCGTTCACCCACGCCCGCCTCACCGCAGTGACAAAAAAATTATTTTTTTTTTATCACTGCACAATCACTTTACAAGCACTGCGGCGATAAAAAAATCTGTTTTGATATTTTTATCAACCGCAGCGGCCTCCGGTACTTCGCTAGCCTCCCATTTGTAAGACAGGCTTGCTTTTTTTCTTGGGTAGTCTCAGGGAATACCCCTAAATTTAGTAGTCGAAATGGCAAACAGGGGGTATTCTTCTGAAGAGGCCTACAGGATTCTGACCCAGTCGGATGAGGAATGGGAACCCTCATCTGACGAATCTAGCAGGTCAGAATATGAACCTGTAGAAAGCAGTGGCACTCTGACCCAAAGTTCCGACGAGGAGGTTGAGGTCCCTGATAGCACCAGGAGTACCAGGCCCCGTGTCGCTAGACCACAGGTTGTGCAGGATCCGTTTCAAGAGCAGCAGAGTGGGGCTGGCGCTGTCGGATTACGTGGTGAGGCATACACCAGCAGCGCAGCCCATCCTGGACCTAGTACCAGCACTGCCGTACAACATGGTGAAGTGGGGAGCACCAGAAGGGCAGTTGAAGCTGGTACGGTGGCACGTTCAATAGTTACCCCGTCGCAGCCACTGCAAAGACAGGCCCATAGAGCCCCTAGAATCCCTGAGGTGCTGGCAAACCCTGATTGGCAGTCACCAACTTCAGCCGCACCTGTAGTTCCCCCTTTCACCGCCCAGTCTGGAGTTCGGGTTGAGACAGCTCAGATCGGTTCGGCCCTGGGATTTTTTGAGCTGTTCTTGACTTCGGAGCTCTTGGACTTAGTCGTGGCAGAAACAAATCGGTATGCCACTCAATTTATATCCGCCAACCGGGGAAGCTTTTATGCCCAGCCTTTCCGGTGGAAACCAATCCAAGTTTCCGAAATTAAAATTTTTATGGGCCTTCTCCTCAACATGGGCCTGACAAAAAAAGCATGAATTGCGGTCATATTGGTCCACGAACCCGATTCATCACATGCCCATGTTCTCTGCTGCTATGTCCAGGACACGTTTTGAGACCATCCTGCGTTTCCTGCACTTTAGCGACAACAGCACCTCTCGTCCCAGAGGCCACCCAGCTTTTGACCGGCTCCACAAAATTCGGCCCCTCATAGACCACTTCAACCAGAAATTTGCAGATTTGTATACCCCCGAGCAAAACATCTGCATAGACGAGTCCCTAATACATTTTACCGGGCACCTTGGCTTCAAACAATACATCCCAAGCAAGCGTGCCCGGTATGGAGTCAAATTGTATAAGCTCTGTGAAAAGGCCACAGGCTATACCCACAAATTTCGGATCTATGAGGGAAACGATCAGACCCTGGAGCCGGTCGGTTGCCCTGACTACCTGTGGAGCAGTGGGAAGACAGTCTGGGACTTGGTGCCACCCTTATTTGGCAAGGGGTACCATCTTTATGTGGACAATTTTTACACAAGTGTGCCCCTCTTCAGGCATTTGTTCCTAGAACAGATTGGCTGCTGTGGCACCGTGCGACCTAGTCGCGTGGGCTTTCCCCAACGGCTCGTTACCACCCGTCTTGCAAGGGGGGAGAGGGCTGCCTTGTGTAACGAAGAACTGCTCGCGGTGAAATGGAGAGACAAGCGTGACGTTTACATGCTCTCCTCCATTCACGCAGACACGACAATCCAAATTGAAAGGGCAACTCGTGTCATTGAAAAGCCCATCTGTGTCCACGACTATAATGCGCTCATGGGAGGGGTGGACTTCAATGACCAGATGTTGGCTCCCTATTTAGTTTCCCGACGCACCAGACGCTGATATAAGAAGGTGTCTGTATATTTAATTCAATTGGCTGCCTATAATAGTTTTGTTCTCTACAGTAAGGCTGGGAGAACACGATCCTTCCTCAAATTTCAGGAAGAGATCATCTAGAACCTTCTGTATCCAGGAGGTTCCGTGGCCCTAACCACCAGTGTAGTGAGCCGTCTACACGAGCGAAATTTCCCCAGTGTCGTTCCTGGTACCTCAAACCAACCGCCACCCCGAAAAAAATGTTGTGTCTGTAGCAGGAGTGGAATAAGGCGTGACACCCGCTATTTCTGTCCTGACTGCCGTGACCACCCTGCCCTATGCTTAGGGGAGTGTTTCCGGAAGTACCACACACAGGTACACCTAGCATAGGGATCACATCTCACAGGACAGGCACACAGGGCTATTAGGGCCCTTTCTCTCACGGCTGCTGCAAACCTCTCCTTTCACCTGGGATAAAGTGCATAATGTACTTCGCCACATCTTTGGGCGATTTGCGCTTTGCACATTGTCCCATGGAGAAGGAGAGGTTTGTTCTATAAAGGTAAAAAAAAAAATCAAAAAAAAATTACCGGTAAGTAAAAAAGTTAACGTTCAGTTGAAAAAGTTAAAGTTTATATGTTCCGTTCAAATTTTATTATAAAGTTAATAAATTAATTGCGTTGCGGCCTGGTTTTTTCTTTTTTGTTTTGTTTTTTTTACCTTCCAGGTGGACCAACCAATCGACTAGCTGCAGCACTGATGTGCATTCTGACAGAAGCATTGCGCTGCTGTCAGATTACACAAAAGTCGATGTATGCGGCTCTGCAAGACGAGATTTCTCCTCTGCAGTAAAGGATACGTTTGCCGAGGCATATGAGCTGAGGAGGTGGCGGTGTTCATATGCTTTGGCAAACACTTTGTATATAAAAAATAAATAAAAAATCCCGGCAATGATTTATTCATCCACATCGATTGATGTGAATGGAGAAATCTGGTTTGCCAGGGCATACGAGCTAAGTGGGTATGGATGTTGGGCGGAGCTCCTATGTCCTGGCAGACGCCTTTCCCCTCCTTTTTTTTGGCAGAGATTTTTTCATCCACATTGATCGATGCGAATGAAGAAATCTGTGCCGTTCATTTTTTCTTTCAGCCCAGAGGCTGAACGGAAAAAAAAAATCTCATTACCTGTATGCTCAATATAAGGAGAATAGCAGAAACTCCTAATGCTGGCCATACATGTAATGATTGCGGAGATCCTCAAATGCCAGGGCAGTACAAACACCCCACAAATGACCCCATTTTGGAAAGAAGACACCCCAAGGTATTCACTGAGGGGCATATTGAGTCCATGAAATATTGAAATTTTTGTCCCAAGTTAGCGGAAAGGGAGACTTTGTGAGAAAAAACAAAAAAAATATCAATTTTCGCTAACTTGTGGCAAAAAAAATAAAATTCTATGAACTCGCCATGCCCCTCATTGAATACATTGGGGTGTCTTCTTTCCAAAATGGGGTCACATGTGGGGTATTTATACTGCCCTGGCATTTTAGGGGCCCCAAAGCGTGAGAAGAAGTCTGGTATCCAAATGTCTAAAAATGCCCTCCTAAAAGGAATGTGGGCCCCTTTGCGCATCTAGGCTGCAAAAAAGTGTCACACATGTGGTATCTCCGTACTCAGGAGAAGTTGGGCAATGTGTTTTGGGGTGTCATTTTACATATACCCATGCTGGGTGAGATAAATATCTTGGTCAAATGCCAACTCTGTATAAAAAAATGGGAAAAGCTGTCTTTTGCCGAGATATTTCTCTCACCCAGCATGGGTATATGTAAAATGACACCACAAAACACATTGCCCAACTTCTCCTGAGTACGGAGATACCACATGTGTGACACTTTTTTGCAGCCTAGGTGGGCAAAGGGGCCCACATTCCAAAGAGCACCTTTAGGATTTCACAGGTCATTTACCTACTTACCACACATTAGGGCCCCTAGAATGCCAGGGCAGTATAACTACCCCACAAGTGACCCCATTTTGGAAAGAAGACACCCCAAGGTATTCGCTGATGGGCATGGCGAGTTCCTAGAATTATTTATTTTTTGTCACAAGTTAGCGGAAAATGATGTTTTTTTTTTTCTTACAAAGTCTCATATTCCACTAACTTGTGACAAAAAATAAAAACTTCCATGAACTCACTATGCCCATCAGCGAATACCTTGGGGTGTCTTCTTTCCAAAATGGGGTCACTTGTGGGGTAGTTATACTGCCCTGGCATTCTAGGGGCCCAAATGTGTGGTAAGTAGTTTGAAATCAAAATCTGTAAAAAATGGCCGGTGAAATCCGAAAGGTGCTCTTTGGAATGTGGGCCCCTTTGCCCACCTAGGCTGCAAAAAAGTGTTACACATGTGGTATCTCCGTACTCAGGAGAAGTTGGGCAATGTGTTTTGGGGTGTCATTTTACATATACCCATGCTGGGTGAGATAAATATCTTGGTCAAATGCCAACTTTGTATAAAAAAATGGGAAAAGTTGTCTTTTGCCAAGATATTTCTCTCTCCCAGCATGGGTATATGTAAAATGACACCCCAAAACACATTGCCCAACTTCTCCTGAGTACGGAGATACCAGATGTGTGACACTTTTTTGCAGCCTAGGTGGGCAAAGGGGCCCACATTCCAAAGAGCACCTTTCGGATTTCACCGGACATTTTTTACACATTTTTATTTCAAACTACTTACCACACATTTGGGCCCCTAGAATGCCAGGGCAGTATAACTACCCCACAAGTGACCCCATTTTGGAAAGAAGACACCCCAAGGTATTCGCTGATGGGCATAGTGAGTTCGTGGAAGTTTTTATTTTTTGTCACAAGTTAGTGGAATATGAGACTTTGTAAGAAAAAAAAAAATCATAATTTTCCGCTAACTTGTGACAAAAAATAAAAAATTCTAGGAACTCGCCATGCTCCTCACGGAATACCTTGGGGTGTCTTCTTTCCAAAATGGGGTCACTTGTGGGGTAGTTATACTGCCCTGGCATTCTAGGGGCCCAAATGTGTGGTAAGTAGTTTGAAATAAAAATGTGTAAAAAATGTCCGGTGAAATCCGAAAAGTGCTCTTTGGAATGTGGGCCCCTTTGCCCACCTAGGCTGCAAAAAAGTGTCACACATGTGGTATCTCCGTACTCAGGAGAAGTTGGGCAATGTGTTTTGGGGTGTCATTTTACATATACCCATGCTGGGTGAGAGAAATATTTTGGCAAAAGACAACTTTTCCCATTTTTTTTATACAAAGTTGGCATTTGACCAAGATATTTATCTCGCCCAGCATGGGTATATGTAAAATGACACCCCAAAACACATTGCCCAACTTCTCCTGAGTACGGAGATACCACATGTGTGACACTTTTTTGCAGCCTAGGTGGGCAAAGGGGCCCACATTCCAAAGAGCACCTTTCGGATTTCACTGGCCATTTTTTACAGGTTTTGATTTCAAACTACTTACTACACATTTGGGTCCCTAGAATGCCAGGGCAATATAACTACCCCACAAGTGACCCCATTTTGGAAAGAAGACACCCCAAGGTATTCGCTGATGGGCATAGTGAGTTCATGGAAGTTTTTATTTTTTGTCACAAGTTAGTGGAATATGAGACTTTGTAAGAAAAAAAAAATCATAATTTTCCACTAACTTGTGACAAAAAATAAAAAGTTCTATGAACTCACTATGCCCATCAGCAAATACCTTAGGGTGTCTACTTTCCGAAATGGGGTCATTTGTGGGGTGTTTGTACTGTCTGGGCATTGTAGAACCTCAGGAAACATGACAGGTGCTCAGAAAGTCAGAGCTGATTCAAAAAGCGGAAATTCACATTTTTGTACCATAGTTTGTAAACGCTATAACTTTTACCCAAACCATTTTTTTTTACCCAAACATTTTTTTTTTTATCAAAGACATGTAGAACAATAAATTTAGAGAAAAATTTATATATGGATGTTGTTTTTTTTTGCAAAATTTTACACCTGAAAGTGAAAAATGTCTTTTTTTTGCAAAAAAATCGTTAAATTTCGATTAATAACAAAAAAAGTAAAAATGTCAGCAGCAATGAAATACCACCAAATGAAAGCTCTATTAGTGAGAAGAAAAGGAGGTAAATTTCATTTGGGTGGTAAGTTGCATGACCGAGCAATAAACGGTGAAAGTACTGTAGGTCAGAAGTGTAAAAAGTGGCCTGGTCATTAAGGGTGTTTAAGCTATAGGGGCTGAGGTGGTTAATGCTCGGGTTCTCCCATTGACTTCCATTATATTCGGGTCCAGCACCAGAATATCGCGGTCTGTTCGGCCTGAGCCCCCGATCACTACGGTGTTCGATCAACAATACTCAATATATATTACTCTGATTCTACAGTTTACAGAAAAACCTCATATGTGGCGGTAAACTGCTCTATGGGCACATGGCAGTGGTCAGAAGGAAAGGAGTGCCATATGGATTTTGGAGAATGGATTTTAGGCGCCATTTTGCATTTGAAGAGACCTTGACATACCCCTACAGTGGAAACACAAAAAAAATTATCCCATTTTGGAAACTACACCCCTTAAAGAATATATTATGGGGGTACTGAGCACTTTAACCCCCGAAGCGTTTTATGGAATTTGGAAACACTGTGAAAATTAAAAGTTTTATTTCTTCCAATAAAATGTTGCTTTAGCCCCAAATGTTTCATTTTCACAAGGGTTAACTGGAGAAAAAGCAACCCTTAATTTGTTACACATTTTCTCCTGAATACGGCAACATCCCATATGTGTTGGTAAACTGCTGAGGGGGCAGATGGCACGATTCAGAATGGAAGGAGCGCCATATGGCTTTTGCAGCGCAGATTTTGATGGATTGGTTTAGGGGTGCCATTGGTTTTTATTTTTTAAGTGATTGTCTTATGTGTGGTCTCATTTTTTGCAGGATGAGATGACGATTTGATTGGTACCATTTTGGGGTACATAATACTTTTTCATCACTTGGTATTACACTTTTTGGGAGGCATAGTTTTTAAAAACATTTTTTTACAGCAGGTTGTTACGGACGCGGCGATACCTAATATGTCTATTATTTTTTTCTATGTAAGTTTTACATAGAATAAAATTTAGTTTTTGTGTTGCCATTTTCTGAGAGCCATTTTTTAAAACTTTTTGGGCGATTGTCTTACGTAGGGGCAGTGGCGTACCTGCAATATAGGCAGCCCACACAGCTGCTATGGGGCCCGTGGCAAGGGGGGGCCCAGAGTGCATGGAAGGCCCCGCCCATATGTCTGTAGTTATGTATTTATCATTGCCACAGTCTTCCGTCCCGAGTCCCTATCTGGAGCTTGGGCGGGCCCTGCTTCCCCTCTGCTCAGGCCCCTCCCCACATTATTGTGTGCAAACTGCCGATGGACGATGTCCCACCTGTGAGCTGTCTCCTCCTGACCGACCCTCTACCAGCCAGTGAAATACTGCAACGCTGCTCATTCTCCTCTGTTTGCTGGGCACTGCACTGGCCAATCAGCATTTGCTGCTGATCGGCCAGTGTGCGAGTCGCAGGCTCAGCAGACAGCAGCAGATCAGAGCAGAACTGTGCAGGTGGGTGGATGGGCAGGCTGTCAGTCTTGTGCTTACCGCATTCACGTCACGAGCTGCGGCTGCCAGTGCCACCACCTGCCTCATCCTGCCACCAGTTCTACTGAGACCCAAGTCCCAACTCTAACCAGCCACCAGCATCACCGGCTTCCCCCTGGCCTGTTGTGTGCCACTGCCAGTCTGCCACCAAGGACAAAGTAAGTTGTACACTCACAGCAGTGAGTGACAGACTCTACGTTTAAAAAAGTTCATGGGGGGTGGTGGGGGATGGCTATTGGTGAGAACCCCCCATGAACTCTGCTGTTGAATGGCTAATTTAAAGGACAGTGTCATGGGTTGATGGTTAGTGGGGGGAAGAGGGCAGCAGAAAGAAGTTCCTACAGGGTTGGGG
Source organism: Bufo bufo (assembly GCF_905171765.1). Classification (NCBI taxonomy): domain Eukaryota; kingdom Metazoa; phylum Chordata; class Amphibia; order Anura; family Bufonidae; genus Bufo; species Bufo bufo. The sequence goes on from NC_053392.1 coordinate 409,912,213, forward strand.
GAACACTATTCTATAAGGCTTATTATTATATAGAGGATTTAGGTCAGTCCATCGCCCCCTCCCCCCCCCTCGTAATTTAACCCCTCAGGTCCCACAATCAATTAATAGTAAAAAAAAAAAAAAAAAAAAACTGATATATTAAACGTTTAAATCACTCCAATTTTACATATAAAAATATATAAACAATTTTAAAAAAATCATATTAGGTAAATGTCTGCACTATTAAAATATAAAAAAAAGAACCTGTACAGTGAACGCCTTAACAGGAAAAAAAAAAATGAAAAACATGCAAGGGCAGGTGGTGGTATGGGCCAAGGATGGGTAATGGGTGGAATTAGGGGGCCAAATTCAGATTCTTGTTATGGGGCCCAATGATTTCTCTGTACGCCCTCGGGTAGGGGCTAATTTTTTGCGGGATGAGATGATTTGATTGGTACCATTTTGAGGTACATAAGAAAACTTTTTGAAAACTTTTTGTGAGGCAAGATTACCAGAAAATGGCACTGCTTTTATTTGTTTTTTTTTATGGCGTTTTCCTGACGGGGTGGATCATGCGATATTTTTATAGAGCCGGTTGATACGGACGTGGGAATACCTAATATGTCTACTTTTCTCTTTTTCCCTATTTTTTACAATTTTTTTTAACTTTATTTTGGGGAAAAGACGCTTTTTTTTTTTACTTGAAACTTTTAATTTTTTATTTTGTAAAACTTTTTTTACTTTTAACTTTATTTTTTGTCCCACTCTGGGAATTCTACTTTTGGGGGTCTGATCCCCTTTACAATGCATTACAATACTTCTGTATTGTGATGCATTGGCTGTAACTGTATTACTCAATGTAATATACACTTACAGCCTGCTTCCTGTAAGATCCAGGGGGCTGGATCTCACAGGCTCACAGGGATGGCAGCCACAATGCCTAAGGAAGGCATTGGGCTGCCGCCCAAGCCATCGGGTCCCCGTCACAGCAGAACCCGTCAACATACCGCACGTGCCGTGGTCAGTGCTGACCATGGCAGTGCGAGAGTTAATACGCCGGCATCAGTGTTTTCACAGGAGGAGTCTTGCTATCACTGACTGCCAGACCCCTGCAGCTAATCGGGTGGACACAGGAGCCTGTACGGCGCTGGGATTTCAGACCCAGTTCCCAGCGCCGTACATGTACGGTGCTGGTATTCTACGGGTTAAAGGGGTTTTGTCATTTCAGCAAATAACATTTATTATGTAGAGAAAGTTAATACAGGGCTATTACTAATGTATAGTGATTGTCCATATTGCCTCCTTTGCTGGCTGTATTAGTTTTTCCATAACATTATACGCTGCTCGTTTCCATGGTTACGACCACCCTGTAATTCAGCAGCTATAGGAAAAAGCACCAGACTACGTGCTCTTGCGCGATCTCGGCCATTTGGCCGGCATTTTTTCCTGTATTGTGCTGGATTGCAGGTTGTAACTAGAGATGAACGGATTTTTCAAAAATGTATAAGTAATCTTATGGTACATTCATATGATTTATAATCCCATGAACTCAACCTTACAGGTCGATGTTAGTGCCAAGAAGAAGCAAACTATTTTACACCGTCCCCAGCTGTTTCCACATAGATATTATCAGAACCTGTTCTATTAAATGCTTTTACAAGTGGAGCCCCCCCGACAGAGAGGAGAGGGTGTCAGCTGTAAGTTTGTGTTGACGTCAGTGATTAATTTGCCCTTCCTCTGATCAGTCAGAACAATAACCCACAAAAAACGGATCCTGTCTGTGGAGCATACTCCTTCACTCAGTCAGCATTTGCTCAATAATCCATCAGTATTGCAAATGCCAAAAAAACAGGTGTGAATCTAAAACAGAGATGACACGTGAATGGAATATTTGCAAGTCTTCTGTGTTTTGTACACACTCCTGCTTTTTGCTACCAAATCATAAGCCAATTCTGATGGGACCATACAGGCCTTACAGCTATTACACAGACAGGATCCGTTGTGCGTCTCATTTTTCCTTCCTTCTGACAGATCAGAAGAAGGATCAAACAAATGATGATGTGAGCCAGGCCGAAAGGCAAAATAGTGGCCCATTCATGAAGTGGGGAGGGTGGGAACAACATGAGTAGACCACAGAGTGGCCCAATGACAGGGTCTGCAGGTTGCGGCAGCATCAGGAGGCCACATAGTGGCACAATGACATAGTCTGTAGGTGGTGGCAGCATGAGGAGACCACAGAGTGGCACAGTGACAGTGTGGAGGTGGCGGCAGCATCAGGAGGCCAGAGAGTGGCACAATGACAGAGACTGGAGGTGGCTGCAGCAGCAGTAGAAGCATCAGGAGAAGACCCACGAGTGGCACAATGACAAAGTGTGGAATTGGCAGCAGTATGAGGAGGCCACCGAGTGGCACAATGACCGAGTGTGGAGGTGGCAGCAGTATGAGGAAGCCACCGAGTGGCACAATGACTAAGTGTAGAGGTGGCAGCAGTATGAGGAGGCCACCAAGTGGCACAATGACCGAGTCTGGAAGTGGCAGCAGTATGAGGAGGCCACCGAGTGGCCAAATGACAGAGTGTGGAAGTAGCAGCAGTATGAGGAGGTCACTGAGTGGCAGAATGACCGAGTGTGGAGGTGGCAGCAGTATGAGGAAGCCACCGAGTGGCACAATGACCAAGTGTAGAGGTGGCAGCAGTATGAGGAGGCCACCAAGTGGCACAATGACCGAGTGTGGAGGTGGCAGCAGTATGAGGAATCCACCGATTGGCACAATGACAGAGTCTGGAGGTGGTGGCAGTAGCAGCATCAGAAGAAGGCACAATGAACAAGAGTAGAGGTGGCAGCAGTATAAGGATGCCACCGAGTAGCACAATGACAGAGTGTGGAGGTGGTAGTAGTATGAGGAGGCCACCGAGTGGCACAATGACAGAGTCTGGAGGTAACGGCAGCATCAGGAGACCACAGAGTGGCAAGGTGACATAGTGCGGAGGTGGCGGCAGCATCAGGAGGCCAAAGAGTGGCAACGTGACATAGTGTGGAGGTGGCAGCAGCATGAGGAGGCCACATCATGAGGTGGCCACAGAGTGACACGACAACGAGAGATTGGCAGCAGCATGAGGGGGCCAGAGAGTGGCACGACGGCGATAGATTGTGGAGGTGGCAGCAGCATGATGAGGCCACAGAGTGGCCAGATTGTTTATTCATTTATAGGGAATATGGTACAGAACAGAAGGTTAAAATGTCTCAACTTTATAAAGTGTTGCTTATAACGCGATTTAATAATACACTTTCTCCAGCACAAAAGGCTTGGCAAATTGATTGTCCGTGAATTTCCCTCGAAGATTGGGATAATATATTGCCGAATTTAAGTTTACTTTCTTATAATTTTAATCAAGTTTTGGTTCAATTTAATATTTAATAAATTTAATGATAAAAATTAAGTGTTGCCTAAGACAGGAGAGAATCCGCCAGTCTTCTGTTTATTCAACAACGTGGTTATGATGGAGAAAGCATTCCAAAAAACTATTTCTCTTGTTGTGCCTTTTCATAGGTAAATGCATTGATATCCAATTCATTATTGTCGAAATGGATGTTCATTGCCTTTAAGAGCCATGCTCGACTATAGTTGCATTTTTGTATGTCTTGAGTAGGCCAAATTAAGGTCACACAAAGGTTTATACTCTTCAGTGTTATCCTTCCCATGAATGTACCAGTCTGAGAAGAGGTCTCCTTGTTTACTTTTAAATTTACGACGGTAGAAAAAGATAAGCTCTGTGCAGCTGGTGATAATTACCTATACAATTAGGCATTTATTAATGAAGCAAAATATATAATATGTATGTATTCATTTAATGAGCCTTAGTTAGTCCTTAGCATAAGACAATCAGTAGGACATTATATATATATATATATATATATATATATATATATATATTTATATTATATTGTTATATGTTACGAAGACAACATGTATCCAGTATATTGTATATATTTCTCATTAGAAGAGTGTCTGTGAAGATGTGTGTTTTGTAACAATTAATCACATCTTTGGTATCACAGAGGAGGTACTGATATCTCTGTGAGAAAACAAGTTATTTACGATCCATAAATCAACAGTGTGAGAAACTTTAAGTGAGACGCCTAGAGGTCTGTCTCTAATTGCTACAAGTGTCAGAATTAATCCCTATGGCTTTGAATTAAAGTTTCTAAGGTCAAAATGTATATTCAGACTTACATAAGTTAACCCTTTATACTATGATGCAGATAGCTTATACAGCAGTGCCACCTATGTGTCAGTAGGTGACATTACAACAGTAGCAAAAGTGCATTCTGGGTGAGGTTATGATGTCACATTTTTATCAATGGTCACGCCCATCCGACAATGATTGGAAAGTTCCAAACCAGGAAGGTGTGTCTAACTGATAAGTTTGTGATCATAAGCCATACACAGGAGGTAGGAGAGAAAAGAGAGAAAAGGAGGAAAAGAGAGAAGTTGAGTCTCTAGAGGGGTCTATCAAGATGAAAGCCATGGTGAGATGCGCTATGATGGACCACCCAGCTTTCCTAGGAGCAGAAGTGAGATTCCTACTAGGACTTGGTAAGAGACACAGAAAATAATATTTCATTTTATTAAGACTAATTTGATAGTGTGGATGAAATTATACCATCTAGATTGGCGAATAAATAAATAAATTAATTGATCATCTCCATATTGAGATGTAGTCTTAGGATATTGTGAGGCTTCATTCTACCTGCAGAATTATCTAGACTCATAATCTAGCTAAGCATTAAATGATTGCTTTTATATATATATATATATATATATATATATATTGATAGAACATTCTTCGCCAAGCTAAGTGATGGATTCCCACAGGAAAGACGTCAAGTCCTTCCCATTTAAGATCCTAGATCCCTGTTATTTGTCTTAATAGTCTTACCAAAGTTATATATGTGAAAATAGTCCAGGATGGGGCGGAAGGATACAGTTATCTCTTCTAAGTTATATCCTTGGATGGATTTGCCCATGCCTGAAGCCATGTGATGTGTAGTTGGTTAGAGGGGGGTGGAATGTATTTAGCATTCTATACTGATGTCTAGGATTAGACATAACCTCATGATATCATGAGGTTTTCTCTGAACAGAAATAATATATATAACTTATGTTCATATTTTGATATCCTAACCTAATAATAGCTTTGTTATAATGTGACGAGTTATTTCCACTCACATGTATTGTTAAGCTTGTAATGCTTCATATTACCGCTATATATATTCATTAGCATGTATCATTGTGTTTATTTACTTATATATGTTTATAAACTTGTAACAAATAAATCAGCATATTTTTATAATACCTGTGTATTATTGTATAATGCAAAACTACATTTTATCATTAACGTCATCTCACGTCAAAAAGAACTTATTTATCTGAGGAAATAGTCGGACTCAGATGTGAATTGTATCAATTAGGTTGTCTACAATTCACCAGGTCATGATTTTAAGAATTTATGACAAATTTTATAAAATTTTATTTTTTTATGGTTAATAATTTTTATGACCATAATTAATAATTCTTAATTGAATTATTACCCACCGACACTCTCCACCTGGAGACGAATCCTGTCAAGATTGATGCAAGTGCAGTATCGGTTGCTCATCGACTTCTGGGAGAACCTGCCTGGCATTAACAGGCTTCTAGTAGCTACAGACAATGAGAAGACAAAGCGTCAAGATAGCTTTGAGCCCGGAAGAGTAGCGAAGTTCATCAAGATACGTCACTAAAGAGTTTACCGCATATAACCACAGCGCTGACCACTGAATAAATTTTGTTTTTCTAACTAAAAACTTTAATAAAGATTTTACCGCATATAACCACAGCACTGAACGCTGAATAAAATTAGTTTTTCGACCAAAATAAGTCATTAAAGATTTTACTGCATATACAGTTGCAAGAAAAAGTATGTGAACCCTTTGGAATGATATGGATTTCTGCACAAATTGGTCATAAAATGTGATCTGATCTTCATCTAAGTCACAACAATAGACAATCACAGTCTGCTTAAACTAATAACACACAAAGAATTAAATGTTACCATGTTTTTATTGAACACACCATGTAAACATTCACAGTGCAGGTGGAAAAAGTATGTGATCCCTTGTATTTAATAAATGGTTGAACCACCTTTGGCAGCAATAACTTCAACCAAACGTTTCGTGTAGTTGCAGATCAGATGTGCACAACGGTCAGGAGTAATTCTTGACCATTCCTCTTTACAGAACTGTTTCAGTTCAGCAATATTCTTGGGATGTCTGGTGTGTATCGCTTTTTTGAGGTCATGCCACAGCATCTCATTCGGGTTAAGGTCAGGACTCTGACTGGGCCAATCCAGAAGGCGTATTTTCTTCTGTTTAAGCCATTCTGTTGTTGGTTTACTTCTATGTTTTGGGTTGTTGTCCTGTTGTAACACCCACCTTCTGTTGAGCTTCAGCTGGTGGACAGATTGCCTTAAGTACTCCTGCAAAATGTCTTGATAAACTTGGGAATTCATTTTTCCTTCGATGATAGCAATCTGTCCAGGCCCTGACTCAGCAAAGCAGCCCCAAACCATGATGCCCCCACCACCATACTTCACAGTTGGGATGAGATTTTGATGTTAGTGTGCTGTGCCTCTTTTTCTCCACACAGTGTTGTGTGTTTCTTCCAAACAACTCAACTTTGGTTTCATCTGTCCACAGAATATTTTGTCAGTACTGCTGTGGAACATCCAGGTGCTCTTGTGCAAACTGTAAACGTGCAGCAATGTTTTTTTTGGACAGCAGTGACTTCCTCTGTGGTATCCTCCCATGAAATCCATTATTGTTTAGTGTTTTACGTATCATAGATTCGCTAACAGGGATATTAGCATATGCCAGAGACTTTTGTAAGTCTTTAGCTGACACTCTAGGATTCTTCTTCACCTCATTGAGCAGTCTGCGCTGTGCTCTTGCAGTCATTTTTACAGGACGGCCACTCCTAGGGAGAGTAGCAGCAGTGCTGAACTTTCTCCATTTATAGACAATTTGTCTATAAATGGAGATACTTTCCAGCTTTATGCAAGTCAACAATTCTTAATCGTAGGTCTTCTGAGAGCTCTTTTGTGCGAGGCATCATTCACATCAGGCAATGCTTCTTGTGAAAAGCAAACCCAGAACTGGTGTGTGTTTTTTATAGGGCAGCTGTAACCAACACCTCCAATTTTATCTCATTGATTGGACTGTGATTGTCTATTGTTGTGACTTAGATGAAGATCAGATCACATTTTATGACCAATTTGTGCTGAAATCCATATAATTCCAAAGGGTTCACATACTTTTTCTTGCAACTGTAACTGCAGGTCTCAGAAATTAATCGCTGCTCCCGACAGCAGCTCCTGGGAAGGTCATGGAGCGTCCCGGTCATCCGGCATCTATTCGCCCTACTGAAGGATTATTTAGAAAGTGTGAAGAAGCCACACGGGGCCCCCACGCTGCAGATTTATCATGTAAACATCATGGAGATTTTACCACATTTAACCGCAGCGCTGACCGCTGAATAAATTTCGTTTTTTGACTGAAATATTTCAATAAAGATTTTACCACATATAACCGCCGCCGACGTGGACTGAGAATGTATTTGTCTTTTTGTACTGAAATAGGCCACTAAACGCTTTCAAGACATATAACACTGCTGATGTGAACTGAGAATGCATTTTTCTTTTTGTACTGAAATAGGCCACTAAACATTTTGAACACATATAACTGCCGCCGACGTGAACTGAGAATGTATTTTTCTTTTTGTACTGAAATAGGCCACTAAACGCTTTCAGCAGAAATAAATGCACCAGTGAACTGCGTATATATTTTTCTGTTTGTACTGAAATAGGCCACTAAACGTTTTCAACACATATAACACTGCTGATGTGAACTGAGAATGCATTTTTCTTTTTGTACTGAAATAGGCCACTAAACGCTTTCAACACATATAACCGCCACCGACATGAACTAAGAATGTATTTTTCTTTTTGTACTGAAATACAAAATAATACATATAACCGCTGCACTGACTGACTGCTACCGCAGCTAATTCCGTGAACCCCTGCACCACTATTTCCCGGGTAGGTAGGCTGCTGCGAAGCAGGTGCTTTTCCCCGGGCACGTTTGGCTCCCGACATCCCACTGTTGCCACCCTGCTGACTCCCAGCTATGCTTTCAACACATATAACCGCCGATGTGAACTGAGAATATATTTTTCTTTTTGTACTGAAATAGGCCAGAAAACGCTTTTAGCAGAAATAAAAGGACCAGTGAAGTGTGTATATATTTTTCTTTCTGTACTGAAATAGGCCACTAAACCCTTTTGCCACAAATAACTGCACCAGTGAAGTGCGAATATTTTTTTTATTTCTATGATTAAAAAAGAAAAAAGAGAATTAGATCGCACATCCACAAACTTTGCTTTGATCTATAACTGCTTCTCAGCAAAATTAACATTGTTTCTCAGAGCAATATTTAGGGGGCCGTACACTAAATATTGTGCTGAGAAGCGATGTTAATTTTGCTGAGAAGCAGTTATAGATCAAAGCAAAGCTTGTGGATGTGCGATCTAATTCTCTTTTTTTAATCATGTATTATAATTCTGTCCAGAATCAGCACTCCTCCCATTCGGTACAGGTGCTTTTAATTACCAATAGCCTGAATATAAGTGTGAATTGACCTAACAGCCCTCAGTCTGAGTTTCTGAGAGCAGGTAACAAGGTGAGCTTTACCAACTGTTCACATGGTGCAGTGCTGGGTGGCAGCAGTTGTTGCTGTAGTCCTGCGCTGGTGGGTTGGTTGGACCCGGTGCCAGGGTGGCATTGCCAGACAGCAAGGGTGCTGTTTGGCGGCTGGATCCTGCCGCCTGCTGGTGCCGCGCCAAATTTAGAGTAGGTCCCACTCTAAGAGGCAACCTTGACGCGGTGAGTGGGCTTATGCCTTTTGATCAAAATGTACACTAATGCCTCTTATATAGCATGCAGTGTAGGGGGCCGTACACTAAATATTGCGCTGGGAAGCGATGTTAATTTTGCTGAGAAGCAGTTATAGATCAAAGCAAAGCTTGTGGATGTGCAATCTAATTCTCTTTTTTCTTTTTTTCTTTCTATAATGAAATAGGCCACTGAACACTTTTGCCACAAATAAGTGCACCAGTGAAGTGCGTATATATTTTTCTTTTTTTACTGAAATACGCCCCTATACGCTTTCAACAGAAATAACTGCAGAAGTGGACTGAGAATATATTTTTCTTGTTGGACTGAAATAGGCCACTATATGCTTTCACCAAAAAATAATAGCAGAAGTGAACTGAGAATATATTTTTCTTGTTGTACTGAAATAGGCCACTATATGCTGTCACCAAAATTAACTGCAGAAATGCACTGAGAATATATTTTTCTTGTAGTACTGAAATACGCCCCTATACGCTTTCACCAGAAATAACTGCAACAGTGCAGTGCGTATATATTTTTCATTTTTACTGAAATACGCCCTATATGCTTTCAACAGAAAGAACTGCAGAAGTGAAATGTGTATATATTTTTCTTGTAGTACTGATATAAGATACTAAAGATACTAAGATATAAGCCACTAAAGGCTTTTCAACAGGCTTTTAAACATAGCACTTTCAGCCCAATAACAAATAGCTGGAATGACAGAGCTGTCTAATGGCTATTTAGATCCCCAAATAATCTTTCCCTGCACTTGTAAATCTCTTTCCTATCAATGTCTCTAGCGCGTTCTGACGTCTCTCCCTGCACCAAGATGCTGTAAAATGATTCCTCCCTATCCTTTCCATGCACTTATAAATAGTTTTTTCTGTGTTTTTTTTCCACAAGCAGGTTTTTCCAATTGCTGTCCCTAGCGCCTTCACACGTCTGTCTGGGTGATCCCGCCTTCCCAGAGTTCCTTGCCCCATGTCCTGAGTCCTCACACATGTAGCCGCATTTATTGCGAATCAAATTTTTCCTGAAATTCTAAACAAATTTCACTTTGTCAGCTTCGATTCGCTCATCTCTAGTTGTAACTATTGAAACAAGCAGTGTATAATGTGATGGAAAAATTTATCTAGCCAGCGAAGGAAGCAATATGCATAATAACAATACATTAGTAAGTGGCTTGTATTAACTTTCTCTACATGATAAAAGCCACTTACTGATGTGACACAACCTCTTTAAGTAAAGCACAAACAGCTTGGAACAAAAAACATGATATAGAATATTAATCTGCACTAATGCTTAATCTTTATAATGCTACCAGATATACCACTGCTGATTGTCTACAGTGTTGACTTATTCCGATGTGTTACCTGACGCTTGGGGTGACATACATTGGCAGGCATCACCTCCTCTTGTAATAATACGCCAGGACATCCCAATGCTAGCCTGGTGATGCGATTACATGCTTACTGTATTCTGTATCATCTATCTTTGTATACAACAACCAGGTAACACAGACAAGGAATTATATAAATGACAACTTGTAAGACAAAACAGACAATTCCAGTGTTGCTGTGTTAAACTGCATAGTCTACTTCAGACTTTCCCTGTCACCAATATATAGGGCTCATACAGGCTCCATTGACTTCCATATAAGCAGAGGTATTCACTCATAGAACGATTCATGCAGAATACAACATAAAAAACTTTGGTAGGTCTTCACATGAAATCGGAGACATACAACATTAAAGAGAACCTGTCGCACTTAACATGGTGTATGAGCCAAAGGTGTCACGCTATAGAGCAGAAGCTAGGCAGATTTATGTATCGTTTTGCACCAAAATATTTAGTATAACTTTGTAATTTATACATTTAAATTCCAGCTAATTCTGGGCTTTGAAGTTAAGGAGGAAGTCCTATGAGTGATTGACAGCTGTTTCTGTATTCACAGTCATAGAGGGAAGGCTGTCAATCACTGATAAGACCACTTCCTTGACTTCAAAGCACACAATGAGCTGGAATTTAAATATTTTTGTTTGCCCTATAAAACGCAGCTAGGTTTTAGAAGAGGAAAATAAGAAAAAAAAATGAGCCCCAATGAGACCCCCAATGTTAATCAGACCTCACCTCAGAGCCACAATCAGACCCCCAATGTTAATCAGACCTCACCTCAGAGCCACAATCAGACCCCCAATGTTCATAAGACCCCCAATCGGACATCAGATTAGACCCCAATGTGAAAAAGAATCTCATTCAGACCTCAGATCAAAGCCTCAATGTAAATGACCCCCAAGCAGGCTGCAGTAAAGGAATGGGAAAGTTTGATCAATTTAATACAAGCTCAGGTCAGAAATGTAAATGCATTACACATTGTAGCAGCAGGTGTAGATTTTAACCCCTATAATTTGAGTCTCACTTCCTTCTGGGATTTGGTCCCCACCTATCCCTTGGTTGAACTTGATGGACTAATGTCTTTTTTCAACCGTATTAACTTTGTAACTATAATCCATAAATATAATACTGTAATGGCTTGAAAACCAAGAGATGGAATCCACACTGCACGAGTCGTGCATCCCAGCAACGGGGTTCTAGGTTAAAAATCTGGATATATCCATTAAGTCATTTTTACCTGTTCTTCCCATGCTCCAACTCCCCTTCCATCCTGTGTAATTTGCTCTAGTGCAGGGATGGCCAACCTGAGGCTCTCCAGCTGTTGCAAAACTACAACTCCCAGCATGCCCAGACTGTCCACAACTATCAGCCTACAGCAGGGCATGGTGGGAATTGAAGTTTTGCAACAGCTGGAGGGCCGCAGGTTGGCCAGCCCTGCTAGTCTAGTGTGTGCACGCATGTGCCTTGTAAATGGTAACAATCTGTAAAGTGCTATGGCATATGTTGGTGCCATAAAAGCAACATGTGAGATTTAGCTACTGCTATGCTTTGTGGTGTGTTACTGGTGCAGTATTCAAATCTCACTGTAAACGGTTTCCTTAATACTGTAACCATTGTTACTGTAACTGGTTAATTTATGAGAAAATACACTATTATTAACCTCCCTGGCGGTATGATTATGTCAGGAATTTTGTACCAAAAGTGGTACAATTTTTTGCATGGAAATTTGGTCAGGTGCAGGATCATCGCCGTTGTCACTTTCCAGATCAGTGTCAGATGACAAATCTCCCCACGACTCACTATCGCTCAGTTCTGCGAGCACCTCCGTGTCACTGTCGCTGTCACTCAACTGGTCCAAACACACTTTTGTAGTACAGTGGCGCTTTTTTGAAGCCATGTTATAAAAAAGCACAAATGGCAGTAAAATGGCAGGCAAGGGGCACTTTACAGTGATCAACTGTCAGATCTGAGGTGATACAGTGCAATCCTCTCAGATTACAATGTATAACCTCTTCTATGTGTGTTTGTCACTTTATAATTTAGAATTTCCAGCCCAGTTCCGCTCCCATGCACCGCAGGTGCTCGCAGGGAACGGAACCAGGAAGTCAGATGCCGGCCGGCCCTCTTGCCTGCGATCACAGCTGACAACTTTTCAATGTTACCCCGAGCGTGACTCGGGGTTACCGCCCCTGGCAGCGAAAATTAACCCCGAGTCACGCTCGGGAATACCGCTAGGAAGGTTAAGTACCACATTCGGATCTGAGGTCAGGAAGGAACACATGAATAAATGACAGCTGGGAACATGTCTGAACTGCTAAATCACCGCAATAAACAGAGATCAGACAATTTACAGACAGTCATTAAGTATAATAATTATCCTTTTTTTGTGACACATAAACTATTCTGCTGCATTTTATTAGACTTTTTATTCTGCTTAGTTTAAAGACGGTCAAATTAATTTTACATAAAAAAAACTAGATCATCCTCTTGTCCCCCCACCAAGGATTCCTTTGTGGGGGGACAATTCAAATTTTTCTGCCTGCCATCTCCTTCTTGGCATCTGGTGGTCACACAGAAATATATGCTAGCAGCCCTTCTCCAAAAGAGTACAGAGGCACAGCGTTGTCATCTGCAGCTACAACATTTATTGCTAAGAATTAGGCTTCATGCACATGGCAGTGTGCTGATCGTGCCCGTGCTGCGGACCACAAATTGCAGTCTGCGATGCACGGGCACCAGCCGTGTGCCTACCATCTGCGTACCCATTCACTTAAATGGGGTCCACGATCCGCATCCGATGGTCTGCACTGCAAAAAAATAGTGTATGCACTACTTTTTTGCGCTGCAGGCACGGACAGAAAACCCATGGAAGCACTCCATAGTGCTTCAGTGGGCTTCCGATTCATTCAAGCAATACGGCACAGACCTGCTACGGTCGTGTGCATGAAGCATTAACCTGAATATATCCAGGCTGCTGCAGAGCAAAGCAAGTCCAAGTTTTGTTTCTTTTGTCTCCGTTCTTTTTCTTTTTCTTTTAATACTACATGTTAAAACTAGTTTTTAGTTTCTGTTTTTTGAGGGATGGGGGAGGTTAACATTTCAGGATCATGTTGTTACATCTACTACTGCACAGCATTTTCCAAAATAATCTACTAGTATTAAAGTACTAAAGAGGACCTGCTGCAACTACTCACATATCTGTTTTACTAAATCAATTTATTCCCTATGCAATAACGATTCTGAAGCATCTTTTCATATAACTCTATATTGTTTAACTCGTTGTGGCGGTAGGCTCCTATCTGTAACCCAACGTATAAAAGCGCCGGGTCACACCGTGATCTGCCGAAGGCAAGTGCTGCCTCACATCGCTGTGACTGCCCTATCATTAGACCGCTGTGGTCACAGGGAGAACTCCCGAAGTCAGCAGGAGCGGCCAGGCTGTGATAGATCCTTGCAGCACCCTGCTACAAGGATCTATCACAGTGTTAAATGTAAAAGCCAGAAGGGAGTGTTTTTTCTTATGTTGGCTGTACAATTGACTGTAAGCTTGCAGGCTGTGAATTAACCCTTTTCTGACCCGACTGTGGCAGGAAGGGGTTAGTTAACTTAAAAAAAAATTTAAAAAGAGAAAAAAGAAGAAGCCAGATCTACTGGCGAAACGGCGTTGGGTCAGGAGTTGGCTGAGAGATCTTTGCACCATTCAGGGTATGTTTAATTGTGTTCCTTTGTGTTCCTTCCATCTTAAACCTCAGTCTCCACAATCGCCTCTGTTGCATTGTGTTTGGGGCGTTGCTGCTATGAGACTCTGAGGTATGCTCTTTCAGCTAGTATTCTTTTTCCCTGTATTTTTTTGCACTGATCTCCCGGCCTCTCCTTGGGTCCTGCTCCTCATCTGTGTGTCCCGCCTTGTGCTGCCTGTTTTATAATACATGTATGTACTGTTTATATATTTACAATAAAGCTTTTTGGATTTTCATACATACGAAAGTTAGTTTCATTTTTTTTGGTGATTATTATGACTCCTTGGGGGTCCGATGTTTTGATATCATTCTGTCCGGTTAATATTGGTTAACCTTGTGTGTAAAATATACAAATGCACGGATATTTTTTCATTTATAATTTATACCTTAGAGGAACAACATAAAAAAGTCACTTTGAAGGGGTTTAAAGTTTTTGCGCTGTGCAACAGTTTTCTGGCAGTACGGTGCCATAGAACCAGCCATAAAAAAATACACTCCAGTCTTTTAAAGCCTTGCGGCACGCCCTGCCAGTAGATTAATTACATAAATAGTGTCCATTTTCAGAGTACAAGTGTACGGTAATGCAATTAGAAATATTTTGTCTTGAAACCTATTGTAATAGAAAAAAAATTGATAAGAAAGAAAAAATCCTTTTTTTTTCCATAATGTTCACCGTTTTTCCTTAACCCTTTCTACCCCAGGCCAGTTTTCACCTTTTTGTCTAGGCCATTTTTTGCAAATCTGATGTGTCACTATATGTGGTAATAACTTTAAAGCGCTTTTACTTATCCAGGACATTCTGAGATCGTTTTCTCGTCACATATTGTACTTCATGACAGTGGTAAAATTGAGTCAAAAAATGTAATTTTTATTTATAAAAAAATACAAAATTTACCCAAGATTTGGAAAAATTTGCAAATTTGCAAATTTCTATTTCTCTACTTTTATAATAGATAGTAATACCTTCAAAAATAGTTATTACTTTACATTCCCCATATGTCTACTTCATGATTGGATCATTTTGAAAATGACATTTTATTTTTTTGGGACGTTAGAAGGCTTAGGGCTGTTTCACACGAGCGGATGCCGTGCGTGACATCCGCTCCGTGAATGACAGCCAAGACCCGATGCAGACTGCAGAAGCACGGAGCATTAACATGATTGATAATGCTCGATGCCTCTCTGTGATCTCATTACTACGAAATCACAGTGACAACTTTATCTCACTGTGATTTCGTAGTAAAGAGATCACAGAGAGGCACGGAGCATTATCAGTCATGTTAATGCTCCGTGCTTCTGCTGTCCGCATCGGGTCTTGGCTGTCATTCATGCAGCGGATGTCACGCACGGCATCCGCTCGTGTGAAACAGCCCTTAGAAGTTTAGAAGCAAATCTTGAAATTTTTCAGAAAATTTCCAAAACCCACTTTTTAAGGACCAGTTCAGGTCACTTTGTAAGGCTTACATAATAGAAACCACCCAAAAATGACACCATTTTAGAAACTACACCCCTCAAGGTATTCAAAACTGATTTTACAAACTTTGTTAACCCTCTAGGTGTTCCACAAGAATTAATGGAAAATGGAGATGAAATTTCACTTTTTTGGAAGAGTTTCCATTTTAATTTTAAAAAATTCCGCTAACAAAGCAAAGGTTAACAGCCAAACAAAACTCAATCATTTATTGCCCTGATTCTGTAGTTTGCAGAACCACCCCATATATGGTCGTAAACTGCTGTATGGGCACACGGCAGGGCGCAGAAGGAAAGGAACGCCATATGATTTTTGGAAGGCAGATTTCACTGGCATAATATTAAGCTGCCATGTGCCACACTTTTTGTGAGGCAAGGTAACAAAAAATAGCTGTTTTGGCATTGTTTTTATTTTTTGTTATTTACAACGTTCATCTGACAGGTTGGATCATGTGGTATTTTTATAGAGCAGGTTGTTACGGATGCGACAATACCAAATATGACTATTTTTTGTTTGTTTGTTTCAGTTTTACATAATAAAGCATATTCTGAAAGCCATAGTTTTTTTAAATTTTGGGCGACTGTCTTAAGTAGGGGCTAATTTTTTTCAGTATGAGATGACGGTTTGATTGGTACTATTTTAGGGTGCATATGACTTTTTGATCGCTTGGTATTATACTTTTTGTGATGTAAGGTGACAAAAAAAATTTTACACAGTTTTTATTTTTATTTTTTTACGGTGTTCACCTGAGGGGTTAGTTCATGTGATATTTTTATACAGCAGGTTCTTACGGATGTGGTGATCCCTAATATGTACACTTTTTAAATTTATTTAAGTTTTACACAATAACAGCATTTTTGAAACAAGAAAAATCATGTTTTAGTGTCTCCATATTCTGAGACCCATAGTTTTTTTATTTTTTGGACTATTGTCTTAGGTAGGATCTAATTTTTTGAGGGATAAGATGACGGTTTGATTGGTACTATTTTGGGTTGCATATGACTTTTTGATCACTTGCTATTACACTTTTTGTGATGTATTTTATTTTTTTCAGTGTTCATCTGAGGGGTTAGGTCATGTGGTATTTTATAGAGCAGGTTGTTATGGACACGCCGATACCTAATATGTCTACTTTTTATTTTTATTTTTTACATTTAACACAATAAAAGCATTTTGAAACAAAAAAAATATCATATATATGTAATGGCACCGGACGGGGTTAAAAGCAGAGTGTGCTTGGCGTGCATGCTGACCTGCATTCCCTGGATTTTGTGTGGCTGTCATGGCCCATGAACAGGTAGGAACTAGTGATAGGGACCACTCAAATGGAGGCAACCTTGACGCGGTGAGTGGCTTATTACGCTTTGGCCAAAATGTACACCAATGTCTCATCCAGCATGGAGGCAGGGCAGAATGCTGGATATAGAGTGCGATCACATTTGTATTCTCAGTTTGTAAAAAAAATATCATGTTTTAGTGTCTCCATAGTGTCTCTGAGAGCTATATATATATTTTTTTTTGGGGCAATTGTCTTAGGTAGGGGCTCATTTTTTGTGGGATGAGGTGACGGTTAGATTGGTACTATTTTGGGGGACATACGCCTTTTTGATCGCTTGGTGTTGCACTTTTAGTGATGTAAGGTAACAAAAAAAGGATTTTTTTGGCACCGTTTTTATTTTATTTTTTTGACGGTGCTCACCTGAGGGGTTAGGTCATGTGATATTTTTATAGAGACCGTAGATACGGACGCGACGATACCTAATATGTCAACTTTTATTTTTTTCACTTTTTTTTATTTATTTTTTGGGAAAAGGACGCTTTTTTTTTTTTACTTGAAACTTTAATTTTTTTGGTAAAACTTTTTTTTTTTTTTAACTTTTTTTAACTTTATTTTTTGTCCCACTCTTGGACTTCATCTTTTGGGGGTCTGATCCTCTTTACAATGCATTACAATACTTCTGTATTGTAATGCATTGGTTGTAAGGGTATTACCAGAGTAATACACTTACAGCCTGTTTCCTGTGAGATACAGGAGGCTGGATCTCACAGGGTTACATGGAAGGCAGCCACAATGCCTAAGGAATTGGGCATTGGGCTGCCTTCCCTGCCATCGGGTCCCCGTCACAGCAGCCCTGGGAACCCCGCACTTGCCGCGGTCTGTGTTTTTACTGATGCCGGCACATACAGCAGGGGTCCGGCTATCAGTGACTGCTGTACCCCGCTGCTGATCGGGTTGTAATAGTACAGCGCTGGTCAGCAAGTCACGTCCCGCTGCACCGTACTATTACGGCACTGGTCGGGAAGGGATTAAATATTTGACAATATTTCAAAACATATTTAAAAATATTATATCCATCAAAAAAATATTATATCCATAATCTAATGGCACAAAAGAAAGGTCTAAGGTGTCCCATGAAAAATAATATTAAATACATATAGGTTGGCTCAGAAATTAATCAGTTATTTGCAGTCAGATAGGCCCATTGCTACAACTGAAAAAATGGCCTAGTAAGGAAGGGGGATAAACATGCCGATAATGAAGTGGTTAATGAATCTACAACTGGGTGTTACCATTGGGAGATGTGTGCCTATATAGTGTGACAATGGCAGTACTAATTGGACAGTGTCAGACTGTGCAAGCACAACAGCCCCCCCCCCCCATTCACTTGAATGGGTCCACAAATCCGGAGATGCGTAATGTTGTGGAACGGAAGCACGGAGCAGAACCCTACGAACCCAAGGAGTGCTTCCGTAGGGTTTCGTCCCGTACTTCCGTTTCGCAAAAAGATAGAACATGTCCTATCTTTTTGCGGAACGGCCGTCGCGGACCCATTAAAGTGAATGGGTCTGCTATCCACTGCGGCTGCCCCACGGACTGTGTTCGTGCATTGCGGCCCGCAGCACGACCACGGGGTGCACACGTTCATTAACACTGGTCACACAACATGTGTTGGGGATAGCAGAGTAGCTATGATCCTATAGAAATAGCTATGATCCTATAGAATGGAATTGCTGCGCAGGTTTCAAAAAATCCAGCTGGATTAGTTTCTATGGGATCACTGCTACTCTGCTATCCTGGCTGTGACACATGTTGTGCGACCAGTGTCATTGTGTAGCTGTACCTTTAGGCCTCTTTCACACGGGCGTCATGTTTTTGGCCCGGATAAGATGCGGGTGTTTCGTGGGAAAAATCGCGAGTGCAAAACATTGTAATGCGTTTTACACGCGCGTGAGAAAAATCTGCATGTTTGGTACCCAAACCCGAACTTCTTCACAGAAGTTCGGGTTTTGGTTAGGTGTTGTGTAGATTGTATTATTTTCCCTTATAACATGGTTATAAGGGAAAATAATAGCATTCTTAATACAGAATGCTTAGTACAATAGGGCTGGAGGGGTTAAAAAAATAAAATAAATTTAACTCACCTTAATCCACTTATTCGCGCAGACTGGCTTCTCTTCTGTCTTCATCTTTGCTGTGCACAGGAAAAGGACCTTTGATGACGTCACTGTGCTCATCGCATGGTCCATCACATGATCTTTTACCATGGTGATGGATCATGTGACGGACCATGTGATGAGCGTAGTGATGTCACCACAGGTCCTTTTCCTATGCACAGCAAAGATGAAGACAGCAGAGAATCCGGGCTGCGTGAACAAGTGGATTAAGGTGAGTTAAATTATGTATTTATTTTTTTAACCCCTCCAGCCCTATTGTACTATGCATTCTGTATTAGGAATGATATTAATTTCCCTTATAACCATGTTATAAGGGAAAATAATAATGATCGGGTCTCCATCCCGATAGTCTCCTAGCAACCGTGCGTGAAAATCGCACTGCATCCGCACTTGCTTGCGAATGCTTGCAATTTTCACGCAGCCCCATTCACTTCTATGGAAAACACACAAAGAGTAGCATGCTGCGATTTTCACGCAACGCACAAGTGATGCGTGAAAATCACCGCTCATCTGCACAGCCCCATACAAATGAATGGGTCCGGATTCAGTGCGGGAGCAATGCGTTCACCTCACGCATTGCACCTGTTCTGAAATCTCGCCCGTGTGAAAGGTGCCTTAGGGTTTGTGCAGGATCCTAAAAATGTCATTTAATTGTGTAAACCTCATCTTGTCTCCTGCACAGCATAATAGTGTACCTGTGAACTTTTCCTGAACCTTTACTTCAATCTCCATGCTCCTGCTGTCCGCCATTGCTTACAACCCAAACTTCCAGGTTGTGGGTGTAGATGAGCAGCAGCCATAACACTTCCCATAGTGCCGTGCGCTGTAAGATCAGCCAGAAATGTAAACGCCTACTACACCCTTCCCTGAGCTGAAAACTCCGCCCACTACACCCGCCATCATCCCCTTGCTGACTCCTCCCACACAGTATCGACAGGCAGTGGACTCTGCCTACCCTGCTTGTGGATTGAGAGCATCGAGCAGCCCATTCCAATATCACGTGTCTGACTTCACAACCATTCGGACGGGGATTCTGATGGAGGGCATCACGGAAATCCTGGTTGTGATGTCAAAGGAAATCCAGTCTCCACAGAGGGCACAGTCACGTGACCACTCTCACGATCTCCGGAGTGAGACAGAAAAAATACTGCAAGTAGTGTTGAGCGAACTTCTGTTTTAAGTTCGGCGTCTAAAGTTCGGCTTCCGGTTAGCGGAGGATCCCGATATGGATTCCGAATTCCGTTGTGGTCCGTGGTAGCAGAATCAATAATCGGCCATGCTAACCGGACGCCGAACTTAAAACAGAAGTTCGCTCAACACTAACTGCAAGTACATTTGTAAGTTACAGGGCCTGGCAGAGGAAGTAAAGGGAAAAGGAAAAAATGTATACCTGGATAACTCCTTTAATAAAGTTCCAGTAGCAATAACTGAGGAAGAAAGCTATATGAAAAGTACCTCTGAATTTGTTATTGCACCGGGAAAACTGATATCTCAGGAGTGGCAAAAGGTCCAGTTTAACAACAGTAGATTGCAGGAGGCAACTTGAAAAGTTCATTATTAAGATACATATTGTGTGAGCTATTGTTTGTCCCCTTAGTTGCAATGCCTTGCAAAAGTATTCACTCCCGTGTTTTTTTTCCCTGTTTTGTTACATTTCAACCTAGAATTAAATGGATCATTGGGGGTTTATACAATTTGATTTATACAAAATGCCAAAACCTTTGAAGGTGCAAAATATTTTAAGATGTGATATGAACAATAAAAACAAAAAAGAGAAATTGAATGTGCATAAGTATTCACACCCTGAAAGTCAATACTTCATGGTGCCACTTTTTGCTGCATGTCTCTTGGGCTAAATCTTTATTAGCTGAAGACACCTAGACGATGGGATTTTTCCCATTCTTCTAGGCAAAACTTAAGTTATATGAAATGTATTAGCACACTGTAGTTTCAAGTCACGCCACATGATCTCAATTGGAATGAGGTCTGGGTTTTTATCAGGCCATTTTAATGTGTACCTTTAGCGGTATGTTTATGGTCATTGTCCCGCTGGAAGGTGACCTCCGTCCCAGTCTTGTATCGCTGGCACACTGAAGCAGGTTTTCCACAAGAATTGCCCAGTATTTTCTAGTCCCTGCCAGCATGACGCTGCCACTACCATGCTTCACTGTACGAATGCTGTTCTTGGGGTGACAGAAGACTGTTCTCTGGTCAGGTGACATAATCATGGGGTACACTCTGTGTGGTGCAAACCTAGCACTTTCTATGGGCCAGATTTATCATGACTGACAGCTCATTCCACTTTCACATATGGCTAAAGTCAGTTTTAGCCAAGTCAGATTTCTGATCGGCCCTTTAAGACTGTAATAAATGTGGTTTGACGGTAGCAGTTTATCCGTCAGTAAGCAGCTTTACAAAAGTCGCACATCTTTACGAAAAAGTCTCACGTTTTTTAAGAAAAAGTCGCATGCTCTTATTAAAAAGTCTCAAAAGATAAGCATGGTCCTCACTGGAGTGAAATTGCGCATTTTTTTGTGACTTTTTTAATAATCCCAATAGTAAATCTGTCTAGAGATTTATTTACATAAGAAAACACGCCCACTTTCAGAAAACTGGCGAGCATAGTGCAGAGCAGAAAAAAGTCGCAAATTTGTGCGCAGTTTTAGCTTTTGGGACTTTTTTGGGGACTTTTTCACTCCATTATTCTGACCTGAGCTAATGATAAATCTGGCCCAATATCTTTATACTTACATGAAAGATTCCTCTGCAGGGTGATACTGTATAAAACAACTATTAGGCTACTTCTGCACTTCGCTCCAGCAATCCAGCAGAGGAGCAGCCTTCTGGAGTTCTCCAGATTCGGCCTAGCCAGATACGACAGTTCAACACCAGAGCCCCTTGACTATAATGGGAGCAAAGCCGGACAAAGACTGTTGAGTGCAGCGTTTTTTGTCTAGACATTTATTCTGGTGAGTGGCCAGATTCCCGCCGGATCCCATTATAGTCTATGGGCTCCACTTTGCTATATTGTTATCATTGTTAACACACATATCAAACAAAACCATAAAGCCCCAGTGATAAATCTGGAGTGAAACTCTTTAACCCCTTAGTGACCAAGCTTGTTTGGGCCTTAATGACCAAGCCAAATTTTGGAAATCTGACAGCTTAGAATAACTTTGTAACGGTTTTGCACATCAAAGTAATTCTGACATTGTTTTCTCGTCACATATTGTACTTTACTTAGGTGGTAAAATTCTACTGATAAAATATGCGTATCTTTATTAAAAAAGTGAAAATTTGTAAAAATTGGCACATTTTCCTATTTTCAACCGCAATATTTCACATACATACATAAATACTATTCAATATTTTTATCAGAAATATATTTCCACATCTTTACTTTATTTTGGCTGCACTTACAATTTTTTTTTACTTTTTTTATTTTATTTAGGAGACTTAACATTTTAACATAAATTTTAAAATTTTTGAAGTACATATTTTTTCCTGCAACAAGCCAAGTTTGCAGAGGCTTATAAGTGTTAGAATAATAGAACCCCCCAAAAGTGAACCCATTTTAAAAACTAGGCTCCTTAACGTATTTATCTATGGGTGTAATGAGTTTTTTGACCCACTAGTTTTTTAACCCCTTAAGGATTCAGCCCTATTTCACCTTAAGGACTTGGCCATTTTTTGCAAATCTGACCAGTGTCACTTTAAGTGCTGATAACTTTTAAACACTTTGACTTATCCAGGCCATTCTGAGATTGTTTTTTCGTCACATATTGTACTTCATGACACTGGTAAAATGAAGTAAAAAAATGCATTTTTATTTTAAAAATTTCCAAGTTTCAATTTCTCTACTTTTATAATACATAGTAATACCTCCAAAAATAGTTATTACTTTACATTCCCCATATGTCTACTTCATGTTTGAATCATTTTGGGAATGATATTTTATTTTTTGGGGATGTTACAAGGCTTAGAAGTTTAGAAGCAAATCTTGAAATTTTTCAGAAATTTTCAAAAACCCAATTTTTAGGGACCAGTTCAGGTCTGAAGTCACTTTGCGAGGCTTACATAATAGAAACCACCCAAATATGACCCCATTCTATAAACTACACCCCTCAAGGTATTCAAAACTGATTTTACAAACGTCGTTAACCCTTTAGGTGTTCCACAAGAATTAATGGAAAATAGAGATACAATTTCAAAATTTCACTTTGGCAGATTTTCCATTTTAATAATTTTATGTAATAATATGTATACATTTTTTTTTATTTATGTAAGTTTTACACAATAATATCATTTTTGAAACAAAAAAAATTATGTTTTAGTGTCTCCACATTCTGAGTCCAAGTTTTTTTATTTTTTGGGCGATTGTCTCAGGTAGGGGCTCATTTTTTGCGGGATGAGGTGACGGTTAGATTGGTACTATTTTGGTGGGCAAACGCCTTTTTGATCGCTTGCTGTTGTACTTTTTGTGATGTAAGGTGACAAAAAAAATGGTTTATTTAGCTTTTTTTTTTTTTTTTTACGGTGTTCATCTGAGGGGTTAGGCCATGTGATATGTTTATAGAGCTGGTCGATACGGACATGGCGATACCTAATATGTCTACTTTTTTTTTCCCTATTTTTTTTAACTTTATTTGGGGAAAATGACGTTTTTGTTTATTTTTACTTGAAACTTTTAATTTTTGGGGGGGAAACTTTATTTTTTCGACTTTTTTTTTACTTTATTTTTTCGACTTTTTTTTTGTCCCACTTTGGGACTTCAACTTTTGGGGTCTAATCCCTTTTACAATGCATTCCAATACTTCTGTATTGGAATGCATTGGCTGTATGAGTAATACTGTGTGTATTACTCATACAGCTTCCGGCCTGTGATATCCAGGGGGCTGGATCTCACAGGCTCGTCACCGGAAGGCAGCGCAATGCCTTCCTTAGACATCGCGCTGCCTTCCATGCCATCGGGTCCCCCCTACAGGCGCATGGGGACCCGATGGCACCGCCACCCGCCGGTGAAGGTAAAAGTCGCAAACCGCAGGTCTGAATTGACTTGCGGTTTGTGGCGATCGCCCGGCGTTGTGACAGGATGCCCGCTGAATGATTTCAGCGGACATCCTGTTGCGATTAACCCCCGCCGCAATCGCGATTTAAAGTTAAGACGTACTGGTACGTCCTGAGTCCTTAAGGACTCGGGAAATAGGGCGTACCGGTACGTCCTAAGTCCTTAAGGGGTTAAAGAAATTAATGCTAAGAAGGTGAAAAAAAATTTAAATTTTCATTTTTTTACACAAAAGTATTAATTTAAAGACATATTTTTCCTACAGACTACATTATTATTGGTCCCTGATGGTTACTGTGCTGAAGGCAGATCTTCAGCACAGTAACCAGTGCGCATGTCTGCGCCATTTTATTTATTCTTTTAATTAGATGTGGGGGGGGGGCGCCCTAATAACTTTATTTAAACATATCTAGGCCATATTGCTGAGGGACCCGATCGGGGCATAATTTGAACTTCTCTCTCCTCTCCTGAGGAGAGAGACCTTACTGTGAGCAGCGGCGGTTGGCTTTCAGTCTGCGCATGCGCCATCTTTCTTGAGGGTAAGGGGTGAGGATCGGGACCCAGCTTAGGCCCAGAAGCGCTGGGGGACCCAATCGCTGCACCGGAGACTTTCTCCCTCCTCTCTTACATGAGAGGAGGGAGAAAGTTTAGTGCAGGCAGCTCCGCTGCTGGCATTTTCTGTGATCGCAGTGATAAAGTGTATCACGGCGATCACGTGATCAGAGACCGCTTGTCACGGTCTCTGATCACTGCCCCGAGACCTCAGCTACCTCCGGTAGCTGCGGCACGGCGCTACAGCGATTGATTTTATCGCTAACTTGGGCTGAAGTGCCGCCGTAAAAAGGCGGCGCTCCAGCCCAAGGCCCCTTAGTGACCGCCGTAAAAACACGTATGGGTGGTCACTAAGGGGTTAAAAGCTAATCATGCCGACTAAAATTTAAAAATGTAAATGTAAAGTTGCTAAATGTTTGCTCAAGGAACCCAAAAACCCCTATTTTGTGACTTTTTGAAGCCAGAATTCTGGAGTGCAGGGTGGTATAAATTTCCCCCTATATGTATATCAGTCAGAGGCCCTGATGTATCATACCTTCAACTCCAGAATTCTGGAATCAAAAAGTCGCTTGCGCAAAATTTATGCGATTGCATTTTTTTTTTTTTTACTTTTTACACTCACTTGTGCACAATTTTGCGACTTTTTGCATGTGTACACCTCACTCACTCCAGTTTTGTAATATGGGTGGAAAAGTCAGCGTGGTGAGCTATGCTAATGAGTTTCACTCCAGATTTATCATTGAGACTTTTTTTTAAAGTCGCAATCTCACTCCCGGAGGAGGGTGGAGTACGAATACTGGAGTAGCTTCTCTAGACAGAAGTGTTAGGTTTAAGGACAAGCCAAATTTATCAAACAAGATGCACCATTTGATAAATGTGGCACAAAGTACTCCAATACTGACTGAAGCAAAACTGACTTCAAATATTCTCCTAATGATAAATTCCCCCCATAGTCTTGTAAACATGGAAACCAATGAGGTAGGTAGTGAGTGAGGGATTGTTCAGATGCTTTCAATGTGGTATGTGAGCTATGCCAATTAGTTATTGAACCCTCTGATGAGTGTGCTCTGTACAACTGGGTCACCACTAAAAGTGTGACCAAACATTCCTTCCATGGCAGCTCAATATTGTCCTGCAGTCACACAGTGACTTCACTGTGCGGTGAAGATGCATCCAACAAAGGGTTAAATGAACCCGACATTCACACTTCTGTCATGTGATATGTGCAATGCAGAATCAGTGCCCTGTCTTATCTTGTCCAAAATGAAGTTGAGAGAAGCAGCCACAGCGACATGACTCTGCAGCGTGCCATAGTCCCTTCTAGTGACTGCCAAGAATTCCTCACAGGTCTGCTTCAGTAAATATTGTCCTGTTCCTCATTTATTCCTCCTAGAAATGTTTGAACAAGTTGACAAATGTGATGCCTTACCACCCTGCTTCTCAAAAGGGTGTGCCTTACACACTGACAATGCCCAATCAGTGTTAACCCCAACTGACTGATAAAACTGTTGGGGGAAAACAGAGGAACAGCAGTAAGCAGAGTTCTACGGTAGGAAAAGATTATTCAGAATTGTTAGTCTAATATGAATACAACTGAGGTGACAAATCTGCTTTGTTCAGTCCCTTTAAAGGGATTGTCCGCTTTTTTATCCTCAGGATAAGGCCTCTTGCACACGACCATATGCCCTCCAAGATATACGGTCCGTGAGCATATGAGTGCGGGAGAATAGTCCCGCGGGCGTACCGACGTGCACAGCATCATTGTAATCTATGATGCTGTGAGTTCCCGTGCGCATGATCAATGCCGCTCACGGACCGTATATCTCGGAGGGCATACGGTCGTGTGCAAGAGGCCTAAGTCATCAATATCAGATGGTGGGGGGCCAACACCCCCACCGATCAGCTGTTTGAAAAGAATGTGCTGCTTGTTGCAACTGCTTCAGTAAGCAAGTGTACTTCACTTCAGTAGGATAGCTCTGCAGTATTCACTTGAATGGGAAGGAGCCGTCCCATAGAAGTGAATGGGGATGGCTTAGTTGTAAATACAACTGTTCACCACTGCGGTTGCGACGGCGAGCAGGTAAATTGTGAAGAGAAGGCAGCACTGCTTTCTCTTCAAACGGCTGATCGCTGGGGGTGCTGGGAGTCGGAACCTGCTAATCAGATATGGATGACCTATCCTAAGGATATTTCATCAATAGAAAAAAGAAGGTTCCTTTAGCTAGCTGACAGTTGAGGTACTCCGTAATCGGCCGTTACCGTGGTGGGAGATGGTCGCCACCTGATTATTTCCACTGTCCCCCGCAAAAAGTATTAGGCAGTGCACAATATGAAAGAAATTCAATAGTTTTCAGTTTAATGCTTTTCTAGACAGAGAAACTATGTCTTCCATATTCCCCGATACGGCACATATTGGCCACACAAAATCATTTGACTACAATGAAATATAGCACTTTTATCTCACTGAGGGAATCCGTGACACCTACTGTAATTGTGAGCACAGTTTTAAAATGACATGCATGTACATGAACGCACATAAATGTTCAAATGGGTTCTTCATAATCGCGGTCATCTCGTGACAAGCCGTCACATGCCAGAGAACCTTGGATATGAACACTTTGAAGAAGTAACCAGATAGTCTAAACTGGAGGGACCCTGGTGGCACATTGCAATAAGAACAGCAGAAATGGACAGGCGAAATATGAGGAAAGGGCTTCTATGCGCATCACCCCCCATACTAATAGAGCATTGTACTTGGGGAGGTGGCCACAAACATTAGTCCTGATCTCATCAAAATGGATTCATACTGTAGTCCGATGAAAGACGTTTGTCCGTCGCTAAACATGCATGGCCAATATGGACTTAGGCTGGGTTCACATCACAATTTAGATCTACGTCTAACGTATACTTTGGGGGAAAAAGGATGCAAAAGCAAAGTACACTAGGCTTTTCCATCCTGCAGAGTCCGGCAGAAAAATGTATACAGTAACGCATACAATGGAACCCTATGGCAGGGATCAGCAACCTTCGGCACTCCAGCTGCTGTGAAACTACAACTTCCAGCATGCTAACATGCTTGGCTGCTCTTCTAACTCCCATAGAAGTGAATGAAGCATTCTGGGAGTTGTAGTGCCGGAGGTTGCCGATTCCTGCCCCATGGTGACAAATGCCAGTGTATGACATCCGTCTGAGGCATCCGTTTATCGTATGCACGTTTTTACATCACAAAATTGTGCTAAAGACCGATTTAGAGGAGTATGGTATTTAAAGATATAAAGCTGATGACAATCATTTTCATACATTATTATCCTGTACAAATTTACTCGCTAAGGCTAGTTTCACATATGCGGTAAGCGATCGAGCAGACTGTTTTGGCAGGGGTCAGCCTGCTAGAGCTCTCTGGATCCCGCACTGCCGGACGGTACTGGAATGCCCACTGGCCCCATTAACTATAATGGGGTCCAGCTGAAATCCGGCCGCTAACCAGCAAATATGCAGAGAATCGTCCGGACTTAAATCACTGCATATTTGATGGGTAGCCGGACCCCATTATAGTTAATTCTAGTACTGTCCGGATCCAGAGAGCTCCAACAGAATGCCGAAACAGCCTGCCAGATCTCATACCGCACATGTGAAACTAGCCTAATCGAGGATTGTTCACTGTATTTCGACAGCAAAGATTTACATAAAACACGCTTGTTCTTACATCGGTCACATCGGTGAATAACAAGAACCATAAAATGTTAATTTATTTGTTCTCATAAACAATTGTATAGGTGATGAAGAAGCAGTACAATCATTCAGTCATTACATCCATCTACACTACACTACACGTATCATTAGTGCCCCAATTGGAACAACCGTCTACTCGTCTATATGCGCCTTATGACCGTGTCCACGACATGCTCTTTCATCAGATTAGAAATATAAACAAACGGCATTGGGCGCTCTCAGCGTCTTGACACAGCAGAGTAATCCATGTACAGTAGAGGTGTCAGCACCGCAGTCAAACTTCACTTTATTCCAAAGCAATTCCAATTCACGAACAGTACCAATGGTCTCAATACATATAAGAAGGGCAATCACTGAAAACTGCTCCAAGACAACGCGTTTCAGATCAAATTATCCTTTTCCGCAGCCGAGCTTTGGAGCAGTTTTCAGTGAGTGCCCTTCTTATATGTATTGAGAGCCTTGCTACTGTTCATGGTGAATGAGTTGGAATGGCTTTCACCAGATTGTTGTGCAATCATTATTCAGCCATCAATCTACTCCAATCATGTATAGCCACCTCCAGGGTACGGCCACACGGTCAGGTTTCCTGATGCAGTTTTGGAAGCCAAAATAAGAAGAGGATCATAAATGGAGAGGAAGTATAAAGGACAGACATGACTATTTTAAATTCACTCCTGGTTTTGGCTTCCAAAACTGCATGCAGAAACCTGACCCTGTGACTGTACCCTTCAGGTGGATTTACATGGGCAGATAATCAGAAAACATCTGTTCCTGCAAACGCTCTTTCCTGATAATCTGCCCATCTAAATGTGCTACCAATCACCCGATGAACGAGCAAAAGGCTTGCTTATCGCATGATCCTGTCGTTCGTGCAGGCATATCAATCATTGTTTCTGGGCAGCAGATTGTGCGGTCTAAACGTCAATCTGCCGCCTAGAAACAATGATTCTATATGGAGACAAGCAATCGCAAAAGCAATCCCTGGTCCTCATACTGTGAAGGAATACAGTGGTCTCCTTCACTGAGCGAAAACCCGGCTGTCGGAACGCATCTTTCCCCACAATCGGCTGTAACATCGGGACGTGTAAACCGACCTTTACGGAGCTAACACCCAAAGGAATTATATCAGAACAAGCACTGTTCATTCCACTCACACTGTAAGAGATCAGGAACTGTTTGCTAATCCCCATAGGCACTCAGCAGGACTGCATCCAGCACACCCACAATCAACATGGTTTCCAAATACCCAGGCACCGGACCCCTACTTATATACTATAGAAGTCCCTCAGATGCCACCAAATCAGGTGTATGACAAAGGACTCTCCACTGCAAAAGCTACTGGGAGCAGCAGAGCCTCCAGCAGAAAGAAACAACCCAACTTTTGACATCACACAACAGATCTTGGAGAACACTTTACAATGGTCCCATGGGCAGGTTTGGGGACATCATTTGCCCCCTGTGTCCGGCACAGTGACCAGTACTTGGCAGTAGAAGAGTCATTATTACAGCACTCTGAGCCATAGTCAAAACGTGTTGAGATGTGGCAGAGACTGCAGTTTCTCGTGCAGGTTGCCCCCTCGCCCTGTGGCCATCTCTACTCCCTGCAGCCACTCAGTGCACTTCCTGAGGAGCCCCTCGTCGGCGTCCCTGAGAAAGCACTCCTCCTCATACTCCATGTCATCGTAGCGATGCTGATCGTTCAGCAGGGAGATCTTCACCAGCTCCCTGACATCTGGAGGCGATCTCTGCACACAGCTCCTCGGGCACCGTCCACTGGCGCTGGCGAAGATCCTCCTGGGGTTGGCACTGCGCTGCTTATCCAGGTTCCTCTTCTGGATGACTAGGATGGCCTCTGGGGTGAGGCGCAGGGAGAAGGGCGCCTCTTGCTGTGGTTTAGGGGACGCCGCGGGGCGCTCATGCTGGCCAGTGTGCTGCTTGAGTGGCGGTCTTTTGCCCGGGTGAGGGGGGTCTCTGGGCATCTCTCTCCTGGCCCTGGGTGGGGGCTGTATCACACTTTCATAGGAGCGAGTCATCCCCTTGGGCACCTGCTCCAGAAACCGCCGCACTGGGTGGACAGGGTCTGAGTGCTGCTGCCCTGCTATCGCCTTCAGTCTCCTCAGCGTCGCCGATGGCCAGGAGTTGGACAGATCCTCCTTGCTCATGGAGATCCCCTTGAAGTCTCCCAGCGCTGGATGCTGAGTAGATGCTCTCTTCTCTGAGACTTTGCTGTGCTGAGACCTGTGAGGAAGGAGCCCCGGCAGATGCTGCGGGATGGGAGGAAGAGACATGTCTGTTGTCGTTACCAGCTCGCCGTATGATTGATGGCCATTAAACAATGCCTATTAAGACTGGCGGACTTCCTGCGAGCCTCAGCTGATTCACCGCACTCATGTCTCCTGACACAACAGGTCGAGCAGGTCCTGCCTCCCGCCATGTCCCCGCCCGCACAGCTCCATAGAGACTGCACAGACATGAGGGAGTCCATGTGCTCGGCCGCAGCGAGGACCTGCATAGGGATGGAGGAGATAAACAGCATCTCAGCTGAGCTTGCCCTGAGACATTGTCCTGACCAGTGTAGAGCTGGACATGAGCAGCACTGAGACCTTGTCCTGGCCAGGGTACAGCTGGCCATAGACACCAGCAGCCCTGAGACCTTGTCCTGACCAGTGTAGAGCTGGCCATGGACATGAGCAGCCCTGAGACCTTGTCCTGACCAGTGTAGAGCTGAAGTATGTATCCACTGGACTCTGGGGTCGAGTGGAGGGTGGACCATAGGCGCAAAACACAACCAGAGTTTGTTTCAAACCAATAGGTTTTTTTAATTGTTTGTTGAACAAAAACAATTAAAAAAACCTATTGGTTTGAAACAAACTCTGGTTGTGTTTTGCGCCTATGGTCCACCCTCCACTCGACCCCAGAGTCCAGTGGATACATACTTCATACACTGACCCGGACGGCGGCCTGGCCCCCGCCAAAGGTGAACACGGACGTAACCGGCAGCACCAACCAGCAACACCTAAACCACTCCTACTCGCCTCCAGTATAGTTGCACCGAACATTAGGTGCAACAACAACAGGTGAGCAGTACCACTATCCTGTTTTTGGAAGCTTGTTCTGAACCTACTCACCCTATGAGCGCCTATTTCCTCCTCTGGCCACTTCTTACAGTGTAGAGCTGGACATCGACATGAGCAGCCCTGAGACCTTGTCCTGACCAGGGTACAGCTGGCCATAGCCACCAGCAGCCCTGAGACCTTGTCCTGACCAGTGTAGAGCTGGCCATGGACATGAGCAGCCCTGAGACCTTGTCCTGACCAGTGTACAGCTGGACATGGACATGAGCAGTCCTCAGACCTTGTCCTGATTAGTGTAGAGCTGACCATGGACATGAGCAGCCCTGAGACCTTGTCCTGATCGGGGTACAGCTGGCCATAGACACCAGCAGCCCTGAGACCTTTCCCTGACCAGTGTAGAGCTGGCCATGGACACAAGCAGCCCTGAGACCTTGTCCTGACCAGTGTAGAGCTGGACATGGACATGAGCAGCACTGAGATCTTGTCCTGACCAGGGTACAGCTGGCCATAGACACCAGCAGCCCTGAGACCTTGTCTTGACCAGTGTAGAGCTGATAGTGGATAGCGATGACTCCAAAGTCTAGAGGGGTTCACTGAAAAACAGTGGACCGAAAAAGACTGGTCAGTGTGTAACCCTCATTAGAAGCGGCAAATCTCAAGGAAATAAGAAAGGAAAAAATTGATAAATGGGCTAACTAGGTGTCAGAAAAGCGTGATTGAAAATCTAATTACTGACAGCTTGGTGGTGTAACATACAGGAAGTAATACCTATAGTGAAGGGGGTAACCCAAAGATGTAGAAATAGTGTCAAGT
The DNA here is from genome assembly GCF_905171765.1 of Bufo bufo. Classification (NCBI taxonomy): domain Eukaryota; kingdom Metazoa; phylum Chordata; class Amphibia; order Anura; family Bufonidae; genus Bufo; species Bufo bufo. Next base: position 409,944,479 of record NC_053392.1, read on the forward strand.
TAAAAATCTGTCACTATTTAATAGGTGATAAAAGAAATGACTGGTATATCACAGTGGCAGTGATAAAAAATATATTAAACATATTATTAAAAACTTAAATTGCTCAGCGTATATAAGTATTTACTCACTTCACAGGGGGGTGGCCTGCTGGATAAACTCAAGACACCAGCAGGATCCAAAAAAAAAGCCCTAGTCAGAATCGCCTGTAGAATCTCAAATGCTGATGGTTGCCCAGTGTGGAAGAAAAGGCTCCACTTCGGTATTATTAATGAAGAATTCAGCTTCTTTAATGCAGATAATAGACTCAACGCGTTTCGGGGTGAGCAAACCCCTTCATCAGTAGCAAAGACATAAAATCAGTAGAAAGTTTTTTTTAGTGAGTTGGTTACCTGGTGGGCCTGTAAAAAGACCGCCAGAAAACAGGTGTTAGGCGTTTTCCGAGGCAGAGGCTGAGCATGTGGGACGCCGTTTGTGCCATGCATGCTGTTGCCGGTGGCAACGTGGTGGCTAGTGTGTGCACTTCCTCTTTAAGTTGTAGCCTTCCCCTGTCTGGTGCTGTAATGGTTAACCCCCTGATTGGGTGTGGTCACTAGGTGCTTCTTATACCTGTGGCCTTTGGCCAGGAGTCAGTTGTACTCCAGCCTTGGTGTGTGCTGGAGTTATGCTCCTTGTCTGGATGTTCCATCTTCCTGTGTGAGGGCCACCTAGTGGTACATCGATGTTTCCCATTAGGTGGCCCTCACACAGGAAGATGGAACGTCCAGACAAGGAGCATAACTCCAGCACATACCAAGGCTGGAGTACAACTGAATCCTAGCCAAAGGCCACTGGTATAAGAAGCACCTAGTGACCACACCCAATCAGGGGGTTAACCCTTACAGCACCAGACAGGGGAAGGCTACAACTTAAAGGGGAAGTGCACACACCAGCCACCACGTTGCCACCGCCAAAGCCAAGACACTGCCATCACATGCCATAAAAGCAACACGTTGCCACAGGCAACCGCAAGCATGGCACAAGTGTCACGGCGCACACAGCAAAGGCCGTGACACATGAGCAGCCTTGAGACCTTGTCCTGATCAGTGTAGAGCTGGCCTCAGACATGAGCAGCCCTGAGACCTTGTCCTGACTAGTGATGAGCGGCAGGGGTCATATTCGAATTTGCGATATTTCGCAAATATTTTGTAGAATATTCGGCGAATATTTGTGAATTCGAATATTCGTGATATTATACGATTTTTTTTACTCAAAAAAGTCGACAAGGTAATGATCGCATAATATGCAAATTTTTCATAATGCAAATTTTCGTAATGCTAATTTTTATCGCAAATTTTTCAATTGACGAGCAAAAACATGATTCCTCCCTGCTTCTTGCTTGTGGGCCAATGAGTCATAGTACTATATCGAATATACCGTATTTTTCGCTTTATAAGACGCACCGGAGGGACCGCACGATACATTCATAGTGAGTACTGATGCAGGCGATTAGGATAGTAAAGTTTATCAAAAGGAGAGCGATTTACGGTATAAAGGATTAATGAAAGATTTTACATACAAAGAGACTTCTGTGCGCGGGGCCCGGTGTACTACAGTGACTGCATCTGGCCCCGCTGTGAGTTGCCTCCAGCCCCTCCTCCCTCCCCGCACTGTGACTGATGTATCGCCGGCCACGCTGTGCAGCATAGCGGCCGGCGATATATCAGTGTCAGCTAGTTTATCAAAAGGAGAGTGATTGATTCAGGATTAAAGAAATATTTTACATACAAAGAATAAAGTACTGTAATGCTGTGAAACATAGGGCCATGAGGGGGACCAGCATAAGATGCTATATGTGTGTCACCCACACATATAGCATCTTATGCTGGCCCCCCTCATGGCCCTATGTTTCACAGCACACATCCCCCATAACAGTGCATCATCCATAGATCCCCCCCATAACAGTGTGTCATCCACAGATCCCCCATAACAGTGCGTCATCCACAGAGCCCCATAACAGTGTCATCCCCAGACCATTAGTTCAAAATCCACCAAAAGCACACCTTTTGGTTCAAAATATTTTTTCTCTAATTTTACCTCCTCAAAAACCTAGGTGCATCTTATAATCAGGTGAGTCTTATAAAGCGAAAAATACGGTATTCGTTTTTTCGAATATTCGTAATATTCTGAAACAAGAATATATAGCAATTCAGCGAATATTCAAAAAAAAATAATGTAGAGCAATATAGTGCTAGAAGTTTTTTTTTTTAATAGTTGTAATTTTTTGCCAATCTGAACTTCAGATGACAAAAAAATTACAACTATTATACAAAGAAGATTATAACACTATATTAGCTAAATTGCTCTACAGGTTCTTCTCAAAAAATTAGCATATTGTGATAAAGTTCATTATTTTCTGTAATGTACTGATAAACATTAGACTTTCATATATTTTAGATTCATTACACACAACTGAAGTAGTTCAAGCCTTTTCTTGTTTTAATATTGATGATTTTGGCATACAGCTCATGAAAACCCAAATTTCCTATCTCAAAAAATTAGCATATCATGAAAAGGTTCTCTAAACGAGCTATTAACCTAATCATCTGAATCAACTAATTAACTCTAAACACCTGCAAAAGATTCCTGAGGCTTTTAAAAACTCCCAGCCTGGTTCATTACTCAAAACCGCAATCATGGGTAAGACTGCCGACCTGACTGCTGTCCAGAAGGCCATCATTGACACCCTCAAGCAAGAGGGTAAGACACAGAAAGAAATTTCTGAACGAATAGGCTGTTCCCAGAGTGCTGTATCAAGGCACCTCAGTGGGAAGTCTGTGGGAAGGAAAAAGTGTGGCAGAAAACGCTGCACAACGAGAAGAGGTGACCGGACCCTGAGGAAGATTGTGGAGAAGGACCGATTCCATACCTTGGGGGACCTGCGGAAGCAGTGGACTGAGTCTGGAGTAGAAACATCCAGAGCCACCGTGTACAGGCGTGTGCAGGAAATGGGCTACAGGTGCCGCATTCCCCAGGTCAAGCCACTTTTGAACCAGAAACAGCGGCAGAAGCGCCTGACCTGGGCTACAGAGAAGCAGCACTGGACTGTTGCTCAGTGGTCCAAAGTACTTTTTTCATGTATTGCATGTCATTCGGAAATCAAGGTGCCAGAGTCTGGAGGAAGACTGGGGAGAGGGAAATGCCAAAATGCCTGAAGTCCAGTGTCAAGTACCCACAGTCAGTTATGGTCTGGGGTGCCATGTCAGCTGCTGGTGTTGGTCCACTGTGTTTTATCAAGGGCAGGGTCAATGCAGCTAGCTATCAGGAGATTTTGGAGCACTTCATGCTTCCATCTGCTGAAAAGCTTTATGGAGATGAAGATTTCATTTTTCAGCACGACCTGGCACCTGCTCACAGTGCCAAAAGCACTGGTAAATGGTTTACTGACCATGGTATTACTGTGCTCAATTGGCCTGCCAACTCTCCTGACCTGAACCCCATAGAGAATCTGTGGGATATTGGGAAGAGAAAGTTGAGAGACGCAAGACCCAACCCTCTGGATGAGCTTAAGGCCGCTATCGAAGCATCCTGGGCCTCCATAACACCTCAGCAGTGCCACAGGCTGATTGCCTCCATGCCACGCCGCATTGAAGCAGTCATTTCTGAAAAAGGATTCCCGACCAAGTATTGAGTGCATAACTGAACTTAATTATTCGAAGGTTGAGTTTTTTTGTATTGTATTCTTTTATTGGTCGGATGAAATATGCTAATTTTTTTAGATAGGAATTTTGGGTTTTCATGAGCTGTATGCCAAAATCATCAATATTAAAACAAGAAAAGGCTTGAACTACTTCAGTTGTGTGTAATGAATCTAAAATATATGAAAGTCTAATGTTTATCAGTACATTACAGAAAATAATGAACTTTATCACAATATGCTAATTTTTTGAGAAGAACCTGTATATTCGTATTTTTTTTGAATATTCGCTATATTGCTATATATTCTTGTTTTAGAATATTACGAATATTCGAAAAAACTAATATATTCTATATAGTGCTATATATTAGTTTTTTTGAATATTCATCATTTTTCCCATTTAAAGTCATGATTTCTCCCTGCTTCTTGCTTGTGGGCCAATAAGTCATTGACTCACAAGCAAGAAGCAGGGAGGAATCGTGTTTTTACTCGGCAATTGAAAAATTTGCGATAAAAAATATTGAATATTCGAAATTACGAATATACACTCACCTAAAGAATTATTAGGAACACCATACTAATACGGTGTTGGACCCCCTTTTGCCTTCAGAACTGCCTTAATTCTATGTGGCATTGATTCAACAAGGTGCTGATAGCATTCTTTAGAAATGTTGGCCCATATTGATAGGATAGCATCTTGCAGTTGATGGAGATTTGAGGGATGCACATCCAGGGCACGAAGCTCCCGTTCCACCACATCCCAAAGATGCTCTATTGGGTTGAGATCTGGTGACTGTGGGGGCCATTTTAGTACAGTGAACTCATTGTCATGTTCAAGAAACACATTTGAAATGATTCGAGCTTTGTGACATGGTGCATTATCCTGCTGGAAGTAGCCATCAGAGGATGGATACATGTTCTCTTTCTGTTTACGCCAAATTCGGACTCTACCATTTGAATGTCTCAACAGAAATCGAGACTCATCAGACCAGGCAACATTTTTCCAGTCTTCAACAGTCCAATTTTGGTGCGCTCGTGCAAATTGTAGCCTCTTTTTCCTATTTGTAGTGGAGATTAGTGGTACCCGGTGGGGTCTTCTGCTGTTGTAGCCCATCCGCCTCAAGGTTGTGCGTGTTGTGGCTTCACAAATGTTTTGCTGCATACCTCGGTTGTAACGAGTGGTTATTTCAGTCAATGTTGCTCTTCTATCAGCTGGAATCAGTCGGCCCATTCTCCTCTGACCTCTAGCATCCACAAGGCATTTTTGCCCACAGGACTGCCGCATACTGGATGTTTTTCCCTTTTCACACCATTCTTTGTAAACCCTAGAAATGGTTGTGCGTGAAAATCCCAGTAACTGAGCAGATTGTGAAATACTCAGACCGGCCCGTCTGGCACCAACAACCATGCCACGCTCAAAATTGCTTAAATCACCTTTCTTTCCCATTCTGACATTCAGTTTGGAGTTCAGGAGATTGTCTTGACCAGGACCACACCCCTAAATGCATTGAAGCAACTGCCATGTGATTGGTTGACTAGAGATAATTGTATTAATGAGAAATAGAACAGGTGTTCCTAATAATTCTTTAGGGGAGTGTATATCACTATATTCTAAATATTCGCAAATTTTCAAAGTACCTATATTCGGGATAAAAATTTGCAATTCGAATATTCGTGATCAACACTAGTCCTGACCAGTGTAGAGCTGGCCATAGACATGAGCAGCCCTGAGACCTTGTCCTGACCAGTGTAGAGCTGGCCATAGACACGAGCAGCCCTGAGACCTTGTCCTGACCAGTGTAGAGCTGTCCATGGACATGAGCAGCCCTGAGACTTGTCCTGACAAGTGTAGAGCTGGCCATAGACACGAGCATCCCTCAGATGCCAGTGTCCTGACCAGTGTACAGCTGGCCATAGACATGAGCAGCCCTCAGATGTCAGTGTCCTGACTAGTGTAGAGCTGGCCATAGACATGAGCAGCCCTCAGATGCCAGTGTCCTGACCAGGGTAAAACTGGCCGTAGACAGGAGCAGCCATGGGACCTTGTCCTGACCAGTATAGAGCTGGTCATGGACATGAGCAGCCCTGAGACTTGTCCTGACAAGTGTAGAGCTGGCCATAGACATGAGCAGCCCTCAGATTCCAGTGTCCTGACCAGTGTAGAGCTGGCCATAGACATGAGCAGCCCTTAGATGCCAGTGTCCTGACCACCAAGGTAAAGCTGGCCATAGACAGGAGCAGCCCTGAGACCTTGTCCTGAACAGGTATAGCTGGCCATAGACAGGAGCAGCCCCCAGATACCAGTGTGCCCTGGGGTTTTGTATACCTCCTAATGTCACACTGCTGATGTTAAGAACTGAGACTTTAGCAAATGTATTGCTCTCAGGAACACATCAGAGCCATTTTGCACCACCGTCAAGGTATCTCAGTGTGGCATGGGTTCCTACAACTAGACTTCCTACAGTGTGAAAGGTGCTAAGATACAACTTACAGCCAAGCTCCCACATACCTCCATAGTGAAATCACTCATGTAGTGGCAGAGGTGATAAGGCTGTAAGCCCCACCTAACAGGTGCAACAGAATTCTACCAGCAGTACGCAATGGCACATTCTAAACATATCAAGAAAAATAACTGAAATAAAGTGACCTAAACGGGAGGAAATGCTCAAAAACCCCAAACACTGTGGCATGTTTATTGACCGGGGGAGCAATTCCTCTGTATGTGATCCATTGGTAACGGCAATCCCCAGCAAAAATGCATACAATGGAGGATATCGGCAGCGTACCACATGCACCACAATGGCATCCTACACATGATGGGTTAATGTGTGGATGAAAATATAAAAATACATGAATCTCTGCGAAAGGTGCACCACAATGATATGCAACTGACAACACTGGCTAATCCCTCAAGCTGATGTTAAGAACTGAGACTTTAGCCAATGTATTCCTGTCAGGAACACATCGAAACCCTTTTGCACCACTGTCAAGGTATCTCAGTCTGGCATGGGTTCCTACCACTGGACTTCCTACAGTGTGTGAACACGGTCTGAGAGGTGCTAAGATACAACTTACAGCCAAGCTCCCACATACCTCCATAGTGAGATCACTCATGTAGTGGGAGAGGTGATAAGGCTGTAAGCCCCACCTATAACAGGCCATGTGACACAGGCTACCAGGTGCAACAGAATGCTACCAGCAGTACACAATGGTCCATTCTAAACATATCAAGAAAAATAATTGAAATGGGAGGTAATGCTCAAAAACCCCAAACACTGTGGCGTGTTTATAACCGGGGGAGCAATTCCTCCGCATGTGATCAGTTGCTAACGACAAACCCCAGAAAAAATGGAAGATGTCGGCAGCGGACCACATGCACCACAATGACATCCTACACAAGATGGAATAGTGTGTGGATGCAAATATTAAAATACATAAATCACTGCGAAAAAATTTCATTTTTTAAAATATTTTTTCACTTTTTTTTAAACCCCCCTAGGAGAATTGAATATATCATTGATTGCTTTTCCAATATACTGCAGTGAATTACCATTGCAATCTAAGGGAGATTTACTATGTCCCTATACAGCCCTACTACAGACAGGGCTCCATAGGAACATAGGTGCTTTCAGAAGGCCCGAAGCTGCCACAGCAACCGAACCACTCCATCAATAGCAGTGCGGGAAAGACGTTCAGGCCCCGGGAGAGTAGCACTCGGTTGCTGTGGTCGAAATTTTGAGAGGTTAAATGTCCATCATCAGCGATATCACAGATAATGGACATTGACTGCTGTGTAAAACAGCAGAAACCAAACGGCTATGGCGCCCAATCTGAAGCTAAGCGGGCACTATGTTTAAAGGGGTTGTCTGGGTTCAGAGCTGAACCCGGACATACCCATATTTTCACCCAGGCAGCCCCCCTGATGTTAGCATCGGAGCATCTCATGATCCAATGCGCTCCCTTGCCCACGGGCTCTTTTGTTTACAATACCACTCCCAGCAGTGTGTTCGGTGATGTCACCGGCTCTGATCTGCGTGCTTTTGCGCTGCCCTAGCCGTTTTACAGGCTAGGGCAGGGCTAAAGCCTGCCCATCAGTGCCGGTGATGTCACCGAGCTTCCTGGCAGCCCCATGGAGAGCCCTGATAAGTCACCGGATCTCCAAAAAATGCCTTTGCCCTGCACAATTTAGCACAGGGCAAAGGAGAGCACCGGAGCATGAACCTCTCCGATGCTTAAGTCAGGGGGGCTGCCTGGGTGAAAATGGAGGTATGTCCGGGTTCAGCTCTGAACCCAGACAACCCCTTTAAAGACCGGTGGAGGTCCATAAGGTGTGTATAGACATTGCTATTATTGCATTCATTAAAAGGAACTATGGTCCCAGGTAGATGAGTTGAGTCATAGCAGGACTAGCAGCGGTACTGTGCCAAGCATGGCAGAAACCACTTGTGAGAGCAAGATTTACTGGTAGCTGGGCAGGGCGCAAACTTCATGTGAGAAGGGCCTGAGAAGCCCACCGAGTAGTGGAGGGCTGAGACTGAGTACTGCCAGAGACAGTAACAAGTCACTAATGTGCCTCGATGTGATGCTGTGCCTCTGCAGGTGAATGAAACATTACTTGCACCAAAGCATAGAAGAGGGTGCACCGTTATGACATACATTGAATTAAAGCCTCCTAGTGAGAGAAACAGTTCTACAGTAATCATATAACTTTCTTCTGGACTGTGACCACAAAGCACTTGTACAAGAACTGTGACCATTGTGGTGTTAGGAAAAGGTGCTGAAGGTCATCAGAAACTGGTCTAAATCAACCTCGTTGGTGTACGGTTAGGCTACTTTCACATACAGTTAGATCCATATATATTTGGACAGAGACAACATTTTTCTAATTTTTGTTCTGTACAGTCGTGGCCAAAAGTTTTGAGAATGACATAAATATTAGTTTTCACAAAGTTTGCTGCTAAACTGCTTTTAGATCTTTGTTTCAGTTGTTTCTGTGATGTAGTGAAATATAATTAAACGCACTTCATACGTTTCAAAGGCTTTTATCGACAATTACATGACATTTATGCAGAGTCAGTATTTGCAGTGTTGGCCCTTCTTTTTCAGGACCTCTGCAATTCGACTGGGCATGCTCTCAATCAACTTCTGGGCCAATTTCTGACTGATAGCAACCTATTCTTTCATAATCACTTCTTGGAGTTTGTCAGAATTAGTGGGTTTTTGTTTGTCCACCCGCCTCTTGAGGATTGACCACAAGTTCTCAATGGGATTAAGGTCTGGGGAGTTTCCAGGCCATGGACCCAAAATGTCAACATTTTGGTCCCTGAGCCACTTAGTTATCGCTTTTGCCTTATGGCACTGTGCTCCATCGTGCTGGAAAATGCATTGTTCTTCACCAAACTGTTGTTGGATTGTTGGAAGAACTTGCTGTTGGAGGGTGTTTTGGTACCATTCTTTATTCATGGCTGTGTTTTTGGGCAAAATTGTGAGTGAGCCCACTCCCTTGGAAGAGAAGCAACCCCACACATGAATGGTCTCAGGATGCTTTACTGTTGGCATGACACAGGACTGATGGTAGCGCTCACCTTTTCTTCGCCGGACAAGCCTTTTTCCAGATGCCCCAAACAATCGGAAAGAGGCTTCATGGGAGAATATGACTTTGCCCCAGTCCTCAGCAGTCCATTCACCAATCTGTCCCTGATGTTTTTTTTGAAGAGAAGTGGCTTCTTTGCTGTCCTTCCTGACACCAGGCCATCTTCCAAAAGTCTTCGCCTCACTGTGCGTGCAGATGCGCTCACACCTGCCTGCTGCCATTCCTGAGCAAGCTCTGCACTGGTGGCACTCCAATCCCGTAGCTGAATCCTCTTTAGGAGACGATCCTGGCGCTTGCTGGACTTTCTTGGACGCCCTGAAGCCTTCTTAACAAGAATTGAACCTCTTTCCTTGAAGTTCTTGATGATCCTATAAATTGTTGATTGAGGTGCAATCTTAGTAGCCACAATATCCTTGCCTGTGAAGCCATTTTTATGCAACGCAATGATGGCTGCACGCGTTTCTTTGCAGGTCACCATGGTTAACAATGGAAGAACAATGATTTCAAGCATCACCCTCCTTTTAACATGTCAAGTCTGCCATTTTAACCCAAACAGCCTGACATAATGATCTCCAGCCTTGTGCTCGTCAACGTTCTCACCTGAGTTAACAAGACGATTACTGAAATGATCTCAGCAGGTCCTTTAATGGCAGCAATGAAATGCAGTGGAAAGTTTTTTGGGGGATTAAGTTAATTTTCATGGCAAAGAAGGATTATGCAATTCATCTGATCACTCTTCATAACATTCTGGAGTATATGCAAATTGCTATTATAAAAACTTAAGCAGCAACTTTTCCAATTTCCAATATTTATGTAATTCTCAAAACTTTTGGCCACGACTGTACATTACCACAATGGATTTTGAACAAAACAATTCAGATGCAGTTGAAGTTCAGACTTTCAGCTTTAATTCAGTGGGTTGAACAAAATGATTGCATACAATGTGAGGAACTAAAGCATTTTTTAAACTCAATCCCTTTATTTCAGGGGCTCAAAAGTAATTGGACAAGTTAAATAATTGTTAATAAAATGTTAATTTCTAATACTTGGTTGAAAACCCTTTGTTGGCAATGACTGCCTGAAGTCTTGAACTCATGGACATCACCAGGCGTTGTGTTTCCTCCTTTTTAATGCTCTGCCAGGCCTTTACTGCAGCGGTTTTCAGTTGCTGTTTGTTTGTGGGCCTTTCTGTCTGAAGTTTAGTCTTTAACAAGTGAAATGCATGCTCTATTGGGTTCAGATAAGGTGACTGACTTGGCCATTCAAGAATATTCCACTTCTTTCCTTTAATAAACTCCTGGGTTGCTTTGGCTTTATGTCTTGGGTCATTGTCCATCTGTATTATGAAACGCCAACCAATCAGTTTGGCTGGATTAGAGCACACAGTATGTCTCTGAAAACCCCTGAATTTATCCGTCTGCTTCTGTCCTGTGTCACATCATTAATAAACACTAGGGACCCAGTGACACTGCCTTTGCCGTGTTTTACAGTTGATGTGGTATGCTTTGGATCATGAGCTGTACCATGCCTTCGCCATACTTTTTTCTTTCCATCATTCTGGTATAGGTTGATCTTGGTTTCATCTGTCAAAAGAATGTTCTTCCAGAAGTCCAATCTAACCTTCTTATTCTTGAGGCTTATGAGTGGCTTGTACCGTGCAATGAACCCTCTGTAATTACTTTCATGCAGTCTTCTCTTTGTGGTAGATTTGGATATTGATACGCCTATATCCTGGAGAGTGTTGTTCACTTGGTTGGTTGTTGTGAAGGGGTTTCTCTTCACCATGGTAATTATTCTGCGATCATCCACCACTGTTGTCTTCCGTTGGCGTCCAGGTCTTTTTGCATTGTTGAGGTCACTAGTTCTTTTCTTTTCTTTTTCGCTTTTCTTTTCTTTCTTTCTTTCTTCTCCTAATAATGTAGCAATTTCTCGGATGGTTTTTTTCTGTTTTCGCAGATGAAGGATGGCTTGTTTCACCTGCATGGAAAGCTCCTCTGACCGCATGTTTACTTCTCAGCAAAATCTTCAAAATGCAAGCACCAAACCTCAAATCAACTCCAGGCCTTTTATGTGCTTAATTGAGAATGAAATAATGACTGAATTGCCCACACGTGCCCATGAAACAGCCTTTGAGTCAATTGTCCGATAACTTTTGGTCCCTTTAAAAACAGGGTGCCACATGGAAAGGAGCTGAAACTCCTAAACCCTTCATCCAATTTTAATGTGGATACCCTAAAATGAAAGCTAAATGTCTGGACTTTATGTCAATTATATAACTATAACTTGAATATGTTTTAGTAAACAGGTAAAAAAAACTAAATTTGTGTCAGTGTCCAAATATATATGGACCTAACTGTATGCATTTGGATAATCGGCAGAGGGACAGCCTGCCGAAATTCACTGCATCCGGCATAGTTGGATAATGCTGAAAACTGCCGAATCCCTATTGACTGTAATGGAAGCCAATGGGGATCCAGCCGCTTTGCGGCATACATGCTGCTTTCTGTCTATGCCAGATATAGTGAACTCCAGCAGACTGTTCCTCACTGCAATCACAGACTCTCAAAACTGACTTCAACTATTACCCTTATGATAAATTAGGTGTACGTCAAACTCACTGATTTTGGTGGGATCAGACTATCTAATTTGTATGGGTACTCCTGACTCAGGGGAATTTGGTAACAGAAAGGTTAGGCATGTTGGATTTCAACATGTCTTGTTCTTGTGGGGCCCGACAACTGCTTTTGTTCCATTCAAGTCAGGGTCAGTTACTAGTTAAAAAGTCATTCCAAACAACAGATCTGTATCCCATCAATGGAAGCCTAGAGTAGACAAAATATCATGGTAGAGATCGATTAGTAGTTTTTCATTTAACTTATAGTGATCTAAGGCCTCTTTCACACTTGCGTTGTTGGGATCCGGCATGCACTTCCGTTGCCGGAGGTGCCTGCCGGATCCGTAACAACGCAAGTGTACTGAAAGCATTTGAAGACGGAACCGTCTTCCAAATGCGTTCAGTGTTACTATGGCACCCAGGACGCTATTAAAGTCCTGGTTGCCATAGTAGGAGAGGGGAGCGGGGGAGCGGTATACTTACAGTCCGTGCGGCTCCCCGGGCGCTCCAGAATGACGTCAGAGCGCCCCATGCGCATGGATGACGTGATCCATGTGATCACGTGATCCATGCGCTTGGGGCGCCCTGACGTCACTCTGGAGCGCCCGGGGAGCCGCACGGACGGTAAGTACACTGCTCCCCTGCTCCCCGCTACACTTACCATGGCTGTCAGGACTTTAGCGTCCCGGTAGCCATGGTAACTATTCAGAAAAAGCTAAACGTCGGGTCCGGCAATGCGCCGAAACGACGTTTAGCTTAAGGCCGGATCCGGATCAATGCCTTTCAATGGGCATTGATCCCGGATCCGGCCTTGCGGCAAGTCTTCAGGATTTTTGGCCGGAGCAAAAAGCGCAGCATGCTGCGGTATTTTCTCCGGCCAAAAAACGTTCCGTACCGGAACTGAAGACATCCTGATGCATCCTGAACGGATTACTCTCCATTCAGAATGCATTAGGATAATCCTGATCAGTATTCTTCCGGCATAGAGTCCCGACGACGGAACTCTATGCCGGAAGACAATAACGCAAGTGTGAAAGAGCCCTAAGATGGCGACCATCACCAAAAAATAGTCCATAAAACAGCTGCCTCGTTTATGCAAGATGCATATGCACTGACCTATTGACCAGTGGGTCGTTTGTAAAATTGTTGTCAGGGATCAGATCGTCATTTCCATCAGGACTACTTTTCTGGTGGCTGATTTTTGGCATGATTGATGGCAATATGATTAGAGTTTTGCTGATTGTCTTCATCCACACATGGCAGTTATTATTACAGTGGATCTACATGCTGATTACCACTCATTGCTGGCCTGCACCTGTATTCTGGTTACATGAAGTCAACCACAGAATAGGTGATAACTAGATTGGTGGGAGCCCCATCGTTCACGGGAGCAGGTACCTTGTACCCCATGGATGCCCAAAATGAATGGAGTAGGCGTTTGGGGATGCGTGTAGCCACTCCATTCATTTCTATGGGAGACTTCAGAACGCCTATAGAAATTAATTGAACAGCTGCGCGCATGCCCAACTGTCTGCTCCACTTATTTCAGGGGCCTCCACTGGGTACAGGGTTCCTGTTCTACTGATCAGTGGGGGGCCCAGTGGTAGGACCCCCCCCCCTGATCTAATAGATGAATATATGGATTGCCTAATGGTTAAAAGGCTTATTAAAACTTCAGATATTGGGGGTGATTTATTAACATATGTGTTTTTGCTGTAAAAAAAACCAACAACTTGCAAGACCCCTTTTCCGACTTTAAATGCCATCCTCGCCACTTGGGAGTGGTGGGGGCCGGAATGTCAGCCCCCGCAAAGTTACTGGAAACAGCCTTAACTGTTGGCGAAACATTACTCCACTCGGAGTGGAGTAGTTTTCCACTTCAGGTTCATGATGCACCTAATTTATAAATTCTGTGCGGTCCCTTGCAGCGCAGGGGGGAATCAAACACCGGCAAAATAATCTAATTGTTAGCAAACATTCTTTCCTATATATTCAATTGTATATAAAGCAATAAAATTACAAGCAAGAGGCACTCCGAAACAGCCTGTATATCACATAAAGGAGGGCCTCATTCACATTGTGTTACAATTGTTCAGGTAGTGGGACTCCTACACTCATAAAGCCTATGCACTAACTAAGTGAAAGGGCTGCCAAAAATTACAAGGAACCGACACTCCAACACACCCTTTGTTACACATAAAGGAGGGCATCGTACACACCCATGAAAAATTATGATTGATGGCCTGCTGGTGACCCTCAAAAACATTTCGAGCAAGGGCCTGCTGATCTGACTATTGTGGGGGGTTAGCTGTTCTTTGGGGGTCATTCTTACAGGTTACTTCACCAGACACGGATATAATGTCCAAACTCGTGCTTTATTGTGCAACACCAGCAACAACAAAATGACAAAATAATAAACACTCGCCTGTCCAGGCTCTAACTAAACACAAAGTTTCCTGACTCACCTAAGTCACAGTTCACACCCTGTGAACTCATGCGGCTTTGTCAGCCTCCTGGCTGTACAGAGCACAGTATGCCCACTGTCTCTAGTTCAGTATTTCTTGTGGGGGATTGGGGCTTAGTAGTCCGCCTGACTATAGCCCTGCGACCCTCCCAGGCGTCGCTTCGTCACCCAACTCCAGGCTATCTCCCAGCCTCGTGGTCCCTCAGCCTTGCCCAGCTGAGACCACCCAGACAGAGCCTCCAGGCCTCTGTCCACCAGACCAGTGTCTCTTGTGGGGGATTGGGCCTTAGTAATCCGCCTGACTATAGCCCTGCGACCCTCCCAGGCATCGCTTTGTCCCCCCTTGCTGACACCCTGGGAGGTGCTTTATGCCAGCCTGATTACATCCAGCTTGTCTCACCTGTGGTGCATCAGGGGTGTGGACCGCACTATCCACCCCTTTCCTTGCCTCCAACCTGCGTGAGACCTGTCACTGTCTCACACTATCTAAAACCTTAGGGGCGAGGGCCTGCTGCCGCATTGGTGACTCTAGATAACCTCTGGGCGATTGCATGTCCCCATGACGGCAATGATCCATTTGGATGTCTGCCCTATCAACTTTCGATGTTCTTTTCTGCGCCTACCATGGTGATCACGGGTAATGGGGAATCAGGGTTCGATGCCGGAGAGGGAGCTTGAGAAAGAGATACCACATCCAAAGGAGGTCAATGACTGAAATCTGATTGGGTGGAGAGGATGGGTCAAGTTATTAAAGCAGAAACATCCAAGGAAGGCAGCAGGTGCGCGGCAATTACCCACTCCCGACTCGGGGAGGTAGTGACGATAAATAACAATACAGGACTCTTAAGATGCCCTGTTATTGGAATGAGTAATAAAAAATTACAGGGACTGTCACTGCGGTATTTTGGATGAGGAAACGTTATACAGGAGAAGCCCTGCTGCCGCTTTGTTGACTCTAGAGAACTTCTGCCTGATCACACATCCCCATGACGTCCACGATCCATTTGGATATCTTCCCTATTAACTTTCGATGTTCTTTTATGCGCCTAACATGGT
The DNA here is from genome assembly GCF_905171765.1 of Bufo bufo. Lineage (NCBI taxonomy): Eukaryota > Metazoa > Chordata > Amphibia > Anura > Bufonidae > Bufo > Bufo bufo. Next base: position 409,959,879 of record NC_053392.1, read on the forward strand.
GACCACCGGTAACGGGGAATCATTATTCGATTTTGGAGAGGGAGCCTGATAAACGGCTATGGCTACTACTTCAAAGCAAGGCAGCATGAGTTGCGGGCCTGCATGTGAGCTTACCCAGTAAAAGATTCGAGTTGCAGGCCTACAGGTGAGCTGACCCAGTAAAAGATTTTAGGTGCGGGCCTGCTGGTGAGCTGAGGTGGAACCGACAAACCCAACTTGAATTTGATGGCTGCATTAATCTGCAGGTGACAGTGATACAGCTCCACAGATTGTTTCCATCTGCGTCTTTTATCCAGACTCCATTGTGCCGCTATGTGGCCTCCTCATGCTGCCATCTCCACACCATTGTCACACAAACACAGGGGGTGGGGTAGTGACCACTGAACTCCACCCGCACCCCTGTTCCTGCCTACTTGCCTCGCAAGTCCTAGCGACAAGGGACAACTGGTCGACAAACCCTTAGCTAGGATAGTGCAGGGAAGACAAACAACACAAGTAACAGGAAGGTCAAACAAGCCGTGTCAAATACCAAGAGAGCAGAAAGGTACCGGAGGAGCAGGCAGAGAATCGTCAGGACAAGCCGAAGTCAAACACCAGGAGGGAACGCCAAGATCAGAGGAGGAGACGGACGGGAATTTAGAAGCCAAGCAGGAACAACAACCAGGTAAGTAAATCGCAGGAAGGACCTCAATAACAGGCAATCTGTGGCCAGCAGATTGCCTGTTTAAATAGAGCACTGGTGGAGTCATGTGACATGGCCAGCATCACATGACTAGAAATTAATTGAACAGCTGCGCGCATGCCCAACTGTCTGCTCCACTTATTTCAGGGGCCTCCACTGGGTACAGGGTTCCTGTTCTACTGATCAGTGGGGGGCCCAGTGGTAGGACCCCCCCCCCTGATCTAATAGATGAATATATGGATTGCCTAATGGTTAAAAGGCTTATTAAAACTTCAGATATTGGGGGTGATTTATTAACATATGTGTTTTTGCTGTAAAAAAAACCAACAACTTGCAAGACCCCTTTTCCGACTTTAAATGCCATCCTCGCCACTTGGGAGTGGTGGGGGCCGGAATGTCAGCCCCCGCAAAGTTACTGGAAACAGCCTTAACTGTTGGCGAAACATTACTCCACTCGGAGTGGAGTAGTTTTCCACTTCAGGTTCATGATGCACCTAATTTATAAATTCTGTGCGGTCCCTTGCAGCGCAGGGGGGAATCAAACACCGGCAAAATAATCTAATTGTTAGCAAACATTCTTTCCTATATATTCAATTGTATATAAAGCAATAAAATTACAAGCAAGAGGCACTCCGAAACAGCCTGTATATCACATAAAGGAGGGCCTCATTCACATTGTGTTACAATTGTTCAGGTAGTGGGACTCCTACACTCATAAAGCCTATGCACTAACTAAGTGAAAGGGCTGCCAAAAATTACAAGGAACCGACACTCCAACACACCCTTTGTTACACATAAAGGAGGGCATCGTACACACCCATGAAAAATTATGATTGATGGCCTGCTGGTGACCCTCAAAAACATTTCGAGCAAGGGCCTGCTGATCTGACTATTGTGGGGGGTTAGCTGTTCTTTGGGGGTCATTCTTACAGGTTACTTCACCAGACACGGATATAATGTCCAAACTCGTGCTTTATTGTGCAACACCAGCAACAACAAAATGACAAAATAATAAACACTCGCCTGTCCAGGCTCTAACTAAACACAAAGTTTCCTGACTCACCTAAGTCACAGTTCACACCCTGTGAACTCATGCGGCTTTGTCAGCCTCCTGGCTGTACAGAGCACAGTATGCCCACTGTCTCTAGTTCAGTATTTCTTGTGGGGGATTGGGGCTTAGTAGTCCGCCTGACTATAGCCCTGCGACCCTCCCAGGCGTCGCTTCGTCACCCAACTCCAGGCTATCTCCCAGCCTCGTGGTCCCTCAGCCTTGCCCAGCTGAGACCACCCAGACAGAGCCTCCAGGCCTCTGTCCACCAGACCAGTGTCTCTTGTGGGGGATTGGGCCTTAGTAATCCGCCTGACTATAGCCCTGCGACCCTCCCAGGCATCGCTTTGTCCCCCCTTGCTGACACCCTGGGAGGTGCTTTATGCCAGCCTGATTACATCCAGCTTGTCTCACCTGTGGTGCATCAGGGGTGTGGACCGCACTATCCACCCCTTTCCTTGCCTCCAACCTGCGTGAGACCTGTCACTGTCTCACACTATCTAAAACCTTAGGGGCGAGGGCCTGCTGCCGCATTGGTGACTCTAGATAACCTCTGGGCGATTGCATGTCCCCATGACGGCAATGATCCATTTGGATGTCTGCCCTATCAACTTTCGATGTTCTTTTCTGCGCCTACCATGGTGATCACGGGTAATGGGGAATCAGGGTTCGATGCCGGAGAGGGAGCTTGAGAAAGAGATACCACATCCAAAGGAGGTCAATGACTGAAATCTGATTGGGTGGAGAGGATGGGTCAAGTTATTAAAGCAGAAACATCCAAGGAAGGCAGCAGGTGCGCGGCAATTACCCACTCCCGACTCGGGGAGGTAGTGACGATAAATAACAATACAGGACTCTTAAGATGCCCTGTTATTGGAATGAGTAATAAAAAATTACAGGGACTGTCACTGCGGTATTTTGGATGAGGAAACGTTATACAGGAGAAGCCCTGCTGCCGCTTTGTTGACTCTAGAGAACTTCTGCCTGATCACACATCCCCATGACGTCCACGATCCATTTGGATATCTTCCCTATTAACTTTCGATGTTCTTTTATGCGCCTAACATGGTGACCACCGGTAACGGGGAATCATTATTCGATTTTGGAGAGGGAGCCTGATAAACGGCTATGGCTACTACTTCAAAGCAAGGCAGCATGAGTTGCGGGCCTGCATGTGAGCTTACCCAGTAAAAGATTCGAGTTGCAGGCCTACAGGTGAGCTGACCCAGTAAAAGATTTTAGGTGCGGGCCTGCTGGTGAGCTGAGGTGGAACCGACAAACCCAACTTGAATTTGATGGCTGCATTAATCTGCAGGTGACAGTGATACAGCTCCACAGATTGTTTCCATCTGCGTCTTTTATCCAGACTCCATTGTGCCGCTATGTGGCCTCCTCATGCTGCCATCTCCACACCATTGTCACACAAACACAGGGGGTGGGGTAGTGACCACTGAACTCCACCCGCACCCCTGTTCCTGCCTACTTGCCTCGCAAGTCCTAGCGACAAGGGACAACTGGTCGACAAACCCTTAGCTAGGATAGTGCAGGGAAGACAAACAACACAAGTAACAGGAAGGTCAAACAAGCCGTGTCAAATACCAAGAGAGCAGAAAGGTACCGGAGGAGCAGGCAGAGAATCGTCAGGACAAGCCGAAGTCAAACACCAGGAGGGAACGCCAAGATCAGAGGAGGAGACGGACGGGAATTTAGAAGCCAAGCAGGAACAACAACCAGGTAAGTAAATCGCAGGAAGGACCTCAATAACAGGCAATCTGTGGCCAGCAGATTGCCTGTTTAAATAGAGCACTGGTGGAGTCATGTGACATGGCCAGCATCACATGACTCCTGTGTTCTGATGCAGCCGAGTGATCAGCGCTCAGCCCTATTGCGGTTGTCATGGCAACGGACGAAGCCGGAGGCGCTGATGATGCGTCCCCGCTTCCCACAACACCGCATTGTGACAAACATGTCACCTTGCCACTCATTCTTATCACCATGCTGCTGCTGCTTAAAAGGCCTTAAACTGATCACCAGGCCCACAATTTAATTAAAGTTTTGGAATCGATAAACCCAAATTGCTTTTGTGGGCTGCATCAGTGGCATAGCTAGAATTGACTGGGCCCCACAGAAAATTTTTGAATGGGGCTCCATCCCACAGTAATTTTAGCAACCCCTTCCTTTCATGCCACCCCCATTCCTGTGGCTAGTAAAGATCGCTCTCTCAGACTAGGGCTGGCAGCTGTTCCATCAGTTTTAGACACTGTCTATACTGTCACTATATCTAATTTCATTGTGTAATACTGTTGAGGGGGCCCTGACCAAATCCTTTAGTCCTCCTCCTCATGGATGGGCCCCAAAGCTGCAGCTTCCCCTGCTTCCCCTATAGCTACAGCCCTGGTCTGCATTAATCTGCAGGTGACCGTGATACAGCTCCACAGATTGTTTCCATCTGCATCTTTCTAAACAATCTGTGGCCTCAGTCTTTTATCCAGACTCTGTCATTGTGCCACTATGTGGCCTCCTCATGCTGCCATCTCCACACCATGTCACCTTGCCACTCATTTTTATCACCATGCTGCTGCTGATGCAGCTTAAAAGGGCTTAAAGTGATCACCAGGCCCACGTACAAAACCAAAGTAAAAAATCGATTTTATAGGAAAAATTGATTGAAAACATTCTTTCCTGTATATTTACTTGTATATAAAGTGCAAGTCCTGCCAAAATTACAATGAAGAGGCATTCTGATACAACCTGTATATTACATAAAGGAGGGCCTCATTCACATTGAGTTGCGGGCCTGCAGGTGGGCTGACCCTGTAAAAGATTTAAGGTTTGGGCCTGCAGGTGAGCTGACCAAGTAAAAGATTTTAGGTGCGGGCCTGCTGGTGAGCTGACCCTGTAAAGCTTTATATGCGATTGCCTGCTGCTAAGCTGACCCTCTAAAACATTAGGGGCGAGGGCCTGCTGTTGAACTGACCCTCTGAAACATTATGGGCGAGAGCCTATTGCTAAGCTGACCCTCTAAAACATTAGGGGCGAGGGCTGATGCTGAGCTGAGCCTCTAAAACATTATGGGCGAGGGCCTGCTGCTAATCTGACCCTCTAAAACATTAGGGGTGAGGGCCTGCTGCTAATCTGACCCTCTAAAACATTAGGGGCGAGGGCCTACTGCTGAACTGACCCTCTAAAACAGGCATGCTCAACCTGCGGCCCTCCAGCTGTTGTAAAACTACAACTCCCACAATGCCCTGCTGTAGGCTAATAGCTGTAGGATGTTTGGGCATGCAGGGAGTTGTAGTTGTGCAACAGCTGGAGGGCCGCAGGTTGAGCATCCCTGCTCTAAAACATTAGGGGCGAGGGCCTGCTGCTGAACTGACCCTCTAAAACATTAGGGGCGAGGGTCTGCTGGTGAGCAGACCCTATTAAAAAAAAATGAGAGTGGAGGGAATATAGACAATCTGGATGAGGAGGAGGAGGAGAAAACAAGATTCAACCATATACTCTTTTTTTGCGGTTGAAAAGGTGCATGGGAATACACTACAGTAGATTGAGTACATTATAAATGATAGATTGAAATTGCCTTTATGTTCATCATCAGCTCAGCTCTCCTCTGGTGGAGTTGAGAAGTCAGGGGCAATCCAGGCCTTGTTCATTTTTATCTGAGTCAACCTGTCAGCATTGCCAGTGGACAAGTGGATACGCTTATCTGTTATAATGCCACCAGCAGCACTAAATACACGCTCAGACCAAACGCTGGCGGCAGGGCAAGGCGTAGAGCGCAAGTTTGTGCCACGTGTCCAGCTTGGACACCCAGTAATTGTAAGGCACTGAGGGATCATTTAGGACGCTGACACGGTCTGCTATGTATTCCTTCACCATCTTCCAAAACTTTTCCCTCCTTGTACCACTAGACGCCGCTTCAGGGTGAGGTTGCTGGCGGGGTGTCATGAAAGTGTCCCATGCCTTGGAGAGGGTTGCCCTGCCTTTGTTGGAACTGCTGTGTGTTCCCCTTGTCTCCCTTCCTCGGTTGCCTAAGGAAGTACGGACTCTGCGGCCAGCGTTGTCAGATGGAAACCTTTGGAGCAATTTTCCAACAAGGATCTTCTAGTACTGCACCATTTTGCTCGTCCTCTCCACCAGAGGAATGAGAGATAAGAAGTTCTCTTTGTAGCGGGGGTCGATAAGGGTGAACACCCAGTAATCCGTATTATGTAAAATGCGTATAACGTGAGGGTTGCTGGAAAGGCAGCCTAACATGAAGTCAGCCATGTGTGCCAGAGTACCAACAGGCAAGACGTCGATGTCGACATCAGGATGACTCTCCATCTCCTAATCCCCCTCCTCCTCCTCCTCTTCTGCCCATACACGCTGAACAAATGGAATTAAAGTTTCATGGGTACTACCCTCTGTAGCAGAGGCAACTGTCTCCAGGTCCTCCTCTTCATGGTCCAATTTGCACTGAGAAGACGAACTGAGGGTGGGATGGCTATCAGCCTGTGTAATGTGCTCCCCCATTTCCTCATCTGCCACATTCAGAGCATCGTCCTTAATTGTGAGCAGCGATCGTTTGAGTAGACACATGGTTACGCTGATAATAGCGTTATCGCCACTGACCATCTGTGTGGATTCATCAAAGTTTTTTAAAACCTCACAGAGGTCTGACATCAATGCCCACTCCTCGCTTGTGAATAGTGGCAGTTGACTCGAAAGGCGACGACCATGTTGCAGCTGGTATTCCACAACTGCCTTCTGCTGCTCACAAAGCCTGGCCAACACGTGGAACGTAGAGTTCCAGCGCGTGCTCACGTCGCACAACAGTTGGTGAGCTGGAAGCCGCAAGCGCTGCTGCAGTGTTGATAGACCGGCTGAAGCTGTGGATGACTTGCGAAAATGGTCACACACGCGGCGCGCCTTCACTAGTAGCTCTGGCAAATTGGGGTAGGTTTTGATAAACCGCTGAACCACTAAGTTTAAGACGTGGGCTAGGCATGGGATGTGTGTCAGGTTGCCGAACTCCAAAGCCGCCCCCAAGTTACAGCCATTGTCAGACACAACCATGCCTGGTTGTAGGTTGAGTGGCGAGAGACACAGCTCAGTTTGGTCCCTTATACCCTGCCACAGCTCTGCGGCTGTGTGCTGTTTGTCCCCTAAACAGATCAACTTGAGCACGGCCTGTTGACGCTTACCCAAAGCAGTGCTACACTGCTTCCAGCTAGCAACCGATGGCTGACTGCTGCTTGAGGTGAAAGTGGAGGAGGAGAAGTGGGGGTTGGAGCCAATAACATAGCTGCTGGCGGAGACCCTGATAGATGTAGGGCCCGCAATCCTGGGCGTGGGTAGCACCCGTGCCATCCCAGGGTACGACTCACTCCCGGCCTCCACAACCTTCACCCAGTGTGAGGTCAGGGAAATGTAGCGTCCCTGGCCTCTAGCACTTGTCCGTGATTAAGTGGACCTTCCTAGTAACTGCGTTGGTCAGGGCACGGGTGATGTTCTGGGACACATGCTGGTGTAAGGCAGGCACGGCACACCATGCAAAATAGTGGCGGCTGGGGACTGCGTACCGAGGGACGGCCGCTGACATCAGGCTGCGGAAGATTTCAGTGTCCACAAGCCTAATGGCAACATTTCAAGGGACAGTAATTTCGAAAGTTGCACATTTAGTGCTATGGCCTGTGGGTCGGTGGATGTTTGCACTTGCGTTGAAATGACTGTGTTATGGACATTTGGACACTGCGCTGGGACAGGGAAGTGGATGTTGTTGCTGATGGTTCATGCGACTGTCAAGGTGCAGGGCGAGGGGCCTCCGGGCCTGCGCCTTCAACAGGGGATTGGCCAGCTGTGCGTAACACAGGGGAAGAGGAGGCAGTGGTGTGAACCGAAGACCCAGATTGTTGACCCAGGCGTTCGGCCCACTTGTTAGGGTGCTTGGATGCCATGTGGTGGATCATGCTGGTGGTGGTGAGGTTGCTAGTGTTCACTCCCCGTCTCATTTTTGTTGTCTGCACTTTTCTCAAAAAAGCGCCATACTGCGGAACACCTACCCCTTGGCAAGGTAGATTTACGCATGGGGGTGCTCGGTGAAACGGTTGCGGGCCTCTTTGGTGTGGGCCGACTTCTCCCTTTTGCAACCCCACTTCCTCTTCTAGCCTGTTGCGGTGCTGCGGATCCATCCCTCTGTACTGCTGTCCTCGCTCGGCTTTTCACCTTCCCATGTTGGGTCAGTGACCTCATCGTCAACCACCTCCTCTTCCACTTCCTGACTCTGCTCATCCTCCTGACTTGACCTAACCACAAGCTCAGTGATTGGTAACTGTCTCTCATCATCATCCACCTCGTGAACGGAATGATTGCCGTTCACCACCGTCATCTTCTTGAGACTACGAAGGCTCAAGAAGTTGGGAATCAGGGCAAAATATCTCAGGTCCCTCTTCAATCGTGCTGGGCGCGAGGGCCAAATGTAATAGTGGTGCTGGATAGAGTGTGGGAACACTCGTTTGGCAAGCCTCTCCATGGTGGGAGGAAGGATGATCAGAGAGAGGGTTGGGTTGACCAGACTCTTGGTTACAGAGACTGGACTTGGTGGAAGAGAGGGTGGTGCTTAACCGACTGGAAGCATTATCTTCAGTAATCCAACCGACCAACTGTTCGCACTGGTCTGACTTGGATAGTGTTGTCCTGCGCCGCCCAGCTAAGTTGGACATCAAGCTGGGTACGGTGGATGTATTTTTTTTTTTCTGGTGCACTGCCAGCAGACACAGTTTCATTGCGCCCCGTGCCACGGCCTCTGCATGCACCATCAGCATCACGCCCACTTCCCCGTCACTTAGTGCTCGCCTTCTTCATATTAATGGTTTTGTCACTAGATGTGGCGCAGATTGTTTTACAGTCCGCTAGAGACACCGTTTTCTGATGCAGGACAGTACAGGGAGTGCAGAATTATTACGCAAGTTGTATTTTTGAGGATTAATTTTATTATTGAACAAGAACCATGCTCTAAATGAACCCAAAAAACTCATTAATATCAAAGCTGAATATTTTTGGAAGTAGTTTTTAGTTTGTTTTTAGTTTTAGCTATTTTAGGGGGATATCTGTGTGTGCAGGTGACTATTACTGTGCATAATTATTACGCAACTTAACAAAAAACAAATATATACCCATTTCAATTATTTATTTTTACCAGTGAAACCAATATAACATCTCAACATTCACAAATATACATTTCTGACATTCAAAAACAAAACAAAAACAAATCAGTGACCAATATAGCCACCTTTCTTTGCAAGGACACTCAAAAGCCTGCCAACCATGGATTCTGTCAGTGTTTTGATCTGTTCACCATCAACATTGTGTGCAGCAGCAACCACAGCCTCCCAGACACTGTTCAGAGAGGTGTACTGTTTTCCCTCCTTGTAAATCTCACATTTGATGATGGACCACAGGTTCTCAATGGGGTTCAGATCAGGTGAACAAGGAGGCCATGTCATTAGATTTTCTTCTTTTATACCCTTTCTTGCCAGCCACGTTGTGGAGTACTTGGACGCGTGTGATGGAGCATTGTCCTGCATGAAAATCATGTTTTTCTTGAAGGATGCAGACTTCTTCCTGTACCACTGCTTGAAGAAGGTGTCTTCCAGAAACTGGCAGTAGGACTGGGAGTTGAGCTTGACTCCATCCTCAACCCGAAAAGGCCCCACAAGCTCATCTTTGATGATACCAGCCCAAACCAGTACTCCACCTCCACCTTGCTGGCGTCTGAGTCAGACTGGAGCTCTCTGCCCTTTACCAATCCAGCCACGGGCCCATCCATCTGGCCCATCAAGACTCACTCTCATTTCATCAGTCCATAAAACCTTAGAAAAATCAGTCTTGAGATATTTCTTGGCCCAGTCTTGACGTTTCAGCTTGTGTGTCTTGTTCAGTGGTGGTCATCTTTCAGCCTTTCTTACCTTGGCCATGTCTCTGAGTATTGCACACCTTGTGCTTTTGGGCACTCCAGTGATGTTGCAGCTCTGAAATATGGCCAAACTGGTGGCAAGTGGCATCTTGGCAGCTGCACGCTTGACTTTTCTCAGTTCATGGGCAGTTATTTTGCGCCTTGGTTTTTCCACACGCTTCTTGCGACCCTGTTGACTATTTTGAATGAAACGCTTGATTGTTCGATGATCACGCTTCAGAAGCTTTGCAATTTTAAGAGTGTTGCATCCCTCTGCAAGATATCTCACTATTTTTGACTTTTCTGAGCCTGTCAAGTCCTTCTTTTGACCCATTTTGCCAAAGGAAAGGAAGTTGCCTAATAATTATGTACACCTGATATAGGGTGTTGATGTCATTAGACCACACCCCTTCTCATTACAGAGATGCACATCACCTAATATGCTTAATTGGTAGTAGGCTTTCGAGCCTATACAGCTTGGAGTAAGACAACATGCATAAAGAGGATGATGTGGTCAAAATACTAATTTGCCTAATAATTCTGTACAGGGTGTATATGTCACAGAAACACGCAGAATATCTGTTTTTAGGCCCAGATTATTGGAATCTGCAGTAAAGACACTGTTTTCTGATGTAGTTTATATTTATATTTTTCACTATATCTCTGCCTGACACCCACACAAGGTGTTGAAGCGCAGATCACACAATTCACGGATTACACCGTTGACAGCAAAAATGTGGATAGATTATGGGAGAAAAATTGTTTTCTGCATTTAAAATTTTCTCCCTATATCTATGCCTGACAACCACACAAGGTATTGAAGCGCAGATCACACAATTCACGGATTACACCGTTGACAGCAAAAATGTGGATAGATTATGGGAGAAAAATTGTTTTCTGTATTTAAATTTTTTCCCTATATCTGGGCAATATTCGAATTTGCGATATTTCGCGAATATTTGGTAGAAAATTCGGCATATATTCGCGAATTCACAAATATTTTCTTGATCGCGAAAAATCGGCAATGTAATATTCGCGTAATGCGCACGAAATACAGGCGTGGGTCACTATAGCTACATTTTTCAAGCTGCTAGTAGTTTCCTGAGGCTGGAGAAAATGGTTGGCACGGCAGAACATTACAATAGCTTTATATGCAGATAGAGTGGTCCAATATATTCGTGATTGCAAAATTGGCACTAATGATGCGAATATTTTGGCGCAATACGTGCAACTTCACATTTTAACAGGTCTGACTACTTATTAGTGATTGGTGCACTAAGTATTGTTGTGAACTTGTGACATCACAGCACTATGTATGTATGTATGATTGGTCAGCTACACTATATCACTATCTAACCTACACTGACTATCTCCCATTAACTATCTGTATTATATATATAAGCTGACTATCTAATGTAATGACACAGGAAATCAGAGAGCACAGCAATAACACTGCTCTCTCTCTCAGATCTGCAAAATACTACATACAACAACTGCTGGGGAGGTTCTTATATAGTAAGGGGTAGGCAACTTTCCTATTGGTTGCTAGGGATGTTGCTAAGCTCAGACAAAGACATTGCAGCCTTCTCATTGGCCTACAAGCAAGAAGGGAGGTTACTGATGAAAAAAAAAAACTAGAATATTAGAAAATATTCGCGAATTCTCGAAGTGCCGATATTCGCGATTGATATTCGCTATTCGAATATTCGCACCCAACACTAGGCCTGACAACCACACAAGGTGTTGAAGCGCAGATCATACAATTCATAGATTACACCAATGACAGCAAAAATGTGGATAGATTATGGGGGGAAAAAAAAGTGTTTTCTGTATTCTAATTTTTTCCCTATAGCTGGGCCTGACAACCACACAAGGTATTGAAGCGCAGATCACACAATTCACGGATTACACCGTTGACAGCAAAAATGTGGATTATGGTAAAAAAAAATATTGTTTTCACTAATATTCATCCTATCTCTGCCCCTGACCCACAGAAGGTATTGCTGCACAGATGTCACAAGTCACTGCAGACACCTTCTATATAGCAAAAGAATCGCTATTTCGCAAAGTATAAAAAAAAAATATTTGAGTACAACTTTGCACAATTAAATTGCTAATACCACACACAATAAAGGACTTTTGGGTCTTTGAAACGTTATTCACTGAAATATATTGCGATCACAATCTCCCTACACTATCTGTCCTTTCCTAAGCGCAGCTCTCCCTGGCTCGCAATAAGCCGAACCCGCGTCATCAGGTGCTATATAGCACCCAATGACGCGTTGCGGCCAGCCAATCACTGTAATGCCAGCAGCCAACATGGCTACTGGCATTTCAGTGATGGCAGTACTTACCTGCACGTTTATTGGCTGCTTCGCAGCCGCGAAACGTGCGGGGAGGAGACTCGAGCATGCCGCTCGAGCACATATGGTACTCGGCCGTGTACCGCTATGTGCCGAGCATAGTGATGCTCGAGCCGAACAGGTAATCGGCCGAGCATGCTCGCTCATCACTAAAAAACATCCAAGCCAAGCTACATTTTGCAAAAACACATCTGAAGTCTCCCAAAAGCATGTGGGAAAAGATGTTATGGTTGATTAAACCAAGGTTGAACTTTTTGGCCATAATTCCAAAAGATATGTTTGGCGCAAAAACAACACTGCACATCACTAGTGATGAGCTTGAGGTGCCATATTCGTTTTCGCGATATTTCGCGAATATTCGTTAGAATATTCGTATTCTATCCTCAGAAATCGAATATTCGTACGTTAGCTAATAATATGCGCATAATATGCGCATAGTTATACGCGTAATATGCGCATATTATGCAAATTCGCAAATTTCTAAATGTCTTTAGTGTTCAGTGGTGTACTGTTCACTGTTCAAATTATACAATAAATGTTTTGAATATTCTCTATATTGTAATATAAAATAAGACTCGAACATAATGTTATTGCAATATAGCCTAGGCAATATTATTCATTTTGAATAGAAAGATTTCGAAACTACTAATGCCTTATATCCGCTTTGTTTTTTACGAATATTATAGATATTGTAATATATCATAGATTTCGAGTGATACGAATATTCTAAAACCTGATATATCATTAATTTTATCGAATATTCGTTAACATACAAATAGCTGAAACGGCACTGACATTTTCGTATCATTTTGCGCATGCGCGTGATTTGTTCAAAACCGGAAGTAAGCGCCGTTTTCAACCAGAATTCAACTTGCGTCAGTTTTGTGCGGTTGAAAACTTTATGCGCTCAGTTTTTACGATGGTGGCCAGCAAGTTCACTAAAGCTGAGGAGGAGCTGATCGTCATAGTAAGTATAATCTAATTGAACATTTGTTCGCATACACGCTTGTTTCGCATATCTTAGTAATATTCCTATGTAGGTTTATTGAATTGAATTTTTCGGATGTATTTGTTTAAACTATTTTCGCATGGCATTAAAATTCGGATAGTACATACTTTGATTACATATAAATGATAGTTTGAAACAAGTATTGTTGACATTCCAAAGTAATATATTTTTCAGATAATCATTAACATCTACTCATACTATATATAATGTGATTTTATCTATATTACTAAAATAAATAGTTAAGCATTTTTGATCTCATAAATGGTTTTAATGGTCTGCCATCAAAGCAGTATCTCACTGGCATCTGCTATATATTTATATGCTATTCATACATACATGTGGCCGACGTGTCATTATGTATGGATAGCAATGCATACAAATATATATATCAGATGCACATTGTACATCTAATTTCCTGCCTCAGACAATATACCCACACTGCATACCACCAAACCCCCCCTCAAACCCCCCTCCCCCCCTGACCTCCCCCAACACACAAACACACACACACAGTCTATTCAAACAGCGGTCCTCCAGTTGTTCTAAAACTACAACTCCCGTCCCATTATGTCCTTCTATAGGATGATAGCTGTAGGTTGTCATGGAATGATGTGAGTTTTATTTTTGCCACAGCCGGAGGGCCGCAGTTTGCAGGGGGGCCGCAGTGTGCGGACGGCTAGTCTAAATATTCAAATAAGTGTCCTGTTGGTCAGGAGAAGTAATTTTTTACATTATACAGTATATTTGCTGGTTCATTTAGCGTTACCCAGGGTGCACCACGTGGAGGCGGACCAGCTTTACACCCCAAACTATGCCGTCACTAGACAGGTACATCTCTCCTCAGATGGACAATATCTAATAGCTTATACCCCACACACATACAATTTCACCACAATTAGATTTTATACGGTTACGTTAAGTTAAATTGTAGTATTTGACTCGCAAATAATAATAATTTTTGGTTTGGTATTTGAGATAATGATGACATGTTGGTGGTCAGTTACTGCGGCATCAAGGCAGCGCACGGCGAGCGGTTCCGTGTAATTAAACTACAACATGCAGAGCTTTTAGTTAGACTGCCTCTGGCCGTGTGCTGACTTGCTGCTGCTGGAACGTTTCCCTCGACACCAGTGGTGTAGCTGCAGGCCCGGCAGCTGTTCCATCCGTTTTGTTAACTGTCTATACTGTCACTGTGTTACATAATTTCATTGTGTAATACTACCGAGGGGGCCATGACGAAATCTTTTAGTCCTCCTTTGTGGGATGGGCCTCTTCTGGGTCAGGGCCGCAAAGCAGACGCTTCTCCTGCTTCCCGGATAGTTACACCCCTGGCCGCCATTATTATAGTAAATGTTGACGTATCGTCATTCTTGTCGCTGTGGCGTATTTACAGGGCATGCTTGGGGGCCCTGACCCAGAAGGGGCAGATCCAGGAGGAGGAGGTCTAAAAGATTTTTTCAGGGCCCCCTCAACAGTATTACACAATAAAATTATATACAGTGACAGTATAGACAGTGTATAAAATGGATGGAACAGCTGCCGGGACTGGTGTGAGAGAGCAATCTTTACTAGCCACAGTTATGTGGGTGGCTTGAAAGTAATGCCTTTTTGAAAATTTGTGGGTGGTAGGTAGGTTGTCCCCATTAAAAAAAATTTGCTGTGGGGCCAAGTCATTTCTAACTACGCCACTGTCTGGGGGCATAAGTGAACTAGCGGCAGGAAGGATCTGACCGCTTGTTCAACTTCCTAGAATAGCCTGACGTACTCCACTTGTGCTAATGTTAAAGTTCCTTAATCTTAGTTTTATTAAATAATTTTTATAAAATGCTTATTTTCTTAATCACGCAGCGCCTGTTAGAGCAAGGGTATGATGAACTACGCTCTAACAAAGCGAAACACCACATAGTTAAGGAGCTGAGGAAGGAGATGAGGAGGGTTCATGAGGGCAAACATGAAGCCTTGGCCATTTGCAAAAAGTGGTCGGACCTGAAGCGGAGACATATGGCCAGAATCCGCAAGATCCGTGACGAGCACTGTCCAGGTACAAACATTATTGAGTGTTGATGAAATAAACAAAAGTAACGTAATGGTGAGGTACATTTATTATTTGTGATTTTTATTTTTACATAAGTATTAATTTGTAATTATAGGGGCTCGCCTTCCGTCTGTAAAACACAGGCCTGCCAGCAGGGATTCCTGGGAGCTGTCGGCGTCTGAGGGGGAGCAGGAGCAGCAGGCAGGACCCTCAGGGACATCAAATGACCCACCACCACCACAGGAGGGGGAGTCAATGGTGGAGGAAGAGGCTGGACCAGCAGCCCTACCTGAGTTGCCCCCCCACATTTTTGAGGATGAGGAGCAGGAAGAGGAGGATGATGACGGGGTAGTCACCACCCCACACAAGGAGGGTAAATATGTGTGTAGTGGAGGGGTAGCACGATCCACAAGGTCTCCGCTGGGAGCCTGGAAACAGGAGCAAGCTCTTAAAAGAGCTTATACTCAGGGGAGTATTGTGATATAGCAATCCCCAAGAGTGTAGTTATTCCATCCCCCAAACAGGAGCCAAGACTTCATTAAGGAATAAAACAGGAACTCTTTATTGAGGGCTACCCCCCCTATGCAGCTCCCCATCTAGTGTACACGCCCCTAGTGGACAAGAAGCAAGACTGCTACACAGGACAGATATGCAGCAACTTAGGATACACAGACACAACACATCCCCACAATGCATCATGGTTTCATCCTCTCTGGCCTGGAGGGGAGAGGAGTAATCCAATTATCTTTCAGGACAAAGGGACATCGGCAATACACATGTGAGAACAACAGAACAGGAATCCCCACCCAAAAACACAATGTCACACCCTCCCAGCAACACAGACATTTAACATATTCCAAGATAGCTGAAGTCTGAGTGCATATCATTAGGTGAATGCCGCTCAGAATACACAAATACAATACAAATAGCTATCTGGGTGCCCTCACATAACAACATACAATTGCATCAATGCTGGCGGTTTTCATGCAGCCAGCCTAGGAACTTTACAGCCCACACGAACCATATTACACAAAACATCTATACGCTTGATTCTTTTAAGTGGCATACACATATGCAATAACGTCGTACATACAGGAATGACAATATACAGTGGCTGAGTTTGCCACCATGTGCTTTTGTTGTTTAAACTTATTCACACACACATGTATTAGTTTAGTTATATTGGATAACATAAAGTGCCAAACTTACAGTTCATTACAAGCAGGGTAAAAAGACAGTACTATCGAAACACACTACTGTCTGTCACCATTCTGGTTCCTTTCTTAGATTGTTCTGCGTTGGGATGGCCTGTCCACAATTTATCTTAAAATCCTTTTTAACAGCACCGTTATGAGAACATAGGATGGAGTACGGATGAGACATGTCCCACCCAATGTCTATGTTAACTATTTTAACCCCGTTCAAAAATCAATATTAAAGACAAAACTCCAGAAACAAAACAGGTGTGCTTATTCCCGACGTACAGATTAACGTAAATTTGTTTATCTTTTTCACACTTTTCAATCTTGTCGTTGCAATATTATTCAAAAATCTATTGATTATAAAAAGTATAATAATAATAAGAACCCTATCATTTATACCAATAAATATAAATTAATTATACAAATCAAATATCATATGTAAATTATGACCTCAATGACATAGACTATTCATGGACTAATGTTAGGTTAAAAAAAATTTTTTTTTTATTTTATATAGACGTTTAAAATGAAAAATATATTTTTCATATTTTTTTTCACCTACAATAGTCAATAGTGAACAACTTTATACAATATTCACTAAATTGCAATTAATGAGATGTCAAACAAATAAATACATATTTAAAATGTACTATATATATTATATATATATATATATATATATATATATATATATATATATATATATTTAATTATATATTTTTTTCTTTTTAACAGTAATTAAATCCCTCAAGGAGAAGGTTCAAGTCCTTCAGAGGGACCATGTTTCTCTGTTGAGGAAGTGCCGGGAGCAGCACTGCCGCAAATTACGCCAGTTACGGGTGCAGTACTCCCACCAAATGGCTGTCGTGGAGGAGCAGCACAACAAGGCGGTTGGGGAGATACTCAACATTATTAATGTTCTGAAGGCCTTGCCTTAAGGCCAATTTTACTTTTTTTTTGTTGTTATTTAAATATTATAAAAAATATTATTTTATTTGTTGATCTATATATTGTGTGTTTGTTTTTATTTTATTAATTGAAGTTTTGCAATTCATTTCAAAACATTTGTTTACAGTGAGGCCCCTATACTATACACAAACTCATCAGTACACTGACAAACATCAACCGGAATGTACATATAAAATTGGCATTTTTTGTCCCACCCAGAAGTTCAACGCATATTTATAATAGCAGTAGTCCTTGATAATCGTTGAGTATGTTGCCTACACATAATTATTAAGCAATTGGATAATATGAGCATTTATGGTTGTTGTAGGCCTTATAATCCACCGTTAATCTCTTATTTCGAACTAATTGTGTATACCCCACAAAAAAAAAAAAAAAAAAAAGTAGATATAAGTAAAATGGTAAAGGCATGTTGTAAAAACTAAACAGCACGTATCCGTAATAGTGCACTTATTACAAAAAAATTTAAATGTCCTGGCATTGCTTCCGCCAAACAGACCAAAAAATGTGCTTACATGACTCAGAGTATAAGAATTCTCCAACAGTTGAGGAACATTATATAGTACGTATTTTTAAATTAAATTTTTTTAAAGCTGTGTCTATATATATTTAGCATGTGCAAATCATCATTACATTATTGTCAATATTTAAAAAAATAGATAAAAGTAAATATCCCTATATACATGTGTCATTCAGGCTTCATTATCAAAACCGGATTGTCACACGGATGAGTCTAACGCCAGTCAGACCCAACCATGTAGATAGGTCAACACGGAAGTCGGCCACCCCTCCCAGGACAACAGACACCACCATGTTAGAACCTTAATCCGTAGGGAAAAAATAAACTTAAATAAAATCAAATAAAATTGTTTCATTAGGTTCATCAATAAGTCGAGTACTATTTTTATTGCACAAGACCTTTTGACAAGGGAAAGCCACATGCGGTCCACAACTTGCTACATCGTGAACCACAACATTGGCCCCCCAAACCCAATTTTTTAAAATAAACCAAAGAAAATAAAATAAAGTTAAATAATTTAATTTTGTAAATGAAGCCAAACAACACTTTTTATTTTATTGTGTTATTGATATACTTTTTTCTTATTTTAAATATTGACAATACATAAGTGACACAGCACATGCATGGATATTAACAATCCAAAACAAGTTTTGAGAATTCTACACTCTAGACTTGTTATAGTGCAAAGTAGAAAAATTGATCCATGCTGGTTGCCTACGCACGATTAAGAACCTTCATGTTTTACAGTTAACACTGTAGTAAAATGCAGACTCCAAAGTTATGATTCATAACTCTGCAGAATAATTGAATTAAATAACGCTTAAGTAGACTGTTATTTAAAAAAAATATATAAGGTCTTAAAGGTCTCAAATAACTTGTTTGTACATGGATTTAAATTAGGTTTAATGCTCCCTGAACAAATAGTTCACATTTGATACAATATGCATGATGCTATTGTCTTATTCTAGACTGTTCATGGCATCACGGAAGAAAACATTAATTAATGTATTACTAACATGGTCAGTTGATCTGTTGATTTAGTCTTTTCAACTGATTCATTAAAAACATAATGTTGCTCAATGATGAACATAGACTGGGACAACTCTAGCAAAGGCAGAATATAGCACTGGACCAACAGGCTTGTACAGTAGACACTAGTCATAATGGGTGAATGACTTCATCTTCATCTTTTTTGGTTGAGCCTATCACTCGGGAACCTGTTAAATCTTGAATCATTCAAAATCAAAAAATTTTGACATAGCTCCAGATTACGATTTTTAAGCTCCTTAGCATGAACATTTTTTAGATATCAAAATAAAAACTATATTATATATGTTTTTTCATGAGGGTATTGTCAAAAAATGTTCAATAGCAGCAGCAGTAGATCCATTGTTTTAATCCACCTAGATGACTAGGATATATCAGGAGTCGTGACAGGTTGCATCATCCACCATAGGTTTTTTGAAAATGGTATTGAATGAGCCCCACATATAGCTAGGCCCAAATCAGCAGAACATGAAGCTGCAGCAGTAGATTGAGTGTTATAATGCCCCTAGATGACTAGGATAGATCAGGAGTCAGGACAGGTTGCATCATCCACCATAGGTTTTTTGAAAATGGTATTGAATGAGGCCCACATATAGCTAGGCCCAAATCAGCAGAACATGAAGCTGCAGCAGTAGATTGAGTGTTATAATGCCCCTAGATGACTAGGATAGATCAGGAGTCAGGACAGGTTGCATCATCCACCATAGGTTTTTTGAAAATGGTATTGAATGAGCCCCACACAAGCAGAACATGAAGCAGCAGCAGTAGATTGAGTGTTATAATGCCCCTAGATGACTAGGATAGATCAGGAGTCAGGACAGGTTGCATCATCCACCATAGGTTTTTTGAAAATGGTATTGAATGAGCCACACACAAGCAGAACATGAAGCAGCAGCAGTAGATTGAGTGTTATAATGCCCCTAGATGACTAGGATAGATCAGGAGTCAGGACAGGTTGCATCATCCACCATAGGTTTTTTGAAAATGGTATTGAATGAGCCCCACACAAGCAGAACATGAAGCAGCAGCAGTAGATTGAGTGTTATAATGCCCCTAGATGACTAGGATAGATCAGGAGTCAGGACAGGTTGCATCATCCACCATAGGTTTTTTGAAAATGGTATTGAATGAGCCCCACACAAGCAGAACATGAAGCAGCAGCAGTAGATTGAGTGTTATAATGCCCCTAGATGACTAGGATAGATCAGGAGTCAGGACAGGTTGCATCATCCACCATAGGTTTTTTGAAAATGGTATTGAATGAGGCCCACATATAGCTAGGCCCAAATCAGCAGAACATGAAGCAGCAGTAGTCGATTGAGTGTTATAATGCCCCTAGATGACTAGGATAGATCAGTAGTCAGGACAGGTTGCATCATCCACCATAGGTTTTTTGAAAATGGTATTGAATGAGGCCCACATATAGCTAGGCCCAAATCAGCAGAACATGAAGCTGCAGCAGTAGATTGAGTGTTATAATGCCCCTAGATGACTAGGATAGATCAGGAGTCAGGACAGGTTGCATCATCCACCATAGGTTTTTTGAAAATGGTATTGAATGAGGCCCACATATAGCTAGGCCCAAATCAGCAGAACATGAAGCAGCAGTAGTCGATTGAGTGTTATAATGCCCCTAGATGACTAGGATAGATCAGTAGTCAGGACAGGTTGCATCATCCACCATAGGTTTTTTGAAAATGGTATTGAATGAGGCCCACATATAGCTAGGCCCAAATCAGCAGAACATGAAGCAGCAGCAGTAGATTGAGTGTTATAATGCCCCTAGATGACTAGGATAGATCAGGAGTCAGGACAGGTTGCATCATCCACCATAGGTTTTTTGAAAATGGTATTGAATGAGCCCCACATATAGCTAGGCCCAAATCAGCAGAACATGAAGCTGCAGCAGTAGATTGAGTGTTATAATGCCCCTAGATGACTAGGATAGATCAGGAGTCAGGACAGGTTGCATCATCCACCATAGGTTTTTTGAAAATGGTATTGAATGAGGCCCACATATAGCTAGGCCCAAATCAGCAGAACATGAAGCTGCAGCAGTAGATTGAGTGTTATAATGCCCCTAGATGACTAGGATAGATCAGGAGTCAGGACAGGTTGCATCATCCACCATAGGTTTTTTGAAAATGGTATTGAATGAGCCCCACACAAGCAGAACATGAAGCAGCAGCAGTAGATTGAGTGTTATAATGCCCCTAGATGACTAGGATAGATCAGGAGTCAGGACAGGTTGCATCATCCACCATAGGTTTTTTGAAAATGGTATTGAATGAGCCACACACAAGCAGAACATGAAGCAGCAGTAGTCGATTGAGTGTTATAATGCCCCTAGATGACTAGGATAGATCAGGAGTCAGGACAGGTTGCATCATCCACCATAGGTTTTTTGAAAATGGTATTGAATGAGCCCCACACAAGCAGAACATGAAGCAGCAGCAGTAGATTGAGTGTTATAATGCCCCTAGATGACTAGAATAGATCAGGAGTCAGGACAGGTTGCATCATCCACCATAGGTTTTTTGAAAATGGTATTGAATGAGCCCCACACAAGCAGAACATGAAGCAGCAGCAGTAGATTGAGTGTTATAATGCCCCTAGATGACTAGGATAGATCAGGAGTCAGGACAGGTTGCATCATCCACCATAGGTTTTTTGAAAATGGTATTGAATGAGGCCCACATATAGCTAGGCCCAAATCAGCAGAACATGAAGCAGCAGTAGTCGATTGAGTGTTATAATGCCCCTAGATGACTAGGATAGATCAGTAGTCAGGACAGGTTGCATCATCCACCATAGGTTTTTTGAAAATGGTATTGAATGAGGCCCACATATAGCTAGGCCCAAATCAGCAGAACATGAAGCTGCAGCAGTAGATTGAGTGTTATAATGCCCCTAGATGACTAGGATAGATCAGGAGTCAGGACAGGTTGCATCATCCACCATAGGTTTTTTGAAAATGGTATTGAATGAGGCCCACATATAGCTAGGCCCAAATCAGCAGAACATGAAGCAGCAGTAGTCGATTGAGTGTTATAATGCCCCTAGATGACTAGGATAGATCAGTAGTCAGGACAGGTTGCATCATCCACCATAGGTTTTTTGAAAATGGTATTGAATGAGGCCCACATATAGCTAGGCCCAAATCAGCAGAACATGAAGCTGCAGCAGTAGATTGAGTGTTATAATGCCCCTAGATGACTAGGATAGATCAGGAGTCAGGACAGGTTGCATCATCCACCATAGGTTTTTTGAAAATGGTATTGAATGAGGCCCACATATAGCTAGGCCCAAATCAGCAGAACATGAAGCTGCAGCAGTAGATTGAGTGTTATAATGCCCCTAGATGACTAGGATAGATCAGGAGTCAGGACAGGTTGCATCATCCACCATAGGTTTTTTGAAAATGGTATTGAATGAGGCCCACATATAGCTAGGCCCAAATCAGCAGAACATGAAGCAGCAGTAGTAGATTGAGTGTTATAATGCCCCTAGATGACTAGGATAGATCAGTAGTCAGGACAGGTTGCATCATCCACCATAGGTTTTTTGAAAATGGTATTGAATGAGGCCCACATATAGCTAGGCCCAAATCAGCAGAACATGAAGCAGCAGCAGTAGATTGAGTGTTATAATGCCCCTAGATGACTAGGATAGATCAGGAGTCAGGACAGGTTGCATCATCCACCATAGGTTTTTTGAAAATGGTATTGAATGAGCCCCACATATAGCTAGGCCCAAATCAGCAGAACATGAAGCTGCAGCAGTAGATTGAGTGTTATAATGCCCCTAGATGACTAGGATAGATCAGGAGTCAGGACAGGTTGCATCATCCACCATAGGTTTTTTGAAAATGGTATTGAATGAGGCCCACATATAGCTAGGCCCAAATCAGCAGAACATGAAGCTGCAGCAGTAGATTGAGTGTTATAATGCCCCTAGATGACTAGGATAGATCAGGAGTCAGGACAGGTTGCATCATCCACCATAGGTTTTTTGAAAATGGTATTGAATGAGCCCCACACAAGCAGAACATGAAGCAGCAGCAGTAGATTGAGTGTTATAATGCCCCTAGATGACTAGGATAGATCAGGAGTCAGGACAGGTTGCATCATCCACCATAGGTTTTTTGAAAATGGTATTGAATGAGCCCCACATATAGCTAGGCCCAAATCAGCAGAACATGAAGCTGCAGCAGTAGATTGAGTGTTATAATGCCCCTAGATGACTAGGATAGATCAGGAGTCAGGACAGGTTGCATCATCCACCATAGGTTTTTTGAAAATGGTATTGAATGAGGCCCACATATAGCTAGGCCCAAATCAGCAGAACATGAAGCTGCAGCAGTAGATTGAGTGTTATAATGCCCCTAGATGACTAGGATAGATCAGGAGTCAGGACAGGTTGCATCATCCACCATAGGTTTTTTGAAAATGGTATTGAATGAGCCCCACACAAGCAGAACATGAAGCAGCAGCAGTAGATTGAGTGTTATAATGCCCCTAGATGACTAGGATAGATCAGGAGTCAGGACAGGTTGCATCATCCACCATAGGTTTTTTGAAAATGGTATTGAATGAGGCCCACATATAGCTAGGCCCAAATCAGCAGAACATGAAGCTGCAGCAGTAGATTGAGTGTTATAATGCCCCTAGATGACTAGGATAGATCAGGAGTCAGGACAGGTTGCATCATCCACCATAGGTTTTTTGAAAATGGTATTGAATGAGGCCCACATATAGCTAGGCCCAAATCAGCAGAACATGAAGCTGCAGCAGTAGATTGAGTGTTATAATGCCCCTAGATGACTAGGATAGATCAGGAGTCAGGACAGGTTGCATCATCCACCATAGGTTTTTTCAAAATGGTATTGAATGAGGCCCACATATAGCTAGGCCCAAATCAGCAGAACATGAAGCTGCAGCAGTAGATTGAGTGTTATAATGCCCCTAGATGACTAGGATAGATCAGGAGTCAGGACAGGTTGCATCATCCACCATAGGTTTTTTGAAAATGGTATTGAATTAGGCCCACATATAGCTAGGCCCAAATCAGCAGAACATGAAGCAGCAGTAGTCGATTGAGTGTTATAATGCCCCTAGATGACTAGGATAGATCAGTAGTCAGGACAGGTTGCATCATCCACCATAGGTTTTTTGAAAATGGTATTGAATGAGCCCCACACAAGCAGAACATGAAGCAGCAGCAGTAGATTGAGTGTTATAATGCCCCTAGATGACTAGGATAGATCAGGAGTCAGGACAGGTTGCATCATCCACCATAGGTTTTTTGAAAATGGTATTGAATGAGGCCCACATATAGCTAGGCCCAAATAACTAATATGATAATAATTAAACAAATATTGATAAAATTATGGATTTTACATTAAAAACAATTAAAAAACAACGTATTGGAGGGAGAGCAAAGGAGAGGGATGAACAAGGGACCCTTCAGCGCCCTGAACCGACAGCGGGGGCCAAGAAGTCACTGCCGATCCAGGACTCATTCATTTTTATGAATGTTAGTCTGTCCACAGAGTCAGTGGACAGACGGGTCCTCTTGTCGGTGACCACCCCACCTGCCGCGCTGAAAGTCCGCTCAGACAGTACGCTGGAGGGGGGGCAAGAAAGTATCTCCAGCGCATACTGAGCGAGCTCGCGGCAGGTGTCCAGCCTGGCAACCCAGTACTCCATGGGGTCGTCGGTGCTCATGCTGTCGGAAGCACCAACGGACCCCATGTAGTCTGCCACCATGCGGGCCAGCCGCTGGTGGTTACTCATGCTGCTGCTGCTGGTACTGGGTCGCGCAGACTGGTAGAACAGCCTCATCTCACCCTCAAGGTCACCTGCTCGGCTGGTGCTGGTGGTTCCAGACACCTGCTGGGTGAGATGGGCGGGGAGAACTGGAGCGTGAGGCATAGGGTTTGCCTCCTCCAGCCGGTGGACCAGACAGGCCCGCAACTTTTCAATACGGGCCTGCCTCCGGCTGGCTGGTAGAAACTCCTCCAGTTTCCCCTTGCAGCGAGGGTCTAATAGGGTGGCCAACCAAAACTCATCCCTCTCCTTTATTTTGATGATCCGGGGGTCCCTCCTGAGGCATCGCAGCATGTGGGCAGCCATGGGGAAGAGCACAGCCCGCTGTGACTCTTCAGAGCTGCCAGAGACCATGACCTCTTGGTCCTCCTGCTGCCGATGCTGCTGCTCCCGGTCGGAGGTGCCCCACCCCCGGACTATAGGTGCCCCCAGCACCGGCTCTCCCTCCTGACCAAGCCCAGACTCATGGATGTCCACTAATTCATCCTCCTCCTCGTCCTGGGCCTGGTCCAGGTGGAGCATGGTTGACTCTTCATGCTCCACCAAGGCACTCTCCCCAGCTTCAAGCAGGCGATCTAGTGTCCTGTCCAGCAGGAACACTAATGGGAGCACATCGTTGAGGCCGACATGCTCCCTGCTAACCATCTTTGTCGCCTGCTCGAATGGGGCCAACACGTGGCAGACTTGCTGAATCTGCCCCCACTCCGCATTAGTGATGTAGGGGAGTGAGTGTGTTGGCCCTGCAGTGCCTAGCTCCAGCAGGTATTCCCTCACCGCCCGTCGCTGCTCCCACAACCTCTCCAGCATGTTGAGGGTGGAGTTCCACCGCGTCACACTGTCCATAATCAGCCTGTGGGTGGGCAGGCTGTTGTCCCGCTGCAGTTTGGACAGGGACGCGGTGGCGGTTGGGGATCGGCGGAAGTGGCCGGCAATCCTACGTACCCTTTGCACAATGTCACTCAACCCTGGGTAAGTGCGGAGGAATTTCTGCACCACAAGGTTGAGGACATGTGCCATGCAGGGCACGTGTGTAAGACTGCCAGCCTGAAGGGCGGCGAGTAGGTTGCTGCCGTTGTCACAGACAACCATACCTGCCTGGAGCCTTCGGGGTGTCAGCCACTTCTGGACCTGAGCCTGTAGTGCGGACAGAACATGAGGTCCAGTGTGTCTCCGTTCCCCCAAGCTAACAAGCTGGAGCACGGCCTGGCAGCGGACGTGCCCCACACTTGCGTAGCTACGGGGACGCTTGCTTGGGGGCTCAACAGCCGTGGAGACAGTGGCTTGCGGGAGAGGAGTAGTTCTCCCATGGACACCCCGGGGCGGCACCACAAACTCAGATGCCGCCGTTCCCTCCCCGGCGCCTCGGAGGGAAACCCAATGGGCTGTGAAACTTAGGTAGCGACCCTGCCCATGCCTGCTGGTCCAAGCATCCATTGTGAGATGCACCCTGTCGCTGACAGCATGATCCAGCGACAGGCATACATTCTGCACAAGGTGCTGGTGCAGGGCAGGGACACCAGTCCTGGCAAAGTAATGGCGGCTGGGGACACGCCATTTGGGTTGGGCCTGCTCCAACATCTGCCTAAATGGGTTGCTGTCAACCAGATTGTACGGAAGCAGATGTTGGGCAATAACCCTTGCCAGGAGCCCATTGAGTGAACGCACACGTCGATCCCCTGGGGCGTAGGGCACGGTACGTTCAAAAGCATCAGCAATTGTTGGCTGGCGCCGGACGGCAGAGGAGATAGAGGAGGGTGCACTGGTTGCAGAGGGATGGCTGCCGGTACCAATACCTCTACTAGAGGAAGCTGGTGGGTGGGAAACAGTAGTGGCAATATAGAGGGGGAGCTGCTGTACAGTGGCAGGAGCTGCTGTCCCCTGAACACTGGCGTTGCTGCTACTACCACTCTTACTGTGTTCCCACTCCCGCCAGTGGTTCAATCTCATGTGCTGGTTCAGGGCTGTGGTACCCAGCCGAGAAACTAACCTCCCTCTCCTCACCCTGGCATGGCAGAGGTTACAAACAGCAACAGTAACATCATCTGTTGCCAGGGTGAAGAAAGCCCAAACAGGAGACTTCCGCACCAACCTCCTGTCCGATGGCATGGTGCTGGCTTGCGCCTGTTGGGCCTCAGTGTGCACAGGCGGAGCATGCTGCTGCTGTTGCTGCCTGATCCTCTCGACAGTAGAGCCCCTGCCAATGGGCTCCCTGGAGACCTGCCGCACCGTTTCCCTCTGGTGCCTACCTACTTCAGTGCTGCTGGTACTTGACAAAATAGGTGGCACCCATTCGGCATCACCCTCCTCCTCATTTTCAACGTCAGACCCGGTGCCAAACTGTGGTGGACTGAGGGGAACAGCTAACATGGAGCCCCTGACTGTTCTCCGCTGTCCCCTTGCTGGCGCCTGGGTCTGACTAGATGCGGGAGTTGTGTGGCTCAAACCACTCGCACCTGTTGGAAGGGATTCCAAAGGCGTATTTATTGACGTTGCCCCCTCCTCCTCGTTATCACCCATCCCTTCCAAAAAGTACTGCCCATCTTGAGGGCTGAACTGTAAATCACCCTCCTGAATAGCCTCCCCCAGAATGTCCAGCTCTGTGTCCTCGTCTTCAAACATGAGCGGGGACAATTCTGTGGGAGTGGGGGTTGCTAGTACAGGAGGCGTAGATCTGCCGCTACTGCTGCTGCTATGAACTGGGGCTGAGGACTCCGTGTCATTCGAGTCAGCCACCAGAGCCATCACTGTCTCGGCGTCCTGGGAAAGTATGGCCCTTGGACGGCTGCCAAAATTAAAAAAATCACGGATCAGGCGGACACCACTGCCACTGGCACCTGCCTGTACATGACTGGAGGAGCGGCCCCGCGCTGTCGGCGGTCCAGCAACGGAACTGACTCCTCTATTTGCCCGACCGCGGCTGCCTGCACGGCCCGGTGCACTCATAATTTACGTACAAGTGATTGGGCCAAAGGTTTATTGTGGTAGGGACGTGTGTCAAAAAACAAAATAGATTTAACTTGTAATGTAAACCAAAAAAAATAATAAAAATAAATTAAAGTAATAAACGGAAAATAAATAAAACGCCTAACTTCAAAACGAGACTAATTTAGAGTAAGTATAATTTTTTTTTGATTTATTTATGAAAAAATAAGAAACACAGAAAACACGCACACAATCAGACGCAAAGACAAGACAGATGTAACAAATCTAAACACAAAACTAAACTTTTTTTGTTTTTTTTTCTTTTTTCTAACTATAAAACAGAAAAACGCGGACAATCAGACGCAAAGACAAGACAGATGTAACAAATCTAAACACAAAACTAAACTTTTTTTGTTTTTTTTTCTTTTTTCTAACTATAAAACAGAAAAACGCGGACAATCAGACGCAAAGACAAGACAGATGTAACAAATCGAAACACAAAACTAAACTTTTTTTTTTTTTTTTTTTCTAACTATAAAACAGAAAAACGCGAACAATCAGACGCAAAGACAAGACAGATGTAACAAATCTAAACACAAAACTAAACTTTTTTTTTTTTTTTCTTTTTTCTAACTATAAAACAGAAAAACGCGGACAATCAGACGCAAAGACAAGACAGATGTAACAAATCGAAACACAAAACTAAACTTTTTTTTTTTTTTTTTTTTTCTAACTATAAAACAGAAAAACGCGGACAATCAGACGCAAAGACAAGACAGATGTAACAAATCGAAAAACAAAACTAAACTTTTTTTTTTTTTTTCTTTTTTCTAACTATAAAACAGAAAAACGCGGACAATCAGACGCAAAGACAAGACAGATGTAACAAAACTGAAGTTTTAAATTAACTATAACACAGAAACACGCAATCAAACAGAAGTTTAAACAAGGACGGACAGACAGAAAATTACACTAAATCCCTAACTGACCTAACCTAAAATCTGTTCTAAATAGCCCTAAACACTAACCTAAACTATTAATCTATATCTAGAGGTCTTTTCAAGTCCCTAACTACCTATACCTAATGCCCTACACAGATCCCTGCACTAAAACCTATCAGCTAACTGTATCTTGTATCTTTTAACTAACTAATCTAACCTATCTAATAATTCAGACCCTAAAAGATATTCCCTAATCACTACCTAACACTAACTAGCTAAATGATAGAATAATTCAAAATTTCTGGATCAATAGAATAGCACAGCACAAAACAAGCAGCTCCTATCTCTCCAATAACTAAACCCACAAAATGGATACCGGGGAGTGCCTCGATTTATATAGTGAGAGGTAGACTACTTTCCTATTGGTTGCTAGGGATGTTGCTAAGCTGTGACAATGCCTTCCCATTGGCTATAAGCAAAAATAGGGAGGGGTGAACAATAACCTCACATGGAAAACAAGGGAAAAAAAATGCGAATAGGCAGTCACGAATAATTCGCAATAATATACAATTCGCAGAAGCAGAATCCATAGTCGAATGGCCTTATAGGAATAGATTTATGCGAATTTTTGAAATGTCCGCTTTTTTTCGCATTACAGGAACCGTTGTAAAATAGGCTACATTAAATGGTATTTCAAGGGTCAATCAGTAAGTACACGATAGGATGTCTGGTAATATTTAGGTGCCCATTATTCTCTCAATAAAGGCTATATGTGAAATACTCAATAACACTAGTTTAGGCGGGCGGGAAAAACATAACACGAAAAGTATTTTTTTGCGAATGTTATGGCAGCGGATTTTCGCATACAATATAATATATTGAAAGTGTTACAATTAAATGAGTAAGGATCCTGAACGGTTTTGGACATGTCAAGTAACTTCTGGGCTAGATTGCTTGTCATGGAACATAATTTAGGATTGGCGAAAAACCGTATTTACAATATGCGAGTAGATCGGATCGCATACAAGCTGTAAGGAAAAAACAGCTAACAGTGGTTGGGATATTATATGCGAAAATTCGCTAACATTAAATGCGTAAAACAATTCGGTTCGTGTAATGGTAACTAACCATTACGCGAACAGAATTTTTTTGCGCATTTAATGTTAGCGAAATTTCGCATGTAATATAAGAAAGTTAAAATTAAATGAGTAACTGAACGCTTTTGACATGATTGTCAAGTGAATTCTCAGCACGGTTGCTAGTCATGGAACATAACCTAGCCTTTGCGAAAAAAAAAAAGTCTTTAGAACATGCGATCCGCACACAAGCTTTAAGCATTAGCAATAAGCATAGTAATACTTGACTGATGGAATGACTCGAAATTTTTCGAAAATAGTGCTATATAAGAAAATCTAGAATATAGCACTATATTCGAAAACTACGGAATTCCGCATTTTTCAAATATAGTGGCATATTCTGGATTTTCGTATATAGCACTATTTTCGTAAATTTACGAGTTATTTCATGAGTCAAGTATATGCTTATTGCTATGCTGCTAATGCATTGATTGCATATATATTATATGCGAAAATATTAAATGCGTAAAAAAAATTCTGTTCGTGTAATGGTTAGATGGCTCTTTCCAAGTTGTGAAGAGCCATCTAACCATTACACGAACAGAATTTTTTTACGCAATTAATATTTTCGCATATAATATATATGCATTAGCATAGCAATAAGCAGCATATACTTGTCCTTGACTGATGAAATGACTCGAAATTTTTCGAAAATATTACTATATACGAAAATCAAGAATATAGCACTATATTCGAAAAATACGGCATTCCGTATTTTTCGAATATAGTGCTATATTCTTGATTTTCGTATATAGCATTTTTTTAGAAAAATTTCGAGTCATTTCATCAGTCAAGTATTACTATGCTTATTGCTAATGCTTAAAGCTTGTGTGCGGATCGCATGTTGTAAAGACGTTTTTTTTCGCAAAGGCTAGCAACCGTGCCGAGAATTCACTTGACATGTCAGAAGCGTTCAGTTACTCATATGGTTTTGACTTTCTTATATTTTATGCGAAAATTCGCTAACATTAAATGCGCAAAAAAAATTCTGTTCGTGTAATGGTTAGCTGGCTCATCCAAACTACTGTTAGTTAGCTGCTTTTGCTTACAGCTTGTGTGGAATTTATAAATATGTGAGTTGTTCTAAATGCATTGGGACTAATCAATTATATTTCTATTGTTTTATTAGCTTAAAAGGAAACGAAATTTCGTTTTAACGAATATAGAGGCAAATATTCTAATTGTTCGCGAATTCTCGAAGTTACGATATTCGCAATAAAAATTCGCAAAACGGATATTCGCGCTCAACACTACACATCACCAAAAGAACACCATACCCACAGTGAAGCATGGTGGTGGCAGCATCATGCTTTGAGGCTTTTTTTCTTCAGCTGGAACTGGGGCCTTAGTTAAGCTAGAGGGAATTATGAACAGTTCCAAATACCAGTCAATATTGGCACCAAACCTTCAGGCTTCTGCTAGAAAGCTGAACATGAAGAGGAACTTCATCTTTCAGCATGACAACGACCCAAAGCATACATCCAAATCAACAAAGGAATGGCTTTACCAGAAGAAGATTAAAGTTTTGGAATGGCCCAGCCAGAACCCAGACCTGAATCCGATTGAAAATCTGTGGGGTGATCTGAAGAGGGCTGTGCACAGGAGATGCCCTCGCAATCTGACAGATTGGGAGTGTTTTTGCAAAGAAGAGTGGGCAAATCTTGCCAAGTCAAAATGTGCCATGCTGATAGACTCCTACCCAAAAAGACTGAGTGCTGTAATAAAATCAAAATGTGCTTCAACAAAATATTCACTTATGCAACCATATTATTTTATTTTTATATTTTTTCTTCCCTCTACCTAAAACATTTCAGTTTGTTTTTCAGTTGAATGGTACAGTTTATAGGTCACATTAAAGGTGGAAAAAGTTCTGAAATTATTTATCTTTGTCTCATTTTATTACATCACAGAAACCTGACATTTTAACAGGGGTGTGTAGACTTTTTATATCCACTGTACCAAACAAAGGCTATATTAGTAAGTGCCATGTAGTCATTTTACATACACAATGGTCTGGGATGGGCTAAGCAGCACATCCACTTGATTGGACCCTTTGTCCTCAAATCTTCACGTGTCTGAATTGTTGAACCGATTATAGCAGTCTCCTGCTTGGAGACTGCTGCTGCCACCCAGAGCAGAGGGCACTTTACAGTGAGAGGAAATACCTTCCGTGCACTTGTTGAAATGATGCCTAGTAGAATAAGGGTACATCTGTGGCATGCCAGAACCGCAGGGGCGACACGTGAGGTGCACGGTGGGCCGATGAGGGGGAGTAGTAATACAGTTCATCGGTTTACTCACGGTTAGCAGAAAGCCTCCCTGGGCCGGCAGCACAGTGATGAGGAAGACAGCACAAAACCTTCCGGGGCACACTCTGTGGTAGGGGAGCACCAGCCTAGATGGAGGTTGAGGTGCCCTTGATGACGGCGGTGTTTAGGGTGCTTGTGCAGGCTGGGTCCCTTGATGAAATTTGTCGTGACGCCAGTACCGTTTATGGTGGTACAACCAGTTGTAGTGGTATAGAAGAATGAGGTAGACAGTGGTAGGATACAACTCACAACTTTACTGTAGCTGGTTTTAGTTGCAGCATAAACATCCAGACAGAATACAGTCTCTTGATATTTAGAGGAATTCTGTTGATCCACTGTTAATAGGTTTGGCTAGGTTCTGACTCAGGCTGTGGTTCAGTATAGGTCTTACTGGTAGGTGACTTGGCTTCCGGTCCCTTTTAAACCAGTGTAGTTTGGTGAGGTTGCCCGTGGCTAAAGAATCCTTCATCTGGATTCCCAAAGGTCTTTGATTCTTGGGTAGTGGCTATTATCCTTTGGTTTTTAAGTCCTTTTCTACTTTGTCCCTTCTTGGACTGGACTTTACTACTGAGCAGACTTGTACTTGATCTGCACACTCTCAAACCAACCAGAAGACTGCACACAGACTAGACCTGAGCTGGGCTAGATGTCCCAGAGTGGTGCTATCCCCATCTAGTGGTGGGATGTATAAAACACACTTGACCAGCCTATGAACAGGGATACAACAGGTGATGTAATGCATAATGACATGCCACACAGTAATGCAGTTTTACAGTAATTTTGCAGTTCCCACTTGTCCTAAATGGGACGCTGCATACCCCCATGGTAAAAGATAAGTCGGCCTCGACACATTTTTGACTCGATGTTGTATGTTCCTGTAAGATATAAGAGAAGGGAAAGCATGCCTGCATAGGAAACAACACCATAACCCCATTCTTGTACTCTTTGTATCTGAAAGTAAAATGGGTTAGGCAAACATATCTCAGGCAACAACGAAATGTGACAAAAGGTGACAACAGGGTCTGAAGACTGGTGATGTAATGGCAAAACCAGGATAGTCCATAATGAGGTGGAAAAAGGAAAAACAAAAATAACATCTCAGGAGGCTCACAGGGTATGAGTCCGTTTCCTGGGAACAGGAAAATGTCAAAATAGCATATCACGGAGGCTCAGGTGCGTGAAAGTCTATCTCCGGGTGCAGGCTTGAACGTTGCAAAACATGTGTAAGGTAAGTAGTCCCTTTCAAGGCAACTTGGTGTTTCCTGAGCTGTAGTAGATACTTCTCGAGATAGCTCCTCCGGTTGAAGTGCAGTTGTGTTGGTCTTGGCAGGCACTAAGATATTGAGCCATGGGGTTAAGAACCATTGCAAAGGATCATAGTCTAATAACGTTTTTCCAAAAGACTGTATTGGTCCTTCTGAATCAGATTATTTTACAGGCTCTGGTTTTACGGATTGAGTTTCTTCTTGAACAGCTTCTTCTTGAAGAGTTTCTTCTTGAGTATTTTCCTTAAGACACAACTTAAGGCGATTTCGATGCACTACACGTGATTTGTCCTCTTGGGTAATCTCATAAGTATCAGTCTCTGGATTGAGAATAGCGGTAATGGTGTAAGGTTCTCTCTCCCATTTGCTATCTAATTTGCTGGTACGATGGTTGTTTTTTAACCACACACGGTCACCAATTTTGAGAGGTTCTGCTTTGGCAGATTGGTTATATTCTTTTTGTTGCTTTTCATGCGCATGTTCCATGCGTTGTTGAACAATTTCTTGTGCATCAATTAAACGTCTTATAAGTATGATCGGCAGGTAGTGTACCTTGTCGGCCAAACATAAGATAGTAGGGTGTATACCCAGTAGAACAATGAATAGTGTTATTGTAGGTGTACATCAATTGAGGCAGGAGAGTAGGCCAATCACTTCTTGTAGCAGGTGGTACCGCTCTTAACATCTCAATTAAAGTTTAGTTCATTTTTTCGCACAGCCCATTCCCTTGGGGATGGTAGGCTGTGGTCCTGATTTTCTGGCAATTGTGAAATGTACACAGTTCTTTAAAGAGTTGCGACTCAAAGGCAGATCCCTGATCTGTAAGGGTTCTTTCTGGGCATCCATAAGGCAACAAGAAATGTTTCTAGAAGGCATCTGCAGTTGATTTAGCGGTCAAGTCTTTGACAGGTACGGCTGCAACAAATTTAGTATAATGATCAATGATGGTCATAGCGTATGTGTAACCTAAGCGACTTGGTTCCAGCTTCACATGGTCAATTGCAACTATTTCTAGCGGTGTTCGGCTTACAATGGGATGTAAGGGTGCTTTTTGGTCATGTTTTTTATTTCTTCCAACAGCACAGGTGGAACACTCTCGACACCACTTTTCAATGTCTCCTCTCATCCCGATTCAGTAGAATCTTCTACGGATGGTGGCTTCTGTTTTCTGCACGCCAAAGTGTCCTGATTGATCATGGTACATTTCAAGAATTATTCTTGCATCTCGGCGCGGTATTAAGATTTGATACAGACGATCCCAGGTAATTGGATCTAAGGTCCTTCTTAATAGTAGGCCCTTCTGTAGAAAGAGGTGTTTTCTGTGTCTCCATAGTTTTGACAATTCTGGATCAGCATTCCTCCTGCGGATTCTTTCTGGTGTTCTTCCGCTGGTGAAGAAATCTTGCAGTTCACCCAACACTCTGCTTTCATTTTGCAGCTTGATCCATCTTTCTTTGTCCACTTGAGATTTTGGATCCACTTGTTGTTGAAGGTTAAGGACCATTTTCCCTTTGATAGTGATAATGTCTTGGTGGGTGAAATTTTTGTAGAAGGATGGCATTTCTATCTCTTCCCAAACATCTTCTTGTGTAGTAGGGTCTTCTTGGGTCGGCAGACGGGATAATGCATCCGCATTTTGATTTGCTTTTCCTGTTCTGTATTTCACTGTGAAATTGTAGTTAGCAAGGCGTGAGGCCCATCTTTGTTCTAATGCTCCCAACTTGGCGGTGTTAAGATGCGCTAGCGGGTTGTTATCTGTGAAAGGCCACGAATGGTGTTGCAGCAAGCTAATCTTTAAATTTCTCTGTAACAGCCCACACAAGTGCGAGGAATTCCAATTTGAAGGAACTATAGTTTTGGTCATTTCTTTCAGTACCTCTAAGAGATCTACTAGCGTAGGAAATGACTCTTTCTTTACCTTCTTGTATTTGCGACAAGACAGCTCCCAGGCCTTTCTTACTTGCATCTGTGTAAAGATGAAATGGCTGTGGGTAATCCGGATAGCCTAAGATTGGTGGCTCTGTTAACTTCTTCTTCAGGAGCTGAAAGGCAATTTCTCTTTCGGTGTTCCATTCAACTGGTATTGGAGATTTCTGATACCTTTTAGGATGTCCTCTCAGAAGTTCTAATATTGGCTCTGCAATTTGAGCAAAATGAGGAATAAAGCGTCTGTAGTATCCTGCGAAACTGAGAAAACTTTTCACTTCTTTCACCGTAGTAGGAGTAGGCCAATTTCGGACTGCGGCTATCTTCTCTGGATCCGGTTTAACACCTTCAGAGCTGACAATATGCCCTAAGTATTTGACTTCTGGCTTCAGTAGATAACACTTAGATGGTTTGACTTTGAGTCCATGTTTAATGAAGACTTAAAAAACTTCGGCCAGATGTTTCAAGTGATCTTCATAGAATTTGGAGTAGATGATGACATTGTCTAAGTATAACAGAACAGTTTCAAAATTTTTGTGGCCCAGACAACGCTCCATTAATCTTTGAAAAGTTCCAGGTGCATTGCAAAGTCTAAAAGGCATACAGTTGAACTCAAATAGGCCCATAGGGGTGGTAAATGCAGTCTTCTCACGATCTTCAGGTGCCATTGGTACTTGCCAGTATCCACTGGTTAAATCAAGAGTAGAGAAGTAGGCTGAAGATCCTAAAGCTGTCAAGGATTCCTCTATGCGTGGTAAAGGGTAAGCATCCTTGTGAGTGATTTGGTTAATTTTTCTGTAATCCACACATAATCTGATGTTACCGTCCTTTTTACGGACAAGGACTAGCGGTGCGGCCCATGGGCTATGGCTGTCTTTGATAATATTGGAGTCCTTCATCTCCTGGATCATTTGCTTTACGGATTGGTACATAGTTGGTGGTATAGGCCGATACCTTTCCTTGATCGGTGGGTGTGAACCTGTAGGGATGGAGTGCTTAATGATATCTACTTCTCCGTAGTCTGTAGAATGCTTACTGAAGGCACGGTGATGCTCCTTCACAATTTTCAGTACTCCCTCAAATTGGTGTTCTGGCATTGAAGCATCTCCCACATGAAGTTCTTTCCACCAGGGTGTGCTTAAATTTTGGTCCTGTGGGTGTTGTTTCTTGGTAAGCGGCTCCGTGGTAGCTGTAGCCACACTGATGACATCTTGAAATGTAACTTGGATTAGCTGTGCAATGGGACGGTATTTTGTTAGTGTTACACTGCTATCACTCAAGTTTAGGAGACGAATAGGCACTTTACCTTCAGAGACGGTTACTAGACTTCTTGCAGCTCTAACTAGAGGATGGTCTTCCAAACCAACCGGCTCTACCAGGGCTTGGTAGTCTTGACCCTGAATTCCGACTATAGCTCGGCACCACAAGAGGGTTTCGGTATTGGGTTTGAGAATCACAGGTTGATTATCTCGGATGCGGACACATCAGATTTCTCCTTTTTTGTTGGAAAATCTCTGTTGCGCATTTAGTACACGGATGGTTTGTTGGCTCACCTTCTTAGAAGCAGGAGAGGCAGTAGGCACTGACTGGTGCAAGGCTTCCAGCATCTCAACATAACAGTTCCTGAGGACATTCATTCCTAGGACTATTGGAGGGTTATTGTTATTTTCTTTGACTAGTAACACAATAATGCCTTGTCGTGATAGTGTAGTTCCTCCTACTTGAATGGTTGGTTCCCAATAACCATGTATTGGTACGGGTTTGGCGTTACTGGCTATGAGACTCAGCCAGGATTCTGGGGGCTGGGTAAGCTGATTTTGGTCCCAGTATTTTTCAAATGCTGCTTGTTGGATGGTAGTGACTTGGGATCCTGTGTCAACTAGGGCAACAAAAGAAACTCCATTTATTTGAAGTGTCACTTCTGGACGGGATCCTACGTATCTTGGCATCCAATAGGGATCTTCTGGACCTATTGATTTACCTCCCGAGGGGTGGTCCTTGGCCTCGGGGGTCGCCCGTTTAACTGCCAGCAGGTTGCTTCAGTATGGCCTGGCTTGTGACAGTATGTGCAGATAGTCCGCTTAGGGGTGCTAGTGCGGTCGGGAGGACGTCTGCCCGAATTTCTGGAAAAAGTCTCTTTATAGTCAGGAGGGAAGAGTCTTCTGGACACAGGTTTCTCATCCTCCAGCAATAATGTTTTTTCCCACTGTTCCAACCTTTGGTGGACTTTCTGCAGACTTTTAGTCAGGAATTGAACTTGCTCAGTAAGGGCAGCAACTGCGTCAGGAATTGGAGCTTGTGTTGCCTGACTGACGACAGGTAAAGGTTTTAAAGGGGTGACCAGCTGTGCTACTGGCACTACAGCGGAGCTAACAGGTTCTGTTGGTGGATTTTTTCCCAGTATACTGATAGCTAACTCCTTAAAGGGTTTCTATCACTTGGTATGACATAATTAGCTGTCAGACACTAGCGATCTGCTAGTGTCTGCTCTGGCCAACCATCCTACTATAATCACTTGTGGGGCAGCGGTTTTGCTAAAAAACTAACTTTTATAAATATGCTAATGAGCCTCTAGGTGCTATGTGGGCGTCATTAGCACCTAGAGGCTCCGTCTACCTTCATACACAGCCGCCGCCCAGCGCGTCCCTCCAGCCCGCCCATGTCCTCCTCCGTGTGACGCAGCGGACGAGTTCTCGCGCATGCGCCGTGCGCGGCTGTATTCGGCGCATTTGAGATCTCAGCTCGGAGCGGGCGGGACATGGGCGGGCTGGAGGGACGCGCTGGGCGGCGGCTGTGTATGAAGGTAGACGGAGCCTCTAGGTGCTAATGACGCCCACATAGCACCTAGAGGCTCATTAGCATATTTATAAAAGTTAGTTTTTTAGCAAAACCGCTGCCCCACAAGTGATTATAGTAGGATGGTTGGCCAGAGCAGACACTAGCGGATCGCTAGTGTCTGAGAGCTAATTATGTCATACCAAGTGATAGAAACCCTTTAAAGTCTAAGAAAGCAGCACTTGGATGCTGGGCGGCTAACATTCTTAGCTGGCTCTTTAGATTGTCTGTATGGACACCTTCAATAAATTGTTCTTTCAGGGTTTTGTCCTGATTCTCTGTCTCACGGGGGTCTACTTGGACAACAGCTCTAAGGGCTTCCTGCAAAGATAATGCAAAGAGTCTGAGTGACTCACCCGATTGCTGCTTCTTATTGAAGAACCTGATCTTGAACTCTGACACGGTTCTGGGTTCAAAGGTGGTGTAGAGACGTTCAAATATCTGCTCCAGTGTCCTCCTCTCTGAGCTTGGCCAGGATTTCACTTCTCTGAGAGCAGCTCCTTCCAATTTGTGCAAGGAGAATCTCCATCTGTTGCTCTGGGGATACAGGGTATAATCTAAACACAGCAAGAATTTTCTCTTTAACCACTTCCCGCCACGCTAACGCCGAAAGGCGTCATTTCTGCGGCGCTCCCAGGTCACACTAACGCCGATTGGCGTCATCTCGCGTGAGCCGAGATTTCCTGTGAACGCGAGCACACAGGCGCGCACGCTCACAGGAACGGAAGGTAAGAGAGTGGATCTCCAGCCTGCCAGCGGCGATCGTTCGCTGGCAGGCTGGAGATGTGATTTTTTTAACCCCTAACAGGTATATTAGACGCTGTTTTGATAACAGCGTCTAATATACCTGCTACCTGGTCCTCTGGTGGTCCCCTTTGTTTGGATCGACCACCAGAGGACACAGGCAGCTCAGTAATATGTTGCACCAAGCACCACTACACTACACCCCCCCTGTCACTTATTAACCCCTTATTCACCCTTGATCACCCCTGATCACCCCATATAGACTCCCTGATCACCCCCCTGTCATTGATCACCCCCCTGTAAAGCTCCATTCAGATGTCCGCATGATTTTTACGGATCCACTGATAGATGGATCGGATCCGCAAAACGCATACGGACGTCTGAATGGAGCCTTACAGGGGCGTGATCAATGACTGTGGTGATCACCCCATATAGACTCCCTGATCACCCCCCTGTCATTGATTACACCCCTGTCATTGATCAACCCCCTGTAAAGCTCCATTCAGATGTCCGCATGATTTTTACGGATCCACTGATAGATGGATCGGATCCGCAAAACGCATAGGGACGTCTGAATGGAGCCTTACAGGGGCGTGATCAATGACTGTGGTGATCACCCCATATAGACTCCCTGATCACCCCCCTGTCATTGATTACACCCCTGTCATTGATCAACCCCCTGTAAAGCTCCATTCAGATGTCCGCATGATTTTTACGGATCCACTGATAGATGGATCGGATCCGCAAAACACATACAGGCGTCTCCGCAAAACGCATAGGGACGTCTGAATGGAGCCTTACAGGGGCGTGATCAATGACTGTGGTGATCACCCCATATAGACTCCCTGATCACCCCCCTGTCATTGATTACACCCCTGTCATTGATCAACCCCCTGTAAAGCTCCATTCAGATGTCCGCATGATTTTTACGGATCCACTGATAGATGGATCGGATCCGCAAAACACATACAGGCGTCTCCCTGGAGCCTTCCAGGGGGGGTGATCACCCCATATAGACTCCCTGATCACCCCCCCCTGTCATTGATCACCCCCCTGTCAGGCTGCATTCAGATGTCCGTATGATTTTTACAAATCCACGGATACATGGATCGGATCCGCAAAACACATACGGACATCTGAATGGAGCCTTACAGGGGGGTGATCAATGACAGGGGGGTGATCACCCCATATAGACTCTCTGATCACCCCCCTGTCATTGATCACCCCTCTGTAAGGCTCCATTCAGACATTTTTTTGGCCCAAGTTCGCGGAATTATATATTTTTTTTCTTACAAAGTCTCATATTCCACTAACTTGTGTCAAAAAATTAAATCTCACATGAACTCACCATACCCCTCACGGAATCCAAATGCGTAAAATTTTTTAGACATTTATATTCCAGACTTCTTCTCACGCTTTAGGGCCCCTAGAATGCCAGGGCAGTATAAATACCCCACATGTGACCCCATTTCGGAAAGAAGACACCCCAAGGTATTCCGTGAGGGGCATATTGAGTCCATGAAAGATTGAAATTTTTGTCCCAAGTTAGCGGAAAGGGAGACTTTGTGAGAAAAAAAATATATATATCAATTTCCGCTAACTTGTGCCAAAAAAAAAATAATTCTATGAACTCGCCATGCCCCTCATTGAATACCTTGGGGTGTCTTCTTTCCAAAATGGGGTCACATGTGGGGTATTTATACTGCCCTGGCATTCTAGGGGCCCCAAAGCGTGAGAAGAAGTCTGGTATCCAAATGTCTAAAAATGCCCTCCTAAAAGGAATTTGGGCACCTTTGCGCATCTAGGCTGCAAAAAAGTGTCACACATCTGGTATCGCCGTACTCAGGAGAAGTTGGGGAATGTGTTTTGGGGTGTCATTTTACATATACCCATGCTGGGTGAGAGAAATATCTTGGTCAAATGCCAACTTTGTATAAAAAAATGGGAAAAGTTGTCTTTTGCCAAGATATTTCTCTCACCCAGCATGGGTATGTGTAAAATGACACCCCAAAACACATTCCCCAACTTCTCCTGAATACGTCGATACCACATGTGTGACACTTTTTTGCAGCCTAGGTGGGCAAAGGGGCCCATATTCCAAAGAGCACCTTTCGGATTTCACAGGTCATTTACCTACTTACCACACATTAGGGCCCCTGGAAAATGCCAGGGCAGTATAACTACCCCACAAGTGACCCCATTTGGGAAAGAAGACACCCCAAGGTATTCCGTGAGGGGCATTGCGAGTTCCTAGAATTTTTTATTTTTTGTCACAAGTTAGTGGAAAATGATGATTTCTTTTTTTTTTTTTTTTTCTTACAAAGTCTCATATTCCACTAACTTGTGACAAAAAATAAAAACTTCCATGAACTCACTATGCCGATCAGCGAATACCTTGGGGTGTCTTCTTTCCAAAATGGGGTCACTTGTGGGGTAGTTATACTGCTCTGGCATTCTAGGGGCCCAAATGTGTGGTAAGGAGTTTGAAATCAAATTCTGTAAAAAATGACCAGTGAAATCCGAAAGGTGCTCTTTGGAATATGGGCCCCTTTGCCCACCTAGGCTGCAAAAAAGTGTCACACATCTGGTATCTCCGTATTCAGGAGAAGTTGGGGAATGTGTTTTGGGGTGTCATTTTACATATACCCATGCTGGGTGAGAGAAATATCTTGGCAAAAGACAACTTTTACCATTTTTTTATACAAAGTTGTCTTTTGCCAAGATATTTCTCTCACCCAGCATGGGTATATGTAAAATGACACCCCAAAACACATTCCCCAACTTCTCCTGAATACGGAGATACCAGATGTGTGACACTTTTTTGCAGCCTAGGTGGGCAAAGGGGCCCATATTCCAAAGAGCACCTTTCGGATTTCACTGGTCATTTTTTACAGAATTTGATTTCAAACTCCTTACCACACATTTGGGCCCCTAGAATGCCAGGGCAGTAAAACTACCCCACAAGTGACCCCATTTTGGAAAGAAGACATCCCAAGGTATTCGCTGATGGGCATAGTGA
This sequence comes from Bufo bufo, assembly GCF_905171765.1. Classification (NCBI taxonomy): domain Eukaryota; kingdom Metazoa; phylum Chordata; class Amphibia; order Anura; family Bufonidae; genus Bufo; species Bufo bufo. The sequence continues at coordinate 410,001,612 of NC_053392.1, forward strand.
GTTCATGGAAGTTTTTATTTTTTGTCACAAGTTAGTGGAATATGAGACTTTGTAAGAAAAAAAATAAAAAAATAAAAATCATCATTTTCCGCTAACTTGTGACAAAAAATAAAAAGTTCTATGAACTCACTATGCCCATCAGCGAATACCTTAGGGTGTCTACTTTCCGAAATGGGGTCATTTGTGGGGTGTTTGTACTGTCTGGGCATTGTAGGACCTCAGGAAACATGACAGGTGCTCAGAAAGTCAGAGCTGCTTCAAAAAGCGGAAATTCACATTTTTGTACCATAGTTTGTAAACGCTATAACTTTTACCCAAACCATTTTTTTTTTATCAAAGACATGTAGAACAATAAATTTAGAGCAAAATTTATATATGGATGTCGTTTTTTTTTGCAAAATTTTACAACTGAAAGTGAAAAATGTCATTTTTTTGCAAAAAAATCGTTAAATTTCGATTAATAACAAAAAAAGTAAAAATGTCAGCAGCAATGAAATACCACCAAATGAAAGCTCTATTAGTGAGAAGAAAAGGAGGTAAAATTCATTTGAGTGGTAAGTTGCATGACCGAGCAATAAACCGCTAAAGTTGTGGAGTGCCGATTTGTAAAAAAGGACCTGGTCTTTAGGGGGGTATAAACCTGTGGTCCTTAAGTGGTTAAAGTCCCTTACAGTATGAACTTCTCCAGAATATCGTGGGAACCAGGGGTCTCCAAAATAATAAGGCATGGTTAAAGGCATTAAGCTTGGCGCTGCAGCAATTGGTATTGCGCTGGGACCGGCTGCGGCTGCCGCAGGGGGTCCGCGGAGGTCAGGCTGCACGTTATCCTCCTGCACAGACATGGTAACAGCAGGTGAATTATGGTTAGGTAAGTTAACTGTGGCTGTAGACACCTTTTTGTGCGGCGTTGCTAGGGGCAACCGCTATCTTGCGGGTGTATGGCCCTTTAAGAAACTTGGTGCCGGCTGCATGCAGTGTTTGAACAGCGCCTGTTTAAATCTCTGACAGCACTCCTGGCTATCGACGCTCCTTATACTTAGTAGGGGCAAATCGGAGTACTCACAGGTCGCGATTACTACTTGGGGGACGGCAAGCAATGCGATCCTTTCCTCTCTGTTAGTTCGCATGTGAAGTCTTGTGACTTTTGGGTATGTGCACGTCTCACTCTGATGTGGCTGCAAGCAGAGGAGGCGCTGCGTTTGCATATAGGATCGGCCTCCCAGAATTGACACAGCAAAAGGTAGGAAGGGCTGGCCGGACAATTTTGCATAAATGGGCGGCACTAGGTTTTCCCGCTCTTCAGGGGGTGTCACTAACTTATCCACAGTGATGGCGCAGTATTTTTTTCAAACAAGAAGGTCTCCGGCGGCCATTTTAAGTGCATAGAAACAGTCCATTCAATGATAGCAAGCCGTTTTAGTAACACATAAATATCTGATTTTCTCACTTTTGACACTGCGATTTTTATGCTGAGGGAGTTGCACCTTCAAGTTTGAATGCGCTTCTATTTTATCTTGGGAGTAGCGTTTTTGTGCACTTTTGCCCCACTTATCTACTAGGCGACCTTGATTAGGTGGTACATATAGCTGTGTGTGCTCCTCCTCTCAATGGTTGCTGATGCACACAGAGTTAACTAGGAGCAGCACACTATATGTGCAGGGTCTGCTCTCCTGAACATAGATGCCCAACGGCATAGGTAGGTTTAGAGTAGGACCTGTCTGACTGAGACCACCTTGGTGCGATTATGCGGGCACAGATGTGTTTTAATCAAAAAATATTGGCTGAGAGTCTCAAATTTTATCATTAGAGTGAGGGCTTGGTCTATATGTAATACTTGCATCTATTGTGTTTGTGTATTATTATCCGTTTTCTGAAAGCTCAGCTGCTACATTAACCCTACAGCACAGCCCAGACAGCTCCTTTGTTTCCAATGTAAGAAGGGAAAGCTCAGCTGCTGCATTACCCCTACAAACAAACATGCATGTCACGAGGCTCTTGCCCCTGACTCCACTGCCATACAAGCTTCGGAATTCTGCAGTTCCCAGCTGGTGCCCGGGCAGGACAGTCGTAGGTGCACCCACATTAGCGCTCCATTATTTTCTGCAACCGGGCTCCAGACTGGGTTAATTGCTAGACAGTAAGGTATAGTAAGCTGAATGCTAGGAGTAGATAGCTGGGAAGTGCATACTGTCTTTATCTTCCAAAGGAGAGTGTATGATATCACCATCACTGCTTACTGTTACAGATAGCCCCGCCCCACCCCCTTCACCAGGGTTTTTTTCTCAGACAGAATTGCAATCTGTGCTTAGTTCCATTTATTGCATTATATTTATGTTCTTTACCATTGCTCACCCTTTCCCAAATAAATCTGTTGATCAGTTAACTCATTCCTGGGGTGAGTGCATACTGAGCTGGGCAGGGGTTTCCCAAGCTGGGTAGGGGTTTCCAAATTCAGCCCCTGGCAGAAGAGGAAGATCTTCCTGCTGTCTTATAGAGCTCCAAGCAAGATTTAGGTGGATGGACTGTGTCATAATGAGGGCTGCCCAAAGGAGTGTTAAATAATACTTTCATACTTACCAAAATTTGAGTTGGTAACATCAGCGCATATAAGCCCACCCTGGGAAAGCCTCAAACCTGGTGGAAACATAACCCTGCCATTTTCAGCCTTGGACAGCGCAAATTTGCCAGGACTGTCTCTGAAAATCAGGAACAGTACCAGCAAATGTAGGACAGTTGGCAACTATGTCCTTGGCAAACCCCTTTATGAAGGATCAGGGATATTTTAGAGACTGGAGTAGATTTATCAACCAATCAGATTCAACCTTACGTTTTTCAGAGCTAATTTGGAAAATGAAAAGTGGAATCTGATGGTTGCTATGGGTAACCAAGCCATTTTTCATTTACACCAGTTTTGATAAATCTCTACCCATTGCTTTTTAACAAATATTCTGGTCTTTCAAGGTGATTTGTTTCAAACAGAAACTTTATTATCCTTTGTATACATCGTATTTCTGCGCTGCTCTCATAAAGGGCTTTTTACCTTTAGGCCTCATGCACACAACCGTGGTGTGTTTTGCGGTCTGCAAAATCCGGAAGCCGCCTATTGTAGAAATGCCTATTCGAATAGAACATGTTAGATTTTTTTTGCGGGGCTACGGAACGGAGCAACGGATGCGGACAGCGCACGGAGTGCTGTCCGCATCTTTTGCGGCCCCATTGAAGTGAATGGGTCCGCATCTGAGCCGCAAAACTGCATCTCGAATGCGGACAAAAACAACAGTCGTGTGCATGAGGCCTTAGTTTAATTGTCAGCAGGTTTGAATAGTTGTGACACTATATTTTTCTGACATCTGTTCTTATAAACTGCTGCATAATATCTTGCCAATGTATAAATAAAATTGTGTACCTGAAATTCCCATTTAATTCATGTAAAAATATTTTGCTGTAAAACAAGTTTCTAAATTACACAAACTTAACTCATCCTCATTCACAGAGTGTTCACTTGTAACTCATCTGTGACTTGCTATGAGAAGTCAATTCTTTACAACAGAGCCCAAGTGATGATTCAGATTTCAATAATGTTGGTTATGTTGTCATGCAGTAAATGACAAACTGTGTATTTTAGTGTTCTTTCTGTTTGCATTCATACAGTGTATAAAACAGTGTTATTTGGAAACTGTCAAAAAGCAGACTATTTTATTGTATTTATTTTCCTTTTTAGTTAGCCCTACAACTCCCTACAATCTAGGGTGGGGAGCTCCATGGGATAGGCAATCACTAAATAGCTTGGCCAAATCATATTCCACGTTCCCTATTCTAATTTCTCAATGTAATTCAAAGTGACCCTGATAAATGTTGGATTATGGTTAACCCATATTTTCAAAAAGCCATATTTAGGCATGAGCGAATAGACTTTGGATGAAACATCCAAAGTCGATTTGCATAAAACTTTGTTAGAGCTTTGTACAGAGCTAGCGCTCAAAAAAGTATAAGAATGTATTGGCTCAGATAAGCCAAAGTTATTACTTCGTGAAGTCTTTGGGTTATAAACTTCAGAAATTAAATTCTAATGTTAGAAACCTTTTACCATACTCTGTTTTGGGTCCAGTATTCTAACAACGTTTTATGCAAATCGACTTCGGATGTTTCATCCGAAGTCTATTTGCTCATCCCTAGCCATATTGGTCACTAGAACCATTTTTACATTTATCACTCAGTGTACCCTTTCCTACTTATCTTTATTCCCTCATTCTAATTTCTAACCCCTTGAGGGAGCAATTTAGCATTTTTCATGATGCTTATGAAAATGTGTAGAAACCTCGTCTCACTCCCCTTTTTTCTAAAACTTGTGTCCCTACCTATCCCTTGGTTGAACTTAGTAACATAGTTTATAAGGCCGAAAAAAGACATCTGTCCATCCAGTTCGGCCTGTTATCCTGCAAGTTGATCCAGAGGAAGGGGAAAAAAACTGTTAGGTAGGAGCCAATTTTCTCCACTTAAGATGAAAAAAATTCCTTCCCGACTCTAATCAGGCAATCAGAATAACTCCCTGGATCAGCAACCCATCTCTAGTAACTATAACCTGTATTATTATTATTACACTCCAGAAATACATCCAGGCCCCTCTTGATCTCTTTTAGTGAACTCACCATCACCACCTCCTCAGGCAGAGAGCTCCATAGTCTCACTTCTCTTACCGTAAAGAATCCTCTTCTATGTTTGTGTACAAAACTTCTTTTCTCCAGACGCAGAGGATGTCCCCTTGCCACAGTCACAGTCCTGGGGATAAATAGATGATGGGAGAGATCTCTGTACTGACCCCTGACATATTTATACATAGTTATTAGATCTTCCCTCAGTCGTCTTTTTTCTAAAGTGAATAACCCTAATTTTGATAATCTTTCAGGGTACTGTAGTCCCCCCATTCCAGTTACTTCAGTTGCTCTCCTCTGAATCCTCTCCAGCTCTGCTATGTCTGCCTTGTTCACAGGAGCCCAGAACTGTACACAGTATTCCATGTGTGGTCTGACTAGTGATTTGTAAAGTGGCAGGACTATGTTCTCAACACGGCATCTATGCCCCTTTTGATGCAACCCATTATCTTGTTGGCCTTGGCAGAAGGTGCCTGACACTGGTTTCTACAGCTTAGTTTGCTGTTCACTAAAATTCCTAGGTCCTTTTCCATGTCAATGTTACCCAGTGTTTTACCATTTAGTATGTACGGGTGACTTGCATTATTCCTTCCTATGTGCATAACCTTACATTTTTCAATGTTAAACCTCATCTGCCACTTATCTGCCCAAGCCTCCAATCTATCCAGATCCCTCTGTAGCAGTACACTGTCCTCTTCCGTGTTAGTTTACACAGTTTAGGCTTCGTTCACATCACCATTCAGCCTTTCCGTTCTCCTGCTCCGTTTAGGAGCAGCACATAACTGAGCCGAACGAAGCCTAAAGGACCCCATAGACTATATGGGGTCCGTTAGGTTTCCGCTCAGATTATTTTGGAGCGGAGACAAAAAAAATTCTTCTGAGCGGACACCTAACGGACTCTATTATAGTCTATGGGGTCCTTAGGCTCCGTTCAGCTCAGTTATGTGCCGAATCTGTCCTTTCCGTTCTCCTGCTCCTAAGCGGAGCAGGAGAACGGAAAGGCTGAACGGTGATGTGAAAAAAGCTTTAGTGTCATCTGTAAAAATTGATATTTTACTGTGCAAGCCTTCTACAAGATCATTATTAAATATATTGAAGAGAATAGGGCCCAATACAGACCCCTGAGGTACTCCACTAGTGACAGTGACCCAATCTGAGTGTGTACCATTAATAACCACCCTCTGTTTTCTATTACTGAGCCAGTTACTTACCCACATACAGACATTTTCTAACACTCCAAGCATTCTCATTTTATATACAGTCCTGATCAAAAGTTTAGGACCACTTGAAAAATGGCAAAAAATCCTATTTAGCATGGCTGGATCTTAACAAGGTTCCAAGTAGAGCTTCAACATGCAACAAGAAGAAATGGGAGTGAGAAAACATTTTTTGAGCATTCAATTCTCATTTTTTGCTGGATGATTTGTAGTTTTCAGTGATTTGGGGGTTTGTTTTGGGTTGACTTGATCACTTTTTAATTACTTTTTTGACAACGTATAGTCCATTTTGATTGTTTTCCCATTACAGCATTTAGATAAATACAGTTATATTTACCTAGTTTGAGCATTTTGGGAAAGGGGTATTCAAATGCAGCACTGCAATATGCAGGCCGACATTGGAATATACATGCGATAGGCCTGGTATCCTCATACAGGTTCCAGCCTACCACCAATGAGCTGCGTGGGAAAGCCGCTTGGGTGCCGGAAGCGCTGCCTCAGATGCTGTAGTCATAAGTGACCATGAAATCTAAGGGGTTATATAGTTATTTCCGGAAATAGTTGGAGAGTGACACAAGTTTTGGTATTATAGCCGTTAACAAAAATATATTCACAATACAGTTATATAATCAATATGGGCTTAAAGTGCAGAATCTTAGCTTTAATTTAACGGTACTCACATCCTAATTGAAAGAAGTGTTTAGGAATATGTAGCTGCCTCTTTTTCAAGGGACCAAAGGTAATTGGACAATTAAATGCTATTTAATGGGCTGCATGGACAATTCCCTCATTAATCTATCATCAGTTGGGAACCCACAACATGTAGTCAAAAGATATCTTAATGGAAGTGAAACAGACCATCTTTAGACAAAAAAAAAAAGATCCATCAGAGAGATAGCAGACATGTTAGGAGTGGCCAAATCAACAATTCGGTACATGCTGGTAAAAAAAAAAAAAAGAGCACACTGGTGAGCTCAGGAATTCAAAAAAGCCTAGACGTGGTGGATGATCGTAGGAAAAACCACTTAACAACATCCACCCAAGTGAAGAACACTCTCCAGAAGGAAGGTGTATCAGTATCTAAGTCTACCATAAATATAAAACTTTAGGAGAGTAAATACAGAGGGTTTACCACAAGGTGCAAACCATTAATCAGCCTCAAAAATGGAAAGGCCAGATTAGACTTTGCCAAAAATTATCTAAAGAAGCAAGCACAGTTCTGGAACAGCTTTATTTGGACAGATGAAATGAAGATCAACCTGTACCAGTATGATGGGAAGAAGTATGGAGAAGGCATGGAATGGCTCATGACCCAAAGCATATCACATCCTCTGTAAAACATGGAGGCAGTGTGATGGCATGGGCATGGATGGCTTTCAATGGCACTGGGTTACTAGTGTTTATTTATGATGTAACTGAAGACAGAAGCATCTGGATGAATTCTGAAGTTTACAGGGATATACTTTCAGCCCAGATTCAACGAAATGCAGCAAGATTAATTGGATGTGCTTCACAGTACAGATGGGACATGATGGACCCAAAATGTACTGCAAAAGCAACACAGGAGTTTCTTTAAAGCAAAGAAGTAGAATATTTAGCAGTGGCAGAGTCAATCACCAGATCTCAATCCGACTGGGCATGCATTTCACTTGCTTAAGACAAAACCTGAGGCAGAAACACCCACAAATGAGAAACAACTGAAAACAGCAGCAGTAAAGGCCTGGCAAAGCATCATAAATGAGGAAATCCAAGGTTTGGTGATGTCCATGGGTTCCAGACTTCTGGCAGTCATTGCATGTAAAGAATTCACTACAAAGTATTAAAAAGTAATATTTATGGTAACATTAATTTGTCCAATTACTTTTGAACCCCAAAATGAGGAGGCTTTGTAGAAAAATTATTACAATTCCTAAACGTTTTACAGTATATTTTTGTTCAATCCCTTCATTCAAACCTGAAAGCCTACCCTTCGATTGCATTTCGGTTGTTTCATTTCAAAAAACAAATGTGGTGGCATGCAGAGCCCAAATAATGAAAATTGTCACTGTCCAAATATTTTTGGACCTAACTGTATATCCATCGGTGTTATCACTGATTGCAGACATTAGCCCTGGGTGTCTCTGGAGCAGACGCCACCTTTAAAGTGCTGATGTCATTGTGAAGCAGTTAAATTGATTGTCTGATATCTAAAAACACGGGAGGATGTGCATGGGACCGAAAGTGTGATGTGCATCTACATACATGTCAGCGTTGCTGACCAATCACTGGACTCGGTGATGTGAGCAGGAACAGCACATGACTGCCGAGGCTCAGTTGTCGTGTCCAGTTACTCTTTCTTGTTGTGCACAGGAAAGAAAACGGTCAATCATCCAAAGGTGGTAGCATGCACTGCAGAGTTTGGATGGTCAGTTATATAAAAGTCTGTCATGACACTATGCCTGAAACACATGGGAGTCAACATGTTCCCTTTAAAAGTCAAAATTGCTTCCCATGCCAATGCTGTTCTGACAGCATATACTGCACTCCACCTCCTACAGGGAATTCTTCCCAGCCAATCATTGGCTGCAGTAATGATATACCTCAGCCAATTGGTTTAGCAGACATTTCCTGCCAAAATGGGCCAGGAGCAGGAAGTGGTAATCCGCTGGTACCCTGGAACTCTCTGAATGTTTATGGCAGCAGCAGAGAATTTGTGATTTTTTTTTTTACAGCAACTGCAAACCTTTTTTTGTGATAGAATACCGCTTTAACCACCTCAGCCCCCTTAGCTTAAACACCCTTAAAGGGACACTGACAGGGCCAAAAAGCATATTAAGGTATATATATAACCGTACAGGTCTTATAAAGTGTATAAGAATCATGTAAGTATCCCCCCTGTCCACCTTATAACTACAGTAATGTGAAGTTTTATAACCTGCTGGAATCGGGTTCAATCTGCCCAAGGGGCGGTGTTTCACCTCAGCTTGCGCCCAGCCAGCCTCGCCACAACTGCCGTTTGAAGCGCCGCCCAGCTCATCAATATTCACTTCGCTGGGCGGCTACTAGTGTCCCCGGCTATCTTCAGCGCATGCGCCCGACACCCTCACTGGCCGGGATCGCATCGCGCCTGCGCACAGTCTCATTCTCAGAGGCTGCCTCTGAAAATGAGACTGTGCGCAGGCGCGATGCGATCCCGGCCAGTGAGGGTGTCGGGCGCATGCGCTGAAGATAGCCGGGGACACTAGTAGCCGCCCAGCGAAGTGAATATTGATGAGCTGGGCGGCGCTTCAAACGGCAGTTGTGGCGAGGCTGGCTGGGCGCAAGCTGAGGTGAAACACCGCCCCTTGGGCAGATTGAACCCGATTCCAGCAGGTTATAAAACTTCACATTACTGTAGTTATAAGGTGGACAGGGGGGATACTTACATGATTCTTATACACTTTATAAGACCTGTACGGTCATATATATACCTTAATATGCTTTTTGGCCCTGTCAGTGTCCCTTTAATCACCAGGCCACTTTTTACACTTCTGACCTACACTACTTTCACAGTTTATTGCTCGGTCATGCAACTTACCACCCAAATGAATTTTACCTCCTTTTCTTCGCACTAATAGAGCTTTCATTTGGTGGTATTTCATTGCTGCTGACATTTTTACTTTTTGTTATTAATCGAAATTTAACGATTTTTTTGCAAAAAAATGTTATTTTTTACTTTCAGTTGTAAAATTTTGCAAAAAAAAACACGACATCCATATATAAATTTTTCTCTAAATTTATTGTTCTACATGTCTTTGATAAAAAAAAAAAAAAGTTTGGGTAAAAAAAAAAAATGGTTTGGGTAAAAGTTATAGCGTTTACAAACTATGGTACAAAAATGTGAATTTCCGCTTTTTGAAGCAGCTCTGACTTTCTGAGCACCTGTCATGTTTCCTGAGGTTCTACAATGGCCAGACAGTACAAACACCCCACAAATGACCCCATTTCGGAAAGTAGACACCCTAAGGTATTCGCTGATGGGCATAGTGAGTTCATAGAACTTTTTTATTTTATGTCACAAGTTAGCGGAAAAGGATGATTTTTTTTTTTTTTTCTTACAAAGTCTCATATTCCACTAACTTGTGACAAAAAATACAAACTTCTATGAACTCACTATGCCCATCAGCGAATACCTTGGGGTGTCTTCTTTCCAAAATGGGGTCACTTGTGGGGTAGTTATACTGCCCTGGCATTTTAGGGGCCCAAATGCGTGAGAAGTAGTTTGAAATCAAAATCTGTAAAAAATGGCCGGTGAAATCCGAAAGGTGCTCTTTGGAATGTGGCCCCCTTTGCCCACCTAGGCTGCAAAATAGTGTCACACATGTGGTATCTCCGTACTCAGGAGAAGTTGGGCAATGTGTTTTGGGGTGTCATTTTACATATACCCATGCTGGGTGAGAGAAATATCTCGGTCAAATGCCAACTTTGTATAAAAAAAATGGGAAAAGTTGTCTTTTGCCAAGATATTTCTCTAAGAAATATCTCGGCAAAAGACAACTTTTCCCATTTTTTATACAAAGTTGGCATTTGACCAAGATATTTATCTCACCCAGCATGGGTATATGTAAAATGACACCCCAAAACACATTGCCCAACTTCTCCTGAGTACGGCGATACCAGATGTGTGACACTTTTTTGCAGCCTAGATGCGCAAAGGGGCCCACATTCCTTTTATGAGGGCATTTTTAGACATTTGGATCCCAGACTTCTTCTCACGCTTTGGGGCCCCTAGAATGCCAGGGCAGTATAAATACCCCACATGTGACCCCATTTTGGAAAGAAGACACCCCAAGGTATTCAATGAGGGGCATGGCGAGTTCATCGAAATATTTTTTTTTTGGCACAAGTTAGCGGAAATTTTTTATTTTTTTTTCTCAAAGTCTCCCTGTCCGCTAACTTGGGACAAAAATTTCAATCTTTCATGGACTCAATATGCCCCTCACGGAATACCTTGGGGTGTCTTCTTTCCGAAATGGGGTCACATGTGGGATATTTATACTGCCCTGGCATTCTAGGGGCCCTAAAGCGTGAGAAGAAGTCTGGAATATAAATGTCTAAAAAATTTTACGCATTTGGATTCCGTGAGGGGTATGGTGAGTTCATGTGAGATTTTATTTTTTGACACAAGTTAGTGGAATATGAGACTTTGCAAGAAAAAAAAAAAAAAATTCTGCTAACTTGGGCCAAAAAAATGTCTGAATGGAGCCTTACAGGGGGGTGATCAATGACAGGGGGGTGATCAGGGAGTCTATATGGGGTGATCACCCCCCTGTCATTGATCACCCCCCTATAAGGCTCCATTCAGATGTCCGTATGTGTTTTGCGGATCCGATCCATGTATCAGTGGATCCGTAAAAATCATTCGGACATCTGAATGCAGCCTTACAGGGGGGTGATCAATGACAGGGGGGTGATCAATGACAGGGGGGGTGATCACCCCCCTGTAAGGCTCCATTCAGATGTCCGTATGTGTTTTGTGGATCCGATCGATGTATCAGTGGATCCGTAAAAAACATACGGACATCTGAATGCAGCCTTACAGGGGGGTGATCAATGACAGGGGGATGATCAATGACAGGTGGGTGATCAGGGAGTCTATATGGGGTGATCAAGGGTGAATAAGGGGTTAATAAGTGACAGGGGGGGGGGGGTGTAGTGTAGTGGTGCTTGGTGCAACATATTACTGAGCTACCTGTGTCCTCTGGTGGTCGATCCAAACAAAGGGGACCACCAGAGGACCAGGTAGCAGGTATATTAGACGCTGTTATCAAAACAGCGTCTAATATACCTGTTAGGGGTTAAAAAAATCAAATCTCCAGCCTGCCAGCGAACGATCGCCGCTGGCAGGCTGGAGATCCACTCTCTTACCTTCCGTTCCTGTGAGCGCGCGCGCCTGTGTGCGCGCGTTCAAAGGAAATCTCGGCTCACGCGAGATGACGCATATATGCGTCGCTGAGCGCAGGGCTGCCACCTCCGGAACGCGAATCTGCGTTAGGTCTAACCACCTCCGGACAGCCTATTTAAAAAAAAACAAAAAAAAAAAAAAAAAAAAAAAAAAACGTCGGGCATGGCCAGGGATGTTGAGAGAACAATAAAACTGGTTTGAGTCATCCTAGTTCCTGTAGAGTGGCTCCCATCCCAACCACTTCTGGTCTCTACTAGGTTGGAAGTGGAACATGCCATGTATATATATATATATATGTCACAACTGCCTGCCAGCCAATCTGGGACCCCAGCAGTCAGACATGAAACCACTTAACCTTCGCAGGCACCGCTTGGGCTGTTAAGTGGTGATGCACATGTAGATGGTACGTAACACTTCTGACATGGCACCATGGATAGAAGTCGCTCTGTGGATATTGGGAAGACTTGACTAGGTGAAGGGGGTATATATATATATATATATATATATATATATATAAAAAAAATTCTGTTATACTGTGCCATGCCATCCCAAATTTTTCAGGTATCGGCCAAGCCCTTTAACCCTCTTAGGCCGGGAGTTTTTTTTTTGCATTTTCGTTTTGAGCTCCCTGCCTTCCCAGAGCCATAACTTTTTTTATTTGTCTGTTCACATAGCCATATGAGGGATTGTTTTTTGCGGGACAAGTTGTACTTTCCAACACCACCATTTAATATTGTATATGATGTAGTGGGAAGCGGGAAAAAAATCCCAAATGGGGTGAAATTGCAAAAAAATAAAAAAAAGCTATTCCACCAGTTTTGCGTTTTAAATTTTTTTCATTTACGACGTTCGATAAAACTGACCAGTTACTTTTAATCTACAGGTCAGTACGAATCTGGCGATACCTTTATATGTATAGTTTTTCTTGCGTTTTGATAGTGATAAAAAAAATTAAAAAGTGGGTAAAAATCTGTTTTATTTTTGTCGCCATATTTTGACCCCTATAACTTTTTTGTAATTATGTGTATGGAGCTGTACTTTTCATCGATACCATTCATGGGTGTGTGACTTTTTATTTAAATTTTTTTGTAGAAAATGAAGCAACCAAAAACGGCGAATTGGCCATTTGGACTTTTTTTTCCGTTTTGGCGTTTGGGGAGTATATTTTTAAATTATTGGTGTTTTCGCACATTGCGACACCCATGATGTGTATTTTTTTAATTTTTTTTAGTTCTTTTATTCTTATTTTGGGAAAAGGGGGGTGATTTGAACTTATTATAATTTTTATTTTATTTTTTACACTTTTATAGTTCCCATAGGGAACTTTAACCATCAATCATCTGATTGCTATTATCAGACTTCAATGCACTTGCATGGGAATCTATGATGATTTCACTGCTTTCCTATGGAGCCTTAATACAGGCAAGGGCTCCATAGGAAATACTATGCAGCAGCCTCCTGTCATTTACAAAGACAGGGGCTGCTGCATACACGCTCCGGCTCCTCCAATCGCCACATGGGGGAGACTGAGCACAACCAAAAGCTCTTCTGAATACAGTATTTGTGTGCAGTCTCTTCTGAATACAGTATTTGTGTGCAGTCTGCACAGTGAGCGGTAACTTTTCCCACACAAATTAGTACAGTGTGACAATGCCATTTTTTCAAACAACTTTTCTTATAAACGCTGTGTAGCACAGTTCCTGTCACTTCTGGAAATGTATGAATAACAGGGGTGTCGCTAGGCATGTAGATCCAGGGTCTGGCCCCCAGATTTCAAGCATATTGCCCAGGACCTGTAGCAGGCACCTTCCCTAGTAACCAGGTGCACATTAAACCTGTAAGTAGCGGCTTCCTTGTGTGCCAGGATAAAGTCTAGCGAAGCCAGGAAGCAGCCCTCACTGGTGGCTCAGTCTGAGAGCATGAAGCAGGGCTAGCGGCCAAAATTCACATCCCAGACAGCATAAGCAGATTCCAGAGCTATTGCTGCTCCTGTCCGCTCACTAGTGCTGGAGTGTGGAAGGCCTTGTGTAAATGGCCTCTACCAGCCCAGAAAACAGCCAGTGCCGGTTCATGGAGCAGAGAGAATTACTGGCAATGAAGACGAGCTTCATGTAAGTCATTCATGTATGTTTATGGGATCTGTGTTACACAGTATATACTCATCAAGTAGCTGTGTACATACTCTGAATGGGGAAATGCATATATGCTGTGGGTGGAGGAGCTGTGTATATACTGTTCAGCGGAGGAGATAAGTAGTAGACACTGTGAGAAGAAAAGCTGCGTATATACGGTTATCTTTTAAAGGGGTTGTCTGGGTTCAGAGCGGAACCCAGACACATCCTCTTCTTCTGCCAGTCAGCCCCTCTGACACGAGCATCAGAGCATTTCATACTCAGATGCTCTCCCAAGGGCTTTTCCTGGAGATCCAGTGACATACCAGGCTCACCATGGGTAAGCTAAGCGGAGCCCGGTGCTAAAGCCCGCCCATGAGTGCCGGTGACATCACTGGGAACACTGCTAGGTGGAAGCCTCTGCCTTGCAGTGCAAGGCCTCTTTCACACTGGCGTGTGTGGTCCGTGGTCGTGCTGCGGCCCGCAAAATGCAGGCCGTAATGCACGAGCACAGTCCGTGGGGCAGCCGCAGCGGATCGCGGACCCATTTACTTGAATGGGTCCGCGATCCGGCCATTGTGCAAAAAGATAGGACATGTTATATCTTTTTGCGGAAGGGAAGTACGGGACGAAACCCCACTCCGTAGTGCTTCCGTAGGGTTCCGTTCCGCATCTCCGGATTTGCGGACCCATTCAAGTGAATGGGTCCGCATCCGTGATGCGGAATGCCTACGGAACGGCGCCCGTGTATTGCAGCCCGCAATACGGCAACGGGCCGCACACGCCAGTGTGAAAGAGGCCTAAAGATGTTAACAAAAAAAGCCCTTGCCCTGCACAATACAGCTCATGTCAGAGGGGCTAAGTGGGGGAAGAACCAGACAACCCCTTTAAGATCCTAGCAATGCTCCTGATGAATAGACAACTGGGTATTACCGTTTCTCTAATTTATTTAAGTAATTTATATTGCGCTGACACATTCCGCAGCACTCTACTGACATTATCATCACGTGACACCGATACAGTCTGTGTAGGTACACACCTCATTGTTAGGAATAACAGAAGACGGGCACCACGTTAGGTTACATGAAAAGATGCTCCAGCATTATTTTTTATGAGGAATACAAGTACTGAAACAAATGTCCTAGGAGAGATGGCAGGCCATTTTATCTACTTAATCAAAGGATTGTTGCATAGTTAGAAAAAGTATTTAATCGAGGATTTAACTCCAATATACAGTACAATCATCATATACCAAGTAGTTTTCTTTATAGCTTTAAATATTTACAAAGCTAAAAAAAATCCTGAAGTAAGGCATTTCGGTCAATATCTTATGAGTGCACTTATTTTTGTTACTGCATAAATATGCATAAAAAAAAAAAAAAGTTAAAATACAATACATTGTTGCTTTAAACAATATAAATTTAAAGAATCAGCACTTTGTTATTTACAAAAGAAAAGAAAAAAAAAAAGAAAAAAAAAACAATTTTGTTTTGCATAGAAAATATAGAACTAATTGACACCAGCGCAACTTCCTGATTTCTGCACCCGAAATCTCCATCTTCTAATTCAAACATGTGGTGAAGCATTTTGTCACAGCATCCCTGTTTAGGAAAATAAAATATGTTAATGAAAACCTCTGGAAAGAAGGCCATGCAGTAGACAAAATCTGATGTGCGGTGCCAGGCTTTAGAAGAGCGGGCACAGGCAGGAGCAATGATGTGCTATGCAGAGCTCCTGCTTGTGCATGTTCGCTCTGCTAAAGCCTTGCATAACACATCAGCAGAGGTTCTCCTGCACAGATATGCTATGCAGAGTAAGAGGGCGCCGAGTACGGAGCGATGTGTGCTCCTGCCAGTACAGCGGCTCACTGCTGTCCCTCAGTGGAGTCTGTACCCGCTGACATGTCAGTGTTTGAGTGTATGGAGTCCAAAGCACTATGAACACCTGAATTTAGTGTGCCAATTTTATAATTAAAATGGAGAAAAGACCTGGCGTGAGCGGTAAAAAGTCGCAGATAGCGGCACAACTAACCGTTGCACCGCCATCTATGACTGAAATACGCCGACTTTAGGCTATTTTCACACTAGCGTTTAAGTTTTACGGTATTGAGTTCCGTCATAGGGTCTCAATACGGAAAAAAAATGCTTCAGTTTTGTCCCCATTCATTGTCAATGGGCACAAAACTGAACTGAACAGAACGGAATGCTCCAAAATGCATTCCGTTCCATTTAGTTGCGTTCTCATACCGGAGAGCAAACCGCAACATGTTGTAGTTTGCTTTCCGTCCTGGGATGCGGCATGACCCCCCAATGCAAGTCAATGGGGACGAATCCGTTTTCTCTGCCACAATAGAAAACGGATACGTCCTCCACTGACTTTCAATGGAGTTCATGATGGATCCATCCTGGCAATGTTAAAGATAGTACAAACGGATACGTTCATAACGGATGCAGGTGGTTGTATTATCAGTAGCAGAAGCGTTTTTGCTGAAGCAGTAAAAACGCTAGTGTGAAAGTAGCCTTAGGCATATTTCAAATTAGTAAATGACCCCCAAAGTATATTACAAAATGTATTTATATGCCATTTAGAATAGATCTGAACAAAATCATTAAAAAGGTCGGGTACACTTTACGCTATGTTCATACAGGTTGAATTTGACCTAGATTTCAGAGTAGGTTTAGCACACTACACATCTAAACTGGTGACTATCCGCTTGCAATGCATATGAACATAGTTTCCAAAACTCCATTCACATGCGATGGAAATTTTCCTGCATGGAAAACCTAAGGTTTTGCCTGCAATGGTCAGCTTTGAATTCTTGCCACAGAAAAGTACATTGGAATATATAATGTTTGAACATTACCTAAGAGGGTTAAAAAATGAAAAAAAAAAAAAAAAAAAGGTTCTGATCTAAGCAGGCAAACCTAAAGTATGCATTAAAGATTTATGGCAGGGGTGGCAACCTTACATACACAAAGAGCCAAGAAACAACAACTTATGACTACCAGGAGCCACAAGCTATACATTTACACACTAGTCACCGTATTTTTCGCCCTACAAGATGCACAAAGAACATAAGAAAAATAAGATAAAAAAAAATATTTTTCATCCGATCTGAGTTCTGCTAAAAATATTTATTATTTTTCATTAGCAGAAGAAAAAAAGAAAAAATATATTATTCATCAGACCTCAGATCAAACTCCTAAATCAGATCTCAAATCCTCATCTGACCTACAATAAGATCCCCAAACCTCATCAGTCCTCCAAAACAGACCCCCCAATGCTCGGATCAGACAACACAAATCAGACTTCCAGTGTCAGAACCTCAGTGCTCAGATCCCCCCCCCCCCCCCCCATGCTAAGATCTTCCCCCTTCTCAGATCTCCCCCCCCCCATGCTCAAACAAGACCCCCCATGCTCAAATCTGCACCTTCATGCTCAGATCAGGACCCCCATTGCCCAGATCAGAACCTCCCATGCCCAGATCAGAACCTCCCATGCTCAGATCAGAACCTCCCATGCTCAGATCAGAACCTCCCATGCTCAGATCAGATCCTCCAATGCTCAGATCAGAACCTCCCATGCTCAGATCAGAACCTCCCATGCTCAGATCAGAACCTCCCATGCTCAGATCAGAACCTCCCATGCTCAGATCAGAACCTCCCATGCTCAGATCAGAACCTCCCATGCTCAGTTCTATAATTAAAAAAAAAAAATCTCTTCCCTGTCCTGATCAGGCACTGGGCTCCTGCTATTCTGCAGGTCTGACACGCCCTCCACTGTGATCTGATGAGCATAACGTCAGGTCATAGTGCGTGTCTCCACATACTACGTTCACACATTGTGTGCATCAGGACGTAGTGGAGAGTGAGCTGGAGCTGCAAAGTAGTAACAGTGCCCGATCAGGAAAAGAGATCTGAGCATGGGGTTGGAGAGTGAGCCGGCCTGACTGCTTCCTGGCTTCACAGCTAGAGCCTCACTTGAAGAAGCAAAAGAGCCGCATGTGGCTCAAGAGCCACAGGTTGGCCACCCCTGATTTATGGGGTCATTTATCAAACTGGTGTAAAGTAGAACTGGCTTAGTTGCCCATAGCAACCAGATTCCACCTTTCATTTCCCAAAGGAGCAGTCAAAAATGAAAGGTGGAATCTGATCGGTTGCTATGGGCAACTAGGCCAGATCTACTTTACACCAGTTTGATAAATGACCCCATTAATTTTTATAAATAGTGATGTTCTATTTCCTGGATACAAAAAGCTCAGATTATGCACTTACCTTGCAAAGGGAATAAAAGAGATGCTGTACCTGAAATACAAGCAAGAAGAAGGACTTTAAACAAAGTTCACAGGAAAAGATGTCAGAACACAAGTTAGAACAGGTGTCAAAAGATAAACGCTTTTATAGAATAGGCTTTATACGTTCCCCAGCCGAGCAGTTTATGTTCTTACATGCATTTATGATCCAAAGATTCATTTTCAGTGCAGTTCAGTTAACAGGTAATTGGAAATAGCAAACAGCATTGGTGGGGGGGGGGGCTCTTTCTACTCCTTAGGAGAGTTCACATCACCGTTATTTTTCAGTTCTTCCGATCCATCAGAAGAACAGAAAAATAAAGAAAAAAAAACTGAACATCTGCATCAGTTATGACTTTTTTCCGCCAGAAGTAACAGATCTCTGATGGAAATGGCTGAAACGGATTCACAGGATTTTTTTTTTGATTTTTTTTTGTACAGGATCAGTTTTTCTTTATTTTTCTGTTCTTCTCATGGTTTAGAAGAATGGAAAAAATAAGTGACTTGAACACAGCCTTACAGATAAAAACCAGCAATGCAGCCCGGTATCCAACTGGTTTCGCCTTTGAGCTTTGTCAATAGATCCCATCACATAACCCACCCAGCCCAGACTAGGCATACAGTGTAGGGAAAAAACGAGCAGCACACCAGCCTTACAGGCCTCTGTAAGGAGTCACACAACGTTCACAAAGAAGATGCAGTTTATGACGCCGAGATGAGAGCTAATCAACTGCTAGGACTACCGGCCTCTTTTTGGAACGATAAGAAACAGATATGCATCACTCAAATGTGTGCTTTTGAGTTTTTTCTTTTTATGTAGCTCTAAGTCCTACTTTGTATTTTTATTCTAAGTAATTACCTCTTCACAGGGGGTGTTTAGGACTTGTACTGTGCTTTTACAGTAGGGCTGGGCGATTGACAGAAATGAAAATGATAAATTGAACAGGTAACCTCGATTTCAATTATAGAACAATTATTTGGGGTGTGGCTTAGCACAGGGTGTTATACGACACCAATGGTTTAATAATATTTTGAGTTCTGTGCTCCCCCCCCTCTATTGGGGATACTCCTGTATACTTGATGTACATTAGACGGGTATATACAGGAGTACACAGCAATATAAAGGGGTTTATACGGGTATTTATACAATACCACTGTGTATTGCTGTATATTCTTGTATATAACCCTTTATATTGCTGTATGCTGTCGTACCCCATCTATAATGCTATTTACTCATGTATATACTACCCTATATTGCTGTGTACTCTTGTATATACTTTCCTATATTGCTGTATACCCGTGTACTACTGTTACAGCCAGTCTTAATAAATGACCAAAAGTGTTCGACGGTTTTGGTGGTGTGATCTAGCTGGAAGAGTTAATGTAGAGCTTAGGGTTAGGAAGAGTTCCAAGGTCCTGTAATCTACAATATCTCCATTATGGAATAAACCATTCTCAAACCATGGTTGGTTTAGAGAAGTCTGCAGTCATGCTGTCTGTAAATAAAGGGTTGTGTAAAAAGGTGGTCATGGAAGATTGAACTGATGAGAGAGGATATAGCTTCTTGCATTTGTTCTAGGGGTGGGCGATATGGCCTAAAATCTATATTGCGATATAATTTTAAGCATGTGCGATATAGCGATATATTGTTTTCTATATTGGGGGGGGGGGGGGTGTTTAAATTTTTTTTATACTTTTTATTTAATAACTATTAGCCTCCTTAAGGGCTAGAACCCTTGTCATTCACCCTAATAGAGCTCTATTAAGGTGAATAGGACTTTACACTCTTCCTGCTGCCCTGTGCACACAACAGCAAGGAGCTGACCATGGCAGCCAGCCTCTCATGTGCCCCCCAGCCTCTCCCTCTCATCTCCCCTCTGGTAACTCAAACCCACCCCTCCCTCCCCAGTATTAATCATTGGTGGCAGTGGCCACAGGGTCCCTCTTCCCCCCCATCATTGGTGGCAGTGGGCAGTTCCGATCGGAGTCCCAGCAGTGTAATTCTGGGGCTCCGATCGGTTACCATGGCAGCCAGGACGCTACTGAAGTCCAGGCTGCCATGGTATGTTAGTGAGCAGCATTATACTCACGTGCGCCGTGGCCGCCGGACGCTCCTTCTCATAGGTCTGTGCGGCGCATTGCTAATGCTATAATACAATGCGCCGCACAGACAGAAGGAGCGACCAGCAGCCACGGCGCACGTGAGTATAATGCTGCTCACTAACATACCATGGCAGCCAGGACTTCAGTAGCGTGACTCCTGGCTGCCATGGTAACCGATCGGAGCCCCAGCATTACACTGCTGGGACTCCGATCGGAACTGCCCACTGCCACCAATGCAGAGACTGAAGAACATTCCCGGCACCCAACCTCTGACAGGACGCTGTGATCCGCGCCATTAACCCCTCAACTGAGGGGTTAACTGCGGCAGATCGCAGTGTGCAGTCATAGGGGCCGGGATATGGCCGGCACATTCATTGGTGGCGCAGTGGCCACTGTCCCTCCCCTCCTCCTCCTCCTACTCTGTTCTCATTGGTGGTCAGCGGCAGCCGCGCACAGTGGGGAGGGAGGGACTCCCTCCTCCTCCACTGTGACGGCTCAGGAGAACCTGGTGCGCGCCGAGAGCGCGATCATATCGCGGTCCGGCGATATACGCGATATGCACAAAATCCATATCGTGGCACAAATTTATATTGCCTACCCCTAATTTGTTCCATACATCGCATGCAAACGACATAGGACCCAACATTGAATTGCTCTGTAAGGATCGAGAAGATCCTCACAGCAGGGAATTAGGATAGATAGGGGCAACCCAAAGCTTCTCCATCTTCTTCGACCAGTTCGGATTGCTCCTGAGATAAGAAGCCCAATAGTATTTTTAAGGCTACTTTCACACTTGCGTTCGGAGCGGATCCGTCTGGTATCTGCACAGACGGATCCGCTCCTATAATGCAAACTCTGGTATCCGTTCAGAACGGATCCGTCTGCATTATATTTCAGAAAAAAATCTAAGTCTAATTGTTAGTCAAACGGATCCGTCCTGAATTTGCATTGAAAGTCAATGGGGGACGGATCCGTTTGAAATTGCACCATATTGTGTCAACGTCAAACGGATCCGTCCCCATTGAATTACATTGTAAGTCTGGACGGATCAGTTTGGCTCCGCACGGCCAGGCGGACACGAAAACGCTGCGAGCAGCGTTCGGGCGTCCGCCTGCTGAGAGGAGGCGAAACGGAGCCATACTGATACATTCTGAGCGGATCCTTATCCACTCAGAATGCATTGGGGCTGTACGGATCCGTTCAGGGCCGCTCGTGAGAGCCTTCAAACGGAACTCACAAGCGGAACCCCGAACGCAAGTGTGAAAGTAGCCTAAATATCAAGAGAGCATGCTATTCTATGTCTCTTTCCGACCCCCCCCCCCCCCCCCCCCGGAATTTTTTATACACATCTCTGTATCCTCCCCAATTTACGCCTGGGAACTGCTATACGAAGCATCTCGAACAAATAGAGAAGCTTAGGAAGAACGGTCATCTTCACAGAATGGATACTGCCTGACAGAGAAAGCGTTAGTACATTCCATCTGTCAAGACAGCTTCAAATTTCCGTAAACAGAGGTTAGAAAATTTAAAATGCAGTTTTTGGCGTGTCACGTTCGCTAAAAGTCTATAGCAAATGCACACAAGTGCATTTTTTTAATGCAGTTTTTTTTCAAAGCATGAAAATGCATGTATTTTGTAGGTATTTGTTAGCAGCAAAAAAATATATCAAACCAACTTTGTATGAGAGGGAAGCCTAAAAATGACCTGAAAAATATAAGCAGAAATTATAGGCCCTGACTCCACACACTTGAAGCCAAAATTCTGGAGTAAAAAAGTCACAAAATGGGGCTCTTGCAACTTTTTGGGCTCACTTGTGCAAATATTTTGTTACTTTTTGCATTTTTACACTGTGGTTAACTATGTTAACAATTTTCTCTCCTGATTTATTACAGAGACTTTCAAAAAGTCGGAATCTCACTCCGGTATTTTTTTTTTTAATTTAATTTATGCATTAGTAGTATGGGAGGAAACCGGAGTACCTGGAGGAAACCCACACAAACACGGGGAGAACATACAAACCCCATGTAGATGTTGTCCTTGATGGGATTAGAGTGGTGTAAAAATGCAAAAAGTCACCAAATTTTGTGCAATTGCATGAAAAGAGTCGCAAAAGCATTTTTTTTTGGGCGACTTTTTGATGCCACAATTCTCGATTAAAAGGTATGATAAATCAGGGCCACAGCCTATTATGGCCCTCAGGACGCAGCCCAATTTTTAAAATCTGATGTGTCACTTTATGTGGTAATTTGGGAATGCTGTTACTTATCCAAGCCATTCTAAGCCACTCTTTTTTTCACGAGGCATTGTACATAAAAGAAATTCCAAATTTAATGTAAATATTCCAATTTGAGTTTCTCAGTTTTTAAGCCAGTTAAAGCTCACAAAATACTTAATCATTATTTACCATATGTACACTTTATGTTGGCATCATTGTTCTATCATACTTAATAGTTAAAAATCTTATAAGTTTAGCGGCCATTTTACAAATTTAAGAAAATATTGAAATCCTAAATTTTTATTGACAAATTCAATTCTAAAGTGTCTTTGAGGGGCCTATATATTATAACCCCCATAAATCACTCAATTCAAAATGGAATTTAGTAAGATTGTTAATCCTTTAGGTGTTTAACAGAAATGAATGCAAAAGATTGCAGATTTTCAATTTAATCAATTTTTTGGGGAACACAGCGTGTGATAAAGCAGAATTAAAGCCCACTTTTATTACCCTGATTCTGCAGTTTCTAAATATCCCATATGTGGCCCTAGATTGCTACACCTATAAAAAAAAAAAATTCTGTCGAGGTACATGAGTGAGGGATTGTTTTTGCAGGACAGGCTGTAGTCTTTACTGGTACCATTTTAGGGTACATATGACATTTTAATCACTTTTTACACCTAAACAAACAAAACCAATGTTTGGCAGCCGGAGGCCTTACAAAGACCTTAAAGGGACACTGACAGGCCCAATAAGCATAAATAGTTATATATATATATGACATTACAGGTCTTATACAGTCTATTAAAAGCATCTAAGTATCCCCCCTGTCCACCTTCTAAATACCGAAATATAAAGTTTTATAACCTGCCTGTCTCGTGACCAATCTGCCCAAGGGGCGGCGTTTCATCTCAAAATGCGCCCAGCCAGCCGCACCCAACTGCCGTTCTGAAGCCCCGCCCAGCTCATCAATATTTACTTCGCTGGGCGGGGCTACAACTCTCCCAAGTCACGATCCTGCGCATGGGCAGATTTGACATGAACGATGCCAGGAGGATTCAATTGCCCATGCGCAGGATCGTGACTGGGGAGAGTTGTAGCCGCCGCCCAGCGAAGTGAATATTGATGAGCTGGGCGGGGCTTCAGAACGGCAGTTGGGAGTGGCTGGCTGGGCGCATTTTGAGATGAAACGCCGCCCCTTGGGCAGATTGGTGACGAGACAGGCAGGTTATAAAACTTTATATTTCGGTATTTAGAGGGTGAACAGGGGGGATACTTAGATGCTTTTAATAGACTGTAAAAGTATACAGTAATGTCATATATATAACTATATATGCTGATTTGGCCTGTCAGTGTCCCTTTAAGGTCTGACAGGCTTGTGTACATGGTAGACCCAGGTCTTTATAAGGCCTCCGGCTGCCACAGCATCCATCAGGGCCCTGCGACCAAATCACAGGGGACTAGATGGTGTAGAGAGGGAGCCCCATCCCTCTAAACCCCATAGATGCAGCTGTCGCTACGGACCACGGCATCTAAGGGGTTAAACGACCCATTGCAGCAGGGTATCTGCTGTATGTTACTGCTGACGCATGCCGTTGATAGCTACAGTTCAGTTCCTTGCCCAGCGCCACTGCAAAATGTACAGCATGGGGCGGGAAAGTATCCCGGTTCAGAAAGGGGTTAAATTGTATATATATATAGTTCTCTAAGGATTTACAATGGAGTTGCCTGTTTGTTCACATTATAAGCAAACTTTGCCCCAAAACACTGAAAGAAAAGACATGGCAGATGTTCTTAATAGAGTTAGGCTTTAAGGGGTGTCCAGATCATGAAAATGAAGATATTCGAGTACAATGCCATCTCCAGCAGTCCCAGAGAGGTAACTGGAGTAGCAGTGCGCATGCGTGACCGCCGCTCCATTCGAAGAAGAACATGGGGCCCATGAGGGCCTCAGAGGTCGGACCTGCACTGACTAGACACATTCACTTTTTTTAATGGGGGAATAAGTCTTTTTTCATGGGACACATTTGCCTTAAAACTACCCATACCCATGAAAATACTCATTCAAGTGTGTGAAACAATACATATAAATTAAAACTCAAAATTTAAGTACATCTCACCAAGTTTGATGAATAGAAAATATATAAAATACTTACCAGGTCATCGCTAGGAACTGTAGGATACAAAAGAGAAGCGCTAAACCCTTCTTTTGCCACTGAAGAATAAGGTGGAGAACAAAAAATAAAGATCATGAAATAAATGTCAATTATACCACATACATAAAATAGCATGCAGAAATGCTAGGGATAAGTAAATCCTGCTAAAATGATGTGTTAATGTTTTGTTCTGTTCATATGGGCATCACAGGTTCAGATTTTACAGGATTTTTTTTTACTGGACAGAATAGTGCAGCAGAGTACTTCTGGACGGTAGAAGCCTTCAGTCATGACACCAGTAAGAAAAGAGCCTTATGCAGAAAAACCAATTGAAACCATGAGAGATATTAGCATCCATGAAAATATGTTCTCCGTGTCTACAAGTTTTTGTTGGGTCAGTGTTGACACAATCTGTGACTGGGTTTATATAGGAGAAGTCCTATACAACTATGGGGTCTTCAACTCCTGATTTACCGAAAAGTATACAGTTTATTTCTACACTGCAAATAGAGCACGGTGGGATATCCGCCCGCAGCTAAAATGCATATTAAAATTGTAATAATTTGAGTGACATATCTCACTCTACAATGCATTCAGAAATTCTTCAGGCCCTTTCACTCCCCCCCCCCCCCCCCCCCACATATTTTGTTATGTTGCAGCTTTGCAAACAATTTACTACAATAAAGGGACCATTTGTGTACAAAGTAAGAATAAAGTTAACTGCCTGAATAAGACGCTTAAAATAACTTTTATTTGTAATATTCTAAAATATGTGGCTACCTGCCAAAAATCCACACATCAGGCTTCCGTGAGTGGCTCACACTCCTGTATGTATATGGTGCAGCCAAACCCCTCCACTCTAATAAAAAATTGTGTATCCAACTGGAATAAAGTAAAGTAACTTCTCTTAACACTCCAGTAACATTGAAACACTATAAATAGCGCTGCCAAATAACAAATATAAGCTGCTGTCTCTTGTTTTGGACAACAGCTAAAAGGGCACACTGTTTAAATGTATCAGCGTATCCCGGCAACATTATGCAGATGACACCGAGTGTGTGGACCGTATTATTCACAGGCAAAGTGCCTTATATGTTCTGGACTTACTATCTAATAGCACATAACGTCCCCCACACTTCAAATCGCTGTCATCTATATATAAAGCATTTGTTCCCTGCCTAATATCGCGGTCGCTCAACGCGATTCTATGTCACCACAGACAGGGTGACATGTCAACAGGAGCATGGGATGTTTAATGTAGGAGTGGATTGCCTCATAGACTTGGCATATTTCCACCACCTATTATAACAGGGAAGACACTGCACGCCGATATTGGCGCGCGTGCAGCAAGATAGATCTTGGCCTCCAGCTCTGGTATAGAATAAGCCACACCCCCTGGGCAGAGCTAACAGCAGCAGAGATTACACACTGAGGAATGGTAAGTCCTTGATCTCGTCACTGCCTCATCTCATATAGCTTGAAGCACCAGAGGGATATTCATTCTTTATTGGCATATACTGGCTAAGTAAACAGGGGTAATCCATGAACTATACGCTGCTGTATAAAGGCAATATAAAGAGGTAAATATAAACTAAGAAAACCACCAATAGTGAGGTATATATATGGTGGCACCTGCAGTAGGTAAACAAACACAGCATCACCCATAGCAACCAGACCTAAAAGAAACTAGATACAGTTCACAGGGTCTATCGTCTATAATAAGATCCACCTCCATATCTTTTAGGTACCTACTGTTTCAGGTCACCAACTTTACCATATAGAGATCAATAGGAGGGGGGACACCTATAATGTGATAATTAGGGCTGCAACGATTAATCGACTTTATCGATAGTATTCGACAATGGGATTCGTTGTTGACGAATCCAGTTATCGAATAATCGCCGATTTGTTGCTATGCGGGTGGGCTACTTTAAATCAGCGCATCTTTATTTTACCTTACAATGAAGCTCCAGTAACAGGCAGAGCGGGCGGCGGCGTAACGTCACTTACTGACGTGACGTGCCTGCATCATTCATAAAGTGCGCGCCATGCGAGTGAGAGACGTTACACCGCCGCCCGCTCTGCCTGTTACCAGAGCTTCATTGTATTTTATTTTCTAAGGTATTAAAGATCAATTCATAGCGCTGATTTAAATTTTAAATAAAAGTTGCTGCAGGGTAACGGTTAAGGAATACTCTTTAGATATTGCTGTGAGTGGCGGGGCCGGTGTATTGGGACTCGGGAGACACTGTTCTGGGGGAGATCTGTGGATGACACATATAGCATAAGATGCTATATAGTGCCATTCACAGATCCCCCATAACAGCGTCAAGTCATCTACAGATCCCCCATAACAGCGTCAAGTCATCTACAGGATAATAGTATTAGGAAGAGTACTTGGAGATTGAATGTGCAATAATAAGCTATTGGTCTTCTCCCTTCTGACTAGGGTTGGGCAATATACCAATGTTGGCGGTATTAGGAAACAGCGATATGGCGATATCGCTGTTTCCTAATAACCGCTGTATTTTGTGACGTCATAGAAGCGGTCATGTGCACTGACCGCTTCAAAATCTGCGTCCGTGGCCGCCCACCCCAGCATGATTCCATACCCCGGCTCCTCCACGCAGGCTCCCATAATGCAGTCTCCACCGACCGACATCTGACGTCTGAGTCCGATGACAGGCGAGGCTGCACAGCGCAGGACAGGACAGGAGCGCCACCAATGCTTCTGCTTACAGCCTGCAATACACCCTCTAGTAGGAGATGATACACGAGATTACTATAAACCACTCGTTCTGGTACAGAATTAACCCTGTAATGGTAAACAGCAGCTAGTGAACACGGCACTGATAGCAGCAGCCAATCATAGGCCGTTTAACATTTGTATCTCAGCAGAGTAAACATTGAAAGCAGCGCTCTGATTGGTTGTTGTGTTGCAAGGTCACATCAAGGGCGACATAAAAACACATGAGATACAAAAGGTAGTAAAAAAAAAAAAAAGAAGAACATATACCTATTTGGTATTGATGTGATCGTACAGCCCCATAATACCTTAGTTATGTCACATGCTGAATAGCACAAAATATAAAACAAAAATGAATGTTGGAATTGTTTTTGTTTTTCCATTGGCCCCCGAAAGTGTTATTAGAAGTCAATCGACTAGTTACAGACACCCGAAATGGTGAAAAATATGACATCTAAAAGTATAACAATTAACGTCTCCTTGTGGCTGCTTGGCTGCCCCCATACAGTAGAACGTCTCCCTGTGGCTGCCCCCATACAGTAGAACGTCTCCCTGTGGCTGCCCCCATACAGTAGAACGTCTCCCTGTGGCTGCCCCCCATACAGTAGAACGTCTCCCTGTGGCTGCCCCCATACAGTAGAACGTCTCCCTGTGGCTGCCCCCATACAGTAGAACGTCTCCCTGTGGCTGCCCCCATACAGTAGAACGTCTCCCTGTGGCTGCCCCCATACAGTAGAACGTCTCCCTGTGGCTGCCCCCATACAGTAGAACGTCTCCCTGTGGCTGCCCCCATACAGTAGAACGTCTCCCTGTGGCTGCCCCCATACAGTAGAACGTCTCCCTGTGGCTGCCCCCATACAGTAGAACGTCTCCCTGTGGCTGCCCCCATACAGTAGAACGTCTCCCTGTGGCTGCCCCCATACAGTAGAACGTCTCCCTGTGGCTGCCCCCATACAGTAGAACGTCTCCCTGTGGCTGCCCCCATACAGTAGAACGTCTCCCTGTGGCTGCCCCCATACAGTAGAACGTCTCCCTGTGGCTGCCCCCATACAGTAGAACGTCTCCCTGTGGCTGCCCCCATACAGTAGAACGTCTCCCTGTGGCTGCCCCCATACAGTAGAACGTCTCCCTGTGGCTGCCCCCATACAGTAGAACGTCTCCCTGTGGCTGCCCCCATACAGTAGAACGTCTCCCTGTGGCTGCCCCCATACAGTAGAACGTCTCCCTGTGGCTGCCCCCATACAGTAGAACGTCTCCCTGTGGCTGCCCCCATACAGTAGAACGTCTCCCTGTGGCTGCCCCCATACAGTAGAACGTCTCCCTGTGGCTGCCCCCCATACAGCAGAACGTCTCCCTGTGGCTGCCCCCATACAGTAGAACGTCTCCCTGTGGCTGCCCCCATACAGCAGAAGGTCTCCCTGTGGCTGCCCCCATACAGTAGAACAGGAAATTCTGATCAGGCGCAAAATCACTGGTTCAAGCAGGTCTCTGTCGGTGAATCTTCTTTATTTACATATTAACCTGATGAAGGGGACACTTTGAGGCCCGAAACGCGTTCTATGCACATATGCTTATTATGTAAATAAAGAAGATTCACCGACAGAGACCTGCTTGAACCAGTGATTTTGCGCCTGATCAAAATTTCCTTTTCTACAAGCACCCTTTGGGGGATTGGGCACCCGATCCCAAAGATACTTCTGCGGCTGCATTCCTAGATCCTAAAGGTCTATATATACCTATAAATCTACAATAGAGTTGTGTCTATTATTGCACAACCCTAAAAAGGTGAGCACCCTTATCTTTCAATCAATTTATTTTGTATTGAACGTACTACCCTATTGTGCGCCCCCCACCTTCTTCTCTTGTCTCTTTATTCCCCTCGTGACCGAGTGGAATTTAGATTCGCGCATGGTTGCCAAGACCCATACAGTATAAAGTCTCCTTGCGGCTGCCCCCATACAGTATAATGTCTCCTTGTGGCTGCCCCCATACAGTATAATGTCTCCTTGTGGCTGCCCCCATACAGTATAACGTCTCCTTGCGGCTGCCCCCATACAGTATAATGTCTCCTTGCGGCTGCCCCCATACAGTATAATGTCTCCTTGCGGCTGCCCCCATACAGTATAATGTCTCCGTGTGGCCAAGTGTTTTTTTCTTCTAAATGGGCATTTATCACGATATATATAGTTATTGCGATAAATTTTTTAATATCGTTATTGTGGGAATATTTTTGATATCGCCCAACCCTACTCCTGACCAGAGTCCAGTGGTACGGTCACGGTGCAGTAGTGAGAATCCCCCTGAGAGAGACACTGCAAAGTCAGGAAGTCAGTAGTGGATTTTTTTATATGCTGCTGCTGTTTTTTCTGTCCCCATTAGGTCTACAACCTCCAGAGTCCAGTGGTGCGGGACTGTGGTTGTGAGAGACAGGTGCACACTGTTCTGTTGTGTAAGTTATGTCATGTTATTTAACCTGTTTCCTGCATGTCCTAGTACTAAACCCCTCTCCCACCAGCACTAATTTTAAGCATTTGCTTCAATTACAGAACTGCATTATGGCTGACGCTGGTGAGACTGTGACCCCTGAGAAAAGCGTGCGGTCAAAGTCATGCAAGGCATGGGAGCACTTCACTCAACATCCATCCAACAAGTTGGTTGTCTGCAAAATCTGTAAAGCAGCGCTGGCATGGCACGGAAGTACAACCGTGAACGAGCACCTGAGAAAGAAGCAGGTTGGCGTCACAGAGGAAGGAATAGCCCCGTAAGTAATTAATGATGTATTATGCAGGTAAAAAGCTCTCTTTCTGTCAAACCTAATCATATATATGAATGTGAGTAAGTTAGACAGAAAGATTTTTTTTTTTATACTAATATATTGCTTTTCAATCATATCATTTCAGGAAGAGAGCAGCGCTCCACCAGTGAATTTGTGCATGTAAATCCCCAATGTACACCAGCACAAGCTTCTGTTCTCACAGATGCTGTATTAAAAATGTTAGTCACTGACATGCGACCACTGTCCATGGTTGAAGACAAAGGATTCAATAGCATGGTTAGTGCACTAAATCCTTCATACAAGCTTCCATCAAGAACCCATTTCACCACACTAAGGCCGAATGCACACGGCCGTGTTCCGCAGCAGAGAGCGGTCCGTGGTATGCCGGGCTGGATTCCTGTTCAGAGCAGGAGCGCACGGCGTCATTGGTTGCTATGACGCCGTGCGCTTCATGCCGCCGCTGCACTACAGTAATACACTATACGAGTGTATTACTGTACAGCAGCGGCGGCATGAAGCGCACGGCGTCATAGCAACCAATGACGCCGTGCGCTCCTGCTCTGAACAGGAATCCAGCCCGGCATACCACGGACCGCTCTCGGCCGCGGAACACGGCTGTGTGCATTCGGCCTAATGGAGAGGAAGTACAAGGAGACCTTTCAGCATGTGATGGATACCATTCGCCATAATAAGAGCAGAATAGCGTTGACTGCAGACATATGGACCAGCGTAGCAACTGAGGCTTACCTTGGCATTACATGCCACTACATAGGGGAAGATTGGAAGATGAATTCCATCTGTCTGACAACCATGCCCCTGGAGGAGAGACACACATCTGCACACATTGCAGAATGGTTAGAGGAGGTTTTGGATAGATTTCAAATTCCACCTAAAAAAATTATTGCCCTTGTCCATGATGATTCTGAAAACATGGTGGCTGCTGCGAACATCCTGGAGGAGAAGAAAGGATGGTCCAGTATTCGCTGCACTGGCCACACTTTGCAGCTTGTTATTAATGCTGCAATGAAAAATGCAGGTGTTGATAGAGCTGTCAGTGCTGCTAGAGGACTGGTTGCACACTTTAAAAAAAGTGAATTAGCCAGCACAAAGTTGAAGGAGAAGCAGAAGCAAATGGGTACAGCAGAACATAAGCTTGTGCAAGATGTCAGCACCAGATGGAACAGCACTTACTATGTGGCTGATAGACTCCTTGAGCAAAGGTGGCCAGTTGCTGCAACCCATGTCAGACCCATCAGTTACCATAAAGGGCAAACATTATCGGGACCTAAAGCCAGAACAGTGGACTGTTCTTGAGGAGCTTTGTACTGCGCTTAAGCCTTTTAAGTGCGCCACTGTGTTTATGAGTGGGCAAGAGTATCCATCTCTATCTTCAATGCCTACACTTGTCAAGGGGTTGTTGAGGTCCAATGAGCGTGCTTCCCTTGAAACTGCGGACATGAGGAGCTTCCAAGCCACTGCAAAGGACCAGCTTCACAGCAGATGGCGTCATATCCTATCAGAACAGGTTCTAAATCCTGTCATTATTTCCGCTGCACTGGACCCAAAATTTAGGAAGTTGAAGTTTCTGACACCTGAACAAATTATAAATGTGCAGGCAAAAGTGCAGACAGAGCTGCTTGCTCTAAGAAGAACAGAGATCCTGGAGGTGCAGCAGGATTAAGAAACTACCACGTCTACTTCTACAGCTGATGCTGAGCCAGGACCTTCAACATCAAGAACATCCTTGATACTGGAGACTCTCCTCAAGTCTGGTGGCAGCAGTGAAGAGGACACAGAGGGACAACACATGGAGGAGGATATTAACACAGTCATCAGGAATGAAGTACAGTCCTATTTTGCTGAGAAGCCTCTCCACAAGGATGGCAACCCTTTGAGCTGGTGGAAGTCTAACGAACACAGGTATCCTACATTGGTTAAAGGGTTTCTGTCACCCCACTAAAGTGATTTTTTTTTTTGGGCTAGTTAAATTAGTTATATAGCGATATCTGAAAATATAATAGTGTTCCTTACTTTGATCCAGCAGTTTAGTCAAAAAACGACGTTTTATCATATGCAAATTCGGTCTCTACCAGCAAGTAGGGCGTCTACTTGCTGGTAGCTGCTGCAGAAATCCGCCCCCTCCTCTTGTTGATTGACAGGGCCAGCCGGGATCTCCTCCTCCGGCCAGCCCTGTCGGCATTTCAAAAATCGCGCGCCCGTGTTGAATCTGCGCAGGCGCTCTGAGATGAGGAGGCTCGTCTCCTCAGAGCTCCCTCAGTGCGCCTGCGCCGATGACATCGAAATAGAAGACATCATCGGCGCAGGCGCACTGAGGGAGCTCTGAGGAGACGAGCCTCCTCATCTCAGAGCGCCTGCGCAGATTCAACACGGGCGCGCGATTTTTGAAATGCTGACAGGGCTGGCCGGAGGAGGAGATCCCGGCTGGCCCTGTCAAGCAACAAGAGGAGGGGGCGGATTTCTGCAGCAGCTACCAGCAAGTAGACGCCCTACTTGCTGGTAGAGACCGAATTTGCATATGATAAAACTTCGTTTTTTGACTAAACTGCTGGATCAAAGTAAGGAACACTATTATATTTTCAGATATCGCTAAATAACTAATTTAACTAGCCCAAAAAAAAAATCACTTTAGTGGGGTGACAGAAACCCTTTAAACTTGCAAGATCATACTTGTCTAACCCAAGTACATCCACACCATCGGAATGCCTCTTCTCTGCTACAGGCAACATAGCGTGTAAGAAGAGAGCTAGCCTCAGCCCTGACCATGTGGACATGTCTTTTTCACATTGTAATGCAACATTTTTATAATTATGTAACTCCTAAAATTGTTTTAATATGGCCTTTGAACATAAATTTTTCAAGTAAAATCATATAAACCCCTTTTTTTGTCATTTTGGCGGTTTTCCTGATTAATCGATGAAATTATCGACAACTAATTGATTATTCAAATAATCGTTAGCTGCAGCCCTAGTGATAATCCATATAATAATGGATAAATGAAGATATAGGAAAAAGGAAAAAGCTGAAAAAGAGACCTCAACAACTACATATGATGGGAGACACCTGTTCCCCATCCTAACATGCAGTTAGATGAAACACGTGTATGAAATAAAATCATTCAGACCAAACGGTTTAACGGTCTGTAATGTAAAAGTCCATTGGGTCTCTTTCCGTAACAGGAGGTTATCATTATCACCTCCTCGCGGCGATCCCCGCACATGTTGCATCCCTTGAAAGATCACACACTGCTTTAATCCTGGGTGAAGTTTCATAATGTGTCGGGAGATTGGAGTATCATCCTCATTATGAATACTCAGCAGATGCTCTCCAATACGTCTCCTGAATTCTCTTTTGGTCTTTCCCACATACTGCTTCTGGCAGATGCATGTGGCCACACAAACCACCCCTACCGTTTTGCAATTAATGAAGGACCTAATGTTGTAACTTTGCATGCTACACAGTTCCCGCATTTATATGTACCGGGTGGTCTATTGGTTAGCCATGTGGACTGTATTGGAGAGCTATACATACTGTGCACCAATTGGTCTAGCAAATTGCTGCTTCTCCTGTATGTAATCAGAGGGTGGTCACCTACAAGATGTCCATCCACAGGGTCTGACTAAGATACCCCAGTTTTCTCTCAGGATGTCCCGAACCTCTCTGTTGGCCTGATCATATGTACCAATGACCCGAACCAACCTATCATCTGATATCCGTTCTTTAGGGATCAGAAGGTCATCTCTATTGCTCACTGAGGCATGTTGCACCTTTGTGCTAAAATAAAAAAAATCCAAAGTTCTCTGCACGCAATACACCATAATGAGAAAGTGAAAACAGAATTTTAAAAATCTTTGTAAACTTAAAAAGAAGGGGTGCACCGAAATTCCGGCGGCCGAAAATATCGGCCAAAAATGGGCCTAATCCATTTCGGCCGATATTGGTACATATCGGCAAAAAATATGGGGTTTGGGATTTGTCACCCACCAAGTAGCTCACCATCCGCGGCGGCGCCCCTCATGCTGTGCCTCCTAATCGTTTGCCGCTCTAAAGAATCTCCGGCTCAGTGCTGCGCAGCCTGCTGTGTCTGCTCTGTGCTACTGCTGTTGTTAGTGTAGCGTGGCCGAGCTCTGTTCGTTCCGCGGTACAGGAGCTTTTGTTTCCTGTACCCGGCCGGACTGACAGGAAGTGCTCACTTAGTGTGCACTTCCTTTCAGTCCGGCCGGGTACAAGAAACAAATGCTCCTGTACCGCGGACCGAACAGAGCTCGGCCACGCTACACAGGCTACACTAGAGGTGACAAGGGAGGGGGAGGGGGGGTGTAAAATGAGAGTGAAAAGGGGTGTGTGTAAAATGAGAGTGACAAGGGGGGTGTGTAAAATGAGAGTGACAAGGGGGGTGTAAAATGAGAGTGACAAGGGGGGTGTAAAATGAGAGCAACAAGGGGGGTGTAAAATGAGAGCGACAAGGGGGGTGTAAAATGAGAGTGACAAGGGGGGGTGTAAAATGAGAGTGACAAGGGGGGTGTAAAATGAGAGTGACAAGGGGGGGTGTAAAATGAGAGTGACAAGGGGGGGTGTAAAATGACAGTGACAAGGGGGGGTGTAAAATGACAGTGACAAGGGGGGGGTGTAAAATGACAGTGACAAGGGGGGGGGGGTAAAATGAGAGTGACAAGGGAGGGGGGGTAAAATGAGAGTGACAAGGGAGGGGGGGGTAAAATGAGAGTGACAAGGGAGGGGGGTGTAAAATGAGAGTGACAAGGGAGGGGGGTGTAAAATGAGAGTGACAAGGGAGGGGGGTGTAAAATGAGAGTGACAAGGGGGGGGGGTGTAAAATGAGAGTGACAAGGGAGGGGGGTAGAATGAGAGTGACAAGGGAGGGGGGGTAGAATGAGAGTGACAAGGGAGGGGGGGGGGGGAGTAGAATGAGAGTGACAAGGGGGGGTAGAATGAGAGTGACAAGAATTATTAATAAAATCATTTAAAAAAAGTATTTTAAAAGTATTTGGGCAAAAAGGCAGTTTCGGTTTTCGGTCAAGGGCATCCTGAATTTTCGGTTTCGGACCAGAATTTTCATTTCGGTGCACCCCTATTAAAAAGGGAAAACTAAAATTTCACATGCACATAGGTATTCAGACCCTTTGCTATGACACTTGAAATTTAGCTCTGGGGCATACCATTTGTGTTGGTAATCAGTCAAGTTTTAGAAACCTCTCAAAGGAGTCATCCAGTGGTAAATTTGACATGATTTGGAAAGACATACCCCGCTTATAAAAGGCATATCAGAGCAAAAACTAAGCCTTGAGGAGAAAAGAACTGCCTGTAAAGCACAAGTCTGGAGAAGGCTACTTTCACACTAGCGTTTTTGCTGTATCTGGCAGGGTTCAGCAAAAATGCTTCAGTTACTGATAATACAACCGCCTGCATCCGTTATGAACGGATCCGGTTGTATTATCTTTAACATAGCCAAGAAGGATCCGTCTTGAACTCCATTGATAGTCAATGGGGGATGGATCAGTTTTCTACAGTGTCAAATTGTGTCAGAAAACAGATCAGTCCCCATTGACTTGCATTGTGGGTCATGAAGTATCTGTTTTGCTCCACATCCCATGACAAAGAAAACTGTGGTTTGCTCTCTGGTATGAGAACGGAACAGAATGCATTTTGGAGCGCTCTGTTCAGTTATGTTTTGTCCTCACTGACAATGAATGGGGACAAAACGGAAGCGGTTTTTTATACGGTATTGAGACCCTATGACGGATCTCAATACCGGAAAATATTAACGCTAGTGTGAAAGTAGCTAAAGGGTACACAAAAATTCTACTGAACTGAAAGTTCCCAAGAACAAAGTGACCTACATGATTCTTAAATGGTAGAAGCTTGGAACAACCAGGACTCTTCAAGACCTGGCCGTCCCACCAAAATAAGTAATCGAGGGCCTTGGTAAGAAAGGTGACCAAGAAGCCAATGGTGGCCTAGCCGGAGCCCTGACTCAAACATCTCTGGAGAGACCTGAAAATGGCTGTCCACTGAAAGTTCCTATTCAATAAAACGCCTGCCATCCTATTAGTACACACAAAACCTGTCCTAAATCACACAGGACGACAAGTTACTAAATTAATTTTTACGTCAATCGGTCCAGTCTTTAAACATGGCGCCCGATCGCGTGCGTTCTTATAGCAGACACCCGCGGCTCATGTCCACAACCGGCAGTAATACCAATCGGACATTTAACCCCTCAGATGCCATGGTCAATCCTGACCACGGCATCTGAGTGCACTGAAAACCAAAAGCGCACGCGCTCTTTCAGTTATGCTCTGGTTCCCCCATGTGGCGATCGGAGGAGCCGGAGCTTGTGTGCAGCAGCCCCTGTCTTTGTGAATGACAGGAGGCTGCAGCATAGTATTTCCTATGGAACACTTGCATGTAATAGGGCTCCAAGTGCATTGGAGTCTATGATAACAGCAATCAGATGATTGATTGTTATTGGTGTCGTGATGTGCAAAAACGCCCATAGTATA
Source organism: Bufo bufo (assembly GCF_905171765.1). NCBI lineage: Eukaryota > Metazoa > Chordata > Amphibia > Anura > Bufonidae > Bufo > Bufo bufo. The sequence continues at coordinate 410,038,341 of NC_053392.1, forward strand.
AAAATATATTCCCCTTACGGCAAACAGCAAAACGGAAAAAAGCATCCAAATGGCCGATTCCCAGTTTTTGGTCGCTTCATTTTCTACAAAAAAATTTAATAAAAAGTGATCAAAAAAGTCACCCCCCCCCCCCACCCCAGAATGGTATCAATGAAAAGTTCAGATCGCCCCACAAAAAAAGAGCCCCCATGCAGCTCCGTACACATAATTACAAAAAAGTTCTAGGGGTCAAAATATGGCGACAAACAAATAAAACAGTTTTTTTCCCCACTTAATTTTTTTTAGCACTATCAAAACGCAAGAAAAAAACTATACATATAAAGGTATCACCAGATTCATACTGACCTGTAGAATAAAAGTAACTGGTCAGTTATATCGCACATCACACGTCGTAAATAAAAAACCCGCAAAACTGTGCTGGAATTGCTTTTTCTTTGCAATTTCACCCTAATTGGAATTTTTTTCCTGCTTCCCAATACAACTTGTCCTGCAAAAAAAACAAGCCCTCATATGGCTATGTGAACAGACAAATAGAAGTCTTTGCTCTGGGAAGGCAGGGAGGGCAAAACAAAAACACAAAAAAAAAAAAAACTCTGGGGGTGAAAGGGTTAAACAAGACTGGACAGGCCAGACTGGTAATGTGGGACTGTGGTAATGGGGACTGCATACAAGTGCTGCTGTTCATTTTTCACACCCCCACCCTCCTCTCTGTAGTCCATGTTTCCTAATGAACCCCACTCCTACAGAGATTCATCTGAAGATCACATTAAGGCCACTTTCACACTGCCGTTTTGGCTTTCCGTTTGCGAGATCCGTTTAGGGCTCACACAAGCGGTCCAAAACGGATCAGTTTTGCCCTAACGCATTCTGAATGGAAAAGGATCTGCTCAGAATGCACCAGTTTACCTCCATTCCGCTTTGGAGGCGGACACCAAAATGCTGCTTGCAACGTTTTGGTGTCTGTCTCAAGAAACTGAGCCAAACGGATCCGTTCTGATACACAATTTAAGTCAATGAGGACGGATCCGTTTTCTAGGACACAATCTGGCACAATAGAAAACGGATCCGTCCTCCATTGACCTTCAGTGGTGTTCAAGATGTCTTGGCCATGTTAAAGATAATACAAACGGATCCGTTCTGAACGAATGTGAAGTGGCCTTAACTGTATTCAAGATCATAATCCCTGATAACCAGAGGATTAGTAGGCAGCTCTTCAGCTCAGTGTTGTGAACCAACGTGTCCTGCTGTGTGACTAGGACAGGTTTTGTGTGTACTAATATGACGGCGGCCATTTTATTTCCCCTGATGATTGCCCCCCAAACAAAACAAGCCATTATAACTAATGGACTGTATTTATAATAAAATAATATTTAAGTAGTTTCTTTAATTCCCACAGAACCCCTTTCAGTGGATCTGCAGAAAAAGATGGCAAAAAAAAGCGACACGTGACTTTTGAAAAGTGAAAGGGTCTGAAGACTCTCCCCAACCAATGTTATGTTTACATTTTGGCTCTATACACCACCACAATGGATTTGAAATGAAACAAACATGATGTGCTTTAACTGCAGATTGTAATCTTTAATTTGAGGGTATTTACATCCAAATCAGGTGAACCGTGTAGGAATTACAACAGTTTCCATATGTGCCTCCCACTTGTTAAGGGACCAAAAGTAACGGGACAGAATAATAATAATAAATCAAACTCACTTTTTAATACTTAGTTGCAAATCCTTTGCAGTCAATTACAGCCTGAAGTCTGGAACGCATAGACATCACCAGATGCTGGGTTTCATCCCTGGTGATGCTCTGCCAGGCCTCTACTGCAACTGTCTTCAGTTCCTGCTTGTTCTTGGGGCATTTTCCCTTCGGTTTTGTCTTCAGCAAGTGAAATGCATTGCATAACATTCCACTTCCTTCCCTTAAAAAAAACTCTTTGGTTCCTTTTGCAGTATGCTTTGGCTCATTGTCTACTGCACTGTGAAGCGCCGTCCAATGAGTTCTGAAGCATTTGGCTGTATATGAGCAGATAATATTGCTCGAAACACTTCAGAATTCATCCTGCTGCTTTTGTCAGCAGTTACATCATCAATAAACACAAGAGAACCAGTTCCATTCGCAGCCATATATGCCCACGCCATAACACTACCACCACCATGCTTCACTGATGAGGTGGTATGCTTAGGATCATGAGCAGTTCCTTTCCTTCTCCATACTCTTCTCTTGAGGCCATCTCAAATAGCTAAACCAGTACTCTGATCTGTACTGATGCATGGCCTAAAAGTCTCCTTAGGCCCCTTTCACACGAGTGAGTATTCCGCGCGGGTGCAATGTGTGATGCAAACGCATTGCGCCCGTATCGAATCCGGACCTTTATTTCAATGGGTCTGTGTACATGAGCATTGTTTTTCACGCATCACTTCTGCGTTGCGTGAAAATTGCAGAATGTTCTATATTCCGCGTTTTTCACGCAACACTGGCCCCATAGAAGTGAATGGGGCTGCGTGAAAATCATATCCGCAAGCAAGTGCAGATGTGATGCGTTTTACACGGATGGTTGCTAAGAGATGTTCAGTACCTTCAGGTTTTTTTTTATCACGTGCATGCAAAACGCATTAAATCGCATTGCACCTGCACAATAAAAACAGAACTAAACACAATCGCATACAAAACTAAAATGAACTTGCTTGCGAAATCATGCATTTTTCAACTGAACGCATCCGGACCTAACCCATTGACGCTCAGCTGCAAGGGGCCTTATATGGCTACATGGAACACTTCCTAAGGCCTCCTGCACACGAACGTGTGCTTCCCGTTGCCATATTGCGGACCGCATATGCGGATCTGCAATATACGGGCACTGTTCTGTGTGCATTCCGCATCACGGATGCGGACCCATTCACTTCAATGGGTCCGCAAATCCAGAGATAAGGAACGGTAGCACGGAACCCTACGGGAGCACTACGGAGTACTTCTGTGGGGTTTCGTCCCGTACTTCCGTTCCGCAAAAAGATAGGACATGTCCTATCTTTTTGCGTAACGGCCGGATCGTGGATCCATTAAAGTAAATGGGTCTGCGATCCGCTGCGGCTGCCCTACGGATGGTGTTCCTGCATTGTGGCCCGCATTTTGTGGGCCGCAGCACGACCATGGGGCTCACACGTTCGTGTGCAGGAGGCCTAAGGGTGACCGTTGCTGTGTGTGTTCCGCATTTTGTGGAACAGAATGTCCTGCCCTCTGTACAACTGTCCTATCCTTAATCCTATCCTGTAAAAAGGACAAGTATAGGATATGTACTATGTACTACAGTATTACAATGTATGGGCTCGATGAGCAGAAGTTAGTTATTCACGAAGTTGCACAAGACTTTTTTGAAATATTTGGTAATTGATTTTTAAAACCTAACTCTGCTTCGGTTCCAACTAGTACCTCGGAACCAAAGCAAAGTTTGTTTTCAAGTTTCAAAGCGGTTTTCCCACAAAAAAAAACACAAACATGAATGACTTCGCGAATAACTTACTTCAGCTTATCGGAGCCCATACATTCTAATAGTGTACGGTTAAAGATCTTTGTGCAGTATTATTCTAAAGTTTTGAAAGAAGCAACTTTAGATGAAGCATCCGAAGCTCACTTAGCTCAACACTACTGATGACCTATCCTGAGGATGGGTCTTCAACATGGGAAACTGGACACCTTTAAAAAAAAAAAATTTTTACAATATTTTCAAGTCCTACAGTATATTTTATATAGGGAAAGGATACAATATCAGTTCCTAGTTACCAGTGCCGTTTCAGTTTGTCAAATCTTGCAGAAAAGCCACTATAAAAGCACCTCTAAGGCTACATTCACACGTCCGTGGTGTGTTGCGGACCCGCAAATTGCGGGTCCGCAACACACCAGCCCGTCACCCCCATAGAAATGCCTATTCTTGTCCGCAAAATCGGGGCCACGCTCCGCAATTGCGGCTGCAGACAGCACACTGTGTGCTGTCCGCATCCATTCCGTTCCCATAGAGAATGAATGGGTCCGCACCCGTTCCGCAAAATTGCGGAACGGATGCGGACACATTTTGCGGACGTGTGAATGGAGCCTAAAGGTGGCAATACACTAGAGTTTCCAGTTTTGTAAGCACAAACTAGCATGACAAATGCAGTCAGATAACTACTGAAAAGTTGATCTGCCATGTTGGATGTTTTTAGTTGTGGTCCGGTCCTGTAGCTGGAATGTCATTCATGGCAAACAGATCTGAAATGAAAGCTCAGACCAAGCCACAGACCAGATATTGATTTATTTCTACTTATGGCATTTGTCTTCCAAACTTCAAACTTTGCTGACTAGTAGTCCAGAAAACGGCTGTGAGAAATCCCCAACATAAGGTCAGCTTAATGCTCATGTTTAGCTTCTTCAGACCTTGCAAGGCGAGGGAACGGTTGAGAGTACTCCAAGATTGACAATGCTGACATAATGCCTTGAGGTTTACCTTTCACCCACTGTGAGCCCCTTCTATTGTAGGCAGAGTTGTGAATCATAGCAGGATAACAAGGGGAACATTGTGACCGCCTCATCTATACAGCTTCTAGAAAACACCACTTCCTGTGGGACTTGTGCCAGCGCATTTCTGACCGTTCCATCTTATAATTGTGGATGCAGTCTCATGTTATCATCATGATAACCTCCACCCACATGAAGTACTTGTTTAACTTGAAACTGCACTTATGATAATTATTTAACCCACATTAAATTGAAAAAACCCTACCGAAAATGTCACTTTTACTGTAGATTCTGAATTTACGTCTGAAGTAAATATAGTTTGCGCACAACTCCAAAATGAATACAAGGCCCTTATTATTGTATTGTCATTATCCATATTGCTTTCTTTGATGGCTTGATTTGAAAACGGAAAAATTATTTTTGGAGTAAAATTGAAAAAAATAAAATAAAATTCTGCCAAGGCTTCAACATTAGCACTGTGTGCTAAAAATGACATGACATCCTTATTCTGCAGCTAAATACAATTACGGCGATACCAAACTTGTCTAGTTTTTATTACTTTTTTGCCATTTTCTTACAGCCATAATTTTTTATTTTTTTTTATATATATTTCTGTCTACAGAGCTGAATGAGGGCTTGATTTTTGCAAACTGTAGTTCTTATTGGTGCCATTTTTGTGGTATGTACGACTTTTTGATCACTGTTAGGACCCTTTCATACGAGCGAGTTTTCCGCGCGGGTGTAATGCGTGACGTGAACGCATAGCACCCGAACTGAACCCTGACCCATTCATTTCAATGGGTCTGTGTACATGAGCATTTTTTTTTCACGCATCAGTTCTGAGTTGCGTGAAAAACGCAGCATGTTCTATATTCAGCGTTTTTCTCGCAGCCCTGGCCCCATAGAAGTGAATGGGGCTTCAGTGAAAAACGCATTGCATCCGCAAGCAAGTCTGGATGCAATGTGTTTTTCACCGATGGTTGCTAAGAGATGTGGCTTGTAAACCTTCAGTTTTTTATCACGTGCGTGAAAAACATCAAAACGCATTTCACTCGCGCGGAAAAAACAGAACTGAACGCAATTGCAGACAAAAATAACAACTTGCTTGCAAAATGGTGCGAGTTTCACTGAACGCATCCGCAGCTAGTGTGAAAGTACCCTTAGTAGTTAACATTTTTAAATGCGGCAATGATATGTTTTTTTATTGTTTATCTAATTTTTATATGTAAAACTTGGAAAGGGGAGAGTTAAACTTTTAATATTTGTGTTTTATTTTTTTTTACTTTTCTTTTACTTTTTACTTAAAAACTATTAACCCCTGAAGGGGGCTAGTACATCTTTTGATACCTTGTCCCATTCACCCTATGGGCTCATGTACAAGGCCGTGTGCCTGTGCTGCGAACTGCAAATTGTGGTTCGCAATGCATAGGCACCAACCCGACCGTGTGCCCATCGTCTGTAGACACATTCACTTGAACGGGGCCCGTGATGCATGCAATACTTTTTTGCGGTGCAGAGGACAGAAAACCCACAGAAGCACTCCATATCGTCTGAATTGCAGACTCATTGAAGTGACGTATCATCCATGATACGGTGCAAACACGGCCCGTATATTGTGGACTCGTTGTTTGTGGGCCGCAATAAGGTCAAGGCCGGCACACGGTCTTGTGCATGTGGCCTAACAGATCTATTAGGGTGAATGGCATTCTGATGTGCTCCCAGCAGAGCTGCGCCTCATGGACAGATTAGCAGGGAGGTTATTATGACAGCCCTGGGAAGCCTCAGCAGGCCCCAGGTTGTCATAGTTACCGATCAGAGCCACATGATTTAACTGCGGGGGGGACTCCAATCGGAAGGCAAAGCCGCATGTGTCCGACTTATCTCACAGATGCCACAATCGCTGTTGAACGCAGATTCTGAAGGGTTAAATGACGGGGCACGGCGTGATCGTTGCTCCCAGTCATTGCGGCCGAGTGTCTGCTGTATTATACAGCCGGCACCTGATGCAGCAGCCCACTCAATTTTAATAGTACGGTCATTTCCGCACTCAGCGATGCCCATGTTATTTTTCAGGTTTATTTTTATTTTGGAGAAAGGGGGGGGGCGATTTGAATTTTTAGATATTTTTTTAAACTTTTTTCACAAATTTTTAAAACTTTTTGTTAGGTCCCTAATTGGACCCCGACTTGCAATCATCAGACTGCAATTTGTATAGAATGGAATTATTTTATTAAGAAATCACTATATTACAGTTCAGTAATAAGTCAGGACTCATAGTACAGGCTCAGGCTCATTACTATGTATGAGCTCCTTCCCCAATTTTCGTCCGGGTGAGCTTCTGGGTTTTAGACCATTTAGAACGCCGTGGTCACATTTGATGAGGAGAGAGTGAATTTATTAAATACTTTTCCTCCACTATATTCACTGATAAAATGCAGAGTGTCTAAGTAAACTCCCCTTTAACCCCTTAAGGACTCAGCCCTATTTCACCTTAAGGACTTGGCCATTTTTTGCAAATCTGACCAGTGTCACTTTAAGTGCTGATAACTTTAAAACACTGACTTATCCAGGCCATTCTGAGGTGTTTTTTTCGTCACATATTGTACTTCATGACACTGGTAAAATGAAGTAAAAAAAAAAAAAAATTTTTGCATTAAAAAAAAAAATACTTAATTTACCAAAAAAATTAGAAAAATTAGCAAATTTCAAAGTTTCAGTTTCTCTACTTCCGTAATACATAGTAATACCCCCAAAAATTGTGATGACTTTACATTCCCCATATGTCTACTTCATGTTTGTAGCATTTTGGGAATGAGATTTTTTTTTTGGGGGATGTTACAAGGCTTAGAAGTTTAGAAGCAAATCTTGAAATTTACAAAAAAACAATTTTTAGGGACCACTACAGGTCTGAAGTCACTTTGCGAGGCTTACATAATAGAAACCGCCCAAAAATTACCCCATTCTATAAACTACACCCCTCAAGGTATTCAAAACTGATTTTACAAACTTCGTTAACCCTTTAGGTGTTGCTCAAGAGTTATTGGCAAATGGGGATGAAATTAGAGAATTTCATTTTTTTGCCTAATTTTCCATTTTAACCCATTTTTTCCACTAACAAAGCAAGGGTTAACAGCCAAACAAGACTATCTTTATTGCCCTGACTCTGCCGTTTACAGAAACACCCCATATGTGGCCGTAAACTACTGTACGGGCACACAGTAGGGCGTAGAGGGAAAGGTGCGCCGTATGGTTTTTGGAAGCCAGATTTTGCTGGACTGGTTTTTTGACACCATATCCCATCTGAAGTCCCCCTGATGCACCCCTAGAGTAGAAACTCCATAAAAGTGACCCCATCTAAGAAACTACACCCCTCAAGGTATTCAAAACAGATTTTACAAACTTTGTTAACCCTTTAGGTGTTGCACAAGATTTAATGGAAAATAGAGATACAATTTTATAGAGCAGGTTGTCATGGATGCGGCGATACTTAATAAGTATACTTTTTTTTTTTTGTATTTAAGTTTTACACAATGATTTCATTTTTGAAACAAAAAAAATGTTTTAGTGTCTGCATAGTCTAAGAGCCATAGTTTTTTCAGTTTTTGGGCGATTATCTTGGGTATGGTATGATTTTTGCGGGATGAGATGACGGTTTGATTGGTACTATTTTGGCGTACATGCGATTTTTTTGATCACTTATTACCTTTTTTGGGAAGTAAGGAGGGCAAAATTTCAATTTCCTCATAGTTTTATTTTTTTATTTTTATGGCGTTCACCGTGTGGGGAAAGTAACATGACCGTTTTATACATCAGGTCGTTACGGACGCGGCGATACCAAACATGTGTAGGGATTGTTATTTTTTTCATTTTTAAATCAGTGATAAATGTGTTTTTTGATTTTTACTTTTTTTCACTTTATTTTACTTTTTTTTGACCCAGACCCACTTGGTTCTTGAAGATCCAGTAAGTCCGATGTCTGCATAATACAGTACAGTACAATATAGTGTACTGTACTGTATTTTACTTACACTTTGTCTGAACAGATCTATGCCTTTAGCACAGATCTGTTCAGCACCATGGACAGCAGGATGCCTGAGAAGGCGTCCTGTTGCCATGGGAACCTTCCCCGTCTGCTCAGTTGTGGCCACAACTTCGCAGACGGGGAAGGGTAAGGAGGGGGGCTGTCTGGGGGCTCTCTCCCTCTCCATCGGGGGGCTGCAAAGGCACAGCAGCCCCCTGATGGGAGAGGGAGGGTGCCCCCTCTTACTGTTAACTTTTTCCATACAGCGGTCCGTACGACCGCGGTATGGAAAGGGTTAAACAGCTGACATCGCATCACAGATGTCAGCCGTTTATACCAGAGTGTCAGCAATGTGCTGACACTCTGGTATACCACTGGCCACCAATGATTATTCAAGAGGAGGCGGGCAGGGAATCGCGATCCCGCCTGCCGCACCGCCCGCCTCCCGCAAAACCCCCCCCCCCCCCCGCCATAAAATCAATCAGGGGTGCAGGGGGGGTGAATAAAACTTTATTTGGGGCATTTTAAAGTTTGATCTGACCACGGGGGATCAGAATCGACAGAAAGCGCAGCAAACCGCAGGTCTGAATTGACATGCGGTTTGCTGCGATCGCCGATAGGGGAGGGGGGGGCGGGGCGGCTTCATGTGACAGGATGATTTGAATGATTTCAGCCGGCATTCTGTTCGGATTAACCCCCGCAGCGCCGCAATCATTTTAAACTCATGACGTACCGGTACGTCATGGGTCCTTAAGGACTCGGGAAACATACCGTGCCGGTACGTCATGCGTCCCTAAGGGGTTAAATGTGGCCTGTCTGACCCAGGATGTAGTGCAGTGCCATCTTAAAAAGAAGATAAAAGACATCTGGCCTACACCCAAGAATCTTAAGATAATTAATAATGTAATACAGACCCTTATTTCTGATATTTAAGAACGCTATAATGACAGGCTCTGTTAATCTCTTATGGAACAGGCCGCTTTTTGGAAATTTGACATGCGTTAACAACTTTGGAGAACTTGTACTTATTCATGCCATTCTGAGACTGTTTTCTCATGACACATCGTACTTCACGTTAGTGGTAAATTTGCAATGTTTCACTATATACACTGCTCAAAAAAATAAAGGGAACACTTAAACAACACAATGTAACTCCAAGTCAATCACACCTCTGAAATCAAACTGTCCACTTAGGAAGCAACGCAGAGACAATCAATTTCACATGCTGTTGTGCAAATGGGATAGACAACAGGTGGAAATTATAGGCAATTAGCAAGACACCCCCAATAAAGGAGTGGTTCTGCAGGTGGTGACCACAGACTACTTCTCAGTTCTTATGCTTCCTGGCTGATGTTTTGGTCACTTTTGAATGCTGGCGGGGCTTTCACTCTAGTGGTAGCATGAGACGGAGTTTACAACCCACACAAGTGGCTCAGGTAGTGCAGCTTATCCAGGATGGCACATCAATGCGAGCTGTGGCAAGAAGGTTTGCTGTGTCTGTCAGCGTAGTGTCCAGAGCATGGAGGCGCTACCAGGAGACAGGCCAGTACATCAGGAGACGTGGAGGAGGCCGTAGGAGGGCAACAACCCAGCAGCAGGACCGCTACCTCCGCCTTTGTGCAAGGAGGAACAAGAGGAGCACTGCCAGAGCCCTGCAAAATGACCACCAGCAGGCCACAAATGTGCATGTGTCTGCTCAAACAGTCAGAAACAGACTCCATGAGGGTGATATGAGGGCCCGACGTCCACAGGTGGGGGTTGTGCTTACAGCCCAACACCGTGCAGGACGTTTGACATTTGCCAGAGAACACCAAGATTGGCAAATTCGCCACTGGCGCCCTGTGCTCTTCACAGATGAAAGCAGGTTCACACTGAGCACATGTGACAGACGTGACAGAGTCTTGAGACGCCGTGGAGAACGTTCTGCTGCCTGCAACATCCTCCAGCATGACCGGTTTGGCATTGGGTCAGTAATTGTGTGGGGTGGCATTTCTTTGGAGGGGCGCACAGCCCTCCATGTGCTCGCCAGATGTAGCCTGACTGCCATTAGGTACTGAGATGAGATCCTCAGACCCCTTGTGAGACCATATGCTGGTGCGGTTGGCCCTGGGTTCCTCCTAATGCAAGACAATGCTAGACCTCATGTGGCTGGAGTGTGTCAGCAGTTCCTGCAAGACGAAGGCATTGATGCTATGGACTGGCCCGCCCGTTCCCCAGACCTGAATCCAATTGAGCACATCTGGGACATCATGTCTCGCTCTATCCACCAACGTCACGTTGCACCACAGACTGTCCAGGAGTTGGCAGAAGCTTTAGTCCAGGTCTGGGAGGAGATCACTCAGGAGACCTTCCGCCACCTCATCAGGAGCATGCACAGGCATTGTAGGGAGGTCATACAGGCACGTGGAGGCCACACACACTACTGAGCCTCATTTTGACTTGTTTTAAGGACATTACATCAAAGTTGGATCAGCCTGTAGTGTGTTTTTCCACTTTAATTTTGAGTGTAACTCCAAATCCAGACCTCCATGGGTTGAAAATTTTGATTTCCATTTTTTTACTTTTGTGTGATTTTGTTGTCAGCACATTCAACTATGTAAAGAACAAAGTATTTCAGAAGAATATTTAATTAATTCAGATCTAGGATGTGTTATTTTTGTGTTCCCTTTATTTTTTTTGAGCAGTGTGTGTAATATATATATATATATATATATATATATATATATATATATATATATATATATATATATATATATATAAATAATATTCTTTTGCCACTTTTACACAAAGCATTTTTTTTTAAAAAAAACTTGTTCGTGTCGTCATTTTGCGAGGGGCTCATTTTTTTGAACGATGATTTGAGGTTTTCATCGGTACTATTTTGGGGTACGCAGTACTTTTTGATCGCTCGCTATTACACCTTATTTTTTAAAGCATGGTAAAAATTGTTGCAGATGCAGCAATACCTAAATTGTCAAATTGTATTATACATAGCTTGATTGGAAAAGTTTTTTTTACTTGAAACTTACATTTTATTATAATTTTTTTTAATAAAATTTTTTCCCCTTTTTTTGTCTCACTATGGGACTTCAACATTTATGGGTCGGATCCCTGTTTCAATGCAGTACAATACATGCATGTAATACACTGACAGTTCGCCTATGAGACAGAGCCTGGGGGCTGAGCCTCATGGGCCCCGGTAGCTGCCGGGCCCCAAGGCTTATGCAAGGCTTGGGGCTGCCATGGCAACCACCGGGACTCCGCCATCACAGTGCAGGGACCTGATGGGGTGAGAGAGCCTCCTACCTCTGCGAACCTCCTATATGCCGATGCTGACGGATACAGCCAGACCCCTGCCGCTGATCAAGACTGCGCTGTGTGGGGGCGGGGCTAACTGCAGGATGCGAACGCTGGAAGTACCCGCTGTCCTGGGTCTTTAAGGGGTTAAACAGGATTTGTGCTTAGCGAATGTGGTCCAATATAAAAAAAATGGATCAAAACAGAGCCTGGAAAGTACAGGCCGGTAAGTTTACCATCTGTCTGGGTAAACTGAAGGTGTTCTAAGAAATGTCATCTTGAAGTAACTTAACGGAAATAAGTGTATGATACTGTATCAGCAAGAGTTCATGAGGAATGGGTCCTATCTAGAGATGAGCGAACTTCTGTTTTAAGTTCGGCGTCTAAAGTTCGGCTTCCGGTTAGCGGAGGATCCCGATATGGATTCCGAATTCCGTTGTGGTCCGTGGTAGCGGAATCAATAATGGCCATTATTGATTCCGCTACCACGGACCACAACGGAATTCGGAATCCATATCGGGATCCTCCGCTAACCGGAAGCCGAACTTTAGACGCCGAACTTAAAACAGAAGTTCGCTCATCTCTAGTCCTGTCTAATCTAATTCCTTTAGACTAGACTGGGGTGAGTCAATGCATGTTATATCTTGGCGTCTCCAAAACATTTGATATTGTGCCACACAAAAGCTAGTACAATAAAATGTGCAGCGGCTCAAAACAGCAGAACGGCAGGGGTCCCGGGTGTCAGAAAAATATTAACCCTGTTTGGATAGGGTCCTTGCCATTTGTATGAGTGCTATGGATATTGCTAACTTGGAGACAAAGCTTTAGGTAATAGGATATTCCATTCGGTACTATTTTAGCAGGATACACATTGTATGCAGTACACTCTAAGGGCTCATGCACACGAACGTATTTTCTTTCCGTGTCCGTTCATTTTTTTTTGCGGACTGTATACGGAACCATTCATTTCAATAGGTTATAAAAAAAAAAATACGGAAGTTACTCCGTGTGCATTCAGTTTCCGTATGTCCGTATTTCTGTTCCGCAAAAAAAAAAAAAAAATAGCACAGTACTATCCTTGTCCGTTATGCGGACAATAATGGGACATGTTCAATTAGGGTCCAGCTGTTCCATTCAGCGGACCACAAAATAAATACGTTTGTGTGCATGAGGCCTAATACTGAGGGCTCTGTGGTCACAAATGATACTAAACAATTCAAAGAAATATATAGAACGTTAAACTTACCCAAAATACAGAACACAAGGTACAGACCAAGCAAAGCTGTGAAAGGATATAAACAAATTGAACAGGGTAGGTATTATTTAAAGTCCATCGGCTACCTGGAAAATGATAGACTCTGGAGATAATAAAGTGTTAAGCTCGTCACACACAAATCAGACTCGTCGGCTAAAACCAGCAGATTCTGGGTGACTGATGGAAGTATGTGTAATGGAGGATATCTTATTTCACCATCCTATACGTATACCTGTCTTTAATCAGATTTTTTAATAGTCTGACTTTAACCATGCATTTGGAAGGGAACAGGAGGTGAGGGGATACATAGAAACTGTGAAAGTTCACAAGAAAATAACAGGGTTACTGAAGGTTAATATCGACCAGCTTCCTTCTATGCATCACGCTGAAATACAAATATGAGCGAGTGCCCCAACCATCCCAGACACGGACGTTTTAATACTTACCAGCATAACTATTGTAGCAATCAATCTGGTCGGCTCAAACATCTTCTTAAGTTGCTTAAGTGGACCCATAAGAAAACAGGTGCTGGAACCATAATAAGAGACAGAATTAGGAATCTCGGAAATATAAATGCCTCCTTCTCCCAGCCCCACGCTTTCTATGCTTAGGAATGATTAGTTGATACAATTGCACATCACAGTTAATGTCTGTTCAGGTATCTTAACCCTAATTTCCTGTTTTTCACTCCCCGACTACGCAGAGCCTCAACTTTTTTATATTTCTGTTCACAGGACGGCTTGTTTTTTTGCTGTGCTTTATAAAAAAAAATATAAAAAACACACACACACACACACACACAAACGCAATTCTGCCACAATCCACAATTATATTGGTTTACAGTGATAGCACATTTATATAGCTTTTCTTGTGATTTACTTAATACTTAAAAATACTGCAGTCCCACGGTCCTGCGCCACCAATGTTTTTACTATTGGCCGGGATTGGGATGGAGGTGGGGGACGCACTGCGCCACCAATGATTAATACTGGGGGGCTTGGGGGGGCGCACTGCGCCACCAATGAAGATAAGTCTCTCGATCATTCATATACAGGAGGCGGGAGCTGGCTGCAGAATCACATAGCCGGCTCCCGACCTCTATCAGCGGTAGCTGCGATCCGCGGCACCTGAGGAGTTAACTACCGCGGACTGCAGCTGCCGTTCATAGAGGACGGGAGCCGGCTATGTGATTCTGCAGTCAGCTCCCGCCTCCTGTATATGAATGAATGAGAGGCTTATCTTCATTTGTGGCGCAGCGGCCACAGCCCCTCCCCTCCTCTTATGTTCTATCCCCTCATTGGCGGCAGCGGCAGCAGCAGCACAGGGGGAGGAGACACTGCTTCCTTCTCCCCTGTGCTGCGGAGGGAACACAGAGCGCTGAGAGCAGCGCGTTCTGAGTTCCCCATACGTTATCGGTATATCGGCAAAATTGATGCCGATACCGATAACGTTCAAAATCCTCTATATCGGCCAAACCGATAATCGGTCGATCCCTAGTCGTAACCATGGAAATGAGCAGTGTATAATGTGATTGAAAAATTAATCAAGCCGGCAAAGGAGGCAACATGGACAGTCACAATACATTAGGAAGTATTAACTTTGTCTACATGATAAATGCCATTTGCTGAAGTGAGACAACCCCCTTTAAAACAAAACAAAAACTTTGGAAAAAAATACATTTTGTCTTTGAATCATCAAAATCTGACCCCCATAACTTATATACTATTATAACTTTATATTTATTTATTGCTGCGTGATGGCGAATTTTTTGTGATATGCTGATACCATTTAGAGTGTGTAACTTTTTGATCATTTTTATTCAATTTTATTCCTTTTTTTGGGGGGGGGGTTTGCAAATACAAAAAAAAAAAAAAATGGTAAATGCGCTTATATTTTATTATAACAGGCATTTTGGGAAACTGTGATGGCAATTATTTTTTTTTATAGTTTATTTTTAATATGGGCAAAGGAGAGGGTTAGAATTTTTACATAAAATTTTTTAGATTTGTAAAAACTATTTTTTTTACTATTTTAAGTCCTCCTAGGGGAACATTGAACATGCAATCGTTTGATTGCTTCCCTAATAGACTGCAATGCCTATGGGAGATTCATACCTTAAAGGCTCATGCACACAAACTTTTTTCTTTTAGTGTCCGTTCCATTTTTTTCCCCGGACTGTATACGAAACCATTCATTTCAATGGGTCCGCATAATAATAATAATAATAAAAAAAAAAAGTTACTCCGTGTGTAGGGCTGAAACGATTACTCGAATTAATCAATTAACTCTGCACAAAAAAAATCCTTGATGCAATTTTTTTGCATCGATGATTCGTTTGTGCCATGTGACCATAGAGCGAGTGAAGAGCTTGTTATTACTAACGCTCCGAGGTCACCCACTGGCCTGCACAGCGCTGCACTGGATCCTCACGTACACACATCGTCAGGACATTTTAGTTCACTGGCGCTGTGGCTGGGCCCTGATGGCTAGAAGGGGCATTACTTGATTACTAAAATAATAGATAGCTGCAGCCCTATCCGTGTGCATTCTGTTTCCGTATGTCAGTTCCGCAAAAAAATACATGTCCTTTTATTGTCTGCATCAGGAACAAGGATAGTACTTGTTCTATTAGGGGCCAACTGTTTCGTTCCGCAATATACATATTTTTTGTGGATCCGTGTTTTGCGGACCGCAAAATACATATGGACGTGTGCATAACCCCTAACATTGCTGTCATTGGGAGATTCAGGCCTGGAAGCCTTAAGAAGGCCCAAGGCTGCCATAGTAACCTAACTGCTCTGTCAATCTCGGCATGGGGAAGCCATTTAGGCGATCCAGGGATTTTACAGTTATCGATCACAGTCAATGCCTCTGGGTATCTGTTGTGTAAAACGGCAGGCACCCGACAGCTAGAGAGGAGGCCCTTAAACACCTTTCACTTCTCAGTCGTGGTTAATAACAAAAACCAAGACGACGGTAGATTTATTGCATGACCCTCACAACAGACGGATCTCCCCCCCTTCCCCCTCAACTTACACTTGGGGTCTGTTAGGTTTCCACAGAGGTGCCCCTAGTTATGGGCATGTACATTGAATCTGCTAGCCGAGTTAGATATAAACATGGGGAGCTAATTATTAAAAACTGCGTTTTAGACGCCGGTCTTAAAACCTCTTTAGTTGGTGGTGGATGCGCCAGATTTATGTATAGATGTAAAAATGCTGATGCACAGCTTCCAAAATCTAAGATGTAATTTATTTATTTTTAAACCCAGGATAAGAACAATTACCATAAAGCACAAATATACATTTAGCAAACATAAAAAAAAAAAAAGAAAAGTACATGTCTCTCTTTAGATTTCATAGTCTGAACAAGGCCTAATGGAAACCTACTGCTAGATGCAGAAACCCATGACTGGTAATGACTAAGGAGGTTTTCTGAATGCAAGTCATGCAGTTCAGTATGTGACAGAACTCATCTGCAGGCATATCAACCATTCAAGACAGATGACACGGAAGGAAAATTGACATTTTAGTGTGCCTTTATATGAGGCAAGAGCTGTATCAGCAATTCCCTAATCCAGTCTGTAAATGCGGTGGTGAGCAATTCCGTGGGTCAGTCTCTTATCTGTTCATTTTCATGCTGCTTCTAGCTCTTAATATCATACTGAGACTGTTCCGAAGCAATAAGGCTTTGGTGACTACTGTAAATAATTTTATTTATTTTTTAAACTTAAAGGGGTTGTGTCACTTCAGCAATGGTCATTTAATACAAGGCACTTACTAATGTATTGTGATTGTCCATATTGCCTCCTTTGCATCACAAACACTGTTCGTTTCCATAATTATGACCACCCTACAATCCAGCAGTGGTGGCCACGCTTGCACACTACAGGAAAAAACACTGGCCTATACGAGCTCCCATGGTCCTGGCCATCAGAAATGCTGGTGCCGTTTCCTATAGTGAGCAAGCACGACTGCTGGATTAAAGGGTGGTCACAACCCCTGGGAACGAGCAGTGTATAATTGGATAGAAAAATTAATAATGGCAGCAAAGGAGGCAATATAGACAATCACAATACATTAGTAAGTGGTTTGTATTAACGGTCTACATGATAAATGCCACTTGCCTCCTATTCAAGTACGAGCGCTGCTTTCTCTTCAAACAGCTGATCAGCAGGGGTGCAGAGAGTCGTCAGTCCTAAGCATAGGTCATCAATATAAAAAAAAGCGGACAACCGCTTCAAGGGGAGGCCAGATGGAAAGAGCAGACCACACTCTGGCAGACTCAAGTAAATTATGTATTACATGGTTGTAATACACCATGCAAAACATGTAACACACAGTAATACAACACTATACTACTGCTTTTTCCTTCCGCAGTCACTGATTACCAAGAGTTATAGGAAAGCAGTCTTTGGGGGTTAAAACATGAATAGTTACCTGGCTAGTGCCGCAACATTTCCCAGTGTGTAGAACACTGCAAATAGTTTTATTCCGGCACCAGGAATCCAAAGTAAGGCACTTCCCTGTAGTAACAAAAAAAAAACTTCAGGTTAATTTGGAAGCATTTTATAAGAAAACTATAATGCATATATTTTCATATATTTAATGGAGAGGGGAAACAAAACTCTGGATAAATGCCGTGTTCGCCACCACACATTAGCTTGTCTGTAATAACAGCCAAAATGCCCAAGTCTTGGTGCTCCAGGTAAGTTTATAGGCATATCAATTCTGAATCATTCCCAATCTTCTTGGGAGAAAGCGCCACATATACCCTCCATCTTAAGTCCTCCTACCAAAATCTGGCCCAAAGCATATACAGGTGACTGCAGTGCATACCCAGAACAATATACACTGACAAAACAAAACTTCTCCGTTTAGTTTTGTCAGAGTATATTGCCCCTTTCTAATGTGCCAAATACATCAGACATTAATGGTATATCAGGTATTCCATAAAGGGGATGTTGCATAACCCAGGGATTCAAGGAGCACCAAAGACTCCCAATCGTGGTGAGTGCATCATGTTCCTGCCCTGCTTGGAGAGGGAATGAACACTGCTCACCACTCTTCTCACCGACATGGAAGATATAAGTGAGTAGCTAGAGGGTGCTCAAATACAACCCCCAAATCCTGCACTAATAACTATGATCATTGCAGGGAAGGGGTCTGAGATAATACCTACTGTTGCCACCAATTTCTCTGCATCAGAGTTATGCAGCCATCTACTGAAAGTCTATCTGAACCTTCAGATCACAAAAGCATATCTGTTTCCTAATAGGTGAGGCTATACTGGAAGACATCACAATCTGCATGCACACCCAGGCCACAGGTTGTGCAATCCTGTATTAGAGGTTGTTGAGTTAATCAGGTTCCACTGTATGTGTCAGAGCTCATCTCCGCTCTAGCACGATACATGCAGCCATTGAAAACCAACATTTATGGTTTACAATGGGAGAGAGCACCTTAAATCAGTGTGAGGAGAATTATAGGCCATACATGCTCCTCTGGAATTTTGGAAGGGATGCAAATGAGCTCTTAACAAGCTCTGCCTCTAATGCCACCAGCTATCCTAGAAGTCAATGTTCAGCTCTTAAAATAATCCTTGAGACATGACTTGGATATTAAATAAGACAGCACCTCATCTGCAGACAGCTGTTTCGGGGTGTTTGCTCCTCACACCCTGAAACAGCTGTCTGCAGATGAGGTGCTTGGCTTATTTAATATCCAAGTCATGTCTCAAGGATTATTTTTTTTTTAAGAGCTGAATATTGACTTATAGGATAGCTGCCTTACATCTAGAGGCAGAGTTTGTTAAGAGCTCATTTTCATCCCTTCCCTCCCTGGATTACAATGGTCATGGTGCTATTCTTGATATTCCCGGCAGTGGTACAATTACCCTAAATATAAAAAAGGTGCACTCAGTGGCTCCCAGGACAGGGACTGTATAATCAGCTTGTCTTGACCTAACTGCCACTCTATACTGAAGCTCCATTCTCACAGCAGGCCATCAATATCTAGTCAGTGAGGGTCAGACACCCCAACACCCTCACCAATTCTGGAGTAATTCTGGTGCAGAATTAGACAGCTCAGTCCACTGTGTAGTGGAGGGAGTTGGTCACTGCAGCACTGCTCCCATTCACTTCAATGGGAGCAGTGCTGCAGTAACCATATTGATCCACTACACAATCGACTGAGCTGCGTAGTTCTGCACCAGAGTTACCCCTGAACAGCAGGAGTGTCAGTCCCTCACTGAACAGATATTGATGGCCTATCCTGAGGCTAGGCCATTAATATAAAAGGAGGCGACAACCTCTAAAGCCAGATATAAGGAGTCCAATTTGCCCTCAAAGTTTCACCTTGCTCTGGTTTCACAAACTTTTTTTGCTGGGAAAATGTCACAATTATTTGACGATGTACCAA
This sequence comes from Bufo bufo, assembly GCF_905171765.1. Lineage (NCBI taxonomy): Eukaryota > Metazoa > Chordata > Amphibia > Anura > Bufonidae > Bufo > Bufo bufo. Next base: position 410,057,821 of record NC_053392.1, read on the forward strand.
ATGTGTCATAGCGGCAGACAAAGTAATAGAGTTGGCACATCTTGCTAGATGTTAGAAACGTTTCCTTATTCTGGTCTTGACAAAAAATATCCCCCTATTCTAGACACTTATGAAGAGTCTATTAATAGACAAAAAGCCTCAAACTGACAGCATATATGCCAGTTTTGGTGCATTTTAAGCCACATTACGGAGCCAACCAACTGGTTTGACTTTTGGCTAGTCCTAAAGGAGTTATACCAGCAGTCCCCTGGTTTTTACCCTTTAACTCCTATACAGGGATCTTGCTTTCGCTGCAGGGGAATCCACCAGGTTGCTACCTCTTCGTATAGTCCCTTTGTGGTTGGCTGCTGACATACGGAGGTCAAAGACACCAGTGCGAAGCACTGAGGGGGTCAGGCAACACTCGTAGTCAGGAAGGCAGCGTTTAGGGCAGGCAGAATACATGCAAATCCGTTAAGTCCAAAGCAGGTGACATAAGGGCCAGTACAGTAAACAGGCCCTCAGAATCTCAGAAAGCTAGGTAACCTAGAGTAAGGTGCCTTAAAAGGGATTATGTCACCTCTTTTTACCCTATAGAGATGTGGACATGCAGGGCTAGATCGCTGCTAGCATGTCCTCAATATACCTGTCCCATAGCTCTGTGTGGTTTTATTGAGTGTAAAAATAGATTTTATATATATGTAAATCAGCCTGGTAAGGAGCCCAAGGGGCTGTACTAACCGTTCTGGAGCCCAGTCACGCCCCCCTGTGAATGAGCCCAGCACCGCCTATAACCAGGAATCTCCTCCTTGCTCACAAAGTCAGATCGCCGTAATCTCGCGATGCGCGAGCTCGTGCATGCGCAGTGCCGGCATAGTGTTCCTTCCCTGTGCTAGCATCAGCCTCGGGGAAGGAACTGCACATGCGTGAGCTCGCGCATCACGAGATTACGGCGATCTGACTTTGTGAGCAAGGAGGAGATTCCTGGTTACAGGTGGTGCTGGGCTCATTCACAGGGGGGCGTGACTGGGCTCCAGAACGGTTAGTACAGCCCCTTGGGCTCCTTACCAGGCTGATTTACATATATATAAAATCAATTTTTACACTCAATAAAACCACACAGAGCTATGGGAGAGGTATATTGCGGACATGCTAGCGGCGATCTAGCAGTGCATGTCCGCATCTCTATAGGGTAAAAAGAGGTAACAGAACCCCTTTACATACACTAAGATGACCAGAAAACTAGGGTGCACACTGGCCCTTTAAGAGCCAGAGAGTAAGCATGCCCTAGGAACAGAGCAGGGGACCTTACAGGCAAGCACAGGCCGTGGCCTGCGGCAGGAAGGGCCATATGGGAGGCCAGCAGTCATCTGCTGCTGGTGGGCAGAGAAGGGCAAGCAAATTGGACCACCAGCACAGCAATAAGCTGGTTAAGTGAAGTGGTGCCCATGCCCACTTGGAGGAGTGGGACAGTGGCAGGCATAGGCCACCAGAGTAACACTACAATTCTGCCCCATTGAGTTCTTTTATATTGCTGCTGTCTTCCTCATTGGCAAACCACAGCAATGAAACGTCAACTCCAACCACATCATTTAAATTTGATTTTTTAAGTCCAATTCACTACAAAGTAAAGTTGGCCACTAAAGATTGGTTTACATAGCCAGATGAAGCAGACGATCATGAAGGAAGCGTTCCTTCCCAACAAATGCCCGCTTGTCTGTGGAGGTGAAGCACTGCATTTACTTGGATACTACTATTTCACATCCCTATACAAATTCATTGTTTCTGGACAGCAGAGTGCTGTTTATATACACCACGATCTGCTGCCGAGAAACGAAGATTTAGATGTTCACATGAAAGATTGTTCCACCCGATGAACAAGCATTTTGCTCAGTCATCAGCGGCATTTTTACACAGGCAGATCATCTGGAAAGCGCGTTCACCCCAGAAAGTCTGCCCGACAATCGGACAGTGTAAAGCCACCTTAAAAGGGGTTATCTCACTTCTGCAAGAAGCATTTTTCAGGTAGAGTAAGTTAAAGGGGTATTCTCATCTGAGACCATTCGGGCATAATGCTAGGATTTGCCCTTATTGTTCAATATGTGTGGGTCCCATTGCTGGGACCCACACTTACACAGAAAAAAAGAGAGTGGGGAAGGTGGCGGCCGGAGGACCCTGGGTTTCCCCAGGTCCGGCCACCACCAAGCGCTCTCCCAATAGTACTGTATGGGAGCACACTGCCCTTGCGCGGCCACAACTCTCATTCATTTCTATGGGGCCTACGGAAATAGCCAAGCCAGTGCTCTGCTATTTTCGGTGGCTCCATAGAAATGAATGGAGGGGAGCTGCGCATTACTAATGTATTATGATTTTCCATATTGTCTCCTTTGCTTGCTTGAGTTATTTTTCCACCGCTCGATTCCATGGTTATGACCACCCTGTAATCCAGCAGTGATGGCCGTGCTTGCACACTACAGGAAAAAGCGCTGGCCTCTCTAGTGTCTAGATCAGTGTGAGTGCACATAGACAAGGATTAGGATGGGACTTTTCTTATGTGCAAGCATGGGCACCACTCCTGGACTGCAGGGTGGTTATAACCCCTGGATATGAGCAGTGAGGAGGCAATATGGACAATCACAATACATTATTAAGTGGCGCAAAATAACTTTCTCTACATGATAAATGCCATTTGCTGAAGTGACAAAACCCCTTTAAAGGGCTTCTGTCACCCCACAAAAGTATTTTTTTTTTTTTGGATAGTTACATTCCTTATAGCGCGATATAGGAGAATATAATGGTCTTACTTACTTTCATGCGGCCGTTTCTTTAGAAAACGAAGTTTTATAATATGTAAATCCGGTCTCTACCAGCAAGTAGGGCGTCTACTTGCTGGTAGCCGCAGCAGAAAACCGCCCCCTCGCCGTGTTGATTGACAGGGCCAGCCGTGATCTCCTCCTCCGGCCGGCCCTGTCAGTATTTCAAAAATCGCGCGCCTCTGTTCATTCGGCGCAGGCGCTCTGAGATGAGGAGGCTCGTCTCCTCAGAACTCCCTCAGTGCGCCTGCGCCGATGACGTCTTCTCTTTCGGTGATGTCATCGGCGCAGGCGCACTGAGGGAGTTCTGAGGAGACGAGCCTCCTCATCTCAGAGCGCCTGCGCCGAATGAACAGAGGTGCGCGATTTTTGAAATACTGACAGGGCCGGCCGGAGGAGGAGATCACGGCTGGCCCTGTCAATCAACACGGCCAGGGGGCGGTTTTCTGCTGCGGCTACCAGCAAGTAGACGCCCTACTTGCTGGTAGAGACCGGATTTACATATTATAAAACTTCGTTTTCTAAAGAAATGGCCGCATGAAAGTAAGTAAGACCATTATATTCTCCTATAATCGCGCTATAAGGAATGTAACTATACAAAAAAAAAAAAAATGACTTTTGTGGGGTGACAGAAGCCCTTTAAGACAAATTAGAAATAGTGCATGTAATAACTGTACAATACAGTGGCTCCCCAGCTGCAAATAATATTGTGCACTAGTGTCACCAGTGATGTTCGGGCCCCAACCATATCACTATGACAGTTAACACCTGGGTAAGCGCCATATCATTCAATTGTAACTTTCATAAGATTGTCTCAGAGTGTCTCCACCCCATCTGCAGTATTTGAAAGCGGCTTATGACCCACAAAAGGTTAAAAGGGGTTATCCGAGAATAAGAAATTCCCCCCATATGCCGGGCTTCTCACACTAAATATACTTACCTGGCTCCCTGCCCCACCAGATGTTTTCATCTGCGCACGGGGAGAAGCAGCAGCGGCGGTGCGGGGACCAGGAGCGGCGCAGTGAGCCAAGCACACTCACCTAAAGAATTATTAGGAACACCATACTAATACGGTGTTGGACCCCCTTTTGCCTTCAGAACTGCCTTAATTCTACGTGGCATTGATTCAACAAGGTGCTGATAGCATTCTTTAGAAATGTTGGCCCATATTGATAGGATAGCATCTTGCAGTTGGAGATTTGAGGGATGCACATCCAGGGCACGAAGCTCCCGTTCCACCACATCCCAAAGATGCTCTATTGGGTTGAGATCTGGTGACTGTGGGGGTCATTTTAGTACAGTGAACTCATTGTCATGTTCAAGAAACACATTTGAAATGATTCGAGCTTTGTGACATGGTGCATTATCCTGCTGGAAGTAGCCATCAGAGGATGGATACATGTTCTCATTCTGTTTACGCCAAATTCGGACTCTACCATTTGAATGTCTCAACAGAAATCGAGACTCATCAGACCAGGCAACATTTTTCCAGTCTTCAACAGTCCAATTTTGGTGAGCTCGTGCAAATTGTAGCCTCTTTTTCCTATTTGTAGTGGAGATGAGTGGTACCTGGTGGGGTCTTCTGCTGTTGTAGCCCATCCGCCTCAAGGTTGTGCGTGTTGTGGCTTCACAAATGCTTTGCTGCATACCTCGGTTGTAACGAGTGGTTATTTCAGTCAACATTGCTCTTCTATCAGCTTGAATCAGTCGGCCCATTCTCTTCTGACCTCTAGCATCCACAAGGCATTTTTGCCCACAGGACTGCCGCATACTGGATGTTTTTCCCTTTTCACACCATTCTTTGTAAACCCTAGAAATGGTTGTGCGTGAAAATCCCAGTAACTGAGCAGATTGTGAAATACTCAGAGCGGCCCGTCTGGCACCAACAACCATGCCACGCTCAAAATTGCTTAAATCACCTTTCTTTCCCATTCTGACATTCAGTTTGGAGTTCAGGAGATTGTCTTGACCAGCACCACCCCCCTAAATGCATTGAAGCAACTGCCATGTGATTGGTTGACTAGATAATTGCATTAATGAGAAATAGAACAGGTGTTCCTAATAATTCTTTAGGTGAGTAAGTATATTCTGTGCCAGGGGCCCGGCGTATGGGGACATTTTTTTTGTCTTGAATAAACCCATTAAAGACCTCTGGTATAAGGCAATCAAGTCTCCAGGATAACACTGCCACACAGGTACAGTGTTATATGTATGCAACACACTTGCCATGAATCATCCTATATTATTTTTACACACACAAACTGTCTGGCTATCTATTACATTATAGGACATTCACTTGGATGATTGACATGTACTACTACATATATAGTATATGACGAATTCGTAGGGAGTAAAGCTGCGATGCAGCAGCTACAACCCTGATGACCTGCAGTGGTCCATAGCTCCATGAATTAGAAGGCAATACCTCGGTTACCGTGACCTGGCTACCAGAGGTTGGCAAGGTTGCAGCTACCCTGTGGAATCCCATCTGAGAAGTACTGCTGGAAACAGCCCATACTCCTATGATACCAGTATTGCCAGTTGAGTAATCTGCTCTATAAAAGGAGATATTGGTAAATTGCACCAAATATGGAAACTTTGTATGGAATCATGGTAGAGCTGCCACAGCGGGTGTGAGAAGACATGTTTTATCATCTGAATAGCCAGTTTCTTACGCAGTTTTCAGTCAAGCGTGTGAGATATTAAGGATTGCTAGAGCGGTTTCCTCTTTTGTCGATATTTCTCACACAGAAATAACTGTCACCTCAGATCTTTTACACTTCTATAAAGTCAACTTTAATCTTTCAGAAACAACACAAACAAGGAACTTCTTGATTAGCTGACATCTTAAAATATCACTATGGTGGGTCACCTCCTAAGGCCTCATGCACACAACTGTAGCCATTTTGCAATCTGCAAACCACAGATCGGAAAAATACATTTGCAAAAAATGTGATCAGAGGTGGACCAAAACTAAGTTTGCGAGCAAGAGCCCTAATTCTCCTCCCTGTGACCATCCCTCCATGTGAATGTTTTTGATAGAGAACTGCCATACATCCGAATGGCTTCTTCATATTACTGTGTCACTGTGCATGGCGGACCAGCTGTGCTGCTGTATGAGACAGGAGACATCTAGACAAACAGAAGATCCTATTAGGGTTCCAAATTGTTTGCAGCATTTCCCCCTGTCTCCTTAATTATCAAGCCTCTTAGGGTCTTAACCCCTTCCTAATACAGCCATTCCCCTCCCCCCCCCCCGCAGCATTTCAGGAGACATAACTCATTTTTCAGTTCACATAGCTAACTTAGGGCTCTTTCACACTTGCGTTATTGTCTTCCGGCATAGAGTTCCGTCGTCGAGACTCTATGCCGGAAGAATACTGATCAGGATTATCCTAATGCATTCTGAATGGAGAGTAATCCGTTCAGGATGCATCAGGATGTCTTCAGTTCCGGTACGGAACGTTTTTTGGCCGGAGAAAATACCGCAGCATGCTGCGCTTTTTGCTCCGGCCAAAAATCCTGAAGACTTGCCGCAAGGCCGGATCCGGGATCAATGCCCATTGAAAGGCATTGATCCGGATCCGGCCTTAAGCTAAACGTCGTTTCGGCGCATTGCCGGACCAGACGTTTAGCTTTTTCTGAATAGTTACCATGGCTACCGGGACGCTAAAGTCCTGACAGCCATGGTAAGTGTAGCGGGGAGCAGGGGAGCAGTGTACTTACCGTCCGTGCGGCTCCCCGGGCGCTCCAGAGTGACGTCAGGGCGCCCCAAGCGCATGGATCACGTGATCACATGGATCACGTCATCCATGCGCATGGGGCGCTCTGACGTCATTCTGGAGCGCCCGGGGAGCCGCACGGACTGTAAGTATACCGCTCCCCCGCTCCCCTCTCCTACTATGGCAACCAGGACTTTAATAGCGTCCTGGGTGCCATAGTAACACTGAACGCATTTGGAAGACGGTTCCGTCTTCAAATGCTTTCAGTACACTTGCGTTGTTACGGATCCGGCAGGCACCTCCGGCAACGGAAGTGCATGCCGGATCCCAACAACGCAAGTGTGAAAGAGGCCTAAGGACTTTTTTTTGCAGCACAAGTTGTAAAATAGGGTGTAATTGGAATACAAAAAAAAAAAAAAAACAACACACACACTCACACACACACACACACCATTGTTTTTATAGTTTTCATGCTTACGGCATTCCCTATACCAGTGATGGCGAACCTTTTACAGTGCACAAACTGCAACCCAAAACCCACATTTATTCGCAAGGTGCCAACACAGCAATTTAACCTGAATACTACAGTCAATATAGTTCTGCATTTTCGCTTTATTAGACACACTTTTTTCCCCCGAACATGGGGGTAAAAAGTCAGTGAGTCTTATAAAGCGCATGCCAAAATCATCGTGGCCGGCACATTGCAGGAGCTTTAATAAGCGAGCCTGCTACCTAGAAAGAAGAAGTGTGGGGCAGGCAGGGGGTATGAAGCACTCAGGAGCGGGAGGCAGCAGTGAAACATTCCACCGAATGCTGCCAGCCCGCACGTCCTTTATCTGCAGCCGGGGTCCATTCCAGAGGAGGAGGAGAGACTAGAGCCAGTGGCATACTAAGGGGGTGGGAGGGAGGGGGGGGGGGGGGGGGGGGTCAGTCCACCCCCAGATCTCAGGGGGTGGGGGAAGGGGTGCCAGAAGCAATGAGCGCTTCCATCAATACAGATGGTCCTGTCACTCACCGCTCAGCTCCCAGTGCTCCTCCCCTCCTTCAGGCGGCGGTGCTCTGAATGGTTAAGCAGGAAGACTTCGCCCCTGTCCACCATTCAGCCTGCAGACACAGATCGCGCTGCCAGCCTGTGTGGGGGCAGAGCATGCAGCCCAGAAATCTGCATAAGCTCCGCCCAAAGTGCTGCAGTGCGATCTATGCCACAGGGGAAGAGAGGTATGAGAGTTTCAGAAACAGGACAAGGTGAGTAGTTACTGTGTTTTTTTTTTTTAATACACAGGAGGTAAAAAGAGCATTATTAGCACAGAGGGCATTACTGCTGTGAAGGGGGCACAATGGGGATTACTACTATGAAGGGGGCACAATGGGGATTACTACTATGAAGGGGGCACAATGGGGATTACTACTATGAAGGGGGCACAATGGGGATTACTACAGTGGAGGGGCACAAAGAGGGCATTACAACTGAAAGGGGCACAGAGAGGGCATAACTACGGAGGGCACACATCTGTACAAAACTACTGTGAAGGTTGTACAATGAGGGCAATACTACTGTGAGGGGGTACAATTTCTTTAAAGTATTTATTTATTTATATATATTTTTTTATTTATTTTTTTGGGGGGGGGGGGGGGTGATTGTGCCAGAGAAATGACCCACCCCGGGTGCCAAACACTCTAGGCATGCCACTGACAAGAGCTATTCTCCTTCTCCTCTGCATGTCGCGCTAATTGGTGGTGAGCGCCAGCGGGAACTGCTGCTCCGCCACCTCCACCATTCAGCTTACTCCCTCCTGGCTATGTGCGGCGCTGCTATTAGGAAGGAAGAAGGGAGGGACTCATACTGGCCTTTCGTCGACTCAAGTGAGTGACAGCCAGGATAAAAAAAAAAGGGGGCGCTCAGGGGCAGACCTGAACATTAAATATGACTATGACTATAACCCCCCCTCATCCATAGGAATGCATCCTGCCACTGCAGTACATAGAAGTATTCTTAAGAATGGGGGGGGGGGGGGGGGTTATAGTCACATTTAATATAAACACTGTCTAGGAACTGTAGCATTATTTGCCTACATAGTTATATTAAACGTGACTATAACCCCCTCATCCACAGGAATGCACCCATGTACTGCAGTACACGGGTGTATTCTTAAGGATGAGGGGAGTTCTAGTCATATTTAATATAAACACTGTTGAGGGACTGTACCGTAATTGGTGTTTAATGGTAAGTGTTTATATTAAATGTAACAATAGCCCCCTCTGCAGTACATGAATAAATTATTAAGGATGAGGGGAGGTATAGTCCCATAACATAACTAGGTTAACCGTAGACCCCCCCCCCCCCCCATAATAGTGTCATCTACAGATCCCCCCACAACAGTGAGTCATCTGCCAAACCCCCATAACAGTGCTTGCGTTTTCCGCAGATCCCTCCATATCAGTGCGTCAGTACCAGATTCCCCCATAACAGTGTGAAACATTCTGTTATTACGTTTTTTAGCACACCTTTTGGTTCAAAATATATATTTTTTTATTTTCCTCCTCTAAAATCTAGGTGCGTCTTATCACCAGGTGCGTCTTATAAAGCGAAAAATACGGTATATCTTCCGTGTACTTAATAGCCGGTCTACAGTCAGTGTGCTGCCTGTGCCATTCATAGTGCATCCTGCTCTGATGAATGGCAGGAAAAGTGTAAGGCATATTGGTACACCATAGACTTTTTTCTAAGGGGTGGGTACCCACAGAGAGGGCTCTGAGTGCCACCTCTGGCCCTCGTGCCATAGGTGCGTCACCACTGCCCTATAATGTATGTAAAACGGACATGTTATCTTATACAGTGATGCCACATAGTTTTCTTTTGTTTTAAATACTTTTTAAAAAATAAAAACTTCAAAAAAATATATATTTTTTAATTTGCATCACCAGATTCTGACCCCATAACCTTTTTATAGTTACGTTTACAGAGCAGTTTTTACCGATTTGGGGTGTGTATCACTGTGATAAATTTTATTAAATAATTTTTTGAGAGGTGACCAAAAATTGGCAAAATAACCATATACTGTAGATTTAGTTTCGCTGTGGCATTAACCATATGGACAATTTTTTTTTTTTTATAGTTCAAATAAAATCTGTCACATGGATTATCAATAATAAAGTAAAACACTTACCTGCAGAGAAATCTCACGCAGGTGCATGCCCAGTGACACATTTGAGGCTGAAATGAAGGACACAGGTAGTCTTCAGTACTGCGCCTGCGGGAGATTTCTCTGCGATACAAAACTGTGGGCAGCTATACCTCGCGTCAGTGATGTCGAGGGGGAGGGGCGGCAACAACGCTTATGGGGATGTGGAGTCTCAGCCCAGCGTGCTTAGGCTCTGCTGGAGGGCGGGCCTGGGCACCATTGAAATAAAATAAAGCCCCTCTGGGCACCTTGCTGCCTAATTTGCATATCATACAAAGATGATTTTCACAAGATAAAAAAAAAAAAAAAAAGAAATGCCAAATGAAAGGGAAGGAGGTGTTATGTTGTACATGGCAATAGTTTTACTTTAAGGGTCCATTCACACATCCGTGTGTGTTTTGCGGATCCACAAAACACGGACACCGGCAATGTGCGTTCCGCATTTTGCGGACCGCACATCGCCGGCACTTAATAGAAAATGCCCATTCTTGTCCGCAATTGCGGACAAGAATAGGACATATTCTATTTTTTTCCGGCTCGGAATTGCATGGGTCCGTAATTCTGTTACGCAAAATGCGGAACGGAATTGCGGACGTGTGAATGGAGCCCAATAGTGATAATCCATGTGACAGATTTCCTTTAACATCCATTTTCAGAGCAATCTATTTTTTTACTGTTTATTTTAATTTGTAAAAAAAAATGGGCAAAGGATGCGATTTGAATTTTTAAAAAACGTTTTTCATACTTTATCCCTTATCCCTAAGGGACTTCAACATGCGATCATCTTATCACTTCTACCCAGGCTGCCATAGCAACTGGACGACTCCCGAATGCTGTGCTGAGGAGGTTAAAAGTTTGTGAGTAAAGTCGTTTCCAATCACAGACTCTGCCAGTCTGTTGGGTAAAACTGCAGGTAACTGGCAGAATTGGCACCTGCTTAGCGGAAGCCATCATGTCCAGAAGATGTCAGGAAGGTGTTAAGGACGATTATTTATATTTTTTTCCAATGCTGCATTTCAAGAGCTATGAAGGTCTAACATCAAATTCATCGTCGTTTAAACCATGATGACTGAAATGTACACAGCTATGAGCTACCATAGATTTCAGTTTAGGCACACAGACTGCTGAAGCATGCAACTAATTTATTAAAAAAATGTAATTACAAGTTTATATAAAAATTTTTAAAGTGTTACATTTATATTAAATTAGACATGAGGATATAGGGCCAGGCGAGATGTCTGGCCCTGTCAATCAAGGTGTGAGTGAGCCTAATGAGCAGAGGGGCCAGCCCCTCCCTGCTCAGGCAGGCTGATTTATCCACTCATCTGTAACTCAGACTAAGGCCTCATGCACACAACCGCATCTGAGCCGCAGTTTTTGCGGCTTGGATGCAAACCCACTCACTTCAATGGGGGCGCAAAAGATGTGGACATCCGTTGCTCCGTTCCGTGGTCCACCAAAAAAATATAACGTCCTATTCTTGGTAATTTTGCGGACAAGAATAAGCAGTTATATCAATGGCTGTCCGTGCCATTCCGCAAATTGCGGAACGCACACGGACGCCATCTGTGTTTTGCGGATCCGTAATTTGTGGACCGCAAAACACACAATGGTCGTGTGCATGAGGCCTAAGCCTACATGCACACAAACGTATTTTGTTTCCGTGTCTGTTCCTTTTTTTTTTTGCGGATAAGAGGCAGACCTATTCATTTCAATGGGTACGCAAAAAATGCGGACAGCACACAGTGTGCTATCCGCATCCGTATGTCCGTTCCGTAGCCCTGCAAAAAAATTTAACAAAAATAGAGCATGTCCTATTTATTCTTGTCCGTTTTGAGGACAAGGATAGGCATTATTACAACAGATTACATACGGATGTCATTTTTTTTGTGGATTCGCAGTTTGCGGACCGCAAAATACATACAGTCGTGTGCATGTAGCCTAATGGGTTTACCCCCAAAACCTCTTCCCGCTGAGCGACGTACTATTACAACACAGCATTAATGACGTTCCTGCCCTGTGCCGGCGCAGGCTCAGGAGCTGGGTCTGTGCCATCACTTGCGGGTGCCGGCTGTATTATACAGCAGGCACTCATTGCCAGGAATTAGCTCTACCGGGAATTGGCTTTCCAGGAGTCCACCATGACAGCAACTCCTGGAGGATGTCCTGATTGGCCTCTGCAGGAACAAAAAAACAGAGGTTAAGAGGTCCCAATGACCTCAAAAAGGACAGATGTAAACTATTTATTTTCAACAATGTTAACTCACTGCAGATATACACAGCAGTCGAGTCATATTATTATGACCACCAGCTAAGCACTGCAGTGCTTTCCACAGTTGCTAGAGGTGCATGGGCAGGGCCGTTTCTACAGCAGGGCAAGGGGTGCGACCGCACGGGGCGCGTGTCTCCAGCAAGAAGAGGGGGGCGCCGTCAGCATCTATTTACAGGCTGGCAGCCACTGGCGGATCGGGGGGGGGGTGCAAGGGGTCAATTGCCCCCCCCTCTCCGAGAATATAGTAAGTGTAAGGGCAGAGATCGGATCGGGGGGAGATGAGGGAGAGGTGTCTCCCTTCCTTGTTCCTCTGATGTGCCCGCAGCCTATCAGAGGCCGCTGCAGACACAGGCCGGAAGAGGCCTGCATCGCATCGCTACCATGGAGGTAAGTAAGTATAAGTGTTTTTTATTCGGGACAATACTTGTGGCACATGATTTGGAAGGGGGGGGGCATGGAGAGGCACACTATTGGGTGGCATCTACTGAAACCACAAAGAAGGGGTATTTTATATGGGGGGGCTCTGTGTGATACTAGTATTATCAGGGGGTTTATCGGTTTCTACAGTATAATATTGGGGGTGGTAGGATGATTTGTCCAGAAGATGGGAGGATGATGGAAAAGTAGTAAACCAAGATTTTTTTTTTTGTCAAACTGCAGAGACGAAAAATAGCTGAAAAATGATGGTCTGGTCTGAAAGGAGAAGATGAGGAAAGAGAACATCTACATCAAAGGAGACGTCACTGGATGCAAGAGGTACAGTATGTCGGGCTGTATAGCAAGTACAGCAAAATGCTGTGTAGGGGGAGGGACTTAGAGAATTGGGCCATAATCATTGGGGCTTGGGCCCCAAATCTTTTTCGACCCTAGCAACGCCCTTGACCTGCACCCATTCCACTACGCCCCGCCCACGGACGTCATGACTGGCATCTCAACAGCAGCAGCAGAAAGTGACGTCATGTTCTAGGTGGTTGATAGATCGGCAGGCTTAGCGGCTACTCCCTGCCAAGCTAAACCTGTCTGCAAAGATCGGCCATGATGAGAAGGTCAAAATAGCATATCTGTGTGAGGTCATCGTGTGCTGGGAAGGCTGTTATTGGCAAATGCAGTGGTAGATTAAAAGGAAAATATTACTGATAGCAACCAAAGGCCGTGTATGATACTGCCAGCTGAACCACTGTATCTTAGCTTATCATGTGTTATACTGCCTGCTGAACCACATATCTAAGCTTACCATGTGTAAGGGCTCATGCACATGGCCGTGCCTGTATTGTGGCCCACAATAACAGCGGGTGCACAATATAAGGGCACCGGACGTGTGCCCACTGTATGATGGATGAGCCCTTAAAGGGGTTGTCTCACTTCAGTAAGTGGCATTTATCATGGAGAAAAAGTCAATACAAGCCACTTACTAATGTATTGTTATTTTCCATATTGCTTCCTGGATTCATTTTTCCATCACATTATACACTGCTCGTTTCCATGGTTACAGACCACCCCGCAATCCATTAGTGGTGGTCGTACTTGCACAATATAGGAAAAAGCACCAGCCTACGTGCGCTTCCATGGTCCCGGCCACCAGAGAGGCTGATGCTTTTTCCTATAGTGTGCAAGTACGACCACCACTGATGGATTGCAGGGTGGTATGTAACCATGGAAACGAGCAGTGTATAATGTGATGCGCTTTTTTTATGTCCGCCCTGTTGGTAAAATTCCCTAGAAACAGCCCTGTGCGTGGGGAAGGAGCCATAGAACACGACAATTGAGGTTTTCCCACAGATGCTTGCAGGGGAGGACTGTAAAATTAAAGTGGCACTGGATAACATTTTAAGTGTTCCTATGTTGTAGGCGGATCCAATTTGACATAAGGCAGGGCAAGAGAAGTAGATCTGGCCAGCTATACCTTAGTGCAGCACAAAATACTACTGCCCCCACTGTAGTATTCCACTGTATCACTGTCTTGAGGATGATTATTTCCAGTCCACCCCTGAAATACTCCATTTACTCCAGTTAGGGTGACAGGGTAGTATTTAGAAAGTCTTGGTCATGCTCTTCCAGCCAATGTCAGACATTTCTAGCCGTGTCGTATTGTCTTAATAGAAGATCCTATCTGCCCCAAGGTAGACAGAGTAGGAGTGTTCATGTGCAAGAATGGATTCATACCCAAACCAGTTGAAAGTGCTATCTACATGGATGAGTGGGCTCAGAAAAACACAAAAACATTCCCCAGACCATAAGGCTGCTCCCACCAACTTGTGTTTTTCCAGTAACAGTTGCAGGTTATTGGTCCACTGATGTTTCTCGCCTGACATGCTAACATCCATGCATTCAATGAAGCAGAAAACTCAAAACGGTAACCCTTTACCAATCAGAGGAGGTCCAATTCCGATACTTCCATGAAAATTAAATCAGTTTTTGCTAATGCAACTTTGCTTGCAGAGGTGCAGTGACCATCCATCTGCTTCAGAGCCCCATATGCAGAAAGGTTTGCTGTACCGTTGTTTTAGACACCTGTGTGGTAGCACCCTGGTTCACTTTGGCAGTGAACTGCTCCACTGTAGAGTGTTGGTCCGCCCTGGCACACCTTTATAGCAGAGGTTTACCTCTCACATCACTTATTTGCAATGGTGCCATTTGTCCACTAATTATACAATTTCACCACAGTAGCACAGAAATCGTTTACAAACTGCACAGCTTCAGAAATCCTGCCACTCTTGACCCAAAAGCCAATAACCATTCATTTTTGCAACATTGATAAATCGCCCCTTTTCCCCCATGACAGCAGCGAGGGATGTGTTTGCAGACAGCCTACTGCACAACTTATAAACCCACCAAGCCAGCTCAAGTTGGACGACTTTTCAGGACATCCTCCATTACAGCACCACAAGGAGCAATTCCAGATCAACTATGTAGGGAGAGACTACAGCCTGTAACGTCCAAAGGCTAGTTCTTTGTAGACAAAAAGGTCCAGCTTATAATTTCAGCAGAAAGTAAGGAAATTGGACCAAGTGACTGCCCTGCAGATATGCTCAATAGAGGCCTCAACTCTTAGCCCAAGAAGCGGCCATTGCTTTGGTAGAATGGACTAGCTTTTAAAAGGACAATCAGTATCCTGATTGTTCGTCTGTCCTATGTATTTTATCCATCTTGCCAAAGTGTCTTTTGAAACTTTTTTCCCCTTTATTTCTTCCTGCAAACTAAACAAAGAATAGAGTCCTTTCTCAGTACAACAGTTGATTCTTGATAATTTATAACTATCACCAAACATCCAGGGTGTGAAAGTTCCTCCTGCTGATTTCTGTAGAAGGAACAAAAAGGATTCGCTCTTTACCACATTGAAAAGTTGAAGAAACCTTGGGTAGGAAAACTGGGTCTAATTTAAGGATTAGTCTCTAGTCCTCCTATTCTTCAAGCCATTGGCAACTAAAGAAAGCCATTTTCATTGATAAAGGCCTCAGACTACTTCTAATGATTCAGATAGAGGCTTACAAATTCTGTACAGATCCACTTAAATCCCACAGAGAAGTGTCACGAAAAATGTTATCTGCTAGTTAAAACCAGATGGCAACAAATATTCATATTTTTTTTTTTTATAAGGGAAAATAATAATGATCGGGTCTCCATCCCGATCGTCTCTTAGCAACCGTGCGTGAAAATCGCACCGCATCCGCACTTGCCTGCGGATGCTTGCGATTTTCACGCAACCCCATTCATTTCTATGGGGCCTGAGTTACGTGAAAAACGCACAAAGAGGAGCATGCTGCGATTTTCACGCAACGCACAAGTGATGCGTGAAAATCACCGCTCATGTGAACAGCCCCATAGAAATGAATGGGTCGGTATTCAGTGCGGGTGCAATGCGTTCACCTCCCGCATCGCATCCGCGCAGAATACTCGCCCGTGTGAAAGGGGCCTTAGTCTGTACACCTCTGGATGTTGTAGAGGACCCTGAACAGGAAGAGCTTTTCTTGCCAGTAGAAAAACAAGACCCAACGGAGCCAAAGGTTTTAGTATTTGGGTTTTAGCTTAGTTTTGGGGAAAATAAAGTACTTACACTAAATCGGTCTGAATCTTCTTTAGGCTTTATGCACACGAACGTATTTTCATTCAGTGTCTGTTCTTTTTTTGGACCGTATACGGAACCATTTATTTCAATGGGTCCACAAAAAAAACAGAAGTTACTCCGTGTGCATTCCGCATGTCCATATTTCCATTTCGCAAAAAAATAGAACATGTCCTATTATTGTCCGCATTACGGACAAGGATAGTACTGTTCTATAAGGGGCCAGCTGTTCCTTTCCGCAATATACAGAATGCACACGGACGTCATCCGTGTTTTTTGTGGACCGCAAAATACATACGTTCGTGTGCATGAGGCCTTAGAAGCATGGAGATGACAGGAAAGGGTGGGAATGTATCAGCTAACCTAATGCTCCACTTTTGGGCTAGGGCCTCCAGCCAATGCATGTGGTCTATCCCTAGGATTTAGTGAATAAAAAGGAAGTTTGACATTCTTCCTTGCAGCATGGGGCTTCTGCTGAGGAAATCCACAGCTTGGTTCAGTAAGCCTTTTATGTCAACTACAGCCAGGGAGAGTACTGCTTGTTCTGACCATCTGAGGATCTCTTCCCTCAGGGAGTGTAGGAGAGGATATTTTGTTTCTCCCTGATGTTTTAATAAGGACACTATTGTCTTGTTGTCCAATATATTAGATATGCAGGCGGCGGCCTTTGAACATCTGGAGGCACTCTTACAGGTGAAACATAACCGCTTTTAGATGATATCTGTAATTCGAAGGTCTGTTGCTGATCTGCTGGGACCAATAGGTCTGGAAATAGAGGTCTTGGACCTGGACCCCAACCTCTTTTGCCAGCATCCATTGTTACTAGAACATAAGGATTTAGGCTCCAGCAAACCCCTTGTTGTAGGTTCTGTGGGTCTATCCACCAGTTCAGACTCTGCCTTTCTTTATATCCAGAAATTTTTGATCCAGATCCTAAATGACGAGGATTAATTTCTGGGGGAGAGTAGAATGGAACTGGCTCCAAGGAACCATAGGGATACAAGAAGACATTAAACAAAGAATGTGCACTGCTTCTCTCAAGGAATCAGAATTTTTCTTCTGAAATAAGCATATCAAAATAATTGAATAAAAAATATATATATATATATATATATATATATATATATATATATATATATATATATATATATTGAATAACAATAATTGAATTTAAAAAAAGCATCAAACTGTCCCATGTTTCCCAAAGTGGAATAAATTCTATAGACTACCTGAGAATTGGCCTACCATCTGTTCTCAAAGAATTCGAGCTCTTCAGCCGCCTTAGCAACTTTAAAGTTAATATTCAGAAGTCAGAAATGCTGAATATCACACTTCCACAACGGGAGGCCGCTTCTCTCAAGGACTCATTTTCCTTTCAGTGGGCCACTCAGTCTATCAAACACCTGGGTGTTCATATCCCAGCAAATCTCTCTCTCCTTTTCAAATTGAATTACCAACCCAATTATTAGATCTATAGAAGCGGACCTTCAAAAATGGTCACCACTTTACATATCATGGTTTGGTAAAATCAATGCCATCAAGATGGACATTTTGCCTTGTCTCATATATATTTCAAACAATCCCCTGTGGTGTACCCCTCAATTACTTCAGCCGACTCAAAAGTCTAATATCACGCTTCATCTGGCAAAACTCCAGGGCTAGACTTAACTTTATTGACCCGATCTAAAAACGCAGGGGGAACGGGCCTACCTAATCTCCTCACATACTACAGAGCCACGATCATGACCTGTATATCTTAGACCTACACCACAATTGCTCCTCAAAATTATGGGTGGAAATTGAACACAAATTAACCCCCCATCTGGCGAAAGGTATATTTTGGCTGCCGCGGAATGTCATGTACCAGTTTCCTCACTCACAATCAGACTTACTTCTATTCTCGCTAGCTAGAACGTGGAACAGATTCACCACAAAACTCCATCTTGCAAATTTACCAGGCCCCCTCACTATCCTAACAGAGCATCCAAAGTTACCATCAAGCCTCAAACAAATACCAGCCCTCAGACCTGAGAGTGAGCTCTCAATATGTTTGAAAGACCTATGCAATCAAAAGGGTATATTGCCCTTGAGGGACCTCTCACACTTTATCCCCTCTGCCCCGGGACAGTGGTTTCTTTATCTACAACTTCGCAGTTTTGTCAATTCCCTGATAACTGGATTAGTCATGCCCTTCGCTAACAAATTTTGAGAAAATGTGTGTTGCGAACATCTCGTCTAGACACGCTATTTCTACGGTATATGCCATGCTGAACACAGAGGAGCCTGGAGTTACTGCCGCTGACCCCTCCCACACCAAACTTAAAATTCATGATTGATTGGGAAGTGGAATTGGGATGCGAGTTTACCGTTGAGCAGTGGAAGAGGTCCTTACTTTTTTCACATGCTCTGATGGTTTCCTGCAACCTACAAGAACTTAATTATAAGGTTCTCACCAGATGGTATAGGACCCCGGTTAAACTACATCAGTTCTACCCTTCAGTATCAGACACGTGCTGGAGATGCTCTTCAGATGTGGGTACAATGTGTCATATTTGGTGGGACACATTTACAGATCTAATGCACAAGCATCTTCTGCTATAGCTCTTTTGTCAATTTTCCCTGGCCGAATTTCCCAGGTCAAAAAGGGTTCATTGAGATTGTTTGTCCTGGCCATGAAACAGATCATTCCCCGCAGATGGAGATCGACCGAGAGTTTACAGAGAGTCCATTGGGTCACGGCGCTTGATTTCCTGGTCCACATGGAAGAACTGGGCGCTACTGACCGTAATATACTTCCAGCCTTTTTGCGGGTTTGGGAACCTTGGGATCAATTTCGCTCCTCAACAGCTTTCTCGAGTTGGTTAAATACTGGCAATGTATCTTCCGGTGCCTTGTAATAATACCTGGTTGATGCTCTAGCTTTTTCCCGCCTCTCTCCCCCCCCCCCCCCCTTCTTTTCCCTTTGTTCATGTCTAGGGGTGCACCGAAATTTCGGCGGCCGAAAATGTACCTAATCCATTTCGGCCGATATTGTTACATATCGGCCGAAAATATGGGGTGTGGGATTTGTCACCCACCATCTGCGGGCGGGCGGTTTACTGCATCTTTATTTTACCTTACAATCGTGACGCTCCAGTAAGAACTCTGCAGGCAGAGCGGAGGGCGGCGTAACGTCACTTACTCACGTGACGCGCCTGCTCCGCCTCCTTCATTCATAAAGTGGGTGGAGCAGGTGCGTCACGTGAGTAAGTGACGTTACGCCGCCCTCCGCTCTGCCTGCAGAGTTCTTACTGGAGCGTCACGATTGTAAGGTAAAATAAAGATGCAGTGAGTGATGCTGTGAGCAGCAGGGCCGAGCTGTTATGGGTAGGGGGATCGGTCTATGGCACTGCTATGGGGAGGGGGGATCTGTGCACTGTTATGCCCATAACAGTGCACATATCCCCCCCTCTCCATAACAGCGCCACCCACAGATCCCCCTCTCCATAACAGCGCCACCCACAGATCCCCCTCTCCATAACAGCGCCACCCACAGATCCCCCTCTCCATAACAGCGCCACCCACAGATCCCCCTCTCCATAACAGCGCCACCCACAGATCCCCCTCTCCATAACAGCGCCACCCACAGATCCCCCTCTCCATAACAGCGCCACCCACAGATCCCCCTCTCCATAACAGCGCCACCCACAGATCCCCCTCTCCATAACAGCGCCACCCACAGATCCCCCTCTCCATAACAGCGCCACCCACAGATCCCCCTCTCCATAACAGCGCCACCCACAGATCCCCCTCTCCATAACAGCGCCACCCACAGATCCCCCTCTCCATAACAGCGCCACCCACAGATCCCCCTCTCCATAACAGCGCCACCCACAGATCCCCCTCTCCATAACAGCGCCACCCACAGATCCCCCTCTCCATAACAGCGCCACCCACAGATCCCCCTCTCCATAACAGCGCCACCCACAGATCCCCCTCTCCATAACAGCGCCACCCACAGATCCCCCTCTCCATAACAGCGCCACCCACAGATCCCCCTCTCCATAACAGCGCCACCCACAGATCCCCCTCTCCATAACAGCGCCACCCACAGATCCCCCTCTCCATAACAGCGCCACCCACAGATCCCCCTCTCCATAACAGAGCCATCCACAGATCCCCCTCTCCATAACAGAGCCACCCACAGATCCCCCTCTCCATAACAGCGCCAATCATTAAAAAAAAAGTATTTTAAAAGTATTTGGGCAAAAAGGCAGTTTCGGCTTCGGTTTTCGGTCAAGGGCATCCTAAATTTTCGGTTTCAGACCAGAATTTTTATTTCGGTGCACCCCTATTCATGTCTGTCCACCAACTTCCCCCCGCCCCCCCTTTTTTTTTTTTCTCCAAGTGTTTTTTCTCAATATATTCTTGGTCTCTTAGGTTCTCATTAGTGATAATATCAGCCTTGAGACCACCTATGTAGATTTCAGAAAACTGGTCTAAATATTGTTACATGCTTTGTAATTTGTTTGCATTAGAGGATCTACTCCTCATACTTGTCGAAATTGTCATTTTCATGAAGCATTCTTTCGATTTATGCTACCACGTATCTTATATCTCAATAAAAAGATATTGAACCATAAATTCTATAGACTAGCAAAAAATGAGCCCTCACACAGCTAAGAAAATAAAAAGTGAACACAACAGAAACTGAGCTATAAAATAAATAAATATACAACTTGCCCTGCATAACAGAAGCCTCATGTTAATTGCGGGGGGGGGGGGGGTGCATTTTTCAACCTATTAGATCCCCCCCCCTCCAAATTTTTTTTTACATTTCTTTAAAAATTGTACAGACAGGTACTTCATAAAAAAAATATTAAATCTCTGCTACTAATTGTAGGTTGAGAAGGGGGTGTTTACTTACCAGGATCGAAAGAGCAATTCCAGAAACAAAGCATATTGCAAACCATTTCACTCGAGTACCAAAACCTAGGGATGAGGAATCCAAAACCTTAAATAAAGAAGTAAAAATGTGTAAATGGCCTGTTCTTGCACTACGGTTTTAAAAGTTCATTGCAGTTATGGTGCCCCTACACATGACACAAAGCTCAATAATTTGGGGGGTAAACGGCAAACAATCTAAAGACAGAGGGGTCACGACTCTCCCCTAACTACATGGCCATGTAGGATTACAAGCTCTTTTCACCCCACGGTAGCTGTGCCACTATCAAAAGAGTCTGAAAGTGGCTGAAAGGGGTTGTCCAGGCCAATAGAATTTTTTTTAAAAACAGGCTCAGAATGGTGCAAAATAATAACATAAGTGATACCGTGCCAATCCTCGCCGCCGTTCTTCCGAAGCCTGGATGTGACTAATCAGCCAATCACTGGATGAGCGGTCACTTCCTGCATGTTTTGAGGGACATGGTAATGTATGACTTATTATTTTAATCGCGATTCTTAGCTGCTTTTATCATTAACCCCGCTTCTCACTGAAATGAGCATGTGTGTTTATGAAGAGTCAGGAAAAGGGACAGATCACTATTAGTGTTGAGCGAACTTATGTTTTAAGTTCGGCGTCTAAAGTTCGGCTTCCGGTTAGCGGAGAATCCCGATATGGATTCCGAATTCCGTTGTGGTCCGTGGTAGCGGAATCAATAATCGGAAATTATTGATTCCGCTACCACGGACCACAACGGAATTCGGAATTCTTCGCTAACTGGAAGCCGAACTTTAGACGCAAACTTAAAACAGAAGTTCGCTCAACACTAATCACTATGTGTATGGCCACCGTAACTGTTACAGAACTTCTAAAGATAGGTTCAAAGTCAACTAGGAATAAACCAAACATCCCAAAGGCTGAAATTAGATGGAACATGCAGAGCGCTTCACTTTTAATAACACAGATGCAGATAAATGATTATGTATTATAATTTTTTAAGCAAACCATTATAAAGTTATCAGTTATATGTAGGTCTCATTTATAATTTGGAAACTTTACCTGTCCAGAAGTAGAAGGCAATCCTTCGGCAAGCAAGAATAAAAATAAATAAATAAAAAAAAAAAAAAAAAAAAAAAATGCAAAAATAAAATACTCAGCAGATTACACATAGCAGTTTTATGACTGGGATGCTGGAGACAGTAAGAGAAGATAATGCAAACTCATTGTTTTTACTGAATTGTGTCATAACCACTCATGGGGGTCCATTCACACGTCCATGAATGCGTCCGCACCCGTTCCGCAATTCTGCGGAACAGGTGCGGACCCATTCATTCTCTATGGGGCAGGAATGGATGCGGACAGCACTTTCCGGAGCACGCCCCAGATCTTCCAATCCGTGGCACCGGAAAAAAAATAGAATATGTCCTATTCTTGTCCGCAATAGCGGACAAGAATAGGCAGTTCTATGGGGGTGCCGGCCGGGTGTATTGCGGATCTGCAATACACTACGGACGTGTGAATGTCTCACCTCCGTAAGTGGCATTTATCATGTAGAGAAAGTTAATACAACCCACTTACTAATGTATTGATTGTCCATGTTGCTTCCTTTGCTGGCAGGATTTATTTTTCCATCACATTATACACTGCTCGTTTCCATGGTTACAGACCACCCCGCAATCCATCAGTGGTGGTCGTGCTTGCACAATATAAAAAAAAGCACTAGCCAGAGAGACGGACGCTTTTTCATAATGTGCAAGCACGACCAGTCACCACTGCTGGATTGCAGGGTGGTCTGTAACCATGGAAACAAGCAGTACATAATGTGATGGTAAAATGAATCCAGCCAGCAAAGGAAGCAATATGGACAATAACAATACATTAGTAAGTAGCTTGTATTAACTTTCTCTACATGATAAATGCGACTTATTGAAGTTAGACAACCCCTTTAAGTGCCATATTGTAATGGAAGGAAATCTATCTTCCTAGACAGTGTTCAATAAAAAATACTGCACAATCAGTAGCTGTCCATTCTAACTATGGCACAGGATGTGATGACCTGCGCCGTTTCATACCCAAGTGTGAGTGGACCTTCATAACTAAAGGGTACGCACTGCGGTCAGCACTTCTGTTCAGAACTAACGCAGGGAGGCTTATCAAATTAAAAAATGAATATGCAGCTCCAAATTTCCCTTCAAAACAACAGACACCATGGACCCAAAGGTCTCCAAGTCAACATGGTACAACATGTGGTGGTATCAGTTATGCAAAAGATCTGGCACTTTGCCATGGTGTCTATTAGGCTGACAGTACCCTAAAATCATCTACATTATGTGTTCATGATATAAAACTTTTATTTTAACATCTTAAAATCTTTCTGTGGATTAAAATCCCAGCTTGCCATCTCTGTGTATTATATAACTTAAAGGGGTTCCCCGGGCTTTTAATATGGATGACCTTTCCTCAGGATAGGTCATCAATATGAGATCGACAGGGGTCTGACCCCCGCTGATCAGCTGTATGAGGAGACCGCGCGCAGTGTGCACGTGCCGTAGACATACAGCAGCGAGCAGGAAGAGAGAAGGAGACGGCACATTCACACACAGCTGATCGGCAGGGGTGCCGATCCGATATTGATAGGTCATCAATATTAAAAGCTCGGGGAACCCCTTGAACTGAAATAACTGGGAACCAGCAGACGGCGTGCACTACCTCCTCCGGTCCCCACTCTGTTGTAGGTCTTGGTCTACAGCAGTGGCTGTTTGGACCACTAGGGCTAGCTTGCTATTAAAATTGCTTTATGCACTGCCCTTCAACATGGTTCGCCAAACCCCTGGCATCTTCAGGGACCCAAAAACCCCTGAAGTGACATTGTGGAAACGACACCACTTAGAGAATGTACTGACGGCTTTGACCAAACAGGCGTTTCACAGAATTTACAAACACATTGAGGGGGAAAATCAATAAAATGTTGCTTTAGCCCCAGATTTTTCATTTTTAACAACAGTAACAGAAGAAAAAAACATCACAAATTGTGTCCCATAATTTTTCCCCCAACATCCCCTATGCGGGCACAAACTGCTGGCACACTGCAGGGTTCAGAAGAGAACGAGCACCATCTGTATTCGAGGCACTGGGGGTAATGTATCATCTATCCACAGAGGAAGTAAATAGGGGCCCCGTAACCCCTGCAGTCCACCTGAAATGTACAGAGCAGCCCGTCGCACATTCATTTCTATGGGAATTCCAGAAATAGCGAAGTGCCGACTGGCCACTCTGTTCATTGAGGGGGGCTGCAGAGGTCTCATGATTGTGGGGGTCCCAGCGGTAGGACCCTTGATGATCCAACAGTTATCCCCTATCCTGTGGGCAGAATACCCCTTCAATGCGCAGTGTGCTGTACACCGCCCAATGGCTTTTCAGTGCTTATGCTGTGCCCAGCTGGTGCCATCTGAGACTTAAGCCAAATGCAATACGAGTGTATTACTGTACAGCAGCGGCGGCATGAAGCGCACGGCGTCATAGCAACCAATGACGCCGTGCACTCCTGCTCTGAACAGGAATCCAGGCAGGCATACCACGGACCGCTCTCGGCCGCGGAACACGGCCGTGTGCATTCGGCCTTACACTACACTTCTTAAAATGACGTTATTCTGCTAATCAGTGCAATTACATTCCTAACAGTTTTATACAGGTTTCTTCTTCCGTTGTGCTACTTTTACACAATAAAAGCATTTTATTGTGTATACCTGGCTTACCTGTTACATGTGCGCTTGGCAGCTGAAGGCATCTGTGTTGGTCCCATGGTCATGTGTGCCTGCATTGCTGAGAAAAGTTATGTTTTAATATATGCAAATGAAAATCAAGGAGCAAAGGGGGCGTTACTATTACACCTAGAGGCTCTTCTCTCTCTGCACTTTGACAGAGACGGGCAGTGAAAACATCATCACGCCTTGTCAATTAAAGTGCAGAGGGTACAGCAGGTGCAGAGAGAGAAGAGCAGTTGCTCCGAGAGGCTGATTTGCATATATTAACACATTCTTTTTCTCAGCAATGCGGGCACATACGGGCATGAGACAAGAAGCCCTCAGCTGCCAAACACACATGTAACATGTCAGCCAGTGTCATAGGTACAAATCTGCTGACAGATGCTGTGTTTAAATAGTCATTGTATTGCAATTTACTGAGAGCCATATTTTTATTTTTGGAGATTATGGACAAGAATAGGACATGATCTTTTTTGCGGGACTGCAGAATGGAACAACGGATGCGGACAGTACACAGTGTGCTGTCAGCATCTTTTGCAGTCTCATTGGAATGAATGGGTCCGCACCCTTTCCGCAAAATTGCTGAGCCAGAAATATGGACGTGAGAATGGACCCTCATTCACACGTCAGTGTTTGGTCAGTGATTTTGAGCCAAAACCAGGTGCGGCTCTAAATACAGAACAGGTGCAGATCTTTCCCTTATACCTTATGTTTGTGTAGGATCCACTCCTGGTTTTGGCTCACAATCACTGACGTGTGAATGAGGCTTGATGCTGCCTGCACACAGCTGTTACCCGGCCGTCCCCGTATTGCAGCCTGCAAACAGCAGGTCCGCAATATACGGGCAGCGGCCATGTGCACCTCGCATCATGGATGCGGAGCCATTTACGGAGGTACGGAACCACTACGGAGTGCTTCTGTGGGGTTCCTGTCCGTGCCTCCGCACCGCAAAAAAGTAATGCATGCACTATTTTTTTGCGGTGCAGGTGGATCACAAACCCATTCAAGTTGAATGTGTCTGAATCTGTATGAGTGGGATTTTCTATCCTGAAACAATGATTCTCTATGGGGACAAGCAATCGCTTCACAGACATCGGAGGCGACTGCAGCTTGATCTCTGCTGAGGAGGCGGCAATTATCGAGCACCTCTGGTACATCCCCATCAGTCCACGTAAATGACCAGAAGGGTACTTTCACACTAGCGTTAGAAGAATCCGTCAGGCAGCTCCGCTGCCGGAACTGCCTGCCAGTTCCGGAAATCCGTGTGCAAACGGAGATCATTTGGAATACTACTGCATGCTGCGGTATTTTCTCCGGCCAAATACCGTAAAGGGGACGGAACGTTAGACATCGTGATGCATACTGAACGGAATGCTTTCTATTCAAAATGCATCCGGTATTAAGCCCCTATGACGGAACTCAATACCGGAAAACTTTAACCGCTAGTGTGAAAATACCCTTAGATATGAACTGACATATTTGGGGTGGTAACAAACGCATAGAAATTCCAATTTTAGGTCGGTCTCATAGGTTTCCAGTGGAGTTTTGTGGTGGCTCTGTGGAACTGACAGGTTACAACAGCAGCCATCTCCCAAAGCAGGTAACCCGCAGAGCGGCACGTCACACAGAGGGGAAGCTCTCCAGCCCACTACATCAATATGGACGCTGAGATGGCACCTGTAAGGTTACAATGACTACTAGCCCGCCGGTACCTGCGCTGTCAGCCCCCGCTCTTCATCTTCATGGCCGTTCAGAACCCTGCGCAGCTTGTCCATGTTTCCTGCACTAGTAACAGCGCCCACTCTGCCGACACACCACACAGCTGCCCTGAGTCCCCGTACGTACGGTCACGTGATGATACCAACATGTGACTAACCTCAGGGCGATCTCAACTGCTGTAGGAAAGAGCGCCTATGCGCAGGCGCGCCCACACCCTCTTTTGGACGTTTACGGAAGTAGCCGGGATCGCCATTTGACCCGGGAGTTTTCCGCACTTAGGGAGGGAAGGTATCAAAGCTGTGCAGAACACCAGTCCAGAGAGCAGAACTCCAGTCCAGAGAGCAGAACTCCAGTCCAGAGAGCAGAACTCCAGTCCAGAGAGCAGAACTCCAGTCCAGAGAGCAGAACTCCAGTCCAGAGAGCAGAACACCAGTCCAGAGAGCAGAACACCAGTCCAGAGAGCAGAACACCAGTCCAGAGAGCAGAACACCAGTCCAGAGAGCAGAACACCAGTCCAGAGAGCAGAACACCAGAAGCAAATAGCTTGGTAGTCACTAATAGCAAGTAATGAGGGCAGTTCGGAATCCTGTCTCCTGCTGGGATTAGTCCAGTACAGATGGCCTTCACAAGGGCCCAAGTACATTACATACCTCCCAAGTGGCCCTTTTTTTTCACACAAGTCAATCTATGTCCCTATTTTTGACCTAGAGAATGAATGCATAAACGTGCATTAATACATTTATTAAATTGCTCCTTACTAAAGTGTCTGTATGGTTTTTGCCTGTATATTAGACCAGAACTTCATTATTTGGACCGTAAAATATCTATGATGATGATTTATGTGCCATCATTTATATGGACATTGAAGTGCAAGAAAAAAATTGCCATAGGGGCTCCAGTAATTATGATTTGTTAGAGGCATCGCCACACATTGTCCCTCTGAAATTTTTAAAAGTTGGAGGTATGACATTATTGGGAACAAATGGGAATGCTGGTTCCTGATAATTGCCCTGTGTAAAGGCAGACAAAGTGCGCAATTTCTGGGAATGAACCATTCCTTCTCAATGCATACATACCTCCCAGCTTTTGGGAGGGACAATATGGGCGGTGGGCTAAGAGAGCCGTGGCAATTTTTTTCATACTAGGCCATGCCTTTAACTCCGCCCAAAGCATACATAGTCACACTGACCCAGTAATTATAGTAATTATAACCCCTTTTGTGCCACCTCACAGTAGTAATGCCCAGATGGGCCCCCTTCACAGTAGCTACGCCCAGATGGGCCCCCTTCACAGTAGCTACGCCCAAATGGGCCCCCTTCACAGTAGCTATGCCAGGCTGTGCACGAGGAGCACACATGCTGTAACCGCTCGCTTTATACAGACCAGCACTGAGATGTGTGATGGCATCCTGCTGGGAGTGCCAGCAGCTGAGCTGAATGGTGAAAAGGACAGTGGACGGTCCCCTGCTTCTTCACCATTACGGGCAACTGTCTCTGCATCCTATGGTGACTGTGGCACTACTAGTACTCACCTCTCCCTGGTCTTTCTCTTGGCGCCGTGCTGCATGTGTCCTGGCTGCGTATAGTGCCAGGATGAAGTGTGCGCACCATGCCCTGATGCTGAACGCAGTCAGGTTACAGTGCATCACGGGCCCAGAGAAGATTATTCCCAGCAGTAATAATGTCCCCCATAGTGGACTCCAGCTAGGATGGCCAGACGTCCAGTTTTAGGCTGGACAGTCTAGCTTTCAGACTCCCTGTCCTCCATCGGGCGCAGGGATGTCCTTTTGAACAGCTCACACTCAGACAACATCTGTGAGCTGCAGGAAGAAAGTCACCGTCCCTCCCACCCCCGCAGCTGATACGAAGTTGATTTTACCTTGATTTTTTTAATTGCCGTCGATTGCAGAGTGGAAGGGGCGTGGCCTAATCCATTGGGGTTGTGGTTTAGCGGAGCCAGGGGCAGGGTTTTAAAGTCTATCTTTTGAGGCTGGCCTAAGTGGCCACCTTAACCCCAGCAGTAATTATGTCCCCCATAGTGGCTCCTAGCAGTAATAATATCCCCCCAGCATTAATAATATGCAGCATTTTTTTGATTAAAAAAAACCTCATAGTCACCTCAACTTGAACACTTTGAGCATCAGGTCCTTCTGCATCCTAGCGCATGCAAATGGATGAGGTGAGTATTTTTCTTTTAATCCCTGAAAGGCAATTTTTCACGGCTGTTAGACGAGTGCACTGCTGTCTAAGTGGCTGTTAAAAATGGTCCCATTGATTTTGGCTAAAAAAAGGATATGTACAATTTATTAACAGCAGTTTCTCACTGGCTGCTTAAAGGGTTTCTGTCACCTGAAAAATGGGTATTAACCACCTCCGGACCGCCGAACGCAGCGACGTGTCCTAGAGGTGGTTGATAGATTCCTCCTGGACGCGCCGGCGCGTCCTCTCGCGAGACGCGAGATTTCCTGTGAACGCGCGCACACAGGCGCGCGCGTTCACAGGAACGGAAGGTAAGCGAGTGGATCTCCAGCCTGCCAGCGACGATCATTCGCTGGCAGGCTGGAGATGTGATTTGTTTAACCCCTAACAGGTATATTAGACGCTGTTTTGATAACAGCGTCTAATATACCTGCTACCTGGTCCTCTGGTGGTCCCCTTTGTTTGGATCGACCACCAGAGGACACAGGTAGCTCAGTAATATGTAGCACCACACTACACTACACCCCCCCCCCGTCACTTATTAACCCCTTATTCACCCCATATCACCCCATATAGACTCCCTGATCACCCCCCTTTTATTGATAACCCCCTGTAAGGCTCCATTCAGACATTCGTATGATTTTTACGGATCCACTGATAGATGGATCGGATCCGCAAAACACATACGGACGTCTGAATGGAGCCTTACAGGGGAGTGATCAATGAAGGAGGTGATCACCCCATATAGACTCCCTGATCACCCCCCTTTCATTGATCACCCCCCTGTAAGGCTCCATTCAGACGTCCGTATGATTTTTACGGATCCACTGATAGATGGATCGGATCCGCAAAACACATACGGACGTCTGAATGGAGCCTTACAGGGGAGTGATCAATGACGGAGGTGATCACCCCATATAGACTCCCTGATCACCCCCCTGTCATTGATCACCCCCCTGTCATTGATCACCCCCCTGTAAGGCTCCAATCAGACGTCCGTATGATTTTTACGGATCCACTGATAGATGGATCGGATCCGCAAAACACATACGGACGTCTGAATGGAGCCTTACAAGGGAGTGATCAATGACGGAGGTGATCACCCCATATAGACTCCCTGATCACCCCCCTGTCATTGATCACTCCCCTGTAAGGCTCCATTCAGACGTCCGTATGATTTTTACGGATCCACTGATACATGGATCGGATCCGCAAAACACATACAGACGTCTGAATGGAGCCTTACAGGTGGGTGATCACCCCATATAGACTCCCTGATTACCCCCCTGTAAGGCTGCATTCAGATGTCCGTATGTTTTTTACGGATCCACGGATACATGGATCGGATCCGCAAAACACATACGGACATCTGAATGGAGCCTTATAGGGGGGGTGATCAATGACAGGGGGGTGATCACCCCATATAGACTCCCTGGTCACCCGCCTGTCATTGATCACCCCCCTGTAGGGCTCCATTCAGACATTTTTTTGGCCCAAGTTCGCGGAAATATTTTTTTTTTTTCTTACAAAGTCTCATATTCCACTAAATTGTGTCAAAAAATAAAATCTCACATGAAGTCACCATACCCCTCACGGAATCCAAATGCGTAAAATTTTTTAGACATTTATATTCCAGACTTCTTCTCACGCTTTAGGGCCCCTAGAATGTCAGGGCAGTATAAATACCCCACATGTGACCCCATTTCGGAAAGAAGACACCCCAAGGTATTCCGTGAGGGGCATATTGAGTCCATGAAAGATTGAAATTTTTGTCCCAAGTTAGCGGAAAGGGAGACTTTGTGAGAAAAAAAAATAAAAAATCAATTTCCGCTAACTTGTGCCAAAAAAAATAAAAATTCTATGAACTCGCCATGCCCCTCATTGAATACCTTGGGGTGTCTTCTTTTCAAAATGGGGTCACATGTGGGGTATTTATACTGCCCTGGCATTTTAGGGGCCCTAAAGCGTGAGAAGAAGTCTGGGATCCAAATGTCTAAAAATGCCCTCATAAAAGGAATGTGGGCCCCTTTGCGCATCTAGGCTGCAAAAAAGTGTCACACATCTGGTATCGCCGTACTCAGGAGAAGTTGGGCAATGTGTTTTGGGGTGTCATTTTACATATACCTATGCTGGGTGAGATAAATATCTTGGTCAAATGCCAACTTTGTATAAAAAATGGGAAAAGTTGTCTTTTGCCGAGATATTTCTCTCACCCAGCATGAGTATATGTAAAAAGACACCCTAAAACACATTGCCCAACTTCTCCTGAATACGACGATACCACATGTGTGACACTTTTTTGCAGCCTAGGTGGGCAAAGGGGCCCACATTCCAAAGAGCACCTTTCGGATTTCACAGGTCATTTACCTACTTACCACACATTTGGGCCCCTAGAATGCCAGGGCAGTATAACTACCCCACAAGTGACCCCATTTTGGAAAGAAGACACCCCAAGGTATTCCGTGAGGGGCATGGCGAGTTCCTAGAAATTATTATTTTTTGTCACAAGTTAGCGGAAAATTATGATTTTTATTTTTTCTTACAAAGTCTCATATTCCACTAACTTGTGACAAAAAATAAAAACTTCCATGAACTCACTATGCCCATCACGAAATACCTTGGGGTGTCTTTTTTCCAAAATGGGGTCACTTGTGGGGTAGTTATACTGCCCTGGCATTTTAGGGGCCCGACCACGTGAGAAGTGGTTTGAAATCAAAATCTGTAAAAAATGGCCGGTGAAATCCTAAAGGTGCTCTTTGGAATGTGGGCCCCTTTGCCCACCTAGGCTGCAAAAAAGTGTCACACATGTGGTATCGCCGTACTCAGGAGAAGTTGGGCAATGTGTTTTGGGGTGTCATTTTACATATACCCATGCTGGGTGAGAGAAATATCTTGGTCAAATGCCAACTTTGTATAAAAAAAATGGGAAAAGTTGTCTTTTGCCAAGATATTTCTCTCACCCAGCATGGGTATATGTAAAATGACACCCCAAAACACATTGCCCAACTTCTCCTGAGTACGGCGATACCACATGTGTGACACTTTTTTGCAGCCTAGGTGGGCAAAGGGGCCCACATTCCAAAGAGCACCTTTCGGATTTCACCGGCCATTTTTTACAGATTTTGATTTCAAACTACTTCGCACGCATTTGGGGCCCTAAAATGCCAGGGCAGTATAACTACCCCACAAGTGACCCCATTTTGGAAAGAAGACACCCCAAGGTATTTCGCGATGGGCATAGTGAGTTCATGGAAGTTTTTATTTTTTGTCACAAGTTAGTGGAATATGAGACGTAAGAAAAAAAAAAAAAAAAATCATCATTTTCCGCTAACTTGTGACAAAAAATAAAAAGTTCTATGAACTCACTATGCCCATCAGCGAATACCTTAGGGTGTCTACTTTCCGAAATGGGGTCATTTGTGGGGTGTTTGTACTGTCTGGCCATTGTAGAACCTCAGGAAACATGACAGGTGCTCAGAAAGTCAGAGCTGCTTCAAAAAGCAGAAATTCACATTTTTGTACCATAGTTTGTAAACGCTATAACTTTTACCCAAACCATTTTTTTTTACCCAAACATTTTTTTTTTATCAAAGACATGTAGAACAATAAATTTAGAGAAAAATTTATATATGGATGTCGTTTTTTTTTGCAAAATTTTACAACTGAAAGTGAAAAATGTCATTTTTTTGCAAAAAAAACGTTAAATTTCGATTAATAACAAAAAAAAGTAAAAATGTCAGCAGCAATGAAATACCACCAAATGAAAGCTATATTAGTGAGAAGAAAAGGAGGTAAAATTCATTTGGGTGGTAAGTTGCATGACCGAGCAATAAACGGTCAAAGTAGTGTAGGTCAGAAGTGTAAAAAGTGGCCTGGTCATTAAGGGTGTTTAAGCTAAGGGGGCTGAGGTGGTTAAGCTGGCTGACATTAGCGATGTGCTGATTAAGAACAAATGGGCGGCACTGTGCTTCCTTCAGGGTCCAGGTGCACGGTCAATAGGTTGAATCCCCAGATACTTGTGATCAGG
The DNA here is from genome assembly GCF_905171765.1 of Bufo bufo. Taxonomy (NCBI): domain Eukaryota; kingdom Metazoa; phylum Chordata; class Amphibia; order Anura; family Bufonidae; genus Bufo; species Bufo bufo. The sequence goes on from NC_053392.1 coordinate 410,090,481, forward strand.
GCCGGACTGGGACAAAAAATAGGCCCGGGCATTTTTGACTGAGCAGCCCAATCACATGACCCCCAACAGGCCCCACCTCCTTCCAGTCTAGGGGCAGAGCCAAAACCGGAAGCACAATTGAGAGGCAGGGCCAGCCACCAGTAAGATAGGAAGGCTTCAGCCAACACACAAGCTTCTTTGGGGGTCCCCAGGTGACATTAGGGGTCTTAGTACGATCCGGCCACCTAATCCGGCAGAAAATGCAATGAATCGACTGGACACAAAGCACAGCATGCAGCGGTTTATGTCCCGCTGATTCTCTGCATTTTTCCCAGATTGTCGCTGGATCTCTGCCGTACCCCATTATAGTTAATGGCGCTGGCGAGCATTCTGTCTGCATCCAGCAGTGCCGGATCCAGTGAATTCTCAGCTGGAACAGCCTGCCAGGATCACTAACGCAGATGTGAAAGTAGCCTAATACAGCGCCCCATACCTCTTATATCCATTGACGTCTCCTCTGATGTAGATGTTCTTTTTCTTCATCTTCTCCATTCAGACCAGACCACCGTGATAATTTCTTTCAGGCATCTCACGTCTCTGCAGAGTTTGACAGACATCTTAGTTTCCTACTTTTCCTACCATCATCCTTCAATTAACATCCTATCATGCACCCCCAATACTGAGAAGCTGTGCTCCCCAAAACTATACTGCAAAAAGAACTGTGCTAAGCTGATGCTGTGCCAGGGTGCCCCCAAAGTAATGGTGCTCCCAAAGTCCCAACAATAGTAATTATTTCTTTGCCAGAGTGCATTTAGTAGTAATAGTGCTCCTACAGTGCCCCCAACAGTAATTGTGTCCCACAAGTAATAATGCTCCCATAGTCCCCCAGTTGTAATAAAGCCCACCATAATGCCCCGATAGTAATAATTCTCTTCATAATGTGTTACAGTAGAACCCCCCCCCCCCCCTTATAATGTGCACCAGTCCAAAAAATGCCCCGTTGTGTGGCAGTAAGAAAAGAAATACCTCCTCTTAGTGCCCCCAGTAGAGCCAATGTCCCCAGAGTGCCCTCATGTGTTCCAATGACCCGTACTGTGTGCCACTACAAAAAACACTTAGTGCCACCAGTTGAGCTTAGGTGCCCATAGTGACCTTATAATTTGTGCCAGTATAAAATACTCCTATATAGTCCCCCCAGAAGATGCCCCCATAGTGCTCCTCCCCCGTCTCCATAGTGCCCTCCATAATGTGGCACTATAAAATGCCCCTATAGACTGCCCAACATAGATACCCCCATAATGCTCCTTTCCTCCCTTCCCCATAGTGGCATCAAAATGGGTGCCAGTATTAAATGCCCCTATATAATGCCCTCATAGTGCTCTTGTGCCCCACTTCTCCATAGTGCCCACCTATAATGCGTGCCAGTATATAGGGCCCCCAGTAGATGCCCCCATAGTGCTCCTTCCCCTCTTCTCCATAGTGCCCCCCCATAATGTGCCAGTATATAGGGCCCCCATAGTGCTTCCCCTCTTCTCCATAGTGCCCCCGTATTGTGCCAGTATATAGGCCCCCCATATTGTGCCAGTATATATGGCCCTATAGTGCTTCCCCTCTTCTCCATAGTGCCGACCCCCCCATATTGTGCCAGTTCTGCATAGTGTCCCCCCTATATTGTGCCAATATATAGGGCCCCATAGTGCCCCCCCATATTGTGCCAGTATATAGGGCCCCATAGTGCTTCCCGTCTTCTCCATAGTGCCCCCCCATGTTGTGCCAGTATATAGGGACCCCCATATTGTGCCAGTATATATGGCCCCATAGTGCTTCCCCTGTTCTCCATAGTGCCGACCCCCCATATTGTGCCAGTATATAGGGCCCCATAGTGCTTCCCCTCTTCTGCCAGTATATAGGGCCCCATAGTGCCCCCCCATATTGTGCCAGTATATATGGCCCCATAGTGCTTCCCCTCTTCTCCATCCCCCTATATTGTGCCAGTATATAGGGCCCCCACCCCCCTTCTTGCCACAGTATAGTATAAAATTTAATAATAAAAACAATAAACTCATATATTTACCTCCATGCTGCTGTCAGCGATGCGATGCAGGCCTCTTCAAGCCTGTGTCCCGCGCTGTACGGCTCGGGCGGCGCACGCGATGACGTCATCACTCCGCCTGCATCGGCCTCTGATAGGCTACAGGCCTAGTGCCTGTAGCCTATCAGAGGAATGGGCAAGGGAGACGCCTCTCCCCTGCTCCATTCATCTGTATCGCTGTCCTGAGGACGGCGATACAGATGAATATGGAGATGAGCGCTTCCACAATGGAAGTGCTCATCTCCACTCCTGCCCGGCTGCTGCCACATTAATAAAAATAATAAAAAAACTCAGCTGGCGGCCCGGCTGATTGTGTTCGGCCCGGCCCACCGGGCAAATGCCCGGTCTGCCCTATGGCCAGTCTGGCCCTGCTTGTGATAGAAAGACCAGCACTCCGTAATTCCAATAATGAAAAAGGATTTCTTTATTCGTCACCCATATGGGTGACGAATAAAGAAATCCTTTTTCATTATTGGAATTACGGAGTGCTGGTCTTTCTATCACAAGTATTAGCGATGTGCTGTCAGCTGAACATAACTATATTAGTGCCATCTCACTGCCTGAGGGAAGGACGCTCGGCGGCTGCTGGCTTCCTCACTGCGCCTGCGCTGAATACGTCACAGTGAGGAAGCCAGCTGTCGGAGAACATCTTTCCCACACTGCGCCTGCGCTGAATACTGAACAGGGTGAGATTTTCTCAGTAGACACAGCCGGCAGGAGGAGAGCAGCGCTGCCCTGGCCCTGTCAATCAAGAGAAGAAGGGCGTGAAAAGAGGTGGGAGAACGGAGCCTCTAGGAGCAGGTTCAACACCCCCCTCCCCCCTACTCCTAGAGGCTCATTAGCATATTACAAAAGTTCCTTTTTCGCAATAACGGCGGCAGGCAGTGAGATGGCACTAATATAGTTATGTTCAGCTGACATTAGTACATCACTAATGTCAGCCAGCTTAATAACCATTTTACAGGTGACAGAAACCCTTTAAAATAGCCCCATAGACTGAAATGCTTCCGAAAAAAGCCGCAAAAACATTCTAATTTATCTCAACACCAAAAATGGCTTATATTTATTCAAAAGTTTTGAGTGGTTAAGAGCAAATTTTTTTGCATTAAAAGTCGCACTTTCAGGAAGACGTGTGCCCTTTCTCCATACAGATGTGACTATTTTTCATGTGCAAATAAATAAAACCAGTCTAAGTGAATATGAACCTAACTGAACCACCACATGTTTAATAACAATACGCCTAGCCCAATTCATCAACTGCTGTGCAACTTTAAATACTAGGCAAAACACTGACAGTTGAATCAAATACGCCACTTTGGGGTTAATTTAGCAACTATTTAATGCCCGCTACACAGCGTCACGCGTCACGCAACATTTCACGTAATGATTGTCAATTGTGTCGCAATTTGACACTTGACATGCTGTGACTCGACAGTCGCAAAAAATCCAGACATGCTGGATTTTATGTCGCAAGTGGCATGACTTTTACTCCATAGGCTTTAATGTAAGTTGTGCGCGACTCGTCTGTGACTTGGCTCTATTTTCATAGCCACATAGCAGCTGTTAGGCTAGTTTCACACTTGTGGCAGGACGGATCCAACATGCTGTTCACCATGTCGGATCCGTCCTGCGGCTGTTCGCCGTGCCCCCGCTCCGTCCCCATTGACTATAATGGGGATGGGGGCGGAGCTCCGGCGCAGCACGGCGGTGCACGGAGAAAGCCGCCGGACTAAAAAACCTGACATGCAGTAATTTTAGTCCGGCGGCCTTAAGCCGTGCACCGCCGTGCTGCGCCGGAGCTCCGCCCCCGTCCCCATTATAGTCAATGGGGACGGAGCGGCGGCCCGGGGGCACGGCGAAACAGCCGCAGGACGGATCCGACATGGTGAACAGCCTGTCGGATCCGTCCTGCCGCAAGTGTGAAAGTACCCTAAAATAGTCGTCCATATTTTTGTGTCACATAACAAATGTCTGACTGCTAGAGGATACACTAATTTAGGATGAGGCGCAGGCCTAGTCATCAGTTAGGTGCATCCTCCAGCAGTGCAGGGGCCAGAAAAGACCGCTGTGAAAAGCTGGTCTGCTGAATGTACATGGCATATTATGCCCAACCTGCAAAACTATTAGGCCCCTTTCACACGGGCGAGTATTCTGCATGATGGATCATGTGATGACCGGAGTGACGTCATCAAAGGTCCTGTTCCTGTAATTAATGCTCACCACAGGTCCTGTTCAGCAAAGGAGACAGAAGGAGATGCCGGGCCGCGATCAAGTGGACTAAGGTGAGTTAAATTATTTTTATTTATTTTTTTAACCCCTCCAGCGCTGTTTTACTATGCATTCTGTATTCAGAATGCTATTATTTTCCCTTATAACCATGTTATAAGGGGAAATAATACAATCCCGATCCCAAGCCTGAACTTCTGTGAAGAAGTTCGGGTTTGGGTACCAAACATGCGCGATTTTTCTCACGCGCGTGCAAAACGCATTACAATGTTTTGCACTCGCGCGGAAAAATCGCGGGTGTTCCTGTAACGCACCCGCACATTTTCCCGCAACGCCCGTGTGAAAGAGGCCTTAAACATGCATACCATCAAATAACAAAAAATACACTTGACTAGAGAGTGGAGGTAAACGGCCAAGGCCTGATTTATTAAACAAATAACTTAACTTAAACTTTTAAGAGCCTAGTCATAAACTCAGACTCCAATACCATAAATATATATATATATATATATATATATATATATATATCTATCAGAGTCCATCCCATCACGGGACGACTATCATTACTTCACCCAACATCAGGCCATGGCCCCAACTACTTACCATACATAAGAGCGGGAGGGGGCACGAAGAATCCGGCTCCACAGGCAGGTTCAATTCAAAGACAAGCCCAGCCTGAGGAGCACTGACAATTATAGCCCCCCAGACATTCCAATAAGCCAATCAGATGTCGTCTCCAGGGCTCCGCTAACCTTCCCCGACACCCTGGGACAACATAGGCTAAAATTCCAACCAATTGCAGGACACTTACTGGGCAGAAATATTCCTCTGCCCAGTGATCCCACAAGAGCGGGAAACCCTTTTCCCTCCAAAACTGCCTCCCAGAATAACCATCTTGTCACCGGGCAGACAATCCCACAGGGCATACACAGGGATCTCAAGTCTCCCGGAGGTTCAGGGAGTCTCCTGCTATTAGATAGTGGCTCCCTGACACCCGCATGTGATACAATATATCCCGGAAAGGTTTACTGATAGCAGAGCAGAGAGATAAGAGAAGTGACAGGACAGAGTTTAGATGACAGGTTGAATTAACCCTTTAGGGTCAAATTGGCTTCTCAAGGAGATATATATGTTAAAGGCATCCCTTCTTCTGCCTCATTCAGTAGCTATATAACTATTGAGAGAGATGTATTTTTTTGAAATACATTTACACATTTAACCCTCCATTTTAATTATATTATTTACCCCAGTGTTAAATTCACACCCCCTGGATGCTTGTTTTTTTCCTACAGTGGGGTAGATAATTACACACAAGATTTTAAAGAATAAACTTCCTGACTCAGACCAAGAGTCAGCAAGTGAATGGAAGCATCCGCGCATGCGCATTGCGCAACCTAAGCTTCAGTTCACTTGCTTCTCGTCAGTTCAGCGAATGAACCGAAGATTCGATTCATGAATCGGTTCATTTGAATGAACTGATTCAAATGAACCGATTCATGTGAAAGATCCGAACTTCCCATCTCTAGTTTACTCGCAGTAAACCTTTCTGGCAACCTGTAGCAGTGTCCCCTTCTTGGCGCGTGCGCACAGTGCAAGAAGAAGCCGATGCCAGCAGTCCGCAACGCCGCATCAGGCTGAGCCTGTGCGCACGCGCGGGATCTCAAAGCGGGAGAAGGGGGAGGGAAAGGCGGCACTGAGGAGTAGAAGGCGGCGCTGGGCACGAACGACGATGTGTGCGGCCGGGCACCATGCATCCACAGACCTCCCCTGCTTGGGCACCTTAATTCAATGATTGACAGGTTAGTAAAACCAGTTTTTCCACAGAATAAAGCCACAAATAGCTTTTATAAGGCCACCTTAGAAATCAGAATGCTGCCTGGACATGAGCATATGTTTAGCTCACAGGGCTTATAGGTGGTGACAGAATCCCTTTAATCATATACATAAATAGGATAATTTGGGGCAGGGTAATGAGCCCAGTCCTCCACACCATAGAGCAAAGTGTGCAGATACTGCATATGTTTGGAAAATGTAATAAAAAGTTTGTGAAAGAAAAAAAAAGAAAACCTCCCTGAAATGAGAAGTGCACCTCCCTGAAATGAGTTTTTGCAGGTTGGGATGTCTGCATACAGCCATAAGGCAAATGCCAGTATGGCCATATGTCCCCCTCCATAATGTCCGGGGTCCCTTCATTACTGGAGAAAAGAGCAGTGGCACCTGTTGCCTGCACAGGTGAAGCCAAGACCAGTACATCACTTTTAGATACATGATAAAGTGGACAGTTTTGAGAGGTTTAAGAATGTGGAAACCCAGCAGTATGAAAACATGCCAGTGGTTCGGTGCCCTTGCCCTAAATCTCGTGACAGGTTGCCTGAATGTGAAAGCACTTTACCAATCACACCTACAATTCATTACTTGTATGTTATGTTTCCTGGAATCTGTGTGCCGCTGGGGAAAAATGTAATTTATGGTGCATTCACACGACCGTATGTATTTTGCAGTCGGCAAAACGCTGATCCGTAAAAAATACAGATGATGTACATGTGCATCCTTTTTTTGCGGACCCATTGTAATATTGCCTATTCTTCTTGTTCACAAAACAGACGAGAATAGGACATGTTCAACCTTTTTTATGGGACTGTGTAACGGAACTATGGATGTGGACAGCACATGGTGAGCTGTCTGCTTCTTTTGTGGCCGCATTGAAATTAATGGGTCCGCATCCAATCCGCAAAAACGTATTGGCTGCAGAACAAAAGGCCTTATTCACACAACAGTCCTGTGCCCGTGCTGTGGCCCACAAATTGTGGTCCGCAATGCACAGGCACAGTGCACTCCGTTTGCGCATGCGAACCTATTGACTGGAATGGGTCCGTGTCTGTGATATGGAGTCCACACAACCGATGCCTGTTTATTGCAGACCCCATGTTTGCGGTGCAATACTGGCACGGGGAACACAAGCTTGTGTGCGTGAGCCCTTATACCTTATCTCTGTGGAGGCTTCACTCCTAGTTTTGGTTCACAATCACTGCCGGAAATCACTGATCAAACACTGTGTGAGTAAGGCCTAAACAAACACATTTAGCGGCTCAGCAACCTGTTCTGCAGAAGGTTTCCAGTTGAGATTGTTTTCTGTCTGAGGTGTGTAATACATATACACATTTATATATACACAGTGGTCCCTTAAGGCTATTTTCACACTAGTGTTAGTGTGATCCGGCAGGCAGTTCCGTCGTCGGAGCTGCCTGACGGATCTGCCGATCAGTGTGACAACTGACAGCATTTGTAGACGGATCCGGGTGCGGATCCGTCTACAAATGCATTGCAAGAACGGATCCGTCTCTCCGATTGTCATGCGGATGGACGGACCAGTCTTGCAGTCTTTTTCACAGTTTTCCCGGTCTGCGCATGCACGGATCCGTCCTTCAGTTGTTTTGCAATGCCGGATCCGGCACTAATCCAAGTCAATGGGAATTAATGCCCTCCGGCGACTGATCAGGCATTTTGGAAGGACATAATACCGCAGCATGCTGCGGTATTATGTCTAGCCAAAATGCCTGACAGAGACTGAACGGAAGGCATACTGATGCAAACTGAACGGATTTCTATCCATTCAGAATGCATTGCAGGGCTCCAGATGGCGACCAAAATGGTCGCCAATGCGACTTAGAATTGCAAAATGGCGACAAGACTTTGTAGTCTTGTCGCCATTTGCGCCTAGAGCCTCCGCTGCTCTGCCGCTTTACGGGATTTCATCCAGCAGGCGGCAATCCAATAACAGAGCTCCGCACAGTATAGAGCTCTGTTATTAAAGAGGAGGCTGCTGATTGGTCAGTATCAGTGTGCTGCTGTACCATTGGATGCTCCTCTCACACCCCCATTCTCCCGCGCTGAACACAGCAGCAGCTTTAGAGTCATGAAGACAGGGAGCCGCTCCATAGAACAGAGGTTAGCTTGAGAAGGGATACTTAACAATCCACAGACTGTCACAGTCACCCCTGCGCTGCCGCTGATAAAGGCTAATCCTTATCGTCTTTACAACCCTGATAACACTCAGGGGGCCGCTGCTGGTGCTCCCTGCCTGGGCTCACAAACATTCTTAATAAGGGAATAAAAGGGTTAATAGGAGCCGCTGGTCAAGACACTAAAAAGCCAGTGAACCATATCTCTTTCAATAGTCCGTGCTTAGTAGGAGGAGAGGTTATCTCCTCCTCCTAAGACTTTTGAAAGAGATATGGTTCACTGGCTTTTTAGTGTCTTGACCAGCGCGGGGCTCCTATTAACCCTTTACATACTTAACATTAGCAAGTGGTGAGATGACTGATGATCACCTCACCACTTGCTAATGGCTGCTGCTGCCCAGTATTCCCCCCACCTACCTACCTACCTAACTTTCTCTGCACATCTCCTATTTTATGCTAAAGTGGGGGGGGGAACCTTTTCTGGTGTGAGCCTGATAAGTGTGATTGTGACCAGTTCCATCAGTTGGCGCACGTGCAGAGGTATGAGGGAGCACTCTGCCATTTGTACAGCCTACGATGCGGAGATGCCACCACGCTGGGGAGGCTCAGGTGTGGCTGGCAGTGAAGGTGTTAAGGCTGCCGGTCGTTAAAGTAACCTTAGGCTGATATAAGGGGCAGCCGCGCAGCCCACCTGCTCCTTGCAGGACTCTGATCATGCACCCGCCCTTCCCAAACTATGGGCCCACTTACCGGCTACAGCCCCCCTACTACAAACCCAAGGGGCCCTACTGGAAGCCTCCCTACAAGGGCCCCATGAAGTCTGCACTTCTCTTTAACTGCCTGGATAACTACCGGATATGGGCTCAGCTGTAGGCCTTGCTCAGCCAGCTGGGGCCGGAGCTGGGGCTGAGCCGCTCTTACACCAAAGTAGTAGGGGTTCAGGTGAACCACAGAGTGGACGCGTCTGTTCAGTGTTCACTGGGGCCCCGTACGCTGAAGAGCCGCAAGGGATGGGCCCTACTGTGCCATGCCACACCTGGGCAGCATGCCGGACTGCGTAACGTCACCCCAGTCCGCTTTCCCCGCACTGTAGCCAGACAAGTCTTTTATTTTTTATTATAATTATATGTATTTTACATTTGGCGACTAAAAAATTCATTTGGCTCCTAAATTTTTCAGATTAGGAGCCAATGGCTCCTTGAGATTTTTTTTTGTCTGGAGCCCTGCATTGGGATATGCCTGATCAGTTCTTTTCCGGCATAGAGCCCTTTTGACGGAACTCTATGCCGGAAAAGAATAACGCTAGTGTGAAAGTACCCTAAGTTACTATATTAATTGGTTACAAGATGACCATTGTATGTTGAATCCATTGTAACTTGAGTCCATTACTCTATAGAAAACTGATAATTGGTTCCAAAGCCAAGAAAAGTAATCCCAGAATAATAAAAAGCAAAGTTTAAGGCCTCTTTCAGACGGGCGTTGCGGGAAAATGTGCGGGTGCGTTACGGGAACACCCGCGATTTTTCCGCGCGAGTTTAAAACATTGTAATGCGTTTTGCACTCGCGTGAGAAAAATCACGCATGTTTGGTACCCAAACCCGAACTTCTTCACAGAAGTTTGGGCTTGGGATCGGTGTTCGGTGTTCTGTAGATTTTTTTCCCTTAGAACATGGTTATAAGGGAAAAAAAATAGCATTCTGAATACAGAATGCATAGTAAAATAGCGCTGGAGGGGTTAAAAAAATAATAATAATAATTTAACTCACCTTAGTCCACTTGATCGCGCAGCCCAGCATCTCCTTCTGTCTCCTTTGCTGAACAGGACCTGTGGTGACGTCACTCCGGTCATCACATGATCCATCACCATGGTAAAAGATCATGTGATGGATCATGTGATGACCGGAGTGACGTCACCACAGGTCCTGTTCAGCAAAGGAGACAGAAGGAGATGCCGGGCTGCGCGAGCAAGTGAATTAAGGTTAAATTATTTTTTTGTATTTTTAACCCCTCCAGCGCTATTTTACTATGCATTCTGTATTCAGAATGCTATTATTTTCCCTTATAACCATGTTATAAGGGAAAATAATAATGATTGGGTCTCCATCCCGATCGTCTACTAGCAACCATGCGTGAAAATCGCACTGCATCCACACTAGCTTGCGGATGCTTGCGATTTTCACGCAACCCCATTTACTTCTATGGGGCCTGCGTTGCGTGAAAAACGCAGAATATAGAGCATGCTGCGATTTTCACGCAATGCACAAGTGATGCGTGAAAATCACTGCTCATGTGAACAGCCCCATAGAAATGAATGGGTCGGTATTCAGCGCATCGCATCCGCGCGGAATACTCGCCCGTGTAAAAGGGGCCCAAAGAAAAAATAAGCAGATAACCAGTACATATGAAGCAAGAAACGGACAGGAATAGATGCTGGAAGCTGTAAATGACTTTCTATGGTGAGGGCAGGAGCTTCAATGCATCTCTATCTCTTTCAATGTACAAATTTGCATAAGCTACCAGAAAAATAAGCCTGGTCAGGAGTGGAGTACAAATAAGACTGTTTACGCTCCTAATTCAGGCGCACCTACATAAATAGGTTGGAAAAAAGTCTCAAAAGTTGGAAAACTTATGAATTAGGGCTCCAATCAAATCAATAGTTGGTGTTAATAACCAAAGATCTGTGTGTGTAAGAGGCCATCTGACCAATCATTGGTCAGATATCTGTCAGATAATCTGTTGGTGTGATACAGCCCTTAAGGGTATATTTGACACCCAGATGTTGCTAGGGATTGTTAGGCCCCTTTCACACGGGTGAGTTTTCCGTGTGGGTGCAATGTGTGAGGTGAACGCATTGCACCCGCACTGAATCCTGACCCATTCATTTCTATGAGGCTGTGCACATGAGCGGTGATTTTCACGCATCACTTGTGCGTTGCGTGAAAGTCACAGCATGCTTTATTTTGTGCGTTTTTCGCGCAACGCAGGCCCCATAAAAGTGAATGGGGCTGCGTGAAAATCGCAAGCAAGTGCGGATGCGGTGCGATTTTCACGCACGGTTGCTAGGAGACAATCGGGATAGGGACCCGATCATTATTATTTTCCCTTATAACATGGTTATAAGGGAAAATAATAGCATTCTTAATACAGAATGCTTAGTACAATAGGGCTGGAGGGGTTAAAAAATAAATAAATAATTTAACTCACCTTAATCCACTTGTTCGCGCAGCCCGGCTTCTCTTCTGCCTTCATCTGTGAGGAAAAGGACCTGTGGTGTCGTCACTGCGCTCATCACATGGTCCAGCACACGATAAATTACCATGGTGCTGGATCATGTGATGGACCATGTGATGAGCTCAGTGACGTCACCACAACATACAATACAATCTACACCTAACCCAAACCCGAACTTCTGGGAAGAAGTTCGGGTTTGGTTACCAAACATGCCGATTTTTCTCACGCACATGCAAAATGCATTAATATGTTTTGCACTCGCACTGAAAAATCGCACATTTTCCCGCGACGCACCCGCATCTTATCCGGGCCAAAAACATGACGCCCGTGTGAAAGCAGCCTTAGGAAGGAAGCGTTCCCTCCCGGCAAACGGCAGATATCTAGCAGAGGACTCATATTACATACAGCAATGTCCTCCACAATATGGGGAGAAACTATCGCTATGCCATTGGTCATCCTTATGCAGGACAGTGGATTTTCCGATCGCAAATCCAGATCTTTCAGCATGCTAAAAATATGGACTGCCTGATGAACAAGGGCAGTATTAGGGCTCTTTTACACGAGCGTGTCCTTTGCGGGAATCACGCTCAGTGTGAGAGAGGGATCGTGCGGTCTGGACTACAGAAGCACATGGCATTATCAGGAATCAAAATGCTGTGAGCCTCTGCCTGATCCTTCTGTAACGGAATCATACTGACATAAAGCTGTCACTGTGAGGCCTCTTGCACACGACACGGATGGGCAGCGACCGCGGGGCAGCCGCATGCGGATTGCAGACCCATTCACTTGAATGGGGTCCACGATCCGTCCATTCTATTTTTTTGTGGAACGGAACACCACAGAAGCACTCTGTAGTGCTTCCATTCCACACCGCATCTCCAGATTTGCGGACTCATTTAAGTGAATGGGTCCGCATCCGTGATGCAGAATGCACACGGCCGGTGCCCCGTGTATTGCGGACCCGCCGTATGCGGGCTGCAATACGGCCACGGGAGCACTGCGGTCGTGTGCAAGAGGCCTGATTCTGTTATAGAAAGGTCAGGCAGAGGCTCACAGCATTATTAATAATGATAATGCCATGTGCTTTTGTAGTCCAGATCGCACAATCCTTCTCTTATATGGATCGTGATTCCCGCAAGGGATCCGCTCATGTGAAAGAGCCTTAGACTGCCAGATGATCAGTATGTTTCAGTGTTTATAGGAACATTCATTACCGATCATTGGGCACAAAATCTGACAGTCTAATATACCATTTAGTCTTAAAAATCGAAATAGGAGCAACGGGTGCAAATGCCTCCAAAATCAGTTGATAAATGAGACTTAAAAAAACATGAAAACAGGTGCATACACTATAGTAAATGTGGCCCGATGTGTGTGGAAAAGATCTGGAAAGGGTGTATATTTCACCCAGAGTCCTTAGCTGGGGAGATAAACCAGAAAGCTCTATTTATTCAGCAAAGTGTAGTTGGCTTGAGCTGTTTGTTCAGACTTTGTTGTGGACTGGATTTTTTGGACTCGTAGGTAGGTGTGGCAGTGGGACCTACCAGTCCACACCTGTGTTCCAGGACAGCGATTCCCCAAGCCTGAGGAGATCCCAGGTATGACTATTGGAACGTTACTGGGGAATGAAGAGAGGCCTCAGTTATGGTCAGACTATGGTGGCTGTGAAAAGCTAGATTCCCCTGACCCACTGAGGGCGTAGGTGAGAGATAGGGTCATTGTATAGGTAGAGCCAAGATAGGCAGGTGTACATACTGTGTGTGTGCATATATATTTACTCAAATTGCAATAAATTCATCAGAATGATGCACATGACATCTCGTGATATTAGTTAGAGCTCTCTCTCTCTCTACTATGGAACTCTCTGCCTGAGGAGGTGGTGATGGTAAGTTCACTAAAAGAGTTCAAGAGGGGCCTGGATGTATTTCTGGAATGAATAATATTACATGTTATAGTTACTAGAGATGGGTTGTTGATCCAGGGAGTTATTCTGATTGCCTGTTTGGAGTCGGGAAGGAATTTTTTCCCCATTAGGCCTCATGCACACGGCCGTGGAAAAACTGAACAACTGTACCCAATCGCATACAAAACGAAGGCCTCTTTCACACGGGCGTTGCGGGAAAATGTGCGGGTGCGTTGCGGGAACATGCGCGATTTTTCCGCACGAGTGCAAAATATTGTAATGCGTTTTGCACTCGTTTGAGAAAAATCGGCATGTTTGGTACCCAAATCCTTGGGATCTGTGTTCTGTAGATTGTATTATTTTCCCTTATAACATGGTTATAAGGGAAAATAATAGCATTCTGAATACAGAATGCATAGTAAAATAGCGCTGGAGGGGTTAAAAAAATAATAATAATTTAACTCGCCTTAATCCACTTGCTCACGCAGCCCTGCTTCTCTTCTGTCTTCTTCTTTGCTGTGTGCAGGAAAAGGACCTGTGGTGACGTCACTCCGGTCATCACATGGTCCGTCACATGATCTTTTACCATGGTGATGGATCATGTGATGACCGGAGTGACGTCACCACAGGTTCTTTTCCTGCACACAGCAAAGAAGACAGAAGAGAAGCCGGGCTGTGCGATCAAGTGGATTAAGGCGAGTTAAATTATTTATTTATTTATTTTAACCCCTCCAGCGCTGTTTTACTATGCATTCTGTATTCAGAATGCTATTATTTTCCCTTATAACCATGTTATAAGTGAAAATAATAATGATCGGGTCTCCATCCCGATCGTCTCCTAGCAACCGTGCGTGAAAATCGCACCGCATCCGCACTTGCTTGCGGATGCTTGCGATTTTCACGCAGCCCCATTCACTTCTATGGGGCCTGCGTTACGTGAAAAACGCACAAAGAGGAGCATACTGTGATTTTCACGCAACGCACAAGTGATGCGTGAAAATCACAGCTCGTGTGCACAGCCCCATAGAAATGAATGGGTCAGGATTCAGTGCGGGTGCAATGCGTTCAACTCACGCATCGCATCCGCGCGGAATACTCGCCCGTGTGAAAGGGGCCTTAGTTTTGTATGCGATTGGGTTCAGTTGTTCAGTTTTTTCCACGCGAGTGCAATGCGTTTTGATGCGTTTTTCATAAAACTGAAGGTTTACAAACAACATCTCTTAGCAACCATCAGTGAAAAACGCACCACACCCATACTTGCTTGCGGATGCAATGCTTTTTCACGCAGCCCCCTTCACGTCTATGGGGCCAGGGCTGTGTGAAAAAACACAGAATATAGAACATGCTGCAATTTTCATGCAACGCACAAGTGATGCGTGAAAAACAACACAGACCCATTGAAATGAATGGGTCAGGATTCAGTGCGGGTGCAATGCGTTCACGTCATGCATTGCAACCGCGCGGAAAACTTCGCCAGGGTTTTTCGTTCCAGAAGCTTAAATTAGATTCAGAGGGTACTCTCTGCCAACATGCCGGTGCAAGGTGTAACCCATACCGTTTCGGGGACGTGGCCCCTTCCTCAGTGGCCACGTCCCTGAAACGCGTATGGGTGACACCTTGCACCGGCATGCTGGCAGAGAGTCCCCTCTGAATCTAATTTAAGCTTCTGGAACGAAAAACCCTGGCGATATTTAAACTTCACCAAGCGCAAAACCTGCTGACGACACTGGACACAGAGTCAGCTGATATCCACGCCGAGTCGACATTCAGAAACGGGAGAGGAATAAGAGTAAGGTAACACTGAATGAGTAAATACAACTAGGTGGGACGCCACCTTGCTTACCGCATTGTACCTCTTTCTCTCTCCGTGATATTGCAAAGACTGGCGATCTATATATGCACAAATAAAACTAGCCAGGAGTGGAACTGTAAAAGTTATAAGATACCTTGACCCGGAATGTGGGAAAGTTATTCTGAGAAAAGATTTTTTTTTACATCTGGCCCCTAATTAGCGCCATATCCTCTGCTGCAGTCAAAGAGAAATATACGTTCTATATCTGTGGTTTATGTGGACGGACTTATATATATATATATCATTGCCTTTTGATATATACCATTGCCTTTTGATATATTTACTGCTGCTAACTGCTGCTACTTGCCATTTACTGCTGCTATTCTGATATTATATACGTTTGATTGCTACTACTGATATTTTAGTGATACTTTTATATGCTGATACTGTATACTGTTATTTTATGCTATTTTAGATAACTGATTTTATAATAAATATCTCGTTTGTTGGTAACATATATCGAGTGCCTGGTCTATCTTTACAAACCTAATTCCATCAGGGTTTCTGCTACCACCTACGTTAGTGGCTCCAACCCCCACTTCTCCTCCTCTGCCTTCTCCTTCAGTTCCACCTCAGAATTATCCTCTTGCAGTTTCAGTCAGCCATCAGTCAGTAGCTGGAAGCAGTGTAGCACTGCAGTGGGGAAGCGTCAACAGGTCAGGCTTAAGTTGATCTGCTTAGGTGACAAACAGCGCACCACCGCAGAGCTGTGGCAGGGGATAAGAGACCAGACTGAGATGTGGCTCTCACCACTCAACCTAGAACCAGGCATGGTTGTGTCGGATAATGGCCGTAACTTGGTGGCGGCTTTGGAGCTCGGCAAGCTCACACATATCCCATGCCTAGCCCACGTCTTCAACTTAGTGGTCCAGCGGTTTCTCAAAACCTACCCCAATTTTCCTGAGCTACCAGTGAAGGTGCGCCGCATGTGTGTCCATTTCCGCAAGTCATCGACAGCTTCCGTCGGTCTGTCAACGCTTCAGCAGCGCTTACAATTGCCAACTCACAGACTGTTGTGCGACGTGAGCACGCGCTGGAGCTCGACGTTCCACATGTTGGCCAGGCTCTGTGAGCAGCAGAGGACAGTTGTGGAATACCAGCTGCAACATGGTTGTCGCCTTTACAGTCAGCTTCTGCTCTTCACAAGCGCAGAGTGGGTATGGATGTCTGACCTCTGTGAGGTTTTAAGAAACTTTGAGGAATCAGCACAGATGGTGAGCGGCGATAACGCCATTATCAGCATCACCATCCCACTTCTGTGTCTACTCAAACGCTCGCTGCTCATAATTAAGGACAACTCTTTGCATGTGGAAGAGGTGGAAATGGTTGAAGACATTAGACAGGTTGATAGCGATACCACCCTCAGTTCGTCTTCTCAGCGCAAATTGGATGATGATGAGGAGGAGGAGCAGGAGACGGTTGCCTCCGCTACAGACGGTAGTACCCATGGAAGTTTAATTCCTCCAAAAATTGCTCCAAAAATTTCCAGCTGACAACGCTGGCGGCAGAGTACGTATGTAGTTCCTTGGGCAAACGAGGAGGGGAGACTAGGGGAAAACAAAGCAGGTCCAACAGAGGCAGGGCAAGGGAACAGTGTCACAAGAAGGGAAACATTTTGGAAGATGGTGAAGGAGTACGTAGTAGACCGTGTCAGCGTCCCCAATGATCCCTCTATGCCTTACAACTACTGGGTGTCACAAGAAAGGAAACATTTTGGAAGATGGTGATGGAGTACGTAGTAGACCGTGTCAGCGTCCTCAATGATCCCTCTATGCCTTACAACTACTGGGTGTCCAAGCTGGACACGAGGCACGAACTGGCGCTCTACTCCTTGGTTTTGTCAGAGCGGGTATTTAGTGCTGCTGGGGGCATAATAACTGATAAGCGCATCCGCCTGTCAACTGAAAATGCTGACCGATTTAGGCCTCATGCACACGACCGTTGTGTGCATCCGTGGCCGTTGTGCCGTTTTCCGTTTTTTTTCGCGGACCCATTGACTTTCAATGGGTCCGTGGAAAAAACGGAAAATGCACCGTTTGGCAGCCGCATCCGTGAGCCGTGTTTTCTGGCCGTGAAAAAAATATGACCTGTCCTATTTTTTTCACGGCCAACGGTTCACGGACCCATTCAAGTCAATGGGTCCGTGAAAGAACACGGATGCACACAAGATTGGCATCCGTGTCCGTGATCCGTGGCCGTAGGTTAGTTTTTATACAGACGGATCCGAAGATCCGTCTGCATAAAAGCTTTTTCAAAGCTGAGTTTTCACTTCGTGAAAACTCAGAACCGACAGTATATTCTAACACAGAAGCGTTCCCATGGTGATGGGGACGCTTCTAGTTAGAATACACTACAAACTGTGTACAAGACTGCCCCCTGCTGCCTGGCAGCACCCGATCTTTTACAGGGGGCCGTGATCAGCACAATTAACCCCTTCAGGTGCGGCACCTGAAGGGGTTAATTGTGCTGATCACGGCCCCCTGTAAGAGATCAGGGCTGCCAGGCAGCAGGGGGCAGACCCCCCCCCCCCCCTCCCCAGTTTGAATATCTTGGGTGGCCAGTGCGGCCCCCCCCCCTCCCTCTATTGTAATAAATCGTTGGTGGCACAGTGTGCGCCCCCCCCCCCCTCCCTCCCGCTATTGTAATAATTCGTTGGTGGCACAGTGTGCGCCCCCCATCGGCCCCCCCTCCCTCTATAGCATTAACAACATTGGTGGCCAGTGTGCGGCCTCCCATCTCTCCCCCCCCCCCCCCCCCATCATTGGTGGCAGCGGAGTTCCGATCGGAGTCCCAGTTTAATCGCTGGGGCTCCGATCGGTAACCATGGCAACCGGGACGCTACTACAGTCCTGGTTGCCATGGTTACTTAGCAATAGTACAATAGTAGAAGATTCATACTTACCTGCTCCAGGCTGCTGCTGCGATGTTCGTGTCCGGCCGGGAGCTCCACCTACTGGTAAGTGACAGGTCTGTGCGGCGCATTGCTAAATGAACTGTCACTTACTAGTAGGAGGAGCTCCCGGCCGGACACGAACCTCGCAGCTCCCAGGTAAAGTATGAATCTTTTACTATTGTACTATTGCTAGTAACCCGCTGCCACCAATGATCGGGGGGGGGGGGAAGATGGGAGGCCGCACACTAGCCACATGGGGGGCGCACACTGTGCCACCAACGAATTATTACAATAGAGGGAGGAGGGGGGGGAAGCCGCACTGGCCACCAATGATATTCAAACTGGGGAGGGGGGGGTCTGCCCCCTGCTGCCTGGCAGCCCTGATCTCTTACAGGGGGATATGATAGTACAATTAACCCCTTCAGGTGCGGCACCTAAGGGGTTAATTGTGCTGATCACGGCCCCCTGTAAGAGATCGGATGCTGCTAGGCAGCAGGGGGCAGTCATGTACACAGTTTGTAGTATATTCTAACTAGAAGCGTCCCCATCACCATGGGAACGCCTCTGTGTTAGAATATACTGTCGGAAATGAGGTTTCACGATCTCACTCATATCCGACAGTATATTCTAACATAGAGGCGTTCCCATGGTGATGGGGACGCTTCAAGTTAAAATATACCATCGGATTGGAGAAAACTCCGATCTGATGGTATAAAAGGGACTCCAGACTTTACATTGAAAGTCAATGGGGACGGATCCGTTTGAAATGGCACCATATTGTGTCAACGTCAAACGGATCCGTCCCCATTGACTTGCATTGTAATTCAGGACGGATCCGTTTGGCTCCGCACGGCCAGGCGGACACCAAAACGACTTTTTTTTCATGTCCGTGGATCCTCCAAAAATCAAGGAAGACCCACGGACGAAAAAACGGTCACGGATCACGGGAAAACGGAACCCCGTTTTGCGGACCGCAAAAAAATACGGTCGTGTGCATGAGGCCTAACTCTTATAAAAATGAACAAGGCCTGGATCGCCCCTGACTTCTCTACTCCACCAGAGGAAAGCAGCTGAACATAAAGGCACTTTAAATGTGTTTTTTATAATGTACTGAATACACTGTATTACCATGCACCCCTTCCACCACAAAAAAAAGGTATATGGTTCAATCTTTCTTTTCTCGTCCTCCTCCTCCATCATATCAACATTAGTGTTGAGCGTGAATATTCGAATCACAAATTTTAATCGCGAATATCGCTATTTTGCTATATTCGTATTCGTGAATAGTGTTGAATATTCTAATTGCGAATGTATTGCGAATTTATTACATTGCTGAATTTCGCAATCAATTAAACAATGACTATAAATTTGCGAATTTATGGTGAATATTTGGCCAAAAATTCATGAAATATTGCGAATTCGAATATTGACTATGCCGCTCATTACTAATCAACATGCTTATTAGTCTGCCCTCGCTCCTAATGTTGTAGAGGGTCAGCTCACCTGCAGGCCCTCGCATGTAATGTTTTTGAGGGTCAGCTCACCAGCAGGCCCTCAACCATAATGTTTTACTGGGTCAGCTCACCAGCAGGCCCTCGCCCATAATTTTTTCAATGGTTAGCTAAGCAGCAGGCACTCGCCCATAATTTTTTCAATGGTCAGCTCAGCAGCAGGCACTCGCCCATAATTTTTTTCGATGCTAAGATCAGCAGCAGGCACTTGCCCCTAATGTTTTAGATGGTCAGCTCAACAGCAGACCGTCGCCCGTAATGTTTTAGAGGGTCACCAGCAGGCCATCAATCATAATTTTTCAAGGGTGTATGATGCCCTCCTTTATGTGTAATAAAGGGTGTATTGGAGTGCGGGTTCCTTGTACTTTTTGGCAGCCCTTTCACTTAGTGCATAGGCCTTATGAGTGTAGGAGTTCCACTACCTTAACAATTGTACCACAATGTGAATGAGGCCCTCTATTATGTGATATACAGGTTGTATCGGAGTGCCTCATCCTTGTAATTTTTGGCAGCACTTGCACTTTATATACAAGTAAATATACAGGAAACAATGTTTCCTGACAATTTTTTCTCTAAAATCGATTTTATCTTCGGTTTTGAGCGTATTATTGTCAGTCTGTAAAAGTGGCATACTACTCTGACAACCTCGTTCCCAGCAGCGATCTGGGAGTCCAAGATGCATCCAGACATCCTCCCCAAGCTGTTCCTGAACCATTTCGGTGGTGTTTCCATCAATTTCTGACCTTTTCCTAAGAACCAGACCCCCCCCCCCCCTCTTCAGAATAGGGGGTGCCTGGTTTAAAGCTCGGGTTCTTCTATTGACTTCCATTGTGCTCGGGTGCAGCACCCAAGCATCCTGAGGTGTTTGACCTGAACACCCGAGCACTTTGCTGCTCAATCAACACTACTCAACACTACTGATGACTAGGTATGAGCGGATGTTTCATCCGAAGTCGATTCGCTCATCCCTACTGATGACCTATCCTCGGTATGTGATCGGTGGGGGTCGGACACCGTAGCTCACAATATCGCTTCAACCTTCTCTCTGCTTTCCTTAGGTAAGTGATGACATGCTCAGCTTAGCCCCATAGAAGTGAATTGGGCTGAACACGATATCAAGCACAGCTGCTCTGAAATGTACGGCGCCGTGCATGGTAAGCTGCGAGAAGGCTGCGGTGCTCCCAGGTGTCAGACCCTCACCGATCACATACTGATGACCTGTCCTCTGGATAGCTCATTAGTTGTATAGACTTGGAAAATCCTTTTAAATTACATTAATGTAACTCTATTTTGTAATTAATGTGATTCACTTTTGCTATTACCCTTTGCTGGAAGTAAATGCACCATAAAGGCAGGCATGTGTAACACCCCAGAGTGGTGTTACCACTTCTGCACCTTGCTACTGTCTTTATTGGTCTAACCTCATGTCATCTTATGTATTTATTCCAGGTCCTCCCCACTGTGCATTTCTAATGTTATGTAACTGTTCATGTAATGTGCCTGGTTCACCAGCAGGTGGAAGCAAACATGGCAGAGCTATACTTCGATAGAAAGGAATCTTCCATTCCATTCTAACCCCTTCCCCTCTGGAGAGAGGTGGGCGAGTCCTACTTCCTGCAGGAAGGGTGGGGACCAGTTAGTTAGTCTATTTTTACCCCCAGCTAGGGAAAGGGTGTGCAGGGGCACATCTCTGCTGGAGGTGCCCACGCCAGCTAGAGCACCCTAAGCTCTTCTGGCCATGGAGGCCAAAGCTTGAAGCCTCAGGAGCCAAGAGAAAAGTTCTCTGCCATAACTTAGAGTCAGACTACAAAGTGAAGTGCAGCATACAGAAGAAGCTGAGTTATACAGCCAGCCTGTCAGTACAGCAGAGTCAGAGAGAAACAGATAAAGCAGAGTGGAGTTTGCCTGCCAGTTTCATGCTAAAGCCCGTTGGACCAAAGACAAAGCCTGTAAACAGTTTTGGAGAACGTTTATGCAAAGTAAAGCTGCCATTGAACTTCATCTCAAGGTCTGGACTCCAGTTATTCTTTTATCCCTCAATTATTCCCCTTATTTATTGCTTCAGAGCCAAAGCCTGGGGTCCAGCCGTGTCCAGGTAGGATCACCGTGACACACATATAGAGACATTTTAGGCCGCACTATACCACTCGGCATTTCCTACACCTGGGATGCGCTACATAGAGGGCCCTAGGGGGAGGTGCCCGTTGCACATGTTGCAAAAGCCACATACTTGCCAGCACACTCAGCCTGGGTTTACACATTTGTTTATTTATATTCAGCTTTTGAAGACAAACCCAGGTGAGGATTCAGAAAGAGGAGAAGACTCAGCCTTTCCTTTAAAGGGAACCTGTCGCGGCAAAAACCACCCCAAACTGCCAGCAGTACCTTCAAGTAACCGGCAGTGTGCTTCTAAGGCCTCATGCACACGACCGTTGTGTGCATCCGTGGCCGTTGTTCCGTTTTCCGTGATTTTCTGCGGACCCATTGACTTTCAATGGGTCCGTTGAAAACTCGGAAAATGCACCGTTGTTCATCCGCGGCCGTAATCCGTGTTTCCTGTCCGTCAAAAAAATATGACCTGTCCTATTTTTTTGACGGACAACGGTTCACGGACCCATTCAAGTCAATGGGTCCGTGAAAAAACACGGATGCACACAAGATTGGCATCCGCGTCCGTGATCCGTGGCCGTTGGCAACTTTCACACAGATGGATCGCAGATCCGTCTGCATAAAAGCTTTTTCAGATATGAGTTTTCACTTCGTGAAAACTCATATCCGACAGTATATTCTAACACAGAGGCGTTCCCATAGTGATGGGGACGCTTCAAGTTAGAATATACTGAGAACTGTGTACATGACTGCCCCCTGCTGCCTGGCAGCACCCGATCTCTTACAGGGGGCTGTGATCCGCACAATTAACCCCTCAGGTGCCGCACCTAAAGGGTTAATTGTGCGTATCATAGCCCCCTGTAAGAGATCAGGTGCTGCCAGGCAGGAGGGGGCAGACCCCCTCCCTCCCAAATATTATATTCATTGGTGGCCAGTGCGGCCTCCCCTCTCCCCCCCCCCCTTCCCAGTTAAAATCACATTCCGAATCCCCCATCATTGGTGGCCAGTGCGGCCTCACATCTCCCCCCCCCCCCTAGTTAAAATCACGGTCCGAATCCCCCATCATTGGTGGCCAGTGCGGCCTCACATCTCCCCCCCGCCTTCCCTTGTTAAAATCACGTTCCGAATCCCCCATCATTGGTGGCCAGTGCGGTCTCACATCTCCCCCCCCTAGTTAAAATCACGTTCCGAATCCCCCATCATTGGTGGCCAGTGCTATTTTCGAGTCACTCTTGAAGTCAAGCGGGCAGCGTCAATTCAAGGTAACCACGCCCCCTCCCTGTCCCTTCGCTGTGACTGACGGCGCTTATGCCCGACAGCCGGCTGGCTTTCAGTCACAGGAGAAGGGGGCGCGGTTAGCTTGCCCGTTTGACTTCAAGAGTGACTCGAAAATAGCGCGGACGGAGGATAAAAGATAGTTTTTTTCCTGCTTTTACCGCATCTGACTGCAGGAAGAAAATCATCATTAGAAACACACTGCCGGCTACTTGAAGGTAATGCTGGCGGTTTGGCGTGGTTTTTGCTGCTGATAGGCTTAAAGGGAACCTCATTCACATCTCAGTGTTTTGGTCAGTGATTTCCATCGGTGATTGTGAGCCAAAACCAGGATTGGAGCCTCCACAGACATAAGGTATAAGGGAAAGATCTGCACCACACCTGGTTTTGGTTGAAAATCACTGACGTGTGAATGAGGCATTAGATGCAAGCTCAATTTATGATCCACTCTCTTTGTTTTAGCTTCAAAAACTTCCTAAAACCCCCCTGGCCATTCTGTAAGCCAGATCCATTTCTAATAAGGCAGCCCAGAGATGTTTCAGTCATTAGTAAGGTTAAAGGACTCACCGTTGTGTCTTGCATGTCACTGCTCACAGTGCTTCCTATCCTTGCTTTCAATGTATGCACTGATCATCCACCCCTTCCCACCTCCTCTTTTGTCATTTCGAAGCAGGAAATACCGTATTAAACCTAATGTAGGCTCATCAGCCTCCAGCATGAAAGCACTTCTAGCAGTGCAGGAAAAATTGCATTCTTGCTTTTAAAAATACTCAATGCTGTACTCGATTAGTGGATGCTGCAAATTCCCAGTTTAACTCATGAAAGGCAATCAATAAATACATTTGCATTTATTATAGGTCATTTGTGCTATCATATTATCTATGGAACTAATTGGTACAGTTGGGCACATTTACTAAAGGCGATTTTTCAGCCAGTAATCGCTAAGGGGGGTGTTCGTTCATTGGGCAATTCAGATTTTTAAACATGCTTAAAAATCAGCTCTTGCAGGCAGCAGATCGTGGTGTTGGCAAATCACTAGACAGTATGGAGACGAGCGATGGCATAGCGATCGTTCCTCCCCATGCTGTGGAGGAGATCGCTGCATGTAATAGCTCCCAAGAATCGCTTGCTCAATCGGCCTGTGTAATACACACTTAGGCCTTTTTAACACGGGCGTGTGCGCCCCGTTGCCGTATTGCGGACCACATTTGCGGATCCGCAATACACGGGTGCCGTTCCGTGGGTATTCCGCATCACGGATGCGGACCCATTCACTTGAATGGGTCCGCAAATCCGGAGGTGTGGAACGGAACCACGGAACGGAACCCTACGGAAGCACTACAGATCCGTGGGGTTTTGTCCCGTACTTCCATTCCGCAAAAAGATAGAACATGTCCTATCTTTTTGCGGAACGGCCAGATCGCGGACCCATTCAAGTGAATGGGCCCACGATCCGCTGCGGCTGCCCCACGGACTGTGCTCGTGTATTGCGGCCCGCAATACGGGAACGGGGCGCACACGCCAGTGTGAAAGAGGCCTAAGGCCTCTTGCACACTAACGTTTTTTTTTCCCGTTTACATTCTGTTTTTTGCGTTCCGTATACGGACCGTATACAGAACCATTAATTTCAACTCACTGATGCTTCTGTATATACTGTACTCAGGGGCAATCCCCTACAGGTGTTTCAGGAGAGGTTGTCACATTTGTTGGATAGGGGTCTGGAGACGGGAGTCATCAGTCAGAGGGAGGCGGACTATATTTATGTTCAGTTCCCTATCATTTCAGTATTCCATGCATTGCCTAATATTCATAAGAACATTTTTCCTCCACCCATGAGGCGTATTGTGGCCGGCATAGGGTCCTTCTCAGAGAGATTGTCTGAGTCGGTTGACTCCCTTCTCCAGCCCCTTATCCAACAGATTCCTGGATATATCAGGGACACCAGGTCTGTATTACAGGCCTTTGATGGAGTCATATGGCATGACACCTATTTCTGGATTACGTCGGACGTGGTGTTCCTTTATACGAATATTCCACATAATATGGCACTATCAGCCCTCCCATGGTTTTTGTGCACATATAGTGATTACACTCCAGTGCTACAGGAATATGTTGTAATGGTGACAGAAATTCTCTTGAAACACAACTTTTTTATATACCCTGATGCTATAGAGGTCTGAAACGCGTCACTTGTTACACCTTGCTGTGTGGAATTTTACAACCGCTGAAATAAAGAAACCACGTATTCACACCTGACCTGAGCTGGACTTCTCCTTCCTTTAAAATCGCTTTTGCATCCCCGCATCCAGGTGCGGTGTCCGTGCCCGGAGGGTGTCGTGGAGCAGGTGAGAGCTGCCTTACACCCAAACTATTTGACTGTTACCTGGTGGCGTGCACTCCCTGCGTGGATTTATCCGAATCAGCGTTTTTTTTTCCCTTCCCCCCTCCTGTGGAACATGGCACATATATCATTGCGCCCAATGGATGATGACATTGAAAGGGTGAGAAAAATGAATGCCATATTTGATGTTCCTAAACAGGAGATGCAAGATGTTCTTAATGTGAAGACGCAAATGTTATCTCTGGAAAAGTTAATGTTGAAGGAACTGCGCACGTGGTGGGACGCCACTTCATTACAAAGATATATGGACAAAAAAATGATCCCTCGTGGCGTTAGAAACCCACGGCTGTTGATACTCTATCTAGTCTCAGAGAAGAAATTAAAAAAGCTCAGGATTTGCTATCAGTACTCTCCAACATGCCTGTCTTTGTCGATCTTGACAATCAACTCAAGTACAATCTTAATAAAGTGGAAGAGGACTTAATGCTGTTCAAACAAAACAAATTCAACAGGGACCTGTTGGATTACAACAATGATGCAGTATATACATGGGCAGAGGTACGTGGGAACACACCTCGTTCTATCCTGCGGAGATCCCGCTCCAGGCATAGACGAATGCCTAAAGTTTCATTCAGTTCAGTCGAACGGGACTCAGTGGAATCTTCACCTGAGTTTGGGAATCCATCCGATGAGAGACAGAGCAGCTCGGAGCGCCCTCCACGACCAACTGGCCAACATGACAGACAGTCAAAAAACTAAGGGCAGGTAAGCGGCACAGGAAAAAAATCGCCGCTATCCATCCCGCCAGAAAAAATAAAGGTGGACATTCAGATTCTCAATATATCGGCGTCTATTCTATCGTCTGATCAGGTCGGTGTTTTGAAGAAGGGTTTATCATTCTCCCCTACTCACCACTTTGACCTATATCGCACCATTCTGGACGTTAATAGATTTGCCCGAAATCTCACCCTGAAAAAGCATTTTCAGGATGAATCTATGAATGATGTCCATGATCTTATTGTTACACCCTCCCTGGTATCAGCATCTGAACCATACAGTACAGACCAAAAGTTTGGACACACCTTCTCATTCAAAGAGTTTTCTTTATTTTCATGACTATGAAAATTGTAGATTCATACTGAAGGCATCAAAACTATGAATTAACACATGTGGAATTATATACATAACAAACAAGTGTGAAACAACAGAAAATATGTCATATTCTAGGTTCTTCAAAGTAGCCACCTTTTGCTTTGATTACTGCTTTGCACACTCTTGGCATTCTCTTGATGAGCTTCAAGAGGTAGTCCCCTGAAATGGTTTTCACTTCACAGGTGTGCCCTGTCAGGTTTAATAAGTGGGATTTCTTGCCTTATAAATGGGGTTGGGACCATCAGTTGCATTGAGGAGAAGTCAGGTGGATTCACAGCTGATAGTCCTACTGAATATACTGTTAGAATTTGCATTATGGCAAGAAAAAAGCAGCTAAGTAAAGAAAAACGAGTGACCATCATTACTTTAAGAAATGAAGGTCAGTCAGTCAGCCGAAAAATTGGGAAAACTTTGAAAGTAAGGGCTATTTGACCATGAAGGAGAGTGATGGGGTTCTGCGCCAGATGACCTGGCCTCCACAGTCACCGGACCTGAACCCAATCGAGATGGTTTGGGGTGAGCTGGACCGCAGAGTGAAGGCAAAAGGGCCAACAAGTGCTAAGCATCTCTGGGAACTCCTTCAAGACTGTTGGAAGACCATTTCAGGGACTACCACTTGAAGCTCATCAAGAGAATGTCAAGAGTGTGCAAAGCAGTAATCAAAGCAAAAGGTGGCTACTTTGAAGAACCTAGAATATGACATATTTTCAGTTGTTTCACACTTGTTTGTTATGTATATAATTCCACATGTGTTAATTCATAGTTTTGATGCCTTCAGTATGAATCTACAATTTTCATAGTCATGAAAATAAAGAAAACTCTTTGAATGAGAAGGTGTGTCCAAACTTTTGGTCTGTACTGTATGGTTCAGATGCTGATACCAGGGAGGGTGTAACAATAAGATCATGGACATCATTCATAGATTCATCCTGAAAATGCTTTTTCAGGGTGAGATTTCGGGCAAATCTATTAACGTCCAGAATGGTGCGATATAGGTCAAAGTGGTGAGTAGGGGAGAATGATAAACCCTTCAAAGCAGTAATCAAAGCAAAAGGTGGCTACTTTGAAGAACCTAGAATATGACATATTTTCAGTTGTTTCACACTTGTTTGTTATGTATATAATTCAACATGTGTTAATTCATTGTTTTGATGCCTTCATAGTCATGAAAATAAAGAAAACTCTTTGAATGAGAAGGTGTGTCCAAACTTTTGGTCTGTACTGTATGTATACAAAGGGTTAACAAATGTATCTTCTGTTGTTTCAACTGCATGTAGTATACCTGGTAATTTGGAGAGTGGGACTTGCAGTGCATCATCCACCACCAGCCGCACCAGTGGGCTGGGTTATGTGGAGCTGATCCACTGCAACTCCTTACAAGCCATGCTGAACATGGAGCCTGGTTATGTTAACTCTTCAAGTCATTTCAGGACTTCCAATCCAGACTTCTATCCTATACAATCTCGATCTGCAGCACTAGACAAATATCAGGAACAAGTAGAAAAGGATCTATGTTCCCTATATGATACTATACAATCTAACAGTCATTCTAATATGACCCGGGCAGAGAGAGCTGCACTTCGAGATTTAAGGGATAGACAGGATATCATAATAAGAGAAGCCGATAAGGGCGGGGCTGTAGTCATTTTGGACAGGGGCTTATACAAACAGCTTGTCACAACTATGCTCCAAGACACCCAGGTGTATACCCGTTTATCTGGGGATCCACTCACATCGTTCCAACGTCAAATTAGGAGTATTTTGGAAATGGGAGTGTCATCTGGCTGTCTCAATGATAAAGTCAGGGATTACATTTATGTGGAACATCCGGTGATTCCGATATTTCATGCATTGCCCAAAATCCACAAAAATGTCTTCCCTCCCCCCCTTAGGCCCATTGTAGCTGGAATTGGGTCCTACTCTGAACGGTTTTCAGAGTGGGTAGACTCCCTCCTTCAACCTCTGGTTTATTCCATTCCTGGATTTTTACAGGACTCACGGTCTGTATTACAGGCCTTTGCATATTTTGAATGGAGGGATAATTTTGTGTGGATCACAGCAGATATAAAATCCCTACACACCAATATTCCACACAATTTGGCCCTTATGTCCCTCAGTTGGTTTTTGAACTGCTACAGCAACGACACCCAGGAACTCAGGGCGTATATTCTTTCAGCTGTGGATTTCCTCCTTGGGCACAATTATTTTTTATTTGACAACATTTTTTATTTGCAGTTGTCAGGAGTGTCGATGGGGGCTAAGTTCTCTCCCTCCATAGCCAATATATTTATGGCATGGTGGGAGGGTCGCTTCCTCCTCATCGACACCTCCCCTTTTGTGGATCGCCTACTCTGGTATGGACGGTACATCGATGACCTGCTCATGGTATGGTCCGGTGGTGTGGCGTCCATACCAGAGTTGGTCGCTTATTTTAATTTGTGCTTGGATCCAATTCAATTTATTTTTCAGTTCAATACTACAGAAATTAAATTTCTGGATTTGTGCCTGAGGGGCAACTCCACAGCTGGTAGGGTTAATATGTCTACGTACCGCAAAGAACTGGCTGGCAATACCACACTATTTGCACGCTCATGCCACCCACCTCATACCATCCTAAACATTCCAAAAGGAGAGCTAATACGGGCACGTCACAATTGTTCAGATTTTGATATCTACAATAAGGAAGCCTCTGAGATACGGACTAGGTTGTTGCACAGGGCATATACACCCGGCAACATAGAACAAGCTAATAAATTAGTGTCTGATATGGACAGAAACCAGTTAGTATTTCCAAGGCTTCATACGAATGAAACACCTGCCAACCCCCCCAATAAAGACAAACATGTAACCCACTTTGTAACCCAATATAGTCATGAATTTTCGGAAATCTGTAAAATCATGAAGAAATATTTTCATATTCTGAATTATGATGGGCAGTGGGCAAATGTGGTGTCGGATGGTTTGAGATGCATGGCTAAAAGAGCTCCTACTGTCGGCATTTTATTCAGTCCGAGTTTTTTCACGGAGGAAAAATGTAGACAACCAATTTGGCTTAGTTCTAAAGGCAGTTTTACTGTAGATGCGGACATCGCAAATGCATTTGCTATGATCACATGGTTATTGATAAGGTCTTCAGGTCCACAGTAGATGGTAAAATATTTAATATACAATCGCATATCAATTGCAATTCCAAATATGTGGTATACTTGATTACCTGCGATTTGTGTTCACTGCAATATGTAGGTTGCACAATTAATCCCCTGAAGAACAGGATACGAAAACACATCTCTGATATACCGCATTACAAGAACCGCAATGTCTCAGCCGCCAGTCTTCATTTTGCGGTTTTACATGCTGGGGACACATCAGGTTTAAAAGTGCAGGGCATAGAGAGGGTTTTCTCACCTCCTGGGGGGGGGGATCACAGAAGGAAACTGCTGAACAGAGAGGCCTTTTGGATTTTCCAATTGGGATCCCGCCAGCCATTAGGTCTCAATAAACGTCATGACCTCATATTGCAATATTAGAAAATGGCGAATGTGTAGCATTGTTTGTATTCTACATATTATATGCGTATCCAATGTTGTGTCCCTTTTAGTTAGATATAACTTCATGTTTATTATGTGCTGCATTCTTATGCAGTTATATGTGATACCATTTATGAACGCACTGCTTCCTCCCACGTTTTTTAATTATTTAGCCATACTCTGTATGTTGTACTTTTTAACTGAGAACCTGTGGGACCTCCCCCTGGTGCCTCCCTCTCCCAGGTGATCAGCATCTGCTGGTGATCGGGCAGGGATTTATCAGGGGGTGCTCCCACAGTATTTTGTGTTTGTCATGAAGAAGGACCCTGATGCTATAGAGGTCTGAAACGCGTCACTTGTTACACCTTGCTTTGTGGAATTTTACAACCGCTGAAATAAAGAAACCACGTATTCACACCTGACCTGAGCTGGACTTCTCCTTCCTTTAAAATAGCTTTTGCATCCCCGCATCCAGGTGCAGTGTCCATGCCCGGAGGGTGTCGTGGAGCAGGTGAGAGCTGCCTTACACCCAAACTATTTGACAACTTTTCTATGTTTAATAAAAAAATGTACCTGCAGGAGTCCGGAGTCTCCATGGGAGCCAAATTCTCCCCATCCATTGCCATCATTTTTATGGCGTGGTGGGAGAGGCGTTTTCTCTTTTCGGATGCCAACCCGTTCTCTTAATTAATCAGGTGGTATGGCCGTTAGATTGATTACCTGCTCATTGTATGGTCAGGCGATGTGACGGCCATACCAACCTTTTTCACCTACCTCAATCAATGCTTGGCTGCCATCTCCTTTGATTGTCAATATGACACTGAGTGCATTCACTTTTTGGATCTATGATGTTGATAACTCTGGCATTTGTATTTCATCCTATAGGAAGGACACAGCGGGCAACACAATCCTGCTGGCTACTTTGTGCCATTCTTCACATGTCGTGCGCAATATCCCCAGGGGGGAAATGATCCGAACCAGGCGCAATTGCACTGATGCTTGCACTTTTAAAAATGAGTCTAACAAAGTCAGAAGGAGATTGGAGCAAAGGCTTTACCCCCCTGAATTACTAACAGGTCAGAGGAACCTGGCGCTATCACTGGACAGAAGGGCTTTGATTTTCCCTAATAGTAAACAGCGTTTGAGATCCAATGTAGATGATCTGTCCGGTGGTGATGCCATTATGTTCTCGACCGCTTACAGTGAAGAGTACAAAGACATCTGTCACATAATTAAAAAACATCTCCCTGTTCTGAGCTTTGACAAGGATTGGTCAAGATTCATACAGGGCGGTATTAAATGTGTTGCACGACGTGCACCAACACTAGGAAATCTACTTAGCCCCAGCCTTTATGTTGAACGTACCAGGCTGCAGCCAACCTGGCTTTCCAATAAAGGCAATTTTAAATGCGGACACACTAGAATGTGGGCACATGGAAATAAGCAATAATTTTACATCTACGGCGAATAAAAGACAATTTGCAATCAAGATATATTTGAATTGCAATACCAAGTATGTCATCTATTTAATCACGTTAAATTTGCTTGCTTCAATACATGGGTTGCACAACAAATGCATAAAAAATCTGGATTAGAAAACATATATCCGACATTCCGCATTATAAAACAAGGAAGATTTCCGCTGTTAGTCTGCATTTTGCCTTGGAACATGGAGGCGATTCTTCAGCATTGAGTGTGGTTGGCATTGAAAGAGTTACAGCCCCATTACGGGGCAGGGACCATCGCAGAAAGCTTCTCAACAGAGAGACTTTCTGGATGTTCCAATTGAATACCCGGATTCCAGCAGGATTAAATAAGAGACAAGATTAATTTTAAAGTATAATTAAGTGTCTATGGGATTATGTTGGAATACATCAGCCAATGTTGTGGGTTTCTTGCTACACGTCTTTGATTTTAGTAACATATGTACAAGCTGTTTTTACATTATGTCTGTTTTAAATCCTACTAAACAGTTAAACACCCATGTGATGCCTCATCCTCCGTGGATTGGTGGAGGAGGGGTATATGGGTAACTGTTCAGTTTGGGGTTTTCATGTCTTGATTAAGGACTGATACACGAAGGTCCGAAACGCGTTGACTATACCCTTGCCTATGAGGATTGGAAGTTTTACCGCTAAATAAAGTGTCTCCTGTTGTTCAAGAGCCTGATTTTCTCCTTTTGTTCATTCATTTCAATGGATCCGCAAAAAAAACGGAAGTACTCCGTATGCCTTCCATTTCCGTATTTCCGTTTTTCTGTTTCGTTCAAAGATAGAACATGTCCTATTATTGTCCGCATAACGGACAAGGATAGTACTGTTCTATCGGGGACCACCTGTTCCGTTCCGCAAAAAATAGAATGCACACGGACGTCATCCGTATTTTTTGCAGATCCGTTTTTTGCGGACCGCAAAATACTGAAAAATCCATGCGGTTGTGTGCAATAGCCCTTGAGACCGGCTTTTTACGCCAGTCTTAATTTCCCCCTCTGCGCTACCATAAGATCCATCTAATTTATGGCTGGCGTAGTTTTTAGGTAACGTTTGCGCCGGTTTACAGGTGAAAATGTAAGAAACATTGCTGGGGCTGGGCAGGCCCACGACATGCCCCCATCCCTATCACGCCCAACTGGGGTACACGGTGCAAAACTGCCCATGGAACAAAATATTGTCACATGGATGGACAGAAAAGAGGACTTGCGCCTAAAAGTGTCGCAAGTCCCTTAGTAAATGTGTCCCAGTATGTTAATGTGAGCAAAGACAGATGATTGGGTTAATGATGATTAGGCGAAGGATCGCCATTTTGAACTCATGTTCCCAATAATTGCCCCATGTAAGGCCTCTTCCACATTTTTGACGTCCATGAAAAAATTCATCCGTGAAGATGTGAAGGATCCGTATTTGGTCTTGTGTGTTCATTTTTTGCCCTCCCGTGTCATCTGTATTCCATGGACACTGCTCAGCTGAAAATTAATTTCCAGAGCATCTCCGACCTGTCATCAGTGAAAAATGGACCAAAACACAAATGCTATCTATGTTGCGTCAGTGATTTTTCACGGACCCATAGACTTCAATTGGAATCATCACTGACAAAAGTAGTGCATGTCACCCACGGTCAGTAAAAAAATACTTATGTCTGAACAAACACATTAAAATCAATGGGTACGTGTGCTGTCCATGGAAATTGCAGATAGCACACTTCAGTAAAAAATGGAAATGTGAACAAGGCCCTAGGCCTCATGACCACGACAATGTCCGCTTTGCGGTTCGCAAAACACATACACCGCATTTTGGTGAACAGAACGTCTGGCCCCCAATAGAGCAGTCCTATCCTTGTCTGTGATATGGACAAGAAAAGGACATGTTCTATTTTTTTGAGGGCCAACGGAACGGACCTGTGGATGCGGAAAGCATAAGGCATGCTGTCCGCATGTTTTGCAGCCCCATTAAAGTGAATGGGTCTGCATCCGACCCGCAAAAAATGCAGCTCGGATGTGGACCCAAACCACTGTCATGTGCATGAGGCCTTAGGGTGCCTTCATACTCGACAGAATTTGTTGAAGAAAATTTCTGCAACTGACGATCAGTTCCATGGGAGCAAATGACACACTCTAATACTACCTTAGCCACTAAATAAATAATGACACCAACAACTTAGTGGAGGAAATGGCCGCTGTGCTTTTATTTATTTTTTTATCAGATATTTCTTTATTATCAGTTTTCCGACTTTTTTAACATCATTATGACATACTTTGTTGACAAAAGACATGTTCATTGTCAGACATATACAGTAGACACAGTACAAACCATATGGCTACAAAGACAAGTCATACATCTAGGCATAAAGTCATACAGTATGGACATCTTTAAGGTAATCAATAAAACCACCCGATAACAAGTAACCCCTTTAGCCCCTCCCTCCACCCCAGACCCTACAAAAGTAGGACACATTTATACCAACCTCCCTTCAACACCACCCCTGAGGTGTCGGCACTGCGATCCTTATTAGTAAACTATCACCCAGCTCCATTTTCCCATCACCTATATACCCAAAGAGTATCTCCACCAAGCATCCATATCCACATTCAGCCATATCCCAACTCCATTTAAATCAATCAGCAACCAATTTTGGCATGTATTTACATCTCACATACCACGCACTATGGACTTTCCCCTCCCTTCCCCCTTCTCATATACAGGGAGTGCAGAATTATTAGGCAAGTTGTATTTTTGAGGATTAATTTTATTATTGAACAACAACCATGTTCTCAATGAACCCAAAAAACTCATTAATATCAAAGCTGAATATTTTTGGAAGTAGTTTTTAGTTTGTTTTTAGTTTTAGCTATTTTAGGGGGATATCTGTGTGTGCAGGTGACTATTACTGTGCATAATTATTAGGCAACTTAACAAAAAACAAATATATACCCATTTCAATTATTTATTTTTACCAGTGAAACCAATATAACATCTCAACATTCACAAATATACATTTCTGACATTCAAAAACAAAACAAAAACAAATCAGTGACCAATATAGCCACCTTTCTTTGCAAGGACACTCAAAAGCCTGCCATCCATGGATTCTGTCAGTGTTTTGATCTGTTCACCATCAACATTGCGTGCAGCAGCAACCACAGCCTCCCAGACACTGTTCAGAGAGGTGTACTGTTTTCCCTCCTTGTAAATCTCACATTTGATGATGGATCACAGGTTCTCAATGGGGTTCAGATCAGGTGAACAAGGAGGCCATGTCATTAGATTTTCTTCTTTTATACCCTTTCTTGCCAGCCACGCTGTGGAGTACTTGGACGCGTGTGATGGAGCATTGTCCTGCATGAAAATCATGTTTTTCTTGAAGGATGCAGACTTCTTCCTGTACCACTGCTTGAAGAAGGTGTCTTCCAGAAACTGGCAGTAGGACTGGGAGTTGAGCTTGACTCCATCCTCAACCCGAAAAGGCCCCACAAGCTCATCTTTGATGATACCAGCCCAAACCAGTACTCCACCTCCACCTTGCTGGCGTCTGAGTCGGACTGGAGCTCTCTGCCCTTTACCAATCCAGCCACGGGCCCATCCATCTGGCCCATCAAGACTCACTCTCATTTCATCAGTCCATAATACCTTAGAAAAATCAGTCTTGAGATATTTCTTGGCCCAGTCTTGACGTTTTAGCTTGTGTGTCTTGTTCAGTGGTGGTCGTCTTTCAGCCTTTCTTACCTTGGCCATGTCTCTGAGTATTGCACACCTTGTGCTTTTGGGCACTCCAGTGATGTTGCAGCTCTGAAATATGGCCAAACTGGTGGCAAGTGGCATCTTGGCAGCTGCACGCTTGACTTTTCTCAGTTCATGGGCAGTTATTTTGCGCCTTGGTTTTTCCACACGCTTCTTGCGACCCTGTTGACTATTTTGAATGAAACGCTTGATTGTTCGATGATCACGCTTCAGAAGCTTTGCAATTTTAAGAGTGCTGCATCCCTCTGCAAGATATCTCACTATTTTTGACTTTTCTGAGCCTGTCAAGTCCTTCTTTTGACCCATTTTGCCAAAGGAAAGGAAGTTGCCTAATAATTATGCACACCTAATATAGGGTGTTGATGTCATTAGACCACACCCCTTCTCATTACAGAGATGCACATCACCTAATATGCTTAATTGGTAGTAGGCTTTCGAGCCTATACAGCTTGGAGTAAGACAACATGCATAAAGAGGATGATGTGGTCAAAATACTCATTTGCCTAATAATTCTGTACACAGTGTATACTTCGGAATCATATAATGAGAAGTGCACCTCCCTGAAATGAGTTTTTGCAGGTTGGGATGTCTGGATATTCATTAATCCCGTTATCCCTAAGATAATTTTTCCCTTGCCCCATACTTTCCTCATGAGTTGTAGAGTTGGAATACGCCCCATTTCCCCTTTTATCTCTCCTTCAATAGCTGCTAACGGGGGAGACCTATTAGATGCCCATCCTATCAGCCGACCACTTTTCCCTCCCAAGCCACTTAGCACTCCCCACCCCTTGAAATGTTGTAGTTGGGCTGACAAAAAATAAAGCATAGGATTGGGTAGAGCCAAACCACCTGCATCCTTATTCCTCTGTAAAATTCTGTATCTGATTCTGCCTCTATTATTTTTCCATATAAAGAACCAAAACAGTTGTTGTATCTTATGAAAATAATGCGCAGGGATCCATATGGGGGAGTTGTGCAAAATATAGACCAGCTGAGGCATTAAAATCATTTTCAATAAGTTACCTCTACCTATCAACGATACAGGCAGTTTGTGCCAGATGGAAATCTTACTTTTAAACTTCCCTATCAAGAGTAGTAGGTTATTAGAGATATAATCTGCAGGGTTCATCGATACTGTCACTCCGAAGTATTTAAAAGAGCGTACCACTTTGAGCTCAGAGAAATTGGCATAATGGGTTTGCACTTGAGAAGATATTGGGAGGATCACTGATTTATCCCAGTTTATGAGAAGTCCAGACTGGTCACCAAACTGCGATATTATAGAGATTATAGAATCCATGGATTCAGCTAGATTACTTGCATAGATCAGCATATCGTCCACGTATAAAGATACGCGTTCTTCAATAGAGCCCCTCACTAGCCCTCCCAGCAGCGGTGTAGATCTTAAAAGACATGCCAATGGTTCTATTGCTATCGCAAATAATAAGGGAGACAACGGACAGCCTTGTCTCGTCCCCCTCTCCAGAGCAATCGCGGGTGATAACTGACCATTCACTCTAATTCTAGCCCTAGGCTCGAAATACAATAGCTTGACCCATTTTAAAAATCCTGAT
The DNA here is from genome assembly GCF_905171765.1 of Bufo bufo. Classification (NCBI taxonomy): domain Eukaryota; kingdom Metazoa; phylum Chordata; class Amphibia; order Anura; family Bufonidae; genus Bufo; species Bufo bufo. The sequence goes on from NC_053392.1 coordinate 410,127,342, forward strand.
CCGAAGCCCATCCTAGTCATGACTGCCCACAGATATTCCCACTCGACGCTTTCAAAAGCTTTGGCAGCGTCAAGTGAGACCACCGCAGCTCTACTATCCTGTCCGTCTCCTCCCTCCAACTGGAGATTCAAGAACAGTCGCCTAAAGTTCAAAACCGTAGATTTTCCAGGCATGAATCCAGATTGATCATCATGGATAATAGTTTGAATGACCCTACTCAATTGATTGGCCAAAACTTTAGCCAGAAGTTTTACATCCACTGTCAGGAGAGAGATGGGCCTATAGGAGTCCACTAGTGAGGGGTCTTTGCCTGATTTGGGTATTACCACGACTATCGCCTCTCTCATGGAACAGGGCATCCTACCCTCTCGATAGGCATCTTTAAAAACCGTTAGAAGGTGTGGAAGTAGTAATTCCCCATGTTTCTTATAGAATTCTACAGAAAGACCATCCCCACCAGGCGCCTTTTCATTGGGGATGGAATTCAGCGCCTTCTCCAGTTCCCCCAGAGCTATATCTTCCTCAAGAAGCAATTTATTCTCCTCAGTTAAGACAGGGATATTAATCCCCTCTAAATAGTTGGATCTATCAGACTCATTAGTGACCAGCCTGGACTTATACACCTCCCCAAAGTGAGCATAGAACTCTCCCAAAATGTTCTCATCTCCTGTTACTAGTTGCCCTTCAGTTCCTCTGATTGAGGCTATACAGGAAGGACCATTTTGTGCTTTAGTCACAGTAGCCAACAAGTGGCCCGCACTTTCCCCTTCAGCGAAATATCTCTGAGTCACAAAGAGACGTTTATCCTCCGCCCTAGTCTGTATGTGTTCTTTCAAAAGTTTTTGAGCTTCCTTCCACTGTGCCTCATTAGTCAATGTGGGTTGTTCCACAAATTTAGCTTCTAAGTTTGTAACCCTATCTGAGAGCTCCCTATCCAGAATACGACTCTTAGACTTTTTAATACTAATGTGCTTAATATACAATCCCCTGACATATGCCTTCAGGGCATCCCATACCATAGCTACCGATGTCGAGCCCACATTAATAGATATAAAAATCCGTAATGGCCCTAGAGATATCCGTTCCTGTATCCACTATTGATAACCAAAATGGGTTTAAACGCCATATAGGTCTAGTAGTGCATAGGTGTCTTCCCACTTCCAATGTAATCAATAGTGGGGAATGATCAGATATACTACGAGGCAAATATGAGATCTCCTTTGTCAGGGTTACCAAGGATGAGGATCCAATTGCTAAATCTATTCTGGATAGGGAGCTGTGTGAGGATGAATAGCATGAATACTGACGCCGACCAGGGTTTATGATTCTCCAGATGTCACATAGATCTACCTCCGATAGCAATCTTGCCAGAGAAGTAGGAGTAGCAGTGTATGTTCCCGACCCATTATGGAATTTATCCAAGGAACCGTATATATACATGTTAAAGTCTCTTGTTACACAACCAATTGTAGTCGGTCAGACTATAATAAGATAATGGGCTGAACCCTTAAATCAATAATAGAATTCACAATGAATGGGTAGCTTATTAGGTTTAAAACATAACATTTATTTATGTATGTAGATAAAATAATGGGCCCTACTATACTTAACAATGCTTAATAGTTGCCACTAGTTACACTAATCTCCTGTAAAAAATGGGCGGAGATGGGAAGGGACCAAAAGGGATAGTAATAATGTAAGGAGACAGGGTGAAGGGTAGCCAGGTACCAAGGTAGAAAGACACAGTGCTGGGTCCAAAACCCTAGGTAGCCCTGTCTCTCTATATCCTCCCTCCTATCTACTTCAATATCACCCTTCCTGATTGTGGACTGCCCAGCTTTGCCCGATAGCCAGAATATGGTCCTATAGATGGTATCCCTAACAGCGGGGACAAAGGAAGGGAAAGCTGGCAAAAGAGAATGTGATGAAACAAGAACAGGTAAATTCGCAGCTGATGTAGAGTCACCTGTAATGCCTGAACAAGTTCAAACACAGAAAAAGGTATATAATCAAAGGATTATGATGTCCCAAGAATGTACATATTCAAATGGTCATAGAGTCCCGACGCGTTTCCTCAGTGTTACCTGATTCGTCAGGGGACAAGATTATATCCGAGGAGCCCCTCAACTGGGCTCACTTATCCAGCAAAATAGAGGGGTCACAGGGAGCACACTAATATACCATACCCAATAAGCTTATGCAGTCTCCCTTGTAGTGGACAACTGTACAGCAGATAAAGTGTATAGGTAGGTTATTATGTGGCCTCCAACCAGCCAAAAGTTGTGGTGATAAAGACCAAATTGCCCTCTATTTCACATGACCTGTGGTAATTTCTGGTATTTAATCTCTATTCGTATGGCAAAAGAGATATAGTGTGTTCAGTATTCGATACACACTAATATCCAGGTATGAGTGTCAAAGCCTGGAAAGTAAATAACCAGAGGTCACCAGTCTTAACTAAACCAGATTATACTTGTCAGTAAGACTTCAATCCAAGCCTAGTAAACCAATGGTAGTATATTCATAAATGCATCACATTAGCTAGAAGCATCTATTCAGTATACCTCCCAACCAATAGTAAATGCATCGCGTCAGTTGATAGTGTCTATTTGATATACATTGTAGCCGATCTCCCACTAGTGATGTCACTAGCGGACGTTTAAAAATCAGTGCAACGTTGCTTATCTAATGCTTATAACAATCTGATATGCAAGCATAAAGAAATAAGCGGCTTATCTGTCCAGTTGTTGATGATAACTGTTCCCAGATAGGGATGGGTGGAGGGTGCTCCCTGGCGTCCCGCGTGTAGCAGTAGCAATGAAGCCATGTTCGCGGGTCATTTAAAAAGCCGAGAAGCCCCGCCTCCATCCAACGCCCCCTCATTATCAAGTAGCGTCATGGTCACGTGATACATCAGCTGTTTCGCCTATAGTCACGTGTTTCTATTCCTTTCTATGACCATTAGCGTGGAGGCAGGTTCCTGCTGCCAGGCAACCAAGACGAAGCTCCGCTTTGATAATGAAATCGAGGTCCGTACATTTTCAGGTGGCCAAGCAGAACGCCGCCTTCACTTGTTAGGTTTCAGACGGCATATAGTCTCCACTGCGCATGCTTGAGGTGGGTGTTTTAGTGAGGTGCAGAGATGAAGTCAAAGGGCAAGTAAGCTCAACCTCTGCTCCCACCAAGATCTAAAGTATTTTCCATTGGTCCGCCTGGTCTGCAGATCACCCAATGGAATATCAGAGTTTTTAGGGTGATTCTTCAAATAACTGTCGTTGCCAATTAATTGCATCAATGCAACCATATTTTAAAGTGCCTCTTTTAATCAGATCCCCATAGGGGGTATAGTGATCTAGCTCAGTATGTCACTCCAACAGAGTCATTTATTATTGCAATCCTACCAACATTTTCTGAGGGTAGCTGAGGGAGCGACCGGAAAATATCGCTGAAATGCAGAGTAATATATTAAGGTTCAATGTAACAACCAAATGACAGTTGCTCATTTAGACCTCTAGGGGCCACGGTTTGAAGGTGGAATATCCACCAAGTCTCTCTCTGCAATATTCTCCGGTCCCAATCCCCTCCCCTTTTTGGTCTCGCGACCACTTCAATACCCATAAATCTCAACTCCGATGCATCACCACCATGTATCATGTTGATATGTTTGGCGATAGGTGTATCTCTATCGTTCCTAATGTCGCCCAAATGTTCACCTATCCTGCGTCGCAACTCACGGGTGGTTTTCCCAATGTATTCGAGACCACATATACAGTTGGCCCTATAGATCACTCCCCTGGTGCGACAATTGATGAAATGTCTAATTTGGTGACACTTGCCGGTGACATTGGCAAAAAACGACCGTCCCTTTAGAATGTGTCCACACGCCACACAACCACTACAGCAAAAACAACAGATTGGACGTTGTAGCCATGTCTCTTTAGAATCACGTGTATCGCTGTAGTGGCTGTGTACAAGGCGATCCCTGAGACTGAGGCCCCTACGGTAGGTGACCTGTGCTGTTTCCGGGACAACCTTTTTAATGTCTGGGTCAATGAGGAGGACCTCCCAGTGTTTCCTTAGTATCTGTTTAACCTCCGCCGAGGAGTCATCAAATGTGCCTATAAGGCGTATCAAACCTGTCTCCGTTTTTTTGGGTTTGGGATAGAGAAGGTCATCTCTCTTGCTCCCACAAGCTCTTTTAAAGGGCGCTTTTTAGGACCGCATCTGGGTACCTCCTTTCCCGAAAACGACTTCTAAGATCGTCAGCCTGTGTTTTAAATGTATCCCAGGTGGAACAGTTCCTCCTGATGCGCAGGTACTGTCCCACTGGTATTCCCCTTTTCAGGGGGAAGGGATGGTGGCTGCTCCAATGTAGAAGTGAGTTCGTGGAAGTGGGTTTCCTTAAGATGTCTGTTTGAATCAGATCATCCTTGCCCCTTGAGATGGAAATATCAAGGAAAGGCAAGGTGTTTGTTTCAAAGACCGAGGTAAACTTCATGTTTATGTCATTAACATTAAGATACTTAACAAAGTCAGAGAATTCTACTTCTCCCCCTTTCCAGACAACAAAGACGTCGTCAATGAATCTTGCCCAAGTGACGATGCAGGAGATATGTCTATTGGGTGCGTCGCCAAAGACCAGTGTCCTCTCCCACCAGCCCAGGAACAAATTAGCATACGACGGGGCACAAGAACTCCCCATCGCGGTGCCCCTGAACTGGTGGTAGAGGACACCATCAAACAGAAAATAATTCCTAGTAAGAACAAAGTTGAGTAATTGCAAGACAAAAACATTATGTGGATAAAACTGTTGGCCCCTAGTATAGAAAGAGAGAAACTTTTAAAATTGTCAGTGTCCAGTGATCTATGGGATAATGTCCCTTGGAGTGGTATGCTTCCTTTGACACTCATCTGGTGAGGGCCCTCTTGTTTGATATAGGGTAATATGCACGCTATTTGTAGGTTGGTTAGTTGTTTGCATGTGTATACATGTAGAGTTCTGGTAGAGGTACTGCTCCTGCTGAGATTCGCTACTTATTGGCCCTTAGTCTTGAGGTAACCATACAGCTACAATGTTGCTGTCCTTACAATAATTGTAGCTATTTGTTCTCTACTGCAGGGCTGCCTCTATATCCCTATTCAGTCTTTACTGCTGTTTTCCTAACTGTCAACCTATACCGCAGCTATACTAGGTCCTCTATTCCTATTCATAGAGGTCTCTGTAACGCTGTGGGTATCTATTGCCCTCACTGCTGACACTCTCCTATCTGCTGCATCGTGCTATATCACATCAATTTCCCTGCACATGGACACTGTTTAAAAATGTCACACTATACCACCCCTCCCGACATGTTTCGCCACATACTGTGGCTTCGTCAGGGGATGTGGGGTATATGTGCGCGCGCGCTCGCTAAGACCTTCCTTTATGTCTTTCCAGGTCCCGCCCACCTGCCGGAAATCATCACTTGCGACCAATCACAGTCGCTTCCTCCACACCTCTCCGCTGCGTACATACCGGGCCCATCCTTGGACTTATATCCTGTGTGTTCGCACCTTGATCTACGTCACCTATAGCGCCAGGTAAACAGAGCGCATTGTATGAATGGGTGGGCAGGAGGGGGTGTTTACGATTCATCTGATGATGAGACCAGTAGTTACTAGTCTCCACCCTCTTCCACTCATCACACCTCTCCCTCCTCCTCCATTACGTTTTGCTCCATTCATACCTTCTAGAGGCATCAATCTGACCATATAGTGTATTCTACTGTCCTCATAGTCCATTGTTCATCTCTAAGTCGAGACAGACATCAGGGGAATAGGTGAGGAGGTCTAGACGCTTTGTTATTTTATTATCTTTTCTTTTTTATTTTTTGTCTTTTGTCAGGGTTGTCAAGATTTAATCCATCCACCATTCTTTATACTTCTCCATGGTAAATAGCACCATGGAAGTGACATTTATTATTAAAGTTGCCAACATATATTACATCCACCCTTTTCTACTCCTCGCATCTCTTCCTCCTCATTAGTCACATTTTGTTCCATTCTTACCCTATTAAGATGTCAGTCTGTCCATATCGTATGTTCCACTACACATGTGGTCTATTGTTCATCTCTAAATCGAGACAGGCCTCAAGATGATAGATGGGGAGGTCTAATTTATATATTATTAGAGTTGCCAAGATTTAGTCTATCCACCATTCTTTATACTTCTCCATGGAGGTAACCATCTACCATTCTTTATATTTCTCCATGGAGGTGACACCATGGATCGATACCATGGAGGCAACCCACGAAGGTGACATTAATTGTCAAGATTACCAAGATCTATTCCATCCACCATACTTTATACTCTTCCAAGGAGATGGCACTAATGCCAATTTGCCTGGAGATGATAATGTAGCATGAATACTTTTGGATATGTGACTGTCCTGCAGCAGGCCGGCGGTGCCAATCTTTATATAACATGAGGTCTTTTATAATCTTTCTTCTAATTTGTTATTTCCATGTATTATATTTTTTGTGTATTTTTAATTTCTTTTACTTATTTGTTATGCTATGTTAGGTTTAGATGAAAGCCGTATATGAGAAGCCCTCATTTAGGCCACCTGGGCTAAGGGTCTGTAATTTGTGTATCCATTTGGCCTTTTCCTGTAGGAGTTTGACATCCAAATTGCCTCTTCTTGGTCCTGCAGCATGGAAATAACAAATTAGAAGAAAGATTATAAAAGACCTCATGTTATATAAAGATTGGCACTGCCGGCCTGCTGCAGGACAGTCACATATCGAAAAGTATTCATGCTACATTATCATCTCCAGGCAAATTGGCATTAGTGCCATCTCCTTGGAAGAGTATAAAGTATGGTGGATGGAATAGATCTTGGTAATCTTGACAATCAATGTCACCTTCGTGGGTTGCCTCCATGGTATCGATCCATGGTGTCACCTCCATGGAGAAATATAAAGAAAGGTAGATGGTTACCTCCATGGAGAAGTATAAAGAATGGTGGATGGACTAAATCTTGGCAACTCTAATAATATATAAATTAGACCTCCCCATCTATCATCTTGAGGCCTGTCTCGATTTAGAGATGAACAATAGACCACATGTGTAGTGGAACATACGATATGGACAGACTGACATCTTAATAGGGTAAGAATGGAACAAAATGTGACTAATGAGGAGGAATAGATGCGAGGAGTAGAAAAGGGTGGATGTAATATATGTTGGCAACTTTAATAATAAATGTCACTTCCATGGTGCTATTTACCATGGAGAAGTATAAAGAATGGTGGATGGATTAAATCTTGACAACCCTGACAAAAGACAAAAAATAAAAAAGAAAAGATAATAAAATAACAAAGCGTCTAGACCTCCTCACCTATTCCCCTGATGTCTGTCTCGACTTAGAGATGAACAATGGACTATGAGGACAGTAGAATACACTATATGGTCAGATTGATGCCTCTAGAAGGTATGAATGGAGCAAAACGTAATGGAGGAGGAGGGAGAGATGAGTGGAAGAGGGTGGAGACTAGTAACTACTGGTCTCATCATCAGATGAATCGTAAACACCCCCTCCTGCCCACCCATTCATACAATGCGCTCTGTTTACCTGGCTCTATAGGTGACGTGGATCAAGGTGCGAACGCACAGGATATACGTCCAAGGATGGGCCCGGTATGTACGCAGCGGAGAGGTGTGGAGGAAGCGACTGTGATTGGTCGCAAGTGATGATTTCCGGCAGGTGGGCGGGACCTGGAAAGACATAAAGGAAGGTCTTAGCGAGCGCGCGCGCACATATACCCCACATCCCCTGACGAAGCCACAGTATGTGGCGAAACATGTCGGGAGGGGTGGTATAGTGTGACATTTTTAAACAGTGTCCATGTGCAGGGAAATTGATGTGATATAGCACGATGCAGCAGATAGGAGAGTGTCAGCAGTGAGGGCAATAGATACCCACAGCGTTACAGAGACCTCTATGAATAGGAATAGAGGACCTAGTATAGCTGCGGTATAGGTTGACAGTTAGGAAAACAGCAGTAAAGACTGAATAGGGATATAGAGGCAGCCCTGCAGTAGAGAACAAATAGCTACAATTATTGTAAGGACAGCAACATTGTAGCTGTATGGTTACCTCAAGACTAAGGGCCAATAAGTAGCGAATCTCAGCAGGAGCAGTACCTCTACCAGAACTCTACATGTATACACATGCAAACAACTAACCAACCTACAAATAGCGTGCATATTACCCTATATCAAACAAGAGGGCCCTCACCAGATGAGTGTCAAAGGAAGCATACCACTCCAAGGGACATTATCCCATAGATCACTGGACACTGACAATTTTAAAAGTTTCTCTCTTTTTTTGTTGTGTGTTATTGTGAATACAAAAACTTTTAAAAAGTCTCAAGAGACCACTGGCGCATGAATACAAATATCCCGAGGGTCCCTAAAAGGGACTTTGTTTAAAAGACCCCTAGTATAGAGGAATGTTTCCACTGTCCTCATACCGAGGTGATGAGGTATGGACGAATAGAGGGCCTCAACGTCAATAGAGGCTAGGGATGTCCCCTCCTCCAAGCTGATTCCCTCCAGGCGACCAAGAAGGTCACTCGTATCTCTCAGGTACGAGGGCAGTGTTTTGACAAATGGTGCCAGTATGTGGTCCAAGTAGATCCCCAAGTTTTGGGTCAAACTATTTACACCCGAAACAATCGGGCGTCCCTTAACAGGGAAGCCACCCTTATGCACCTTAGGTAGGCTATAAAAGGTGGCTACTGTAGGATGTTTTTTATACAAGTACTCGAATTCATCACCAGAAATAAGGTCATCAGTTTTTGCCAATCGCAATATATCAATTAACTCCCTCTGATATTTAACGGTGGGATCACAACTCAGTTTTTCATATGTGTCCCTGTCATCAAGCAGGGCATGACACATATTAGTGTAGTCATTGGTGTTCATCAACACGATGTTCCCCCCCTTATCCGAGGGTTTGATGATTAGATTTTTCTTTTTCTCCAAGTCCAGCAAAGCTTTATACTCGCTTTTGCTGCAATTGAAGCCACCATGACAAGATATCAGACTGGACAGATCCCGACAAACCTGGTTAACAAAAACATCTATACAGGTTGGGTCCCCCAAAGGAGGCATTTTGAGGCTTTTGTTTTTAAGTGGAGTAAATGGGCCTTTACCCTCCTGGGGAATGCTGTCACTCAAGCTGTATAGGAGACGAACATCTTGGAGGATGTCGGGTAAGATACCCATCTCTTTGCTCTCTCGCCTAGCGACAAGCGCAAAATGTTTGCGCCATCTAAGCTTTCTGGCAAAGAGGTGGATATCTCTAACCCAGTTGAAGAGGCTGAAGCTAGAGGTAGGAACAAAGGACAGGCCCCTGCTAAGTAGGCACATCTCTGGACCCTGCAGTTGTTGGTTAAAGAGGTTGACTACTTGGTTGTGTTGCCCAATGGCTTGTTGGTCTGAGGTGGTGATCTTTGAGGCCCTCGATTGCGTAGGGGGTAAGGTGTATCTAAAAAATCTGAACCACCCTGGTCCTGTCTTCCTCTCTGGTTGTTCCTTACTCCTCTGCCCCTATAATTTTGAGTTTTCTTGTAGCCCCTGCCCCTTCCTCTGTGTGTCTGATTAGTTTCCCTCTCGTTTTCTGAGGCCTCTGTATCACTAGACGAAGCGTCCACGTCTGGACGTCTAGTCTGTGATATATTGCGATCTAGTTTGGAATATACCTTATTATCCCGGAAATCTTGCAGATATCTATTAAACTGGCAATGTTTTCGCTCTTTGAGGTGAAACTGAAATTTGTCAATAGTGTTCTTAAGTTGTAGTTCCTTATTGGCAAAGTCAGTTTCCCCCCCAAATTTCTGTGTGAGTTCAATCTGTTCTTTCAAATTACTCTCCAGTTTCACCAGATTGGCCCTTTCCTCCTCTAGCAAAAGATGCATAAATCTCAAGGAGCTTTTAGTCGCTTCCTCCTCCCACTAACTCATAAGGGAGGTAGATCTGCATCTATTAGCCGGAGTCAGGCTAATTCTTAAACCTCTGGGTACAATTTTATTTTTGAGATAATTTTCTATTGACTGAATCTCCCACCATGAAGATATTTGTTCCTTGTATACCTTAGTGAGATCTTTAAAAGCGGCCTTAAATAAAGGTGCGTATTTGCTCTGTATCAAGGTCTTCTCTGAGAATACCTCATTGGCTTCAGAGAGCAATGTGGTTTTGTCAACGCCAGTGGAGAGGAAACCAGCCATACTCCAAGTAAAGAAGATTATTGTTACACAACCAATTGTAGTCGGTCAGACTATAATAAGATAATGGGCTAAACCCTTAAATCAAGCTGGGCAGTCCACAATCAGGAAGGGTGATAATAGGGATATTGAAGTAGATAGGAGGGAGGATATAGAGAGACAGGGCTACCTAGGGTTTTGGACCCAGCACTGTGTCTTTCTACCTTGGTACCTGGCTACCCTTCACCCTGTCTCCTTACATTATTACTATCCCTTTTGGTCCCTTCCCATCTCCGCCCATTTTTTACAGGAGATTAGTGTAACTAGTGGCAACTATTAAGCATTGTTAAGTATAGTAGGGCCCATTATTTTATCTACATACATAAATAAATGTTATGTTTTAAACCTAATAAGCTACCCATTCATTGTGAATTCTAATGTTAAAGTCTCCTACAATTAATATAGGGACTAGCGGGAATTTAGATGTAAAAGTAATAATCAACCTCATAACTTCAGCTGAATATGGAGGGGGAACATACACCGCCACCAAAATAATCCTGAATTGAAAGATATGACAATCTATACAAATAAATCTACCATCATCATCAATATATGACTCCTGGGGAGTGTTGAGCGAACTTCTGTTTTAAGTTCGGCGTCTAAAGTTCGGCTTCCGGTTAGCGGAGAATCCCGATATGGATTCCGAATTCCGTTGTGGTCCGTGGTAGCGGAATCAATAATGGCCGATTATTGATTCCGCTACCACGGACCACAACGGAATTCGGAATCCATATCGGGATTCTCCGCTAACCGGAAGCCGAACTTTAGACGCCGAACTTAAAACAGAAGTTCGCTCAACACTACTCCTGGGCAACAAACGGAACAGATCTATGTACTAAAATACTAACGCCTCTGGCATGCGTGGACTAGGTAGAGTGAAACTCACAACTCACCCATGCTTTATGTATCAGATGCGTCTTATCAGCGGTCAAGTGGGTCTCAGATAAACACATAATAGCTGGCTGTATATCTCTCAGGGCATGGAAAATAGCTGATCGTTTAGACGCCTGTGACATTCCTCTCACATTCCACGCGAGAATTTTAAAAGAAGACATCATGGTGGCTCATAAGCAGATATAGAAGCCAGTGCCGACAACCCAAGAGGAACCTTCCATTGATAGTAAAATTGAAAATAGAGCCTGCCTCTGTACCCCCACCTCCCAACTGTCCCTTAACTTCCCTGAACATTCTGCCAGTTATGAACCAGATAAACAGGGGTACACTATAAACACATAAAGTGAACCTAACCGTCATGGGTTAACGTTAGAGGCACAGATAGCAAAGCAGTTACCTAGTTAGCATAGGCGCCTCATCCTGGATGTGCAAATAGGTTAGTCCACCCAAACTCCCCCCAACCACATACCAACCCACACATTGTTAAACATAACCAGTGAAAGGTCATCATATGAAACCTCCCTCCCTCCTTAAGAAAACATACAATAATCCCACAAAGCTGTAACCTGCAGTGCGGGGTGTCAATCTAAGAACACTAGTAGAACAAGAACAGTCCCATCAAAGGTATCACCGTCTCTTCAGGTGTTGTTGCCACGCCGATCATGTTCATGAGTGTCCAGCCATTGACATGCCTCAGACGGATCTTCAAACATATGCGTGGATCCATTCGCCACCACCCGCAGCTTTGCCGGATATAACATGAAATAAGGCCACTGCAATAATCTCAACCACTTCTCGACTTCCAGAAATTTCGCTCTCCGTTTGTGTATTTCAGCAGAAAATTCCGGGAACATCAGAATTCGGCTATCGCCAATTTGTATGTCAGGATTATTCCTGGCTGCTCTAAGTATGGCGTCCCGGTCTCTGTAATGTAAAACCTTGATCAGGAGAGGTCTCGGAGGCGCCCCCAGTGGCGGAGGGCGAAATGGCACCCGATGTGCTCTTTCTATTGCAAAGAGTGGGGATAGCTTTTCTTTCCCAATAATGTCCACCAGCCATTTTTCCATAAATGAAACAGGGTCTGAGCCCTCAGTGCGTTCCTGGATCCCAATAAATCGCACATTATTCCGTCTCAGACGGTTTTCCAAATCATCTGATTTCGATATGAGCAGAGACACATTATGTATAACACGTTGCAAGTCCCTCTTAACAGGTGGTAGCTGGTCCTCCATTTCACTAACGCGACCCTCCAACTCTTTCATTAAATTGCCGCATATCTTGTCTTATCAATAAGACTTCCTCCTTGAGTCCTCCCACATTAGTGTTTAAGGACGTGAGGGCTGTACTGCATTGCGCTACCATCTTGTACACGTCTGCTATGGTAGGTTCGGATATGGACGCCGCTTTTGGCGGCAACTCTGGACCCACCTTTGGCTGCTTTACAGAGGCATATGAGGCCGTTTCTAGGGACTCCGCTCCCCTCACATCATCGGATGTCCCAGCATAAGGCTCCGGATCACTTGCTGCAGCAGCTGAGGTACGGGCAAACTTTCCCAGCTTCGCCGCCACATCGCGAAAGCAGACAGGCGGATAACAACCGGGGAGCCTCAGGATTTCGACCACAGTATCACACTCCTGCCCCAACACAGCAACCGAAACCAGTACCACCGGTGAGTCAACCTACTGTCACGGATGGTGTACAGGAAACAAGACAATGCAATACAATAATGACTCACTGGATCCACAACTAAGGAACAAAAGGGAGACCCCTAAATGAGACCTGCCACTCTCCCTAATTGCTCAGCCTATGCGAACACCCCAAAGGTGGATGGGCGCATATCCACGTACCTCGGCTATCTAATACCTGAAGACCCTACAATAGTGAGGGGACACGACCACCGGCTCCCTACACTAGACACGGAGGGAGTCAGGGTCACCTGAAAATCCAGCAGACAGAAAATCACAAATAAAGGAACAGCACTTATCTTGCAGAGGACTGGGAAATAGAAACAGCAAGCACACACACTCCAGGAAGTTGTATAAGCCGCAACCTAATGCATCATGGGGAGGAACTTAAAGGGAAGCAATCAGTCCAACTGCATGACAGCTGAGATAGACTAACGAGATGAGGAACTTAACCAAAACAAAGAAACTCAAGGAGGAGGCTCTGGAAAGCTCCTGTCAGAGCTTCTCAACTGTCTGGTTGTGACAGTACCCCTCCCTCTACGAGTGGACTCCGGACACTCAGGGCCCACCTTCTCAGGATGGGACCTATGGAAAGCCCTGATGAGACGAGTGGCCTTAATGTCCGTCACTGGGACCCACATCCTCTCCTCAGGACCATAACCCTCCCAATGAACGAGGTACTGGAGGGAACTGCGGACAAGACGAGAATCCACAATCCTAGAGACCTGAAATTCAAGATTTCCATCAACCATAATCGGAGGAGGAGGCAAAGGCGAGGGTACAATAGGTTGAACATAAGGTTTCAATAAGGACTTATGAAAAACATTATGGATCTTCCAAGTCTGAGGAAGATCAAGACGGTAGGCAACAGGATTGATGACAGACAGGATCTTGTAAGGCCCAATAAACCTAGGACCCAACTTCCAGGAGGGAACCTTCAATTTGATATTCTTGGTAGACAACCACACCAGATCACCAACATTCAGGTCCAGACCAGGCACACGTCTCTTATCTGCCACACGCTTATATCTCTCACTCATGGTCTTTAGATTATCCTGAATCTTTTGCCAAATAGATGACAAAGACGAGGAGAATCTGTCCTCATCAGGTAAACCAGAAGACCCCTCTCCCGAGAAAGTCCCAAACTGCGGATGAAACCCATATGCACCAAAAAATGGTGACTTATCAGAGGACTCCTGACGACGGTTATTTAAAGCAAACTCAGCAAGGGACAAAAAAGAACACCAATCCTCCTGATTCTCCGCCACAAAACAGCGCAGATATGTCTCCAGATTCTGATTGACGCGCTCTGTCTGGCCATTCGACTGCGGGTGGAAAGCAGAAGAGAATGACAACCGAACCCCCAAGCGAGAACAGAAAGCCTTCCAGAATCTGGAAACAAACTGCGTGCCCCTATCAGAGACTATGTCTGAAGGAATACCATGCAATTTGACAATCTGGTCAATAAATGCCTGCGCCAGCATCTTAGCATTGAGCAAACCAGGAAAAGGGATGAAATGCACCATTTTGCTAAAACGGTCCACCACCACCAGAATCACAGTCTTCCCCGAGGAACGAGGCAAGTCCGTTATGAAGTCCATGGACAGATGTGTCCAAGGACGGGAAGGAATGGGTAAGGGAAGGAGAGGACCTGATGGCCGTGAATGAGGGACTTTGGCACGAGCGCAAGTCTCGCAAGCTGCCACAAAACCCTCAACCGACTTACGAAGCGCAGGCCACCAGAATCTCCGAGCGATGAGATCCAGTGTGGCTCTTGCCCCCGGGTACCCAGCAAGGACTGTATCGTGGTGTTCCTTAAAAATCTTGTGTCTCAAAGCGAGAGGCACAAACAACCTCCCAGGAGGACAAAGATCAGGAGCCTCTGACTGGGCTGCCTGCACCTCTGCCTCCAATTCAGGAAAAAGAGCAGAGACCACCACACCTTCAGCCAAAATGGGACCCGGGTCTTCAAAATTCCCACCTCCCGGAAAACAACGTGACAGGGCATCTGCCTTCACATTCTTAACCCCAGGGCGGAAGGTGACAACAAAATTAAACCTTGAAAAGAACAAAGACCATCTGGCCTGTCTCGGGTTCAGATGCTTGGCTGACTCCAAGTAGGCGAGATTTTTATGGTCAGTAAACACGGTAATAGGGTGTCTGGCTCCCTCTAGCCAATGGCGCCATTCCTCAAAAGCCAACTTGATGGCCAACAATTCCCTATCTCCCACATCATAATTTCTCTCTGCGGAGGAGAGTTTCTTCGAGAAAAAGGCACATGGTTGCCATTTGGCAGGAGAGGAACCCTGAGACAAGACCGCACCCACCCCTACCTCAGAAGCATCAACCTCAACTATGAAGGGTAACGAAATATCAGGTTGTACCAGGATGGGAGCGGAAGCAAAACTCTCCTTGATATTAGAAAAGGCCTTACGCGCCTCTACCGACCAGGAAGAAAAATCTACCCCCTTTCTGGTCATATCAGTGAGTGGTTTAACAACAGAGGAATAATTCAAAATAAATTTCCTGTAATAATTGGCAAAGCCCAAAAAACGCATCAGCGCCTTCTGATTCTCAGGAAGCTCCCACTCAAGCACAGCGCGGACCTTCTCGGGGTCCATGCGAAAACCAGAAGCGGAGAGAAGAAACCCCAGAAATTGAATTTCTGGAACCGCAAACACACATTTTTCCAGTTTCGCGTATAATTTATTCTCCCGCAGGATGAGCAAGACCTGACGTAAATGTTCCTTATGAGTCTTGAAATCAGGAGAAAAAATCAAAATGTCATCCAAATACACTAATACAAATTTTCCCATTAAATGATAAAAAATGCTGTTCACGAAATGCTTAAAAATTGGCTGGGACATTCATCAAACCAAAAGGCATAACCAAATTCTCAAAATGGCCCTCAGGGGTATTGAGAGCCGTCTTCCATTCGTCTCCTTCTCTGACCCTGACCAGGTTGCATGCCCCTCTTAGGTCTAATTTGGAAAATACTTTAGCCCCAACAACCTGGTTAAACAGGTCCGGAATCAGAGGAAGCGGATAAGGGTCACGAATAGTGATACTGTTCAGCTCCCTGAAATCCAGACAAGGTCTTAAAGAACCATCTTTTTTCTTAACAAAGAAAAAACCAGCGGCAACAGGTGACTTCGAGGGTCCTTTTTATCAGACTCTCAGAGATATAAGCACGCATAGCGACCCTCTCAGGTTGGGAAAGATTGTATAAACGAGATTTAGGCAGCTTGGCGCCTGGGATGAGATTAATAGGGCAATCGTACTCCCTGTGCGGGGGCAAATCCTGAACTCCACTCTCAGAGAAGACATCCGAAAATTCAGAGAGGAAAGGTGGTACAGTCTTAGTAAAAACCTCAGAAACAGATGTCATGAGGCAATTCTCTCTGCAAAAGTCACTCCAACCATTTATTTGCCTCGCTTGCCAATCAATGGTGGGGTTATGTTTAGTGAGCCAGGGTAGCCCCAACACTAGAGGAGTAGGCAAACCGCTAAGGACGAAACATGACACATCCTCAACATGAGCATCACTCACAATTAAACGGATATTGTGAACTATGCCCTTTAATGATTTCTGAGAAAGTGGAGCGGAATCAATAGCAAAAACAGGAATATCCTTTCCCAAAGTGCATACCTGGAAACCATGAGTTATTGCAAATTGATTATCAATGAGGTTGACAGCTGCTCCACTATCCACAAAAATCTCACAAAAAATGCTCTTGCTCTCTAGCGCCACCCTAGCAGCCAGGACAAAACGGAAACTACAAGCAAACGGAAAACCTTCAATTTCCGCCTCAACCCTGCCAATAGTAACAGACGGAACATTTTTAAAAGATTTTTTCCTTTTTGTTTCTTTATTACTCCCAGAAAACTGCCTGAATCTCCTAGAGGGACAAACATTTGCCAAATGATTTATACCTCCGCAACAAAAACAAACCCTCCCATGCGGGCTGAATCTTCTATTGTCAGAGGCAATCAACCCCAGCTGCATGGGCTCCTGCTCAGAAGGGGCTGACAGCGACTGAGACCCCTGCGCACAGAAAGAGACCGCTGCACTGTCCCGGGACTGAGTATGACAGGAAGGAGAGATCTCTCGTCTCTCTCTAAGACGCCTGTCAATACGAACAGCCTGAGACATAGCAGAATCCAAGGAGGTAGGTCTCTCATGAAAGGCAAATGCATCTTTCAATCCCTCTGAAAGACCATGGCAAAATTGACTTCGGAGTGCAGCATCATTCCAACCAGTATCAGCTGCCCATCTCCGAAATTCTGAGCAGTATATCTCTGCGGATTGTTTACCCTGACATAACAGACGTAGTCTAGACTCAGCCAGAGCAATACGATTCGGATCATCATATATCTGACCCAGGGCTAAAAAGAATTCATCCACTGAACGGAGGGGCCGTGCCCCCTCCGGCAGCGAAAAGGCCCAGGATTGAGCGTTACCCCTGAGCAGCGATATAATGATCCCCACCCTCCGTTCTTCATCACCAGAGGAATGGGGAAGAAGGCGAAAATGGAGTTTGCAAGCCTCTCTAAAACACACAAAATATTCACTACCCCCGGAGAACGTATCCGGGAGCGAGATCTTAGGCTCAGAACAAACTCCATGAACGCAAGCTGAACTGGTCACTTGAAACTGAGAAAGAGTCTTACGGAGATCAGCTACCTCCAATGAAAGACCCTGGAAGCGCTCAGCCAAAAGTGAAACCGGATCCATGCTTGAGATGGTTTTGGCGGCTTATAATGTCACGGATGGTGTACAGGAAACAAGACAATGCAATACAATAATGACTCACTGGATCCACAACTAAGGAACAAAAGGGAGACCCCTACATGAGACCTGCCACTCTCCCTAATTGCTCAGCCTATGCGAACACCCCAAAGGTGGATGGGCGCATATCCACGTACCTCGGCTATCTAATACCTGAAGACCCTACAATAGTGAGGGGACACGACCACCGGCTCCCTACACTAGACACAGAGGGAGTCAGGGTCACCTGAAAATCCAGCAGACAGAAAATCACAAATAAAGGAACAGCACTTATCTTGCAGATGACTGGGAAATAGAAACAGCAAGCACACACACTCCAGGAAGTTGTATAAGCCGCAACCTAATGCATCATGGGGAGGAACTTAAAGGGAAGCAATCAGTCCAACTGCATGACAGCTGAGATAGACTAACGAGATGAGGAACTTAACCAAAACAAAGAAACTCAAGGAGGAGGATCTGGAAAGCTCCTGTCAGAGCTTCTCAACTGTCTGGTTGTGACACCTACCGCCACTGGGGTTCAGAAAACTGCACCGATGTGTTTTGGGTGTAAGCAAGTGGGACACATCAGACCTAATTGTCCCCACCGTAATAATGATCGATGGGGGCGAGCACCAACCCCTCCAACGAGAACAGCTGCTCATTGTGTACAAAAGGATTACAACTATTCGACACAAGGGGGGGACCGCAATCCGTCTGAGAATTGGTCCATGCTACATGAGGTCAATCCAGTGCAAGCAGCAGATGACAACCGGGCACACCATCAACAGACGGAACATTTTTAAAAGATTTTTTCCTTTTTGTTTCTTTATTACTCCCAGAAAACTGCCTGAATCTCCTAGAGGGACAAACATTTGCCAAATGATTTATACCTCCCTTAATTTGGCAGGAAGCCAGAGGACTGAAAGACACTGGAGCTCCGATCACCCTAGTACAACCTCACCGTGTTAAGCCGTCCCAACATACCGGGCGATCTGTGGCTGTAAGGGTGGCAGAGGGGCTATTCACAAGTTACCCACCGCCATGGTACAAATTGACTGGGGTACTGGGGCTAAGGCTGTGGAGGTGGGCATCATGCCAGAGTTACCAGCTGAGGTTTTGCTGGGAAACGACTTGGGGTGCTTGACATCTCAATTTGTACAGCCGACTACAGCAGGAGCACTCCCAGTCTCAACCAGACAACAGGCACGCGCTATGGGTACCTCACACTCCTCGGATGACCAGGTATACACTGATAATGCTGCCATAAATTCTCGTCCTAACATGTATTGGGGCACTCCCACAGACTTTGGGCAAGCGCAGAGAGAGGATAGCATGTTAAGTGGGTACAGGAGGGAGGCGGATAATCCCCAGGGAGACATAGGACAGGAAAAGTTCCAGTGGGTGAAAGGTTTACTATATCGGTTAACAGAGGGGGCAGGGGGAGGAGCCCGACAGGTAATAAAGAAGCAGTTAGTGGTACCCCACAAATATAGGGCAGAGCTATTACGGATTAGCCATGACATAACGTTAGCAGGATATTTAGGGATCAAGAAAACCCGGGATAGGTTGACCCAGACTTTTTTTGGCCAGGTGTTACCCGAGATTTGCGAAATTATTGTAGAACCTGGACGTACAGTACAGACCAAAAGTTTGGACACACCTTCTCATTCAAAGAGTTTTCTTTATTTTCATGACTATGAAGGCATCAAAACTATGAATTAACACATGTGGAATTACATAACAAAAATAACATATGTAACAAACAAGTGTGAAACAACTGAAAATATGTCATATTCTAGGTTCTTCAAAGTAGCCACCTTTTGCTTGGATTACTGCTTTGCACACTCTTGGCATTCTCTTGATGAGCTTCAAGAGGTAGTCCCCTGAAATGGTCTTCCAACAGTCTTGAAGGAGTTCCCAGAGATGCTTAGCACTTGTTGGCCCTTTTGCCTTCACTCTGTGGTCCAGTTCACCCCAAACCATCTCGATTGGGTTCAGGTCTGGTGATTGTGGAGGCCAGGTCATCTGGCGCAGCACCCCATCACTCTCCTTCATGGTCAAATAGCCCTTACTTTCAAAGTTTTCCCAATTTTTCGGCTGACTGACTGACCTTCATTTCTTAAAGTAATGATGGCCACTCGTTTTTCTTTACTTAGCTGATTTTTTCTTGCCATAATACAAATTCTAACGGTCTATTCAGTAGGACTATCAGCTGTGTATCCACCTGACTTCTTCTCAACACAACTGATGGTCCCAACCCCATTTATAAGGCAAGAAATCCCACTTATTAAACCTGACAGGGCACACCTGTGAAGTCAAAACCATTTCAGGGGACTACCTCTTGAAGCTCATCAAGAGAATGCCAAGAGTGTGCAAAGCAGTAATCCAAGCAAAAGGTGGCTACTTTGAAGAACCTAGAATATGACATATTTTCAGTTGTTTCACATTCGTTTGTTATGTATATAATTCCACATGTGTTAATTCATAGTTTTGATGCCTTCAGTGTGAATCTACAATTTTCATAGTCATGAAAATAAAGAAAACTCTTTGAATAAGAAGGTGTGTCCAAACTTTTGGTCTGTACTGTATGTCAGAAAGTAGGAAAGAGGGGTGGCCACCCCAGAGCGAAACTACGCCCACTACCCATAATAGAGGAACATTTCTTCAGGGTAGCAGTAGATTTGCTAGGACCCCTTAGTAAGCCTAGTCCATCAGGTAAGAAGTATATTCTTACAGTGGTGGACTATGCTACTCACTACCCGGAAGCTATAGCCCTACCTAATATCACTGCTGAAACCGTAGCTGAAGCTCTCATCCAGGTATTCACTAGAGTGGGGTTCCCTAGGGAAATAGTATCTGACCAAGGGACCCAATTCACGGCGGTAGTTACTCAGCAGCTCTGGCAGTGCTGCGGAGTAAAACCCATACTAAGTTCTCCATATCATCCCCAAACGAATGGGCTCTGTGAATGCTTTAATGGCACTCTGAAACAGATGCTATTCACGTTTGCAGAGACCTGTCGGAACTGGAAAAAAATTCCTTCCCCCACCTACTGTTCGCCTAACGGGAAGTACCCCAGGCATCCACCGGATTCTCTCCTTTCGAACTATTACATGGAAGGAAAGTCCGAGGACCTCTGGACCTGGTCCGCGAACACTGGGAAGGGGATATGGGGGAATCAGGCACGCCTATAGTACCATTTGTTTTGGAGTTGAGAGACCGACTGCAGGCCCTTACTCAATCGGTAAGAGAAAACCTGCAGGCCGCTCAACAGCGACAAAAACACTGGTACTATAGGGGAGCTAGAGATCGTATCCTAGAGATAGATCAAAAGGTGCTAGTCATCAAACCGACAAAGACCGATAAGTTGCAGGCCTCTTGGCAAGGGCCCTACAAAGTATTAGCCCGGGTCAGCGATACCATGTACATAGTAACAGATTGTAACAATGAAAGGATTTGCAGGTCATTTCATGTCAATATGTTAAAAACCTACTTAGAGAGACCAGAGGGGGTCTCTGCAGTATGCGCTCTGGCGTTTGAGGATAGTGAGGGTATACCCTTACCCAATTTGCTCCACAAAGAACCCACAGGGGTGGAGCAGGTTGGATTAGGGCCAGAGTTAAAGCCAGAGGAAAGGGCACAGGCTACCCAGCTATTGCAGGAATTTCGAGATATGTTCTCTGCTCTTCCAGGCTACAAATGCAGATGGGCTATCTCGGCAAACAGAACTGGAAAAACTATGTTTAACACCGGACATCCCCAAGCCAACCCGTTAGGGTCTAGGCAGGTATGCTGTCCCATGGAACTAAAGGGGAGCTATGTGGAAAAAGTGAGGTTTCTGCTTACTGTTACTAACTAATTTGTGCCATGTTGGGATGTTAAATGTCTATGTGTATTGTAAAGGGTCTATTCGCCTTATTTCGGATTTTCGGCTGTTTGTTCGGGAGTAAGCTGCATAAGGGCTCATCTGTATTATATGGGTTCCCTTACACATATAAAGACCAAGATCCACTCAGCATGAGCTGAGCGCCTCTACCCCTCTAATAAAGCCCAGCGACAGGTAACTTAATGAAAAAAGTAGGGGGAGGGGGGGTGGGACGCTGCTCAAGTCTTCAGGCACTTCTGAGCCAGCGCCACCGAACCTGCCAATATAAAGGGGTACAGATTCCCGCCGCCAGAGCAGCAACAAATCAGGGAGCTGGAAATCTCCCCCAGCAACTGGCAGCAACCAATCAGCTGCACTCTTGACTCGCAGAAAACCAGAATCAGCTTGATTGCAGGTAAACAGCTCCCTGAGGTAATTTTACCTGTAATAGAAAAAAGGCGGGAAAAGAGAGACCGGGAAGGGAAAGAGAACACCATACAAAACCCCTAACCTAAAACTACCTAAGGTGTCATTGCCCCAATGCCTCCCCCCAAGCTAAACGCTCTGGTGGGGTCAATTCATGGGAGCAAATAACACACTCTAATACTACCTTAGCCACTAAATAAATAATGACACCAACAACTTAGTGGAGGAAATGGCCGCTGTACTTTATTAAGGGTCACGTAAAATAATTTACAACAATAAATTTAATAAATATTTTAATTTAAAAACACCACCATAACCGATACCAAAAGACCAATAATAAATTAACCATATAAAGACTAAGATCCACTCAGCATGAGCTGAGCGACTCTACCCCACAATCCACGCCTAACATAGGCGAGGCCCCCCACTGCACCGCAGCCATTTCTCTACCACATTTTGAAGGCCCAAATTAAAAATATCAATCCCCACCTCAGAAAGATGAATGTTATCAGACCTAAAAAGGCCTGGCAAAAACCCCTCCAAATCCAAATGCCTATAGCTAAAACCACCCACTTAAGGGAGAAATTTCTCACTCTTTTATGAATTTTCTCCAAAAATTTACCATCCTTTCCTGACCACACTAAGCGAAGGACAATTTCAGAAAAAACTAAATTAGTATTGGGTAAACTATGATGTAATAAGGACAGGTCTCTCTTCATAACCCACAATAATTCGCAGGTTCTCATTTTACCTAAATCATTCCCCCCAAGATGTATAACAATCAAATGCGGAACAGGCCATTTCTTTATAAGCTTATTAATTTCCTCCATTAACCCTTTCCAGACCATCCCTCTAACTCCCTGCCAAAGAATAAGTAATTCAGATGCATTAAACGACAAATTCTCTGAGTATATTATTTTTTCAGCTCGCTTCTGAGCCCAAAACACAAATGAATGGCCCACAATCCAAATCACAAACTGACTCCCTGTAAAAATAGAAAAGTATTCAGACTGGCAACATTAACTCCGGTCTAACATACATTCTAAACCTATTAGATTCCCATCGCCCGATTCTTTTGACTACTGACTCATCTAACCCAAATCTAGAAGCCTCCGTCGCGGCGCCTATCCTAAATGAATGCAACGAGATTTTAGCAGAACTGAGCCCCAACCGCCCCAAACATTTCTTCAAAATTGCGCTAAACTGAAATTTAGTGAGAGGGGAGGAATCCTGATGCGCTAAGAAGGGGCCACACTTTGAGGGATGAATCTCAAGCCAACACCTTACTAACTTAACTGGGCAAAAGTCAGAACCCAACCAAGCATTTAATCTAACTACCTGGCCTCTGCCGTACTGATCAGTTTTGGATCTTCTAATAAAAATCTCAACTCTATCATCAAACAAAACAACATCTGATAACTCTAAACCAGACAAACTGTTGCGGTTCGCCGCAACCAACTCCCTGATCCTGAATGCCCCGAAAAAAGCTAACACAAAAGCTGTACGAAAAAGCAATATTTCACATTGATCCCTACACACGTCACACAAAACATTACATAGATCACCCAGTAATAAAACAGAAATCTGCCTCCTAGCATCAAGCTTACAAACACCTTTCCTATAACCTTTGAGCGATTGCTTAATCTGAAAAAAGGATGATAACGACCTGTCACCCCACAGCTTTTGAAAAAACAAAACACCTGCCACTACTCTCACAATAGACGAAGCCGCCAATTTTTTTTTTTATAAACTAGCAACAAACAATAAACGAAAACCTAAAACATCCCCTTTAACATCAACTGTACATGAATTTACAAAGTTCAACCAATCCCGCCATGTGGCAGAGTAAGCTGCCCATGTTCTCGGGGCTAAAGACCTCTTAATGGATTCGGATATTAATCCCAAATCAAACCCCAAAGATGTTGAGGACACGGGCTCCCTTCCAGGTCCGCCTCCGGAGCTAATTCCCGGACTCTCAGGAACTGTAAACGAGACAGAGAATCAGCCAGCACATTAGATGGCCCTACAATGTATTTTGCTTTGATCCATATATTAAATTTCATGCGAAACAGAACTAAATGCCTTAACAACTTCACCACTACATCACATTTGGATGAAAGAGTATTGACAGCAAAACAAACCCCCTTGTTATCTGTGTGTAGCAAAATCCTCCTATCCCTAAACTCTGAGCCCCAAAGAACAACTGCCACAATTACCAGAAAAAGTTCCAATAAAACAATATTCCTTGTGAAGCCATTAGCCACCCAGGAAGCTGGCCACCTCTCAGCTGACCATTTACCATTCCAGAACGCCCCATAGCCACAGCTACCGGCCGCATCCGTGAATAAACCTAAAGCGTCTGAACTCAAAAATTCCTCCTGCCAGCAACTAGAACCATTAAAATCCTGCAGAAAATCTAACCAAACACCCATATCCTCAGTCAACTGAATATGGGAACTAGGCGACTTCAGACCCCTTGTAGAAAAATATAACCGACTAGAAAAAAACCTTCCTATGGGGATAACCCTACTAGCAAAGTTAAGAGATCCAAAAAGAGATTGCATTTCCCTCAAACTACATTTCTTCTTCCTCAACAAAGACAAAAGTAACATCCGAATCTTTTCCAATTTCGCCGCTGACAAGCGAAATTTCATGCGACTAGAGTCAATAACTATCCCAATGAACTCCAAACAAACACAAGGACCAACCGTCTTCTCCTCCTCTCCTGGTATCCCAAAACAAGAACAAATATCTAAAAATCTAACTAACAAGTCTGAACACGCACTAGAATGAGAAGAACCAACAAACAAAAAATCATCTAAATAATGAAGAACGCCATTAAAACTTAAATCACACTCAACGACCCACTGAATAAACAAAGAAAATGCTTCAAAATAATAACAAGACAACGAAAAACCCATCGGCAGGCATTTATCAAAATAAAAATAACCGTCAAACTGAAAACCTAACGAGTTGAAACCATCTGGACAAACAGGCAATAAACTGAAAGCAGACTTAATATCCGCCTTAAGTAAGGTCCTTACCAAAAGACCTAACTAATGCTAATGCACTATCAAAAGAAGAGTAGGAAACAGAGGCCTTAAATTTATCCACCATATCGTTCAAAGAGCTTTTCTCTGGGAACGACAGGTGATGAATCAGCCTGAAATCACCAGGCTCCTTCTTTGGCACAACGCCCAAAGGAGAAAGCCTAAAATTAACAAACGGCGGCTCCAAAAAAAGGCCCTCAATCCTACCCAAGTCAAGCTCTTTCTGAATCTTTCTACGGACTACCTCCTTAAGCAAATCCACAGATTTTAAGTTCTTCACCCAGCAGCAGCCAACACCAGAAAACTGTGGAACTTCAAAACCATATAAAAAAACGATAAATATTAAATCAGCTTTCAGAGGGTCTGGGTAAAGAGCGAGCCACGGTTGCATTTCTGCCAACCTCACTGGACTTGATGCTTTTTGCAAAACCTGCTCCCTAATGTTTTGCTGCTGCTGGCCTGACTGGGAATTCCTTTTAAAGCAATAGGACATGGGATGGGTACCCCCACAAAACGAACACTCATGTTTAAAACGGCAGTTATTCAACCATTTACAGGTAGCCTCATTATAAGCGAAGCAAATGCCTTTTCTCATAACTGTCTGAGAAGAAGCCGACGACTTCACCGGCATAGCTTTCTGAGACAAAATTAAATTTACCCAGAGCCAAATGTCCTTCACACCCCATTTAAGAGATGGATGAACAGCTAACTTTTGGCAGAACGTCTCGTCATACTGAAACCAAGCCATCCTGCCAAAATTCCTGTAAGCCTCAATGACAATATCTAAATGCTGGAAAAGTCCCGAACACAGCTCAGAATGCTTCTCCCCCCAAAACCGCTGCATAAACACAAAAGGCCTGAAGCCAATTGTTAAACGATCTAGGGGGAAAGCGTTTCTGCTCATCCTCCATTTTATCATCCTTTTTAAGCGCACTATCTTTGGCGGACGGTAATAACGCCATTAATTCAACGTACTCCATCCGCCAAATGCGCTCCTTCACGGTAGTACTAAGATGATAACCTAAAGGAGACACTTCAAAAAACTAAAGCCTCCTTCAAACAAGTCTCTTTAACCCCTGCACCTCTCTCCACCACAGGAGCAACACTACTAACATTACTGACACTAGGCGGATTAACCACCGTACTTAGACCATTGCTCCAGACATCTGAAGCAGCATTAACCCCTTGCCTGCTAGAAAACTCAGATAGCAGCTTAACCAGGCTAGCTAGCACAGAAGACTCAGACAAAGGGACAACATTGATGTTCTCACCCACTGGCTGTCCCTCTTGGCGTGGACCAGAGGCTGAAGATGACAGGTGTGGTAGTCTTCCCAGGGGGCCCGGAGATGGCTCAACCAGCAGAGGTGGGAGCCTGTCAACAGGCAGCTGTCACGGCCTATGGTGTGCTTAGTGACATTTTCCTTCACTTGGTTGCCCGTGACTACGTTTGGTGTTGTATGCATGTGGTGGCAGTGTCTCGGCCTTCTGGCTGATCCCCAGGACATGGTTGCCACGCATGCCGTTGCCCGCGGCAACAGGTGAAGTGTGTGTTTATGTGTGTACTTCCCCTTTAACTGGCCGTCTTCCCTTGCCTTGTGTTGGAAGGGTTAACTTCCTTCCTAGTGTGTGTGCACTGGGTGTGTCTGTGTGTGGGTGTGGCTACATGGGCTATAAAGCCTCAGTTAGGAGCAGTAGTCTGAGGGGTACTTCAGCCATGGCTAGCTGGATGCATCCTCCCGTGATATACCATCTGCCTGTGGGGGCCACCCTTGTGGTCATAGCTTTATGTTATAAGATGTTATGAAGATGTTTGTTTGGTCTTTATTCTTTGCAGCTTATGGTCCTGGGTTCCTGTGTGATGTGTGGTGTGTGCTGTGTCCGTTTGTGTTGTTGTGGACAGCAGCACTTGCACATGGGTTCCAGGCTTTGTGTCTGTGGCAGGTGAATGTTGTGTTTGTGGCATGTACCTGCCATTGCCATAAGTTGTATATGTTCCCCCTTCCATGCAGCTTGGCCAGTGAGACTCCTGTTCCTCCATATCCAGAAGGAACAGGTCGTCTTACCCTGCTCTTAGTTTAGGGCCATCCTGAGGGCTAGCAGGGACTTCAAGGTTCCGGAGCATGAGCCCTCCTACCATCAAGGTCGGCTCATGCAGCTAGGAGTCAGGGTCAGATTAGGGATGTGATAGGAGGTGACCTGCTCCCTAATTCTGTGGTCCTGGCCAAGTAGCGACCTACCATCTCCTGGCATCGCACGACTGAGGGTTTTCCCCATCCTCAGCCGTGACAGCAGCCCCTGTAAATCCATCTGTAGGCCTTAAAAATCCAGCTCCTGGTGCTGAAGCTCCTCACCGGCAGCATCTTAATGACGCTCCCTGCCAGTAAGAGCACCTGCTGCATAGACTGCCCTGCCGCTCTGTCCTCCAGTCTCGCTGCTCCTGGAGGACAGCCGACTTCTCTGTGATGCTAAACGCTCTGGTGGGGTTAATTCATTTGTCTGAATGGGGTTGTTGTGACAGGAATAACAAGGATTTCTGCAAGCCCCATTCAGATGAATGGAACTGATTTTCATTCGCAGAAATTTTTTATAACAAAATCTGCTGCATGTGAAGGCACGCTAAGGTTATCTGCACATGGGTGCGGGTAGACGCGGTAATTCCACGCAAATTTTTGTGTGTTTCTGCACTAAGTCCGTCACAAAATCTGCAAGTAACGCATTTCATGCAATTTTGCTGCAGATCTCGACCTGCTATTGTAAAGGGCGAAATCTTCACCAAAGATCACACAATTGACATGCGCAGCAAGCCCCTGAGGAGCAGGTGCAGAGGATGGGAATGGTAATGGACCTGATGAGATGTTGTGCCAGGGTGTACTACCACAGGCCATTGCTCCCTGAGGATCAATCAGACCTGAAGTAAAAGAATTGAGGTTTTGAGGCAAAACTGGGTGCGGCTCTAAACACAGAACAATTGCAGATCTTTCCCTTATGCCTGTGTAGGCTCCAATCCTGGTTTTGGCTCACAATCACTGATGGAAATCACTGACCAAAAAACTGGCGTGTGAATGAGGCATAAGGCTTGTCTCACACTAGCGCTTAATATCCAGTAGGCTGTTCTGGCAGGCAACAGACTGCCAGATCTCTCTGCATTCCGGGATTGCTAGAAGCTTAAACGTTGGCACGTAGCAGTTTTCTTCTGGCTGATCTCCTAGATTGCGCCGGGTCAAAAAATGATTTTCTATCTAATTGTCGTATTTTCATTAGGGATGAGTCTACTAGGGTTTGAGGGTATTCCCTAGTTAAAAATTGTTCCTTCATTTTGCAAGCCTCCTCTTTAAATTGCTCATCCCTGTACAATTATGTTTTATGCGCCGGAATTGTCCATAAGGTATATTCAACAGCCACCTAGGTAGGTGGCCGCTGGTGTAGGGGATAAAACTTTTTTAGCTACATCCTTTAAAAAAGTATTACAGATTACCTGTCACGGATGGTGTACAGGAAACAAGACAATACCATATAAACAATGTCTCTCTGGATCCACAACTAAGGAACAAAGGGAGACCCCTGCAATAGACCTGCCGCTCTCCCTCACTGCTCAGCCTATGCGAACACCCCAAAGGTGGATGGCCGCATATCCACGTTCCTCGGCTATCTATTACCTGAAGACCCTACAATAGTGAAGGGACACGACCACCGGCTCCCTACACTGACACGGAGGGAGTCAGGGTCACCTGGATCCAGAAAAGACAAAATCATAAATACATAAACAGCACTTATCTTGCAGACGACTGAGGACTGAGGACTGGGAACTGGAACTGGGAACTGGGAACAGCATGCACACACACTCCAGGAAGTAGTATCAGCCGCACACTACTGCATTATGGGGAGGAACTTAAAAGGTAGCAATCAGTCCAACTGCATGACAGCTGAGATAGACTAACGAGATGAGAAACTAAACCAAAACAAAGAAATTCAAGGAGGAGGATCTAAGAAGCTCCTGTGAGCGCTTCTCAGCTGTCTGGCTGTGACAGTACCCCTCCCTCTAGGAGTGGACTCCGGACACTCAGAGCCCACCTTCTCAGGATGGGACCTATGAAAAGCCCTGATGAGACGAGAGGCCTTAATGTCCGTCACTGGGACCCACATCCTCTCCTCAGGACCATAACCCTCCCAATGAACGAGGTACTGGAGGGAACCGCGGACAAGACGAGAATCCACAATCCTAGAGACCTGAAATTCAAGATTTCCATCAACCATAATCGGAGGAGGAGGCAAAGGCGAGGGTACAATAGGTTGAACATAAGGTTTCAATAAGGACTTATGAAAAACATTATGGATCTTCCAAGTCTGAGGAAGATCAAGACGGTAGGCAACAGGATTGATGACAGACAGGATCTTGTAAGGCCCAATAAACCTAGGACCCAACTTCCAGGAGGGAACCTTCAATTTGATATTCTTGGTAGACAACCACACCAGATCACCAACATTCAGGTCTGGACCAGGCACACGTCTCTTATCCGCCACACGCTTATATCTCTCACTCATGCTCTTTAGATTATCCTGAATCTTTTGCCAAATAGATGACAAAGACGAGGAGAATCTGTCCTCATCAGGCAAACCAGAAGAGCCCTCTCCCGAGAAAGTCCCAAACTGCGGATGGAACCCATATGCACCAAAAAATGGTGACTTATCAGAGGACTCCTGACGACGGTTATTTAAAGCAAACTCAGCAAGGGACAAAAAAGAACACAAATCCTCCTGATTCTCCGCCACAAAACAGCGCAGATATGTCTCCAGATTCTGATTGACGCGCTCTGTCTGGCCATTCGACTGCAGATGGAAAGCAGAAGAGAATGACAACCGAACCCCCAAGCGAGAACAGAAAGCCTTCCAGAATCTGGAAACAAACTGTGTGCCCCTATCAGAGACTATGTCTGAAGGAATCCCATGCAATTTGACAATGTGGTCAATAAATGCCTGCGCCAGCGTCTTAGCATTGGGCAAACCAGGAAAAGGGATAAAATGCACCATTTTGCTAAAACGGTCCACCACCACCAGAATCACAGACTTCCCCGAGGAACGAAGCAAGTCCGTTATGAAGTCCATGGACAGATGTGTCCAAGGACGGGAAGGAATGGGCAAAGGAAGGAGAGGACCTGATGGCCGTGAATGAGGGACCTTGGCACGAGCGCAAGTCTTGCAAGCTGCCACAAAACCCTCAACCGACTTACGAAGCGCAGGCCACCAGAATCTCCGAGCGATGAGATCCAGTGTGGCTCTTGCCCCCGGGTGCCCAGCAAGGACCGTGTCGTGGTGTTCTTTAAAAATCTTGTGTCTCAAAGCGAGAGGCACAAACAACCTCCCAGGAGGACAAAGATCAGGAGCTTCTGACTGGGCTGCCTGCACCTCTGCCTCCAATTCAGGAAAAAGAGCAGAGACCACCACACCTTCAGCCAAAATGGGACCCGGGTCTTCAAAATTCCTACCTCCCGGAAAACAACGTGACAGGGCATCTGCCTTTACATTCTTAACCCCAGGGCGGAACGTAACAACAAAATTAAACCTTGAAAAGAACAAAGACCATCTGGCCTGTCTCGGGTTCAGACGCTTGGCTGACTCCAAGTAGGCCAGATTTTTATGGTCAGTAAACACGGTAATAGGGTGTCTGGCTCCCTCTAGCCAATGGCGCCATTCCTCAAAAGCCAACTTGATGGCCAACAATTCCCTATCTCCCACATCATAATTTCTCTCTGCGGAGGAGAGTTTCTTTGAGAAAAAGGCACACGGTTGCCATTTGGCAGGAGAGGAACCCTGAGACAAGACCGCACCCACCCCTACCTCAGAAGCATCAACCTCAACTATGAAGGGTAACGAAATATCAGGTTGTACTAGGATGGGAGCGGAAGCAAAACTCTCCTTGATATTAGAAAAGGCCTTACGCGCCTCTACCGACCAGGAAGAAAAATCTACCCCCTTTCTGGTCATATCAGTGAGTGGTTTAACAACAGAGGAATAATTCAAAATAAATTTCCTGTAATAATTGGCAAACTAAGAAGACAGGTTGGCATCAGCAGGAGCTGCTCAAACCCACATGCAGTTGTGCATATATATAGGGGAGCAAATCCTGCACTTGTGGCCCGTTGCTAATGGCAATCCCCAGCAAAATGCATACAATGGAGGATGCCCGCGGCGAACCACAAGTACCACAATAGACATCCTACACAAGGATGTAATTTGCCCACTGGCTCCTGGTATCGCCCATATGGCTCAGGTAGGAGAGTGTAGGGTCCCGGGCTACTTGAGAAACCTTGTCGTGGTGTCCGGGCTTAAGACATGTTCTACACCGTAGGACATGTTGACTAATCTCTCAATTTTAAAATCAGTTTAAGAATTAGTGAGACTGCAGAGTGCACCTATGTTTGTTATTGTTTTGTTATATTGTTATATTAATTATCACATCCGCACTTGTTACCTTGTGTAGGATGTCTATTGTGGTACTTGTGGTTCGCCGCGGGCATCCTCCATTGTATGCATTTTGCTGGGGATTGCCATTAGCAACGGGCCACAAGTGCAGGATTTGCTCCCCTATATATATGCACAACTGCATGTGGGTTTGAGCAGCTCCTGCTGATGCCAACCTGTCTTCTTAGTTTGTATATATAGATTCCTGGAGGTGTATAAACTCCTATTTAAATGTGCCTGTTTTCCATCTACAGGTCACATTTAGGTGCACCTGTGAAGCCTGGGCTATATCAGCAAGTCTTGAGTGGGACTCACAGACTCCTCCCTCCTCCCATTGCAAGCATGGCCACATGCTGGAGGTAACTGGTGAGTTGTTTGCGAGTCGGCCTTATGCTCCTGTAATTTGCCCACTGGCTCCTGGTATCGCCCATATGGCTCAGGTAGGAGAGTGTAGGGTCCCGGGCTACTTGAGAAACCTTGTCGTGGTGTCCGGGCTTAAGACATGTTCTACACCGTAGGACATGTTGACTAATCTCTCAATTTTAAAATCAGTTTGAGAATTAGTGAGACTGCAGAGTGCACCTATGTTTGTTATTGTTTTGTTATATTGTTATATTAATTATCACATCCGCACTTGTTACCTTGTGTAGGATGTCTATTGTGGTACTTGTGGTTCGCCGCGGGCATCCTCCATTGTATGCATTTTGCTGGGGATTGCCATTAGCAACGGGCCACAAGTGCAGGATTTGCTCCCCTATATATATGCACAACTGCATGTGGGTTTGAGCAGCTCCTGCTGATGCCAACCTGTCTTCTTAGTTTGTATATATAGATTCCTGGAGGTGTATAAACTCCTATTTAAATGTGCCTGTTTTCCATCTACAGGTCACATTTAGGTGCACCTGTGAAGCCTGGGCTATATCAGCAAGTCTTGAGTGGGACTCACAGACTCCTCCCTCCTCCCATTGCAAGCATGGCCACATGCTGGAGGTAACTGGTGAGTTGTTTGCGAGTCGGCCTTATGCTCCTGTAATTTGCCCACTGGCTCCTGGTATCGCCCATATGGCTCAGGTAGGAGAGTGTAGGGTCCCGGGCTACTTGAGAAACCTTGTCGTGGTGTCCGGGCTTAAGACATGTTCTACACCGTAGGACATGTTGACTAATCTCTCAATTTTAAAATCAGTTTGAGAATTAGTGAGACTGCAGAGTGCACCTATGTTTGTTATTGTTTTGTTATATTGTTATATTAATTATCACATCCGCACTTGTTACCTTGTGTAGGATGTCTATTGTGGTACTTGTGGTTCGCCGCGGGCATCCTCCATTGTATGCATTTTGCTGGGGATTGCCATTAGCAACGGGCCACAAGTGCAGGATTTGCTCCCCTATATATATGCACAACTGCATGTGGGTTTGAGCAGCTCCTGCTGATGCCAACCTGTCTTCTTAGTTTGTATATATAGATTCCTGGAGGTGTATAAACTCCTATTTAAATGTGCCTGTTTTCCATCTACAGGTCACATTTAGGTGCACCTGTGAAGCCTGGGCTATATCAGCAAGTCTTAAGTGGGACTCACAGACTCCTCCCTCCTCCCATTGCAAGCATGGCCACATGCTGGAGGTAACTGGTGAGTTGTTTGCGAGTCGGCCTTATGCTCCTGTAATTTGCCCACTGGCTCCTGGTATCGCCCATATGGCTCAGGTAGGAGAGTGTAGGGTCCCGGGCTACTTGAGAAACCTTGTCGTGGTGTCCGGGCTTAAGACATGTTCTACACCGTAGGACATGTTGACTAATCTCTCAATTTTGAAATCAGTTTGAGAATTAGTGAGACTGCAGAGTGCACCTATGTTTGTTATTGTTTTGATATATTGTTATATTAATTATCACATCCGCACTTGTTACCTTGTGTAGGATGTCTATTGTGGTACTTGTGGTTCGCCGCGGGCATCCTCCATTGTATGCATTTTGCTGGGGATTGCCATTAGCAACGGGCCACAAGTGCAGGATTTGCTCCCCTATATATATGCACAACTGCATGTGGGTTTGAGCAGCTCCTGCTGATGCCAACCTGTCTTCTTAGTTTGTATATATAGATTCCTGGAGGTGTATAAACTCCTATTTAAATGTGCCTGTTTTCCATCTACAGGTCACATTTAGGTGCACCTGTGAAGCCTGGGCTATATCAGCAAGTCTTGAGTGGGACTCACAGACTCCTCCCTCCTCCCATTGCAAGCATGGCCACATGCTGGAGGTAACTGGTGAGTTGTTTGCGAGTCGGCCTTATGCTCCTGTAATTTGCCCACTGGCTCCTGGTATCGCCCATATGGCTCAGGTAGGAGAGTGTAGGGTCCCGGGCTACTTGAGAAACCTTGTCGTGGTGTCCGGGCTTAAGACATGTTCTACACCGTAGGACATGTTGACTAATCTCTCAATTTTAAAATCAGTTTGAGAATTAGTGAGACTGCAGAGTGCACCTATGTTTGTTATTGTTTTGTTAATAATTGGCAAAGCCCAAAAAACGCATCAGCGCCTTCTGATTCTCAGGAAGCTCCCACTCAAGCACAGCGCGGACCTTCTCGGGGTCCATGCGAAAACCAGAAGCGGAGACAAGAAACCCCAGAAATTAGATTTCTGGAACCGCAAACACACATTTTTCCAGTTTCGCGTATAATTTATTCTCCCGCAGGATGAGCAAGACCTGACGTAAATGTTCCTTATGAGTCTTGAAATCAGGAGAAAAAATCAAAATGTCATCCAAATACACTAATACAAATTTTCCCATTAAATGATAAAAAATGCTGTTGACGAAATGCTGAAAAACGGCTGGGGCATTCATCAAACCAAAAGGCATAACCAAATTCTCAAAATGGCCCTCAGGGGTATTGAAAGCCGTCTTCCATTCGTCTCCTTCTCTGACCCTAACCAGGTTGTATGCCCCTCTTAGGTCTAATTTGGAAAAGACTTTAGCCCCAACAAACTGGTTAAACAGGTCCGGGATCAGAGGAAGCGGATAAGGATCACGAATAGTGATACTGTTCAGCTCCCTGAAATCCAGACAAGGTCTTAAAGAACCATCTTTTTTCTTAACAAAGAAAAAACCAGCGGCAACAGGTGACTTCGAGGGTCGTATGTGTCCTTTTCTCAGACTCTCAGAGATATAAGCCCGCATAGCGACCCTCTCAGGTTGGGAGAGATTGTATAAACGAGATTTAGGCAGCTTGGCGCCTGGGATGAGATTAATAGGGCAATCATACTCCCTGTGCGGAGGTAAACCCTGAACTTCACTCTCAGAGAAGACATCCAAAAATTCAGAGAGGAAAGGTGGTACAGTCTTAGTAGAAACCTCAGAAACAGATGTTATGAGGCAATTCTCTCTGCAAAGGTTACTCCAACCATTTATTTGCCTCGCTTGCCAATCAATGGTGGGGTTATGTTTAGTGAGCCAGGGTAGCCCCAACACTAGAAGAGTAGGCAAACCGCTAAGGACGAAACATGACACATCCTCAACATGAGCATCACTCACAATTAAACGGATATTGTGAACTATGCCCTTTAATGATTTCTGAGAAAGTGGAGCGGAATCAATAGCAAAAACAGGAATATCCTTTCCCAAAGTGCATACCTGGAAACCATGAGTTATTGCAAATTGATTATCAATGAGGTTGACAGCTGATCCACTATCCACAAAAATCTCACAAAAAATGCTCTTGCTCTCTAGCGCCACCCTAGCAGGCAGGACAAAACGGGAACTACAAGCAAACGCAAAACCTTCAATTTCCGCCTCAACCCTGCCAATAGTAACAGACGGAACATTTTTAAAAGATTTTTTCCTTTTTGTCTCTTTATTACTCCCAGAAAACTGCCTGAATCTCCTAGAGGGACAAACATTTGCCAAATGATTTATACCTCCACAACAAAAACAAACCCTCCCATGCGGGCTGAATCTTCTATTGTCAGAGGCAATCAACCCCAGCTGCATGGGCTCCTGCTCAGAAGGGGCTGACAGCGACTGAGACTCCTGCGCACAGAATGAGACCGCTGCACTGTTCCGGGACTGAGTAGGACAGGAAGGAGAGATCTCTCGTCTCTCTCTAAGACGCCTGTCAATACGAACGGCCTGAGACATAGCAGAGTCCTAGGAGATAGGCCTCTCATGAAAGGAAAATGCATCTTTCAATCCCTCTGAAAGACCATGGCAAAATTGACTTCGGAGTGCAGCATCATTCCAACCAGTATCAGCTGCCCATCTCCGAAATTCTGAGCAGTATATCTCTGCGGATTGTTTACCCTGGCATAACAGACATAGTCTAGACTCAGCCAGAGCAATACGATCCGGATCATCATATATCTGACCCAGGGCTAAAAAGAATTCATCCACTGAGCGGAGGGGCCGTGCCCCCTCCGGTAGCGAAAAGGCCCAAGACTGAGCGTTACCCCTGAGCAGCGATACAATGATCCCCACCCTCCGTTCTTCATCACCAGAAGAATGGGGAAGAAGGCAAAAATGGAGTTTGCAAGCCTCTTTAAAACGCACAAAATTCTCACTACCCCCAGAGAACGTATCCGGGAGCGAGATCTTGGGCTCAGCACAAACTCCATGAACGCAAGCTGAACCGGTCACTTGAAACTGAGAAAAAATCCTACGGAGATCAGCTACCTCCAATGAAAGACCCTGGAGGCGTTCAGCCAAAAGTGAAACCGGATCCATGCTTGAGACGGTTTTGGCGGCTGATAATGTCACGGATGGTGTACAGGAAACAAGACAATACCCTATAAACAATGTCTCTCTGGATCCACAACTAAGGAACAAAGGGAGACCCCTGCAATAGACCTGCCGCTCTCCCTCACTGCTCAGCCTATGCGAACACCCTAAAGGTGGATGGCCGCATATCCACGTTCCTCGGCTATCTATTACCTGAAGACCCTACAATAGTGAAGGGACACGACCACCGGCTCCCTACACTGACACGGAGGGAGTCAGGGTCACCTGGATCCAGAAAAGACAAAATCATAAATACATAAACAGCACTTATCTTGCAGACGACTGACGACTGAGGACTGAGGACTGGGAACTGGAACTGGGAACTGGGAACAGCATGCACACACACTCCAGGAAGTAGTATCAGCCGCACACTACTGCATTATGGGGAGGAACTTAAAGGGTAGCAATCAGTCCAACTGCATGACAGCTGAGATAGACTAACGAGATGAGAAACTAAACCAAAACAAAGAAATTCAAGGAGGAGGATCTGAGAAGCTCCTGTGAGCGCTTCTCAGCTGTCTGGCTGTGACATTACCTTTTCACCCTCAATCCGGATATTTAAATCCAAAAATTCAATATTTTCACCATAAATCTTCGATGAGAGGTGTATATTTCTGTCATTTTTGTTCAGTGTATCTATAAAGGAAGCTAAGTAACCCCTATCCCCATTCCATACTAAAATGATGTCGTCAATATACCTGTACCATAGCACCAGGTCCGTACCCAGCTGGGGTAAAACACACCTCTCCTCCCAGTCAGCCATGAAGAGGTTTGCGTAGCTGGGGGCGAACCTGGTGCCCATGGCAGTACCGCACTTTTGTACAAAATAACTTGGCCCAAAATAAAAATACTGTAGAGGTGGGACGAATCCAATTTTTTTCGAATCCGAATCCGAAAAGGTTCTCGAATATATCGAATCTTTCGAATCTCGAATCCTACGAATCCTGTACATAATTGTGTGAACGCACGGTGTAAGAAACAAAGTCAGAACGCGTCGGGTTGTCTGAACCTCCACCTCCCAGTCACGGTCGCACCCTATATGACCGCGATGACCCCTGCTCCTATCACTACAGAACATACAGGGTAATACCTCTTACATCCAGTGACCTCTCTTGTTGATGTTCTCTTTCCTCATCTTCTCCTTTCAGACCAGACCGCCATTTTTCAGCCATTTTTCGTCTCTGCAGCTTGACAAAAAAAAAAATCTTAGTTTACTACTTTTCCATCATCCTCCCATCTTCTGGACAAATCATCCTAACACCCCCAATACTGTTCCGCTGTGCTCCCCAATACTATACTGCAGAAACAGATAATACCCCTGATAATACTAGTACCACACAGAGCCCCCCATATAAAATACCCCTTCTTTGTGGCCTCAGTAGATGCCCCCATAGTGCCCCCACTAATGTGCCAATAAGAAGTGGCCCCACAGTGCCACCCAATAATGTGCCAGTAAGTGTCCCCATAGATGCCCCCCTAATCATGTGCCAGTATCAAGTGCGGAGTGCCTCTCTCCTCCCCCCCCCATGTGCCGGTATCATAGTGCCATCTCCCCCCCAATGTGCCCGTATCATAGTGCCACCTCCCCCCATAATGTGCCCGTATCATAGTGCCACCTCCCCCCATAATGTGCCCGTATCATAGTGCCATCTCCCCCCATAATGTGCCCGTATCATAGTGCCATCTCCCCCCATAATGTGCCCGTATCATAGTGCCATCTCCCCCCATAATGTGCCCGTATCATAGTGCCTCCCCCCAATGTGCCAGTAGTATTATAGTTCCTCTCACCTCTCCCCCTGGCATTCAGAGATCCCCCACCCCATAACAGTGCCATCCACAGACCCCCCCACCCCATAACAGTGCCATCCACAGACCCCCCCACCCCATAACAGTGCCATCCCCTCGTCTGCCCGGCCGGCCTGTTACGATAGCAGTACTAGCCCTGTAAGTAAGATTTATTGAATCATGTAATACTACAGACAGAGGGGACAGCATGATTATTAATCAAAATGACATATTTTATAACTACTGGAGCGGAGGGGCCGGAGCACAGTGAACGCACCGGCCCCCAGCTCCGCCTCCCAGTCCTTCCCACCGGATTTGTTTCAGGCAAATTACGTCGGGATTCGAGTCCACGAATCCCACGAATCCAGCAAGATTCGAGGGATTCGTGGATTCGACGAATCCCCCGTCCCATCTCTAAAAAATAGTCATAAAGATATTAAGGATGACATTCCAGCAGCATTGGAGAAAAAACGCATTGGTGGGAAAAAAAACCCTGCGTTTTTACAATTGAAAGCAAGATTTTGACATAACATATCTGTGTGAGACTTATAAACTATGGAGAGATGTAATATTCTCGAATAATCATATTTTAACACCAATTATATCGCAATTGGATTTCTCCATTACAATCTGGGCCGGATTTTTGATATGACTCTTACCATGATCCAAGTCAGGATTCCGTTCCAACCGGATCTAATCAGGAAATAGGATATAAAAAGGTGGTGCAATAGGAGCCAGGTTACCACTGAGGAAGAAGTCAGTAACCTATGGGACTTCGAAACGCGTCTGGAAGGAATCTGGACTCTATAACACCACCATTCTTGCGTACGCTGGAGGATACTTATATCTTTACCTCCTTATCATCAGCTGACTGAGAAACAGATCCGTCCCACACATGAACCAGTGCCCGCTATAGAACTTCCTGGAGTGATACTGTTCCATCCCTACCTTGACCGGAACAAGCCAGGACTCGAGCACGAGGGACACCGAAGTAGCGGAGACCAGAGGAAAAAGCCATACTTCGATTTGGAGGTAAGGGAATAGCACAGCTCAAAAACAGGTGGGACGCCACCTAGAGCTGAATTCCCGAATAACTTAAATTGCAACTAATTTGCGAACTATTGCACAGAGTTTCCATTATGACATATTGACATTGTTAGGGCTCTTTCACACTTGCGTTGTCCGGATCCGTCGTGCACTCCATTTGCCGGAGGTGCCCGCCGGATCCGGAAAAACGCAAGTGAACTGAAAGCATTTGAAGACGGATCCGTCTTCAAAATGCGTTCAGTGTTACTATGGCACCCAGGATGCTATTAAAGTCCTGGCTGCCATAGTAGTAGTGGGGAGCGGGGGAGCAGTATACTTACAGTCCGTGTGGCTCCCGGGGCGCTCCAGAATGAAGTCAGAGCGCCCCATGCGCATGTATGACGTGATCCATGTGATCACGTCATCCATGCGCGAGGGGCACCCTGACGTCACTCTGGAGCGCCCGGGGAGCCGCACGGACGGTAAGTATACTGCTCCCCCGCTCCCCACTACACTTTACCATGGCAAACAGGACTTTAGTGTCCTGGCAGCCATGGTAACCATTCAGAAAAAGCTAAACGTCGGATCCGGCAATGCGCAGAAACGACGTTTAGCTTAAGGCCGGATCCGGATTAATGCCTTTCAATGGGCATTAATTCCGGATCCAGCCTTGCGGCAAGTGTTCAGGATTTTTGGCCGGAGCAAAAAGCGCAGCATGCTGTGGTATTTTCTCTGGCCAAAAAACTTTCCGGTCCGGAACTGAAGTCATCCTGATGCATCCTGAACGGATTTTTTCTCCATTCAGAATGCATTAGGATAAAACTGATCAGGATTCTTCCGGCATAGAGCCCCGACGACGGAACTCTATGCCGGAAGAAAAGAACGCAAGTGTGAAAGAGCCCTAAGTCGCTCGAACGTATGGTGTGGACCCATACAGCACCTGCAATTCACAGTTAATATTCGAACTGAGATCAGCCGATTTTCTGCGAAAGTTACACAAGTGTATTACAATACCAGCATTTGGCGATTATACTAATCGAATACCCGGCGATTATTTTAATCGAATACCCGGATCTGGTGATTATTATAATCGAAAACCAGGTTTTGATTTTGGTGGACATGCTAAGTGCTTATATGCTGTCAGGCTTATGTGATTAATTAGTCATCCCACGCCTTAGTGATCTTCACTCTTATTCGTCATTTTAGTGATGTTTTAATCGATTGGTTTTTAATTTCTGTACAATTTACGTATCTTGTATGACTTTTTTAAAATATTATGACTTATGAAATATTGTATTAATTGAACCTAAGTAAAGTCGAATGTTTAAGCAGTCCTCCAGGTATATGAGTGCCATATATTTTACCACTATCTCTCAATTGTAAGTTTCCCTCCTCTTTTAATTTTCTCTGAAGAGGAGCAACATGGGGGTCTCAAAACAACTCTCAAATGACCTGAAGACAAAGATTGTTCACCATCATGGTTTAGGGGAAGGATACAGAAAGCTATCTCAGAGATTTCAGCTGTCTGTTTCCACAGTTAGGAACATATTGAGGAAATGGAAGACCACAGGCTCAGTTCAAGTTAAGGCTCGAAGTGGCAGACCAAGAAAAATCTCGGATAGACAGAAGCGACGAATGGTGAGAACAGTCAGAGTCAACCCACAGACCAGCACCAAAGACCTACAACATCATCTTTATGCAGATGGAGTCACTGTGCATCGTTCAACCATTCAGCGCACTTTACACAAGGAGATGCTGTATGCGAGAGTGATGCAGAGGAAGCCTTTTCTCCGCCCACAGCACAAAAAGTGCCGCTTGAGGTGGGCTAAAGCACATTTGGACAAGCGAGCTTCATTTTGGAATAAGGTGCTGTGGACTGATGAAACTAAAATTGAGTTATTTGGCCATAACAAGGGGCGTTATGCATGGAGGAAAAAGAACACAGCATTCCAAGAAAAACACCTGCTACCTACAGTAAAATATGGTGGTGGTTCCATCATGCTGTGGGGTTGTGTGACCAGTGCAGGGACTGGGAATCTTGTCAAAGTTGAGGGACCCATGGATTTCACTCAGTATCAGCAGATTCTGGAGACCAATGTCCAGGAATCAGTGACAAAGCTGAAGCTGTGCCGGGGATGGATCTTTCAACAAGACAACGACCCTAAACACTGCTCAAAATCCACTAAGACATTTATGCAGAGGAACAAGTACAATGTTCTGGAATGGCCATCTCAGTCCCCAGACCTGAATATAATTGAAAATCTGTGGTGTGACTTAAAGAGAGCTGTCCATGCTCGGAAGCCATCAAACCTGAATGAACTAAAGATGTTTTGTAAAAAGGAATGGTCCAAAATACCTTCAACTAGAATCCAGACTCTCATTGGAACCTACAGGAAGCGTTTAGAGGCTGTAATTTCTGCAAAAGGAGGATCTACTAAATATTGATTTCATTTCTTTTTTGTGGTGCCCAAATTTATGCACCTGCCTAATTTTGTTTAAACAATTATAGCACACTTTCTGTAAATCCAATAAACTTCATTTCACTTCTCAAATATCACTGTGTGTCTCCTATATGATATATTTAACTGACATTTTTTATCGTAACAACCAACGATTTATACAGGAAAATCATGACGATTAACATAGTTGCCCAAACTTTTGCATCCCACTGTACCTCTTGCTGATTTCTTTTAGGCCCCTTTCACACGAGCGTGTTTTCCGCGCAGGTGCAATGCATGACGTTAATGCATAGCACCCGCACTGAATCCGAACCCATTCATTTCAATAGGTCTGTGTACACAAGCGTTTTTTTTCACATATCAGTTCTGCGTTGCGTGAAAAATAATACCAAAAACCCACAAAGGGGACACACAGTACATATAATCACTTTATTAGACAATAATAAATTACAAACAATTAATACATTAGTTGAAATTATAACAGCAATGCAAGTGAGCACTACGACAAGCGGCTCACCTGCATTACCAAGAGAAACAGTTCCCCAAAACCTAAAAATGCTCACTTCAATGGTCAGTGACGAGGCATTAATAGCTGTAAAATACCAGGATAATTCAAAAAGTCAACGCAAATATCCCAATATTAAATGCCACTATAGGACTAATACATAGGCCCCAACTGTGGACAACCAAATGAGTAAAGAACAGAGGATATAGTATTATAATGAAAAAATACCTTGGTGAGCAACCAATAGAGAGATCCGATCTCTGGACAGCAGGGAGCACACCCCGCCGCACGTTTCGCTACCGCTTTCTCAAGGGGCCTGTCTGACCACATCACCCCACCATCATATATACCTCAAACACTAATTAAAACGAGGGGAGACACCTGTGCAGTAACCAATAGATGTACGCCACTGTGTTTGCCCTATCCTGGGTGTAGTCTCGCGAGAATTTGCCAAATGTGACATCACGAATAACGCGCAGGTCTTGCGAGAGTACGCACGTAAGAGGTCACATGATAGTAGTTGTAACGGATCTCCTGGCACCCCGACCGGGTACCTCTGTTGATAGTGCTCCTAGTGCTTTCCGAGGACTCCAAGCACTCCACTTGACACCGTACGCACTGCAGACCCCACGAACCGCCGAAGCTTGGTTGAGGTCTCACTGTCTCCTACCCACCCTGGACCTACGACAAGGCTCCAGTGGGTGAACCTCTCCTAAAACCAGAGAGCAGGAACAGCTCTTACAAGAGCTAGTAGTAAAGCCAGGGGAGTATAGCAAATCTTCAGCGTATACGAATCCCCCAGTGTTGATCAGTTACCCAAACACCAGCCTCAACATGATGAAGGATAAAACAGGCACACCCGCCCGTATTTATGCAGGTCCCCATCTGGTGGACACGCCCCTAGGGGACCAGAACGAAGACTGTGACACAGGACAGATACGTGGCAACTCAGGATACACAGACACAACACATCCCCACAATGCATCATGGTTTCCTTCTCTCTGCCATGGAGACACCCGAGGAGCAATTCAATTATCTCTCAGGACAAATGGGAAATCGCCAATACACATGTGGAGACAACAGGACAGAAATCACCATTTAAACACGCAATGTCACACCCCCACCGCAAACACAGACATTAAACATATTCCCAGATAGCTCATGTCTGAGTGCATATCATTAGGTGAAAGGCACTCAGAATACACGAATACAATACAATTAGCTATCTGGGTACCCTCACATAACATAAAATACAATTCCAAAGACAGATTTAAGCTGTGCGGCCAGTCTGTCTTCTCCTTAAAGTTAGTATGGGCCATAATCCTGAGGCAAGAGGCTGGTAGCCAGGCCCCTCCGAAACCCAGTGGCGAGGTTGGTTTCGCCACACATCTTCCCCTCCCAGGGAAGACTAACCAGATACCTGACCTCATGCCGGTCGGTATCTGAGTTAGTCTGGCAGTCCACCCACAACCCAATATAGGACCTGTTGAATTTTGGGGCCTGGCTCTGTTCTGTATGTCCCCAGCTGTTGAGGGGGCATCTGATACTCCTTGCTTCCTTGTTGCTCTCTAGCTTGGAGCTGTAGGTACTTGGTGGGCAGAGGCCGACTGCGCTCTGCCCCGATGCCAGCTCTTCCGCTGGGGTAGCCTGTGGGAAGTCCGGCTCTGGAGAAGAGGATAGGGGAGGGCAGAGGCCGACTGCGCTCTGCCCAGATGCC
Organism: Bufo bufo; assembly: GCF_905171765.1. NCBI lineage: Eukaryota > Metazoa > Chordata > Amphibia > Anura > Bufonidae > Bufo > Bufo bufo. Next base: position 410,171,053 of record NC_053392.1, read on the forward strand.
AGCGCTTCCGCTGGGGTAACCTGTGGAAAGTCAGCCTCTGGAGAAGAGGATAGAGGAGGGCAGAGGCCAACTGCGTTCTGCCCAGATGCCAGCTCTTCCGCTGGGGTAGCCTGTGGGATGTCCAGCTCTGGAGAAGAGGATAGGGGAGGGCAGAGGCCGACTGCGCTCTGCCCAGATGCCAGCACTTCCACTGGGGTAGCCTGTGGAAAGTCAGCCTCTGGAGAAGAGGATAGAGGAGGGCAGAGGCCAACTGCGCTCTGCCCAGATGCCAGCTCTTCCGCTAGGGTAGCCTGTGGGATGTCCAGCTCAGGAGAAGAGGATCGGGAAGGGCAGAGGCTGACTGCGCTCTGCCAGATGCCAGCTCTTCTGCTGGGGTAGCCTGTAGGGAGTCAGGCTCTGGATAGGAGGATAGGGGAGGCCAGAGGCTGACTGCGCTCTGCCCAGATGCCAGCTCTTCCGCTGGGATGTGGTCAGGGAATCCTATCCCCAGGACCTTGTTGCAGATCGGCTGTGGAGAGGAGGAATCGCTTACCTCCTCCTCCTGGCATTCCTGCAGGGTTGGTTGGGGATCTGAACCGGCCATCCAGCATCCCGGTAGGCCTGGTGCAGAGACCGCGGTCCCATCTGCACCATCGGAGTTAGGAGTGCTGTCCCCCTGTGCTTGGGGAGAGAGATCGGTTGTCTCTTCTCTTTTTACAACACACTGCTGCTGGGAAGTCAGACCAACTGTCTCAACTCCCTGAAACTCCGGCTGCCGTTTGGGATCTGGGCCGACTGCCCAGCATCTCTGTAGGGCCGGTGGAGAGACCTCGGTCCCATCTCCACCTGCCATCAGGAGGTCTTCCCAGAACCAGTCGATGAAGTTCCCTACTTTGGGAGTTGGTAGGGAAGCAGGGGGTATCGCCTCTCCTAAAACCAGTTGTAGGAGGGCAGATCTGTCTCTGCTTGTCGAGTAGGTTGGGGATGAATGGAGCTGAGCAGGTGTTGGTAGGTCTGCTCCAGCTCCCACTCTCTTGTTACCAGGTGGGTCATGTCTTTGCTCACCTCCCTTCCGTCAGCATAAACATGCATGCCCATCCGGTAGTCGTAGATGTCCCAAAACCTAGACTCCTCCGTGCTGCCAAGATCAATGTCCTCCTCCAAGGCATCCCATAGTAATCCAGGTCCATCATAATACTCACCCTCGGGTCTGTCGTGCTCAGCCATCCTGGGGGAATGTTGAATGACATGCCATCTTAGGGCCTGGTAAGCGTTCTCTAGCCAAAGCTCCTTACATACCAGGTTCTGGAGCTCTGTTACCCAGTCATCCAGGGGCTGCTCTCCCAAGAGACCCATCCGCATCGCCACACGCTTCTGTAGCCGCTGCTCATAACTGGGGAGACTCTCACCTTGCCGCCGCTGGGGATTTTCCAGGGCATCATACCAGACTTCCTTTCTGTTTGCATCCCTGTAGTCTGCGGCTGCCTCCTCCTCCTCGTCATAGAACGCTGTCCGAAGACTAGCCGATTCCATCCTGCTGTAGCCAGGGGCGCTGTACGGATACTAGCGTTGCCCTCAATTTAGTAAATCCACGAACGGTGTCTCCGAGCTGCTTCTCCTCTCACTAGGACGCCATCCCACTGCTTGCCACCAAATGTAACGGATCTCCTGGCACCCCGACCGGGTACCTCCGTTGATAGATGCTCCTAGTGATTTCCGAGGACTCCAAGCACTCCACTTGACAACGTACGCACTGCAGACCCCACGAACCGCCGAAGCTTGGTTGAGGTCTCACCGTCTCCTACCCACCCTGGACCTACGACAAGGCTCCAGGCTCCAGTGGGTGAACCTCTCCTAAAACCAGAGAGCAGGAACAGCTCTTACAAGAGCTAGTAGTAAAGCCAGGGGAGTATAGCAAATCTTCAGCGTATACGAATCCCCCAGTGTTGATCAGTTACCCAAACACCAGCCTCAACATGATGAAGGATAAAACAGGCACACTTTATTGAGGGCTACCCGCCCGTATTTATGCAGGTCCCCATCTGGTGGACACGCCCCTAGGGGATCAGAAGGAAGACTGTGACACAGGACAGATACGTAGCAACTCAGGATACACAGACACAACACATCCCCACAAAGCATCATGGTTTCCTCCTCTCTGCCCTGGAGACACCCGAGGAGCAATTCAATTATCTCTCAGGACAAATGGGAAATCGCCAATACACATGTGGAGACAACAGGACAGAAATCACCATTTAAACACGCAATGTCACACCCCCACAGCAAACACAGACATTTAACATATTCCCAGATAGCTCATGTCTGAGTGCATATCATTAGGTGAATGGCACTCAGAATACACAAATACAATACAATTAGCTATCTGGGTACCCTCACATAACATAAAATACAATTCCAAAGACAGATTTAAGCTGTGCGGCCGGTCTGTCTTCTCCTTTAAAGTTAGTATGGGCCATAATCCTGAGGCAAGAGGCTGGTAGCCAGGCCCCTCCGAAACCCAGTGGCGAGGTTGGTTTCGCCACAGTAGTCATGTGACCATACCTTCGTGAGACCTCACGCAGGTCTCGCGAGAGTATGCACGCAAGAGGTCACATGACAATAGTCATGTGACCATATCTTCGCCCCGATCCTAGCGCACCCAGCACATGAAAATCTTTATCTCGACCTGCATAATAACCCGGTGCAATCAGGTATCTATATTAGGATAAAAAAACAATCACTAGTCTAAATACAGAAAAGGGGGCACAGTAGTAGTATTATTGGATCTGAATATATACATTATATAAAGCAGCAATCAATTTGTCCATTGTAAGAGAGTGTCTGGAGTGGTAGTGAATGGAAGATATGCGCCACCGGGGGTCGTGGCCCTGGTGGAGTAAGAGCCGGGTCTTTTGTGTTTTGTCACACTGATCCTGGCAGGTTGGTTATCTCTGGCCTTAGTTGGGTAGGGAAGGAGTTAATCCTTCACTATGCTCGGTGGGTGTGGTCTGCCTGCTACACCCAGGGCTGTGAATATAGGTTTGATGCTCACTGACTGTGGGGCTGATGAAGTGTGGTCTCCTGTCTCACTGCAGGAAGCTGTACGGGAGGCTGATCGCACGGTTGGGCTGAGCTCTGTAGTCTGCTCGTCTACCAAAGACAGCCCAATTGCTGCAGGCTCAGCGAAAGGACCAAAAGAAGGGATCCTGTGGCCGGAGCCAATTCCTTGTCCAGGCCGACACGTGGCCTGTCTAACTTGCACGAACTTGGACAAACCCGCCCCACAACAAGGTGTGGTACTGATCACGGATGTGAGAGACTGTGTGAACAGGCACCAAGATGCCTGCAGCGTTTGGGGATCCGTTGTGGGAGGTGGGGTTTATGAACATTGCTGTTGTGTGAATTGCACAGTTTTGATGTGATGCACTGGAGTGAATAAAAAAGCACGGTTTGGACACAAAGCCTGTCTCCTGAGCCTCTATACTGCCACCGCTACCATCTGCCTACCAGAGCAAACCCCCACACCATATAAAAGCCATTTTATATCTACAACATGATAGATATAAATGCTAAAAAATATATTAGATCACAGTGATTCAGGTCATATAATGAATAAATAAAAACGCACAGCATAAAACACACACTATACAATGGTGCATAAATATCAATATCAATGATTGTAAGGAAGTTGCATGAAAAATGCAGCATGTTCTATATTCTGCGTTTTTCACGCAGTCCTGGCCCCATAGAAGTGAATTGGGGTTCAGTGAAAAACACATTGCATCCTGAGGGGCACACCTACATCTGATTCCCACCAAACTCTACTCAATGTTTAATATTAAAAATGTATTAAATACAGTTTAATATAATATGCAAATATGGTACCTTATCGCTCTAAAAACATAAAATACATGTTTAAAATATAGCCATGCCAAGGGTTAATGTGTACTTCAAATTGAGATTTCAGTAGTAGGTATAATGTCTATTTCAATAGTACTGGGTCTCAGTCTATAAGATAGTAATAGATGCAGTCTCTGTATTGGTCCGCAATTTATCAGCGGTGTTGTTAATATAGAAATTCACTGAAATAGGAATGATATCCTTTGCGATTCATTGCATAAATTCTTTCACAGTTATAGCTCAATAGTAGTTTTGCTTGTACACTGTGATAGTGTAATGATTATAGTAGATTACTCACTGTTTGGAAGCAGTAAAGTGTTTGGAATTTTGTGCTTAGCGTGGCGTCCCACTTATTTTCAGCACAGGTGGTCGTACCTCCGATCAACTTTTGAAGTGAGCAAATGAGCTTGCAGACAAGGAAACAGTCCGTTAAGTGCCGGGGTAAATGTGTGGTTACACCCGCTTGATGAATTGTAAAGCTGGATGCATTTTTTCCCAGGACAAGACCGGACTTTCGTTTCTTTGCGAACTATATTCGAATATTGTTGCAAGTTAAATAAAGATGCACAGATGGTAAGCTGCGGTTTTTCTTCCTTTTGTAGAGATTGGTGTAAACAGTGAGTAATCTACTATAACCATCACATTATCACAGTGTACTAGCTAAATTACTACTGAGCTATAACTGTGAAAGACTATATGCAATGAATCACAAAGGATAATATTCCTATTTCAGCGAATTCTTACACCAAAAATACCGCTGACTAATTGCGGACCAATACAGAGACTGAATTTACTACTATTTTATAGACTGAGACTCAGTATTATTGAAATAGACATAATACCTACTACTGAAATCTCAATTTGAAGTACACATTAACCCTTGGCATGGCTATATTTTAAACATGTATTTTATGTTTTTAGAGCGATAAGGTACCATATTTGCATATTATATTAAACTGTATTTAATAAATTTTTAATATCAAACATTGAGTAGAGTTTGGTGTGAATCAGATGTAAGTGTGCCCCAAATTACATATTTGCATACTTGATTTTTCTCTAAAGGTTTGGGGTAACCTTTTAGGGGGAGCACCCTTTTCCTTGCAACTTGGAGGGTGAGCCATCCTAATACTTTCTACACATTGCATCCTGAAGGACCTAATCCGTCACGCCCATGTGAAAGAGGACTTATGGTTACCGAAGAATGATTTCCTCTGGTCCCTATGGCTTACACATCTCCCATGGTCAGCAGAGCTTAGGCTGCTCTTGTTGACATAGGCACGTCAGGCTGTGAGAATGCCACACCTTACTCCTGTCCAGACTAGCTTAGAACTAGAACTCTAAGGCCCCTTTCACACGAGCGAGTTTTCTGCGCGGGTGCATTGCATGACGTGAACGCATAGTACCCGCACTGAATCCTGACCCATTCATTTTAATATGTCTGTGTACATCTGTTCTGTGTTGCGTAAAAAACGCAGCATGTTCTATAGGCTACATTCACACGACCGTATATGTTTTGCGGTCCCCAAATAAAAACGAATGACATCCGTATGCCATCCGTTTTTTTTTTTTGCGGATCCATTTTAACAATGCCTAAAATGGACACTGGCATGACGGATTAGGTCCAGATGCATTCATGGTGCGTTTAGTGAAACTCGCACCATTTTGCAAGCAAGTTCAGTCAGTTTTGTCTACGACTGCGTTCAGTTCCATTTTTTTCAGCGCGGGTGCAATGCATTTTGATGCGTTTTTCACACGTGTGAAAAACTGAAGGTTTACAAAAAGGGTTGAGCGAAACCGAACTGTAAAGTTCAGGTTCGTACCGAACTTTAGGATTTTTGGACCCCGGACCCGGACTCGAACCCGAACATTTCAGTAAAAGTTTGGGTTCGGTGTTCGGCGCTTTCTTGGAGCTTTTTGAAAGGCTGCTGCGCAGGCAATCAACAAGCGGTTAACTGTCTGACCTTAGAAGCCATCACAGCCATGCATGGCATGGCTGTGATTGGCCAGAGCAGCATGTGACCCAGCCTCTATATAAGCTGGAGTCACGTAGCGCTGCACGTCTCTCTGCTGTTACAAGTGTAGGGAGAGGATGCTGCTGGACTTGCGATTTCAGGGAGAGAATAGGAGAGAATCTAACTCAGCGATCTACCTAGAAATAGTTGTGTGGGTGCAGGGCACAATCGTTTTACCCTGCCCTGAGCCCATTGACCAAAAAAAATAAACTTTTATTAGTTAGGTGGGCGGCGGAGGCGGCCATTTTATGCAAGCTCAGTGCACCAGCACTGCATCTGAGCTTTTGGGACATTGCAAATCACCATTTTTTTGGGCAATCTACAACATCTGGATTAGTCAGTGTGCAATTTAAGCTAGAAATACACCCATCATTTTCTGGGGTTTTAAAAACACACTTTTTTGACAAAAAACACTATATTCAGGCCTTGCAGCATCAGCACGTGTGTAATTACAGGCTTATATACTGCTGTCAAATTCAGTTGTTAAACAAACACTCGTTTGGGAACAAAAACTTTCGTTGGCAGCCTTTGTTGCAGATGTCATTGTGAGATACAACCTTAATACATTTGGGTCAGAGGTTTTAAATACCGCCATTTGGTGCACCAATATTGAATTCAGGGCTACACTGGTTCAGGCCGTGTGAGATACACCCTCTACATACAGGGGTTTGATTCAGGCATTTGAAATACAGCCATTTGAAATACAGCCATTTTGGGCAAAGAAATATTTAATTTAGGCCTTCACTGGTTCAGGCCCTGTGAGATACACCCTCTACATACAGGGGTTTGATTCAGGCATTTGAAATGCAGCCATTTCGTGCAAAGAAATCTTTAATTCAGGCCTACACTGGTTCAGGCCGTGTGAGATAAACCCTCTACATACAGGGGTTAGATTCAGGCATTTGAAATACGGCCATTTTGTGAAAATAAATCTTTATTTCAGGCCTACACTGGTTCAGGCCGTGTGAGATACACCCTCTACATACAGGGGTTTGATTGAGGCATTTGAAATACCGCCATTTGGTGCACAAATATTGAATTCAGGCCTACACTGTTTCAGGCCGTGTGAGATACAACCTCTACATACAGGGGTTTGATTCAGGCATTTGAAGTACAGCCATTTGAAATACAGCCATTTTGGGCAAAGAAATATTTAATTTAGGCTTACACTGGTTCAGGCCCTGTGAGATACACCTTCTACATACATAGGTTTGATTCAGGCATTTGAAATACAGCCATTTGAAATACAGCCATTTTGTGCAAAGAAATCTTTAATTAAGGCCTACACTGGTTCAGGCCGTGTGAGACCCTCTACATACAGGGGTTTGATTCAGGCATTTGAAATACAGCCATTTTGTGCAAAGAAATCTTCAATTCGGGGGGGCGGAGCCTGGCAGCAGAGCTAAATGGCCGCAAGTTAGATCGCTCTGCTGAGGACTAACACAGGAGAAGGCATTTTCAGAAGATATCATTAGCAAACATGGTGTCATGACCGGCGTGCCGATCACATACGTGACGCAAGGGGAGGGAAAAGGGAAGGCCCTGTCCAAGGGAGAGGGAAAGGTAGTGACTAGGGATGAGCGAACCCGAACTGTATAGTTCGGGTTCGTACCAAATTTTGGGGTGTCCGTGACACGGACCCGAACCCGAACATTTTCGTAAAAGTCCGTGTTCGGGTTCGGTGTTCGGCGCTTTCTTGGCGCTTTTTGAAAGGCTGCAAAGCAGCCAATCAACAAGCGTCATACTACTTGCCCCAAGAGGCCATCACAGCCTTGCCTACTATTGGCATGGCTGTGATTGGCCAGTGCAGCATGTGACCCAGCCTCTATATAAGCTTGGGTCACGTAGCGCTGCACGTCACTCTGCTGATTCAAGCATAGGGAGAGGTTGCTGCTGCGACGTTAGGGCGAGATTAGGCAGATTAACTCCTCCAAAAGACTTCATTCTGTGATCGATCTGCAGCTGTGGATCATTGAAGTGCTAATATCGACTTGCTCACTTTTTTGAGGCTGCCCAGAGCGTTTTTAGATCACCTTTTTCTAGGGTGATCGGCAGCAATTTTGTGGCTTGTGATGCGCCAGCACAAGCTATCACCAAGTGTATTTAACCATCAATAGTGTGGTTATTTTTTGCTTTATCCTACATCAGCTGCAGGCTGAGCCTGTGTCACCGAAGTGCATTTAACCATCAACAGTCTGGTTATTTTTTGGCCATATACTACATCAGCTGCAGGCTGAGCCTGTGTCACCGAAGTGCATTTAACCATCAACAGTCTGGTTATTATTTGGCCATATACTACATCAGCTGCAGGCTGAGCCTGTGTAACCGAAGTGCATGTAACCATCAACAGTCTGGTTATTTTTTGGCCATATACTACATCAGCTGCAGGCTGAGCCTGTGTCACTGAAGTGCATTTAACCATCAACAGTCTGGTTATTTTTTGGCCATATACTACATCTGGTGCAGGCTGAGCCTGTGTCACCCAAGTGCATTTAACCATCAATAGTGTGGTTATTTTTTTGGCCATATACTACATCAGGGGCAAGTTGAGCCTGTCACCCAGCGCCTAAAAAATAGACCTGCCATTTCTATTCAACCAGATTTGTACTGTTTTAGCTGGTCAAGTTATTTGTAGTGACCGTAAAAGCACACTTTTTGTTCTGGGTTGAAAAACTATTCCCAAATTTGCCATTCTCAAAATAACTAGTTTCTGCTATATGAGGCCTACTTGAAATCTATCCCAAAAAGGATATCTTACATTGAAGGTGCTGATAGTGTCATTCATAAAAACTTAACACACACGCTACCGTGCAGATACAAGTCTAATTCTGTGATTAAACCTATACCTGTCACACAGCGCAAAAAAAAACAGGCCTCACATTTCTATTCAACCAAATCTGTACTGTTTTAGCTGGTCAAGTTTTTTGTAGTGACCGTAAAAGCACACTTTTTGTTCTGGGTTGAAAAACTATTCCCAAATTTGCCATTCTCAAAATTGTGGTGAACGGGAACAATGAGGAAAACATCTAATAAGGGACGCGGACGCGGACATGGTCGTGGTGGTGTTAGTGGACCCTCTGGTGCTGGGAGAGGACGTGGCCGTTCTGCCACAGCCACACGTCCTAGTGAACCAACTACCTCAGGTCCCAGTAGCCAGCAGAATTTACAGCGATATTTGGTGGGGCCCAATGCCGTTCTAAGGATGGTAAGGCCTGAGCAGGTACAGGCATTAGTCAATTGGGTGGCCGACAGTGGATCCAGCACGTTAACATTATCTCCCACCCAGTCTTCTGCAGAAAGCGCACAGATGGCGCATGAAAACCAAGCCTATTGGTCTGTCACATCACCCCCATGCATATCAGGGAAACTGTCTGAGCCTCAAGTTATGCAGCAGTCTCTTATGCTGTTTGAAGACTCTGCTGCCAGGGTTTCCCAAGGGCATCCACCTAGCCCTTCCCCAGGGGTGGAAGAGATAGAATGCACTAACGCACAACCACTTATTTTTCCTGATGATGAGGACATGGGAATACCACCTCAGCACGTCTCTGATGATGACGAAACACAGGTGCCAACTGCTGCGTCTTTCTGCAGTGTGCAGACTGAACAGGAGGTCAGGGGTCAAGACTGGGTGGAAGACGATGCAGGGGACGATGAGGTCATAGACCCCACATGGAATGAAGGTCGTGCCACTGACTTTCAGAGTTCGGAGGAAGAGGCAGTGGTGAGACCGAGCCAACAGCGTAGCAAAAGAGGGAGCAGTGAACAAAATGAGAACACCCGCCGCCATGAGATTCCGCCTGCTACTGACCGCCGCCATCTGGGACCGAGCACCCCAAAGGCAGCTTCAAGGAGTTCCCTGGCATGGCACTTCTTCAAACAATGTGCTGACGACAAGACCCGAGTGGTTTGCACGCTGTGCCATCAGAGCCTGAAGCGAGGCATTAACGTTCTGAACCTTAGCACAACCTGCATGACCAAGCACCTGCATGCAAAGCATGAACTGCAGTGGAGTAAACACCTTAAAAACAAGGAAGTCACTCAGGCTCCCCCTGCTACCTCTTCTGCTGCTGCCGCCACCTCGGCGTCTTCTGCTGCTGCCGCCGCCTCGGCCTCTTCCTCCGCCTCTGGAGGAACATTGGCACCTGCCGCCCAGCAAACATGGGATGTACCACGAACACCACCACCTGCGTCACCAAGCATCTCAACCATGTCACACGGCAGCGTTCAGCTCTCCATCTCACAAACATTTGAGAGAAAGCGTAAATTCCCACCTAGCCACCCTCGATCCCTGGCCCTGAATGCCAGCATTTATAAACTACTGGCCTATGAAATGCTGTCATTTAGGCTGGTGGACACACACAGCTTCAAACAGCTCATGTCGCTTGCTGTCCCACAGTATGTTGTTCCCAGCCGGCACTACTTCTCCAAGAGAGCCGTGCCTTCCCTGCACAACCAAGTGTCGGATAAAATCAAGTGTGCACTGCGCAACGCCATCTGTGGCAAGGTCCACCTAACCACAGATACGTGGACCAGTAAGCACGGCCAGGGACGCTATATCTCCCTAACTGCACACTGGGTAAATGTAGTGGCGGCTGGGCCCCAGGCGGAGAGCTGTTTGGCGCACGTCCTTCCGCCGCCAAGGATCGCAGGGCAACATTCTTTGCCTCCTGTCTCCTCCTCCTCCTACTCAGCTTCCTCCTCCTCTTCTTCCACCTGCTCATCCAGTCAGCCACACACCTTCACCACCAACTTCAGCACAGCCCGGGGTAAACGTCAGCAGGCCGTTCTGAAACTCATATGTTTGGGGGACAGGCCCCACACCGCACAGGAGTTGTGGCGGGGTATAGAACAACAGACCGACGAGTGGTTGCTGCCAGTGAGCCTCAAGCCCGGCCTGGTGGTGTGCGATAATGGGCGAAATCTCGTTGCAGCTCTGGGACTAGCCGGTTAGACGCACATCCCTTGCCTGGCGCATGTGCTGAATTTGGTGGTGCAGAAGTTCATTCGCAACTACCCCGACATGTCAGAGCTGCTGCATAAAGTGCGGGCCGTCTGTTCGCTATTCCGGCGTTCACACCCTGCCGCTGCTCGCCTGTCTGCGCTACAGCGTAACTTCTGCCTTCCTGCTCACCGCCTCATATGCGAACTCCACCTTGCATATGCTGGACAGACTGTGCGAGCAGCAGCAGGCCATAGTGGAGTTTCAGCTGCAGCACGCACAGGTCAGTCGCACTGCGGATCAGACCCACTTCACCACCAATGACTGGGCCTCCATGCGAGACCTGTGTGCCCTGTTGCGCTGTTTCGAGTACTCCACCAACATGGCCAGTGGCGATGACGCCGTTATCAGCGTTACAATACCACTTTTATGTCTCCTTGAGAAAACACTTAGGGCGATGATGGAAGAGGAGGTGGCCCAGGAGGAAGAGGAGGAAGAGGGGTCATTTTTAGCACTTTCAGGCCAGTCTCTTCGAAGTGACTCAGAGGGAAGTTTTTTGCAACACCAGAGGCCAGGTACAAATGTGGCCAGACAGGGCCCACTACTGGAGGACGAGGAGGACGAGCATGAGGAGGAGGATGAGGATGAAGCATGTTCACAGCGGGCTGGCACCCAACGCAGCTCGGGCCCATCACTGGTGCGTGGCTGGGGGGAAACGCAGGACGATGACGATACGCCTCCCACAGAGGACAGCTTGTCCTTACCTCTGGGCAGCCTGGCACACAAGAGCGACTACATGCTGCAGTGCCTGCGCAACGACAGCAGAGTTGCCCACATTTTAACGTGTGCGGACTACTGGGTTGCCACCCTGCTGGATCCCCGGTACAAAGACAATGTGCACACCTTACTTCCTACACTGGAGCGTGATAGGAAGATGCGCGAGTACAAGCGCACGTTGGTAGACGCGCTACTGAGAGCATTCCCAAATGTCACAGGGGAACCAGTGGAAGCCCAAGGCGAAGGCAGAGGAGGAGCAAGAGGTCGCCAACGCAGCTGTGTCATGGCCAGCTCCTCTGAGGGCAGGGTTAGCATGACAGAGATGTGGAAAAGTTTTGTCACCACGCCACAGCTAACTGCACCACCACCTGATACGGAACGTGTTAGCAGGAGGCAACATTTCACTAACATGGTGGAACAGTACCTGTGCACACCCCTCCACGTACTGACTGATGGTTCGGCCCCATTCAACTTCTGGGTCTCCAAATTGTCCACGTGGCCAGAGCTAGCCTTTTATGCCTTGGAGGTGCTGGCCTGCCCGGCGGCCAGCGTTTTGTCTGAACGTGTATTCAGCACGGCAGGGGGCGTCATTACAGACAAACGCAGCCGCCTGTCTACAGCCAATGTGGACAAGCTGACGTTCATAAAAATGAACCAGGCATGGATCCCACAGGACCTGTCCATCCCTTGTGCAGATTAGATATTAACTACCTCCCCTTAACAATATATTATTCTACTCCAGGGCACTTCCTCATTCAATACTATTTTTATTTTCATTTTACCATTATATTGCGGGGCAACCCAAAGTTGAATGAACCTCTCCTCTGCCTGGGTGCCGGGGCCTAAATGTGTGACAGTGGCCTGTTCCAGTGGTGGGTGACGTGAAGCCTGATTCTCTGCTATGACATGAAGACAGATTCGGTGCTGACATAAGGCCAGATTCTCTGTTACGGGACCTCTCTCCTCTGTCTGGGTGCCGGGGCCTAAATATGTGACAGTGGCCTGTTCCAGTGGTGGGTGACGTGAAGCCTGATTCTCTGCTATGACATGAAGACAGATTCTGCGCTGACATAAGGCCAGATTCTCTGTTACGGGACCTCTCTCCTATGTCTGGGTGCCGGTGCCTAAATATGTGACAGTGGCCTGTTCCAGTGGTGGGAGACGTGAAGCCTGATTCTCTGCTATGACATGAAGACAGATTCTGTGCTGACATAAGGCCAGATTCTCTGTTACGGGACCTGTCTCCTCTGTCTGGGTGCCGGGGCCTAAATATGTGACAGTGGCCTGTTCCAGTGGTGGGTGACGTGAAGCCTGATTCTCTGCTATGACATGAAGACAGATTCTGGGCTGACATAAGGCCAGATTCTCTGTTACGGGACCTCTCTCCTTTGTCTGGGTGCCTGGGCCTAAATATGTGACAGTGGCCTGTTCCAGTTGGTGGGTGACGTGAAGCCTGATTCTCTGCTATGACATGAAGACTGATTCTGCGCTGACATAAGGCCAGATTCTCTGTTACGGGACCTCTCTCCTCTGTCTGGGTGCCGGGGCCTAAATATGTGACAGTGGCCTGTTCCAGTGGTGGGTGACGTGAAGCCTGATTCTCTGCTATGACATGAAGACAGATTCTGTGCTGACATAAGGCCAGATTCTTTGTTACGGGACCTCTCTCCTCTGTCTGGGTGCCGGGGCCTAAATATGTGACAGTGGCCTGTTCCAGTGGTGGGTGACGTGAAGCCTGATTCTCTGCTATGACATGCAGACTGATTCTGCGCTGACATGAAGCCAGATTCTCTGCTATGGCATGAAGAGACTGATTCTCTGCTGACATGAAGCCAGATTCTTTGCTATGGCATGAAGAGACTGATTCTCTGCTGACGTGAAGCCAGATTCTCTGCTATGGGACCTCTGTCCAATTGATATTGGTTAATTTTTATTTTTTTAATTTTTATTTTAATTCATTTCCCTATCCACATTTGTTTGCAGAGGATTTACCTACATGTTGCTGCCTTTTGCAGCCCTCTAGCTCTTTCCTGGGCTGTTTTACAGCCTTTTTAGTGCCGAAAAGTTCGGGTCCCTATTGACTTCAATGGGGTTCGGGTTCGGGACGAAGTTCGGATCGGGTTCGGCCGAACTTCTCGAACCCGAACATCCAGGTGTTCGCTCAACTCTAGTAGTGACCCCTAACTCACCTTGAGGCTGGCACCTGACTTTCCTGACGTCCCTAGACGGGTTCCTCACCCGTACGCCGATCACGTTCCTAAACCCTGGCTTTCCCTAAGATGAGCCCTACGTAGTGAATATGGCGGTGGGAACACTAGTCTGCACCAATAACACTAAAGGAAAACACCAAGGAGAGGACAGACAATACAGACAAAACATATAATCCCAGGTGGGCGACAACAGCAGACAACAGAAGCCCAACAGGGATCCGGAGGGTAACGCTCTGGAACAACAACCAGGAATCTCAGCTACACAGCTCCAGTGGGTCAGTATAGAAGTCCAGGCAGGAAGCTCTATATCTGGCAACCAGAGAAGTGGGAGAGGGGAATATAAGGAGGTTGGGAGTGCTGGACAAGAAACAGCTGAGGAGAAGGAGCTACAGATCCCTGAGTGAGCCAAAAAGGGTTGCAAGGCAAACCCAGAAAGCTACCATTAAGAAACAGCACTATCTTTATACATAGAGCGCGCAGCCACCCGCTGCGACTTCCTGACCCCAGGTATAACGGAGTCAGGCGTGGCTCTTGACACCCTCGTGACAGAACCCCCCTCTCTACGAGGGGCCTCCGGACACTCAGGACTAGGTCTCTCAGGATGAGAGGCATGAAAAGCCCGAACTAACCTGTCGGCGTTTACCTCAGACGCTGGAACCCACATTCTTTCCTCGGGACCGTAAACCCCTCCAATGCACCAGATATTGAAGAGAGCGGCGGACCCGACGAGAATCAACAATTTTGGATATTTGAAACTCTAGATTACCATCCACAACAACAGGAGGGGGTGGCAGCGGTGACGGTTCTAGAGGTGGAACATACTTCTTGAGTAACGACTTATGGAAGACGTTATGGATTTTAAAAGTCTGAGGTAGCTCCAGGCGAAAAGCCACGGGGTTAATGATGGCTACTATTTTGTAAGGGCCAATGAACCTAGGACCCAGTTTCCAAGAGGGAACCTTTAATTTAATATTCCTAGTAGACAACCACACAGTCATTCACTCCTAGGTCCGGACCTGGCGACCGTCTCTTATCAGCCAAGCATTTATATTTACCTCCCATATTTTTCAAGTTAGCTTGCACCTTCTGCCATACAGATGAAAGAGATGACGAAAACCGTTCCTCTTCAGGAACCCCAGAAGAACCCCCCTCTTTGAAAGTACAGAATTGGGGATGAAAACCATATGCAACAAGAAATAGTGACTTACCAGTGGATTCCTGACGGCGATTATTTATGGCAAACTTGGCTAACAGTAAATATGATGACCACATCTCCTGGTTCTCAGACACAAAACACCTTAGATATGTCTCAAGGTTTTGGTTGGTACGCTCAGTCTGTCCATTCGACTGAGGATGGAAAGCTGAGGAAAAGGACAAGTGTACCCCCAAACGGGAACAAAAAGCTTTCCAAAACTTAGAAACAAACTGGGTTCCCCGATCCGAAACAACATCGGAAGGGACCCCATGAAGCTTCACGATTTCACTGATGAATACCTGAGCAAGAGTCTTAGCATTAGGTAGTGCGTGTAACGCAATGAAGTGTACCATTTTACTAAACCTGTCTACTGCTACCAAGATAACTGTTTTACCTGCAGACAAAGGTAAGTCAGTGATAAAATCCATTGACAGATGTGTCCATGGCCTATTGGGAATGACAAGTGGCAATAAAGACCCTGCAGGACGTGTATGAGAGACTTTTGCGCGTGCACAAGTAGAACAAGTAGACACAAAATCCATTACATCCTGACGCAACCTTGGCCACCAAAAACGACGAGACATTAGCTCCAAGGTTGCTTTACTACCCGGGTGCCCAGCAAGTGCCGAATTATGATGTTCCTTTAATAATTCGAGACGCAGGTTTAACGGTACAAACAATTTCTCTGAGGGTCAAGAGACTGGGGCGTCCCCCTGGGCCTCTAACACCTTCCCCTCCAGAACAGAGTGTACCGCAGAGACAACCACTCCTCTTTGTAGAATGGGTACCGGATCACTCACATTACCCCCTCCAGGGAAACTATGAGATAATGCATCCGCCTTAGTATTTTTTGCCCCAGGACGATAGGTAATAAAAAAGTTAAACATGGTAAAAAATAGCGACCACCTAGCTCGTCTAGGGGTGAGACGCTTAGCTGATTCGAGGTACAGAAGGTTTTTGTGGTCTGTAATCACCGTGACGGGGTGGACTGCCCCCTCTAAAAAGTGACGCCATTCTTCAAACGCTAGTTTAATAGCTAATAGTTCCCTATTGCCAATATCATAGTTTTTCTCCGCTGCAGATAGTTTTTTAGAAAAGAAAGCACAAGGACGCCATTTGCCAGGAGACGGACCCTGAGACAGTACAGCCCCCACTCCCACCTCTGACGCATCTACTTCAACAATAAAAGCCTGGGAGACATCAGGTTGGATTAGTACAGGTGCCGAGGTAAACCTCTCTTTTAGAGAGGAAAAAGCAACTTTAGCGGTGTCAGACCATTTAGAAAAATCAGTTCCCTTCCTAGTCATGTCAGTAAGGGGTTTGACAATCACCGAATAATTTTTAATGAACTTTCTATAGAAATTTGCGAAGCCCAAGAACCGTTGCAGTGCTTTGAGGTTCTCAGGATGATCCCAATCTAAAATTGCCTGGACCTTCCCCGGATCCATACGGAAACCTGAAGAAGATAATAAATAACCTAGGAATAGAGTTGAGCGAACACCTGGATGTTCGGGTTCGAGAAGTTCGGCCGAACTTCCCGGAAATGTTCGGGTTCGGGATCCGAACCCGATCCGAACTTCGTCCCGAACCCGAACCCTATTGAAGTCAATGGGGACCCGAACTTTTGGGCACTAAAAAGGCTGTAAAACAGCCCAGGAAAGAGCTAGAGGGCTGCAAAAGGCAGCAACATGTAGGTAAATCCCCTGCAAACAAATGTGGATAGGGAAATGAATTAAAATTAAAATAAAAAAAAATAAAAATGAACCAATATCAATTGGACAGAGGTCCCATAGCAGAGAATCTGGCTTCACGTCAGCAGAGAATCAGTCTCTTCATGCCATAGCAAAGAATCTGGCTTCATGTCAGCAGAGAATCAGTCTCTTCATGCCATAGCAGAGAATCTGGCTTCATGTCAGCGCAGAATCAGTCTTCATGTCATAGCAGAGAATCAGGCTTCACGTCACCCACCACTGGAACAGGCCACTGTCACACATTTAGGCCCAGGCACCCAGGCAGAGGAGAGGTCCTGTAACAGAGAATCTGGCCTTATGTCAGCGCAGAATCTGTCTTCATGTCATAGCAGAGAATCAGGCTTCACGTCACCCACCACTGGAACAGGCCACTGTAACACATTTAGGCCCCGGCACCCAGACAGAGGAGAGCGGTCCCGTAACAGAGAATCTGGCCTTATGTCAGCGCAGAATCTGTCTTCATGTCATAGCAGAGAATCAGGCTTCACGTCACCCACCACTGGAACAGGCCACTGTCACACATTTAGGCCCAGGCACCCAGGCAGAGGAGAGAGGTCCCGTAACAGAGAATCTGGCCTTATGTCAGCGCAGAATCTGTCTTCATGTCATAGCAGAGAATCAGGCTTCACGTCACCCACCACTGGAATAGGCCACTGTCACACATTTAGGCCCCGGCACCCAGACAGAGGAGAGCGGTCCCGTAACAGAGAATCTGGCCTTATGTCAGCACAGAATCTGTCTTCATGTCATAGCAGAGAATCAGGCTTCACGTCACCCACCACTGGAACAGGCCACTGTCACACATTTAGGCCCCGGCACCCAGACAGAGGAGAGGTTCATTCAACTTTGGGTTGCCCCGCAATATAATGGTAAAATGAAATTAAAAAAAGTATTGAATGAGGAAGTGCCCTGGAGTAGAATAATATATTGTTAAGGGGAGGTAGTTAATATCTAATCTGCACAAGGGATGGACAGGTCCTGTGGGATCCATGCCTGGTTCATTTTTATGAACGTCAGCTTGTCCACATTGGCTGTAGACAGGCGGCTGCGTTTGTCTGTAATGACGCCCCCTGCCGTGCTGAATACACGTTCAGACAAAACGCTGGCCGCCGGGCAGGCCAGCACCTCCAAGGCATAAAAGGCTAGCTCTGGCCACGTGGACAATTTGGAGACCCAGAAGTTGAATGGGGCCGAACCATCAGTCAGTACGTGGAGGGGTGTGCACAGGTACTGTTCCACCATGTTAGTGAAATGTTGCCTCCTGCTAACACGTTCCGTATCAGGTGGTGGTGCACTTAGCTGTGGCGTGTTGACAAAACTTTTCCACATCTCTGCCATGCTAACCCTGCCCTCAGAGGAGCTGGGCGTGACACAGCTGCGTTGGCGACCTCTTGCTCCTCCTCTGCCTTCGCCTTGGGCTTCCACTGGTTCCCCTGTGACATTTGGGAATGCTCTCAGTAGCGCGTCTATCAACGTGTGCTTGTACTCGCGCATCTTCCTATCACGCTCCAGTGTAGGAAGTAAGGTGGGCACATTGTCTTTGTACCGGGGATCCAGCAGGGTGGCAACCCAGTAGTCCGCACACGTTAAAATGTGGGCAACTCTGCTGTCGTTGCGCAGGCACTGCAGCATGTAGTCGCTCATGTGTGCCAGGCTGCCCAGAGGTAAGGACAAGCTGTCCTCTGTGGGAGGCGTATCGTCATCGTCCTGTGTTTCCCCCCAGCCACGCACCAGTGATGGGCCCGAGCTGCTTTGGGTGCCACCCCGCTGTAAACATGCTTCATCCTCATCCTCCTCCACCTCCTCCTCATCCTCGTCCTCCTCATCCTCCAGTAGTGGGCCCTGTCTGGCCACATTTGTACCTGGCCTCTGCTGTTGAAAAAAACCTCCCTCTGAGTCACTTCGAAGAGACAGGCCTGAAAGTGCTAAAAATGACCCCTCTTCCTCCTCTTCCTCCTGGGCCACCTCCTCTTCCATCATCGCCCTAAGTGTTTTCTCAAGGAGACATAGAAGTGGTATTGTAACGCTGATAACGGTGTCATCGCCACTGGCAATGTAGGTGGAGTACTCGAAACAGCGCAACAGGGCACACAGATCTCGCATGGAGGCCCAGTCATTGGTGGTGAAGTGGGTCTGATCCACAGTGCGACTGACCTGTGCGTGCTGCAGCTGAAACTCCACTATGGCCTGCTGCTGCTCGCACAGTCTGTCCAGCATATGCAAGGTGGAGTTCCACCTGGTGGGCACGTCGCATATGAGGCGGTGAGCGGGAAGGCCGAAGTTACGCTGTAGCGCAGACAGGCGAGCAGCGGCAGGGTGTGAACGCCGGAATCGCGAACAGACGGCCCGCACTTTATGCAGCAGCTCTGACATGTCGGGGTAGTTGCGAATGAACTTCTGCACCACCAAATTCAGCACATGCGCCAGGCAAGGGATGTGCGTCAAACCGGCTAGTCCCAGAGCTGCAACGAGATTTCGCCCATTATCGCACACCACCAGGCCGGGCTTGAGGCTCACCGGCAGCAACCACTCGTCGGTCTGTTGTTCTATACCCCGCCACAACTCCTGTGCGGTGTGGGGCCTGTCCCCCAAACATATGAGTTTCAGAATGGCCTGCTGACGTTTACCCCGTGCTGTGGTGAAGGTGTGTGGCTGACTGGATGAGCAGGTGGAAGAAGTGGAGGAGGAGGAGGAGACAGGAGGCAAAGAATGTTGCCCTGCGATCCTTGGCGGCAGAAGGACGTGCGCCAAACAGCTCTCCGCCTGGGGCCCAGCCGCCACTACATTTACCCAGTGTGCAGTTAGGGAGATAAAGCGTCCCTGGCCGTGCTTACTGGTCCACGTATCTGTGGTTAGGTGGACCTTGCCACAGATGGCGTTGCGCAGTGCACACTTGATTTTATCGGACACTTGTTTGTGCAGGGAAGGCACGGTTCTCTTGGAGAAGTAGTGGCGGCTGGGAACAACATACTGTGGGACAGCAAGTGACATGAGCTGTTTGAAGCTGTGTGACACTAGTTATGGTGGTCCCCTACCCGAAGGTGTAAGTTTTGGACAATGTGAGTGAGGTTTCTCTGAGACAGAGGAGCAGAATCAATAGCGAATATGGGAATAGGTCTCTGTAGCGGAGAGAGAGACAAACCCATAGTGCGGGCAAAATGGGCATCTATCAATTTTACCCCTGCTCCACTGTCTAGAAAGAAAGAAATAGTCTCCTTCTTAACACCAAAAACAACATCTGCTGGCAACACAAATTGAGATGTACGAATGGAGGAAACGTATACCCCCCGGCTGACATCCTCCACACAGCCTGGGGTTAGTAGTTCTGATAGTCTTTTGTTTTTTTAGAAAGGAAGGGCAGACATGAATGCTATGACCCCTCCCCCCACAGAAAAAACAAACCCCCTGCCTACGGCGAGCCTCAGGAGGACGGACCTGACGAGTAGTTCCTCCTAGCTGCATAGGCTCTTCTAGGTCCGTACAGACTAACTGCTGCTTTGGAGGGGTTACCAATTGCTCAGGATTTTTCAATCTGTCCCTAAGACGTCTATCTATTCTGATAGAAAGGGACATAACAGCATCAAGGGAAAAGGGGCTCTCATACAGCGCAAGCGCATTCTTAACCCTTTGGGATAACCCAGAGCAGAACTGACTCCTGAGAGCCGGGTCGTTCCACTGGGTATCCGTGGCCCACCTACGAAACTCTGAGCAATACTCCTCTGCTGGCCGCTCTCCCTGTAGGAGTCTCCGTAATTTCGACTCAGCCAGGGAGACTCGGTCAGGGTCATCATGTATGAGACCCAAGGCCCCAAAAAATTCATCCACTGACCGGAGAGCCTGGGAATCAGTGGGTAAAGAGAACTCCCAGGATTGCGGGTCCCCCTGAAGCAGGGAAGTAACAATCCCCACCCGCTGTTCCTCGTTACCAGAGGGGTAAGGGCGCAGCTTAAAATATAGCTTACAGGCCTCACGGAACATCACAAATTTGTCCCTTCCCCCAGAAAATCTGTCAGGAAGAACAACCTTGGGTTCCATAGCAACCGCTGGGCTTGAGGCTGCTGCAATTGCTGCTGTTGCTGGAGGACCGACGCCTTCAATCCTGCCACCTCCATAGACAGGCCTTGAAGTTGTCTTGTCAAAGCAGCAATAGGATCCATGCTGGATTCTAGATAGGCAGAAAGAAAAAGTAAATTTTTTCATTTTTTTTTTCTTTCTTTCTACACAAAATAAGGGCCAGATATAATGTCATGACCGGCGTGCCGATCACATACGTGATGCAAGGGGAGGGAAAAGGGAAGGCCCTGTCCAAGGGAGAGGGAAAGGTGGTGACCCCTAACTCACCTTGAGGCTGGCACCTGACTGCCCTGACTGCCCTAGACGGGTTCCTCACCCATACGCCGATCACGTGCCTAAACCCTGGCTTTCCCTAAGATGAGCCCTACGTAGTGAATAGGGCGGTGGGAACACTAGTGCGCACCACTAACACTAAAGGAAAACACCAAGGAGAGGACAGACAATACAGACAAAACATATAATCCCAGGTGGGCGACAACAGCAGACAACAGAAGCCCAACAGGGATCCGGAGGGTAACGCTCTGGAACAACAACCAGGAATCTCAGGTACACAGCTCCAGTGGGTCAGTATAGAAGTCCAGGCAGGAAGCTCTATATCTGGCAACCAGAGAAGTGGGAGAGGGGAATATAAGGAGGTTGGGAGTGCTGGACAAGAAACAGCTGAGGAGAAGGAGCTACGGATCCCTGAGTGAGCCAAAAAGGGTTGCAAGGCAAACCCAGAAAGCTACCATTAAGAAACAGCACTATCTTTATACATAGAGCACGCAGCCACCCGCTGCGACTTCCTGACCCCAGGTATAACGGAGTCAGGCGTGGCTCTTGACACCCTCGTGACACATGGGCAAGCTTTTGAGAGACAAGTCCAGGGACAGGAAATAAAGAAGGGTGAGCACTCAACAAAGGCGTTTGGAAACCAAGAGTTAAAATTAAAAGTTTAATTAAACACTAAAATATTAATAAATAAAATAGTATTATACTAGATGAAGGATAAATAGCATAGATTAGTGTATAGCATATAAATGTAAATATAAAGATGTGGTCAAATTCATAGATGAACAATTCGCATCCAATCTCACTTCACAGGAATATGCACATATGTGCTGGTGGCCCATATACTAGGCAGTCTATAAGTGATATAGGGCACTATCCTGAATCAATAGTCCTGTCCAGTGATCTCTTGTGCTGATTGATGCTGAATAATACTTCTCCAGTGATATCAGTCGATATCGTATGACGCTATGCGTTTACTGGTCTCCCAATATATGGTGCCGGTGTATGGTGCCGGTCGTGCCGGTATTTGAGGCAGATTGGGGCAAATAACACAGGTAATTAGATCTTACCTTCCTCGTGTCTGGCCCAAACTTTCTTCTCCTCTAGCGGGAGTGGCGCAGAGTGCAGTCGGCAAAGTTCTGCGTACTGCCTCACAGACTCACCGGCTTCTCGCGGGATTTGGAACTCTCTTCCGGGTTAGTCCGTTCACGTGACTGTATCCAATGCAACAGGTACAACAAAGTTCTCAATCTTTTCCAGGTTATAAAATTTCTCGCATGGCCATGCAAATTATTGCGGAGATGTTTGCTTCTCTATTACGGCGATCCAAACCAGACGCGTTTCGGGAGCTCTGCTTCCCTTCATCAGTGGTATCGCTGTTATGACAATCTCCGCCTTTTATACCCACAGTCTAGATCAAAACTGTGGATGCCTGGAATTCACTGGACTGTGAGTACTCTGTTGCGGTTAGCATGCGTTTTAGATGCGTCTTATTAGCTCTATATGCGTTTTTATATAGAATAGATTACTTTTCTCATTCTAGAGCTGTTGAGTGAAGGAGAGGATAATCCAAGATTGCAAAGATGGAATATTCACAATCTGGGTTTTTTTTCCCATTTTTTCATGTTTTTCCCACATTTTTTCTCTTTTTTCTTTCTTTTTTCAGTATGCAATAATATATATATATAAAATGAAAATATAAATTTATATCCAATATATCCTTCAGTATAAGACATAAAATCAATTGTTTTAATAATATAAATATAAATTGAGATATAAAATATAAAATATAGAAAATATTTTAAAATATATAATAAGATTGAGCATATTATTATAAATGAAACATACAATAGGTACTATTTGATAACAGATATATAGCAATTTGCAACAAGGTTATAAGGCATAATCCGATGTTTTATAGAGATCCCTTTCATAAAAATCTTCCATAAGATGCTGACATAATAATACCTTGCAGAGAAATTTTTAGTATAATAATCCATTCTATTCGACACCTGCCGCAGAGGTCCTCACAGGAGGTTTCACCTGAAAGTGATTTGCTTATCTATTCTTATCTATGGATTTTAGTAAACACTAATGTATGGATAGAATCTGCCCTGGAATCTGGGTACCCTAATCCGATTATATGACATATTACCATTGACGACCTGGCCATGGCATCAAAGTCGGATAGCTGGCTACCTCCCTACAAAAATCCAAATATCTCTAGCTCGGCATTCAAGCCTACAGGTAGCATACAGCCAAATTCATAAATACGGCGCGACTCGACTTTTGACATCTGCTTGATGTAGTTGCCCCCACGCCAATGTTTATCCACCCTCTCCAATGCCATGAATATCAGGCCAGTTGGATCTTTATTATGTACTTCCATATAATGTTTTGATAGACAGTGTTTTTCATAGCCCTTCTTTATGTTGGCTATGTGTTCAGATAATCTTGTTTTTAGTGGGCGTTTAGTTCTGCCTATATACTGTCTATTACATGGGCATTGGAGAAGGTAGATAACTCCAATAGTATTGCATGTCAAACAGTCTTTAATATTCCACTTGTAGGTGTTTTGGGTAGAAGAGACTGCTGTTATTTTTCTTGGCGTGGGGTTAACCTTACATGCTGCACATTTACCGCACTTATAGAATCCCTTGAGGTTCATCCACGTACCTAGAATAGTGTTTTGACTACCCATAGTAGGTTTCGGTGTTTTAATTGATGGGGCTATTTTTATACCCAAAAGAGAAGGACTGAGATATTAAATGATCTAAATGGGAAAATTTTGAAATTTAAAGAACAAATAGAGAAATTTCCTAAAAATGATGAATATCAGAATTGGCAGGATAGACTATGCAAAGGATTGGATAGGATTGAAAATGAAATAATAAATAGAAAAGGGCGCAAATATATAAATCCCCAAAAAAAACGTTATGTAGAAGAGGATAAAGATAATACGGCTATACCTATAGATCCTCCTAATAATGGAAATGTAGTAGAAGAGGACATACAAACGAGATACACAGTACCAGTAAATAATAGATATGACCAGTTGTCAGACCAGCAACATTTTTTAGATCACACTCCAGCACACCACAGAACACGGACGAGATACAAGGAACACACCCCACCTATTCACAATCCGGAATCACAGACACACCCATACAATTTGAGGCACAAAAATTATCACCAGAAACAGGTCACGGAAGATTATCACTATCACAGTCCACAAGTAAGAGAACACATCCCATACTCACAGAGAAACCACAGGGACCCCAGGAGACATTATCACCAAGAGCACATAGAAGAATCACAAATAAAACAAAAAAGACAAGAAGAAGTAAAAGGAAGAGACAGGCAACACAGGAGACATTAGGGGAAGACAACACTACAATAATAAATTTAAGCACAGTTATTCTCACTAATTCCCAAACGGAATTACTAGAAAGGGGGCTGAAGTTTGCACCAACAGAGAAACTGGACAAATTTTCTGTGTATATTGGTATACAGAAATATATAAGAAATTTGTGCCTAAAAAAACATTTTATGAAAAACCCAATAGGGAGGGTTGAAGAGAATACCCAAACAGATAAAATTTTACCTAAAATTTCACCTAAAACTTTGCCTAAAATTTTGCTCAAAAATAAATCAACAATGTTTCCTAGAAACGAAATCAGTATGGAAATGGCTGCGTTTCAGAGAAATGTAGAAACAGATATACGCAAGTTGAAAATAGGACCCTCTGGGAAAAGCAATCTCACCAGACAAGAGTTGAGTGCTATTAAACAGTTACAGAAAAATGAAGGGATCACCATACGCCCCGCAGATAAAGGGGGCGCTGTTGTCATTTTAAATACGGCTGACTATAATAAAGAATGCTTGAGACAATTAATGGAGGTCGAGACCTATACAAAATTAACAAAAGATCCACTAGAGGAGTTTGATGCGGAACTTAAAATATTATGTAGGAGGGGCATGGAATCTCGGGTGATATCCCAACAAGAACATGACTATATCTTGGGGACACAGAGGAGGTTACCTATCTTCTATTGTCTCCCCAAGATTCATAAATCCCTAGAAGACCCACCGGGCCGACCCATAGTCTCGGGTATAGGATCCATTTCATCTAATTTATCGAAATATATTGATGTACAAATCCAACCAACGGTTAAAAAGACGATGTCCTATATAAAAGATACGACACATATCATTCAGATATTGGAGGACTTGGAGGCAGAGCCGGGGTGGATCATGGGAACATTAGATGTACAGTCGCTGTATACAGTGATCAGCCATAATCAAGGAATGTCAGCGGTAAAGAACCAACTAATGAGGGAAGGTACTCTGGGATTACCCCATATAGAATTTATAATAGAGGGTATTAAATACATTCTTACCCACAATTACTTCTATTTTGAACAAGACTATTATCTACAGAAATGTGGGACCGCCATGGGGACCAGATTCGCCCCAAGCTATGCTAATTTATTCTTGGCAGATTGGGAACAACATCATATAACCCCAAAACTTGGGGCGGATCTGGCCCTATGGCGCCGTTTCATCGATGACATCATTTTTATTTGGAAAGGAAGGAGTGCAGATTTACAGGCATTCCTTAAAGAAATTAATCAGAATAAACTGAACCTCAAGTTTACTTCGAAGATGTCAGATGAGACCGAATTTCTGGATTTAAAAATAAGAAAAGAAGGGACTAAATATATTTGTAATACTTTCTCTATTCTCCATTCGGCCAGTTTCGCAGAATCAGAAGGAACTGCACACAAGACCAAGATTTTGAGTTAGAAGCATTGAAGATGAAGTCCCAGTTTCTAGGTAAGAAATACCCTGAAAAAGTTATAGATCTAGCCTTAGAAAAAACAAGGCAACTGGATAGACAAGATTGTCTCATATTAAAGAAACCATCAACAGAAACGAATCAAAATTCTGAAGTTATAAAAACTAGATTGGTTCTTCCATTCAATGAGCAATATAAGAGAGTCCAAAAAATTGTGAAAAATCACTGGCATCATATCTTAAGCGATAAAAAGATAGGCCACCTCCTACCTGTTAGCCCGTTGGTTGCATTTACAAAGGCACCCAATTTGGGTATAAAAATAGCCCCATCAATTAAAACACCGAAACCTACTATGGGTAGTCAAAACACTATTCTAGGTACGTGGATGAACCTCAAGGGATTCTATAAGTGCGGTAAATGTGCAGCATGTAAGGTTAACCCCACGCCAAGAAAAATAACAGCAGTCTCTTCTACCCAAAACACCTACAAGTGGAATATTAAAGACTGTTTGACATGCAATACTATTGGAGTTATCTACCTTCTCCAATGCCCATGTAATAGACAGTATATAGGCAGAACTAAACGCCCACTAAAAACAAGATTATCTGAACACATAGCCAACATAAAGAAGGGCTATGAAAAACACTGTCTATCAAAACATTATATGGAAGTACATAATAAAGATCCAACTGGCCTGATATTCATGGCATTGGAGAGGGTGGATAAACATTGGCGTGGGGGCAACTACATCAAGCAGATGTCAAAAGTCGAGTCGCGCCGTATTTATGAATTTGGCTGTATGCTACCTGTAGGCTTGAATGCCGAGCTAGAGATATTTGGATTTTTGTAGGGAGGTAGCCAGCTATCCGACTTTGATGCCATGGCCAGGTCGTCAATGGTAATATGTCATATAATCGGATTAGGGTACCCAGATTCCAGGGCAGATTCTATCCATACATTAGTGTTTACTAAAATCCATAGATAAGAATAGATAAGCAAATCACTTTCAGGTGAAACCTCCTGTGAGGACCTCTGCGGCAGGTGTCGAATAGAATGGATTATTATACTAAAAATTTCTCTGCAAGGTATTATTATGTCAGCATCTTATGGAAGATTTTTATGAAAGGGATCTCTATAAAACATCGGATTATGCCTTATAACCTTGTTGCAAATTGCTATATATCTGTTATCAAATAGTACCTATTGTATGTTTCATTTATAATAATATGCTCAATCTTATTATATATTTTAAAATATTTTCTATATTTTATATCTCAATTTATATTTATATTATTAAAACAATTGATTTTATGTCTTATACTGAAGGATATATTGGATATAAATTTATATTTTCATTTTATATATATATATTATTGCATACTGAAAAAAGAAAGAAAAAAGAGAAAAAATGTGGGAAAAACATGAAAAAATGGGAAAAAAAACCCAGATTGTGAATATTCCATCTTTGCAATCTTGGATTATCCTCTCCTTCACTCAACAGCTCTAGAATGAGAAAAGTAATCTATTCTATATAAAAACGCATATAGAGCTAATAAGACGCATCTAAAACGCATGCTAACCGCAACAGAGTACTCACAGTCCAGTGAATTCCAGGCATCCACAGTTTTGATCTAGACTGTGGGTATAAAAGGCGGAGATTGTCATAACAGCGATACCACTGATGAAGGGAAGCAGAGCTCCCGAAACGCGTCTGGTTTGGATCGCCGTAATAGAGAAGCAAACATCTCCGCAATAATTTGCATGGCCATGCGAGAAATTTTATAACCTGGAAAAGATTGAGAACTTTGTTGTACCTGTTGCATTGGATACAGTCACGTGAACGGACTAACCCGGAAGAGAGTTCCAAATCCCGCGAGAAGCCGGTGAGTCTGTGAGGCAGTACGCAGAACTTTGCCGACTGCACTCTGCGCCACTCCCGCTAGAGGAGAAGAAAGTTTGGGCCAGACACGAGGAAGGTAAGATCTAATTACCTGTGTTATTTGCCCCAATCTGCCTCAAATACCGGCACGACCGGCACCATACACCGGCACCATATATTGGGAGACCAGTAAACGCATAGCGTCATACGATATCGACTGATATCACTGGAGAAGTATTATTCAGCATCAATCAGCACAAGAGATCACTGGACAGGACTATTGATTCAGGATAGTGCCCTATATCACTTATAGACTGCCTAGTATATGGGCCACCAGCACATATGTGCATATTCCTGTGAAGTGAGATTGGATGCGAATTGTTCATCTATGAATTTGACCACATCTTTATATTTACATTTATATGCTATACACTAATCTATGCTATTTATCCTTCATCTAGTATAATACTAATTTATTTATTAATATTTTAGTGTTTAATTAAACTTTTAATTTTAACTCTTGGTTTCCAAACGCCTTTGTTGAGTGCTCACCCTTCTTTATTTCCTTAGCTGTTTTTTTTGACTAGAGGGTGGGTGTCCCTCTCACGGGCTAGTAGCACCTATTCTCTGATTCCGTCCCGAGTGAGCCACCATTTCAAACATTAGAAAGTCCAGGGACAGCTCGGCACACATTAAGCAAGCTGCGGGACAAGGAGATCTGGACAAATTTGTCAAAAAGACACCGGCATTTCAGCTTAAAAAGGCAGAGAAAATGGCGCCGCCAGAAGACACTTAACTCCAACCTGATGCTTCAGATTCGGAGGACGGAGACGGTAGTGAAGCAGCTGCCCAGTCACTGAAAGAGCACCTCCCGGTCTCTAGACCTTTTATGAGGAAACTTCTTGCAGAAGCACTTGATCCAATAGTGCAGGAGCTGAAGGAGTACAAGAAAGATTTGCAGCACATGTGCGAGAGGATGGACGCGGCCGAAACTGCGCAGACCGCCATTATTGAATTTGGCTCAGCAGTGGCACAATCTCTGGACTACACACAAGCCCACATAAATACCTTGTACACGCAGCTAGAAGACCAAGAAAACCGGGGCCGTCTGAATAATCTACGACTCAAAGGCTTCCCCGAAAGTATTATGCCGGACGCCATTGAAGCCGCATTGACTGCCTTTTTTACCCAACTCGTGGGGTCAGCTGCAACTCCGGATTTAACCCTAGAGAGAGCGCACCGAGCACTAAGGCCGCCGCCTGGTCCTTCAGATCCGCCTAGGGACATAATTTGCAAACTTGCAAGCTTCCAAGCCAAAGAGTGCATCCTGAAAGCATCCCACAGCAAAACCTCCTTGAAGTATGAAGGCGCATCGGTAGCCATTTTTCAGGACCTTTCCCCTGTCATGCTGCGCAAGAGGAGAGCGCTGAAGCCATTGCTGGAAGCGTTGAGGGAGAAAAAGCTCCTATATCCTTGGCTGTTCCCATTTGCGCCTGACAAGAAGCTGGTCCTCAGATCCCATAGTGACCTCAGGCGAATTTACGATCATTTGGGAATTGTTGATCAAGAGATCCAGGACTGGAACATATCCCAGGAGATTACCGATATCCCACCTTTGCCGCTTCCCACATCGTGGACCCCGGGACGACCGGCTAAGAACCAGAAACATAGGCAGAGAAAGAGAAGCGGGAACAGTGCCTTACGGAGGGAATATGGAGAAGAGTCCTGAGGTGTTCATCCTCTCATGCTGAGAGGGTCATGGACTTGAGTATGTTTCTTACGTAAGGGTGAGAGTTTATAAGAATAATTGCAAATGATATGTGAATTTCTCATATTCTTATACATGTCATTTCCCTTTCCATCCCCCCCTCCCCTCCCTCACCTCCCAAGGTTGTGAATCTAGACGGAGTTCACAAAGAGAAACTCTCACTCACCCGCGGTTCTTTTATAACAGGCTATTGTCATGTGGGTGTATCTTGGAGGGGGCCATGAAACTCCCCCTCACAGATACGCAAACTGACTACATATAGTAAATAGTGTATGCTAAAGCTTAAATCTAAGGCCTTACAAGATCAGAAGTTATCAACAGCAATGCATTTTCAGTTGTATACCATTCACCCTATGTTTGTATATGCCCCGATGCCCTATTCTTGAATATTTGATTATCTGTTAGCCTGATCGCTTAACCCTATTTAAACGCACTCAGAATGTGCTGCGGGTCATGCTGGTCCTGCCCCCAGACACGTGATTATGATGGCTGGGCCTGGGCTACCTGTATGGCATGCAGAGAATTTGGATTGTGGATAGTTAGTATGATTTACATCACCCACACCCTATGTCTCATTTATGTAATTCAGCTGTGACGCGCTGTACCTGATTCTAAGAGGCATTCTTTTCCCATGTTACCTTAGCTGGCCGATCCCTGCTATTGGTCCTCCAGTTGGTCCCCCCCGCCCACTAAAACTGTCTTCTCTTCGGAAGATATGTTTTTCACCCCTATTGACGGGAGGCCAGCCCGCGCCCCCCCCCCCGCCCCTCACTATGTCTTAGCTACCTGAAATCACACTTTATTAGGTGGAGGATGGAGGGGAGCGAAGCTGCACTCCTTGATTTTGTAAATTTATGTTATGTTTTTTTTGTTTCTCAAGTTGTTAATGGTTACACCTGGCGATGGAAACACGTATATTCTTATGCAGCTGTACGGGACAGGCTGTTTTTGTTAGAGAATGTGAACAAGACGGGGATATGGAACCTTTGAAAGTAGTATCGCTTAATGTTAACGGTTTAAATGGGCCGCAAAAAAGGAGTCGGGTCTTCCAGATGCTAAAAAAAGAGAGGGCAGATATACTGCTATTACAGGAAACACATTTCAGACACAACAGGGTACCTGCACTATACTTAAGAATGTTCTCCACATGGACACATAGCACACACTCATCAGCTTCCAAAGGAGTCTCAATAGGAATTAGGAAGGGTCTTCCAATTTCAGACACTAATTGACCCGATAGGATGCTTTGTGTTTATAAAAGGGTCACTCTATGGCAATAGGGTTACTCTTGCCAATGTTTATGCTCCCAACCTAAATCAGGTCAAATGGCTAGTAGAGACTTTACAAAACTTACACACGTTCAGAGAAGGGCCCTTGATCCTGGGAGAAGACTTTAATATGGCTTTGGACCACCCACTCGACTCCACCTCTCTCCACCCAAGACACTCTGCTCAACAGGTCAGGAAATTGAGGAATGCTCTAGATGCTCACCAGGTATCAGATGCTTGGAGAGTGCTTCATCCTCAGGGGAAAGACTATACTTTCTTCTCAGCAATTCACGGCACCTATAGGAGACTAGATTATATTTATGTGTCAAACCATCTTCTAGAGAGAGTGGAGTCAGTGAGCATTGGCCCAATTACGTTCACGGATCATGCGCCAGTTATATTGGGAATACACTTCCAGGGTACCCCTCCCAGATCCTGGACATGGAGGCTCAATGAGACCCTCCTGGAGAATGATAAACACAGATCCCAAATAGAGGGGAAGGTAAACATGTTCTTTGAACTAAATAATGACCCACAAATGGCCACACCCATTACGTGGGAAGCGCACAAGGCCTTTATTAGGGGGGAACTAATAGCCTTAGGGTCGTGGGTCCGCAAACAAAGATGAAGGAAGTAGATTCAGTGATAACCCAAATATCTGTGCTAGAGAACCTTAATAAGCGACAGCCCTCCAAAGTGACTCATGAAGATATAATTAAACTACGCATGCAACTTAAAGACCTCCTCAACATTAGGTCAGAAAAGATGCTCAAAATGGCAAAATTTCAGACTTACATCCACGGCAATAGGGGATCAAAACTACTCACAAGATTAATAAAGGGTCAGAAAGAAAAAGCACATATTGCACGCATTCAAAATGGTGAGGGAGAGTCCCTGACGTCAACTCCAGCAATAGCAAATGAATTTGCATCTTTTTATTCTTCTTTATACAACTTACAAAATGTAGACCCCAAAGATAAACGAGAGAAAACTGCTTCATTCATATAAATTCAGTGGTTGTACCCAAACTTAGGCCCGAGGAAGCAGACAACTTGTTAGCCCCCATCATGGAGGAAGAAGTGAGTGCTTGTCTCTCGAGCATCCCTTCGGGGAAAAGTCCGGGACCGGACGGCCTTCCCATTATATATTATTGTAATGACCGGCGTCACGCAGAGGGAGGGAAATGGGAAGGCCCTGTCCAAGGGAGAGGGAAAGGTGGTGACCCCTGACTCACCTTGCGGCTGGCACCTGACTGCCCTGACATCCCTAGACGGGTTCCTCACCCGTTCGCCGATCACGTGCCTAAACCCTGGCTTTCCCTAAGATAAGCCCTATGTAGTGAACGGGGCGGTGGGATCACTAGTCCGCACCACTGACACTAAGAGGGAAACACCAAGGAGAGGACAGACAAACATATAATCCCAGGTGGGCGACAACAGCAGACCACCAAGGCCCAACAGGGATCCGGAGGGTAACGCTCTGGAACAACAACCAGGGAACACAGCTACACAGCTCCAGTGGGTCAGTATAGAAGTCCAGGCAGGAAGCTCTATATCTGGCAACCAGAGAAGTGAGAGATGGGAATATAAGGAGGTTGGGAGTGCTGGACAAGAGACAGCTAAGGAGAAGGAGCTACGGATCCCTGAGTGAGCCAAAAAGAGTTGCAAGGCAAACCCAAAAAGCTACCATAAAGAAAACACTATCTTTCTACATAGAGCGCGCAGCCACCCTCTGCGACTTCCTGACCCCGGGTATAACGGAGTCAGGCGTGGCTCTTGACACCCTCGTGACAGTACCCCCCTCTCTACGAGGGGCCTCCGGACACTCAGGACTAGGTCTCTCAGGATGAGAGGCATAAAAAGCCCGAACTAACCTGTCGGCGTTTACCTCAGACGCTGGGACCCACATTCTTTCCTCAGGACCGTAACCCCTCCAATGCACCAGATATTGAAGAGAGCGGCGGACCCGACGAGAATCAACAATTTTGGATATTTGAAACTCTAGATTACCATCCACAACAACAGGAGGAGGTGGCAGCGGTGACGGTTCTAGAGGTGGAACATACTTCTTGAGTAACGATTTATGGAAGACGTTATGGATTTTAAAAGTCTGAGGTAGCTCCAGGCAAAAAGCCACGGGGTTAATGATGGCTACTATTTTGTAAGGGCCAATGAACCTAGGACCCAGTTTCCAAGAGGGAACCTTTTAATTTAATATTCCTAGTAGACAACCACACATAGTCATTCACTCCTAGGTCCGGACCTGGCGACCGTCTCTTATCAGCCATGCATTTATATTTACCTCCCATATTTTTTAAGTTAGCTTGCACCTTCTGCCATACAGACGAAAGAGATGACGAAAACCGTTCCTCTTCGGGAACCCCAGAAGACCCCCCCTCTTTGAAAGTACAGAATTGGGGATGAAAACCATATGCACCAAGAAATGGTGACTTACCAGTAGATTCCTGACGGCGATTATTTATGGCAAACTCGGCTAACGGTAAATATGATGACCACACCTCTTGGTTTTCAGACACAAAACATCTTAGATATGTCTCAAGGTTTTGGTTGGTACGCTCAGTCTGTCCATTCGACTGAGGATGGAAAGCTGAGGAAAAGGACAAGTGTACCCCCAAACGGGAACAAAAAGCTTTCCAAAATTTAGAAATAAACTGCGTTCCCCGATACGAAACAACATCGGAAGGGACCCCGTGAAGCTTCACGATTTCACTGATGAATACCTGAGCAAGAGTCTTAGCATTAGGTAGTGCGGGTAACGCAATGAAGTGTACCATTTTGCTAAACCTGTCCACTACTACCAAGATAACTGTTTTACCCGCAGACAAAGGTAAGTCAGTGATAAAATCCATTGACAGATGTGTCCATGGCCTATTGGGAATGACAAGTGGCAATAAAGACCCTGCAGGACGTGTATGAGAGACTGTCGCGCGCGCACAAGTAGAACAAGAAGACACAAAATCCATTATATCCTGACGCAACCTTGGCCACCAAAAACGACGAGACAATAGCTCCAAGGTTGCTTTACTACCCGGGTGCCCAGCAAGTGCCGAATTATGATGTTCCTTTAATAATTCGAGACGCAGGTTCAACGGTACAAACAATTTCTCTGAGGGGCAAGAGACCGGGGCGTCCCCCTGGGCCTCTTACACCTTCCCCTCCAGAACAGAGTGTACCGCAGAGACAACCACTCCTCTTTGTAGAATGGGTACCGGATCACTCACATTACCCCCTCCAGGGAAACAACGAGATAATGCATCTGCCTTGGTATTTTTTGCCCCAGGACGATAGGTAATAACAAAGTTAAACCTGGTAAAAAATAGCGACCACCTAGCTTGTCTAGGGGTGAGACGCTTAGCTGATTCGAGGTACAGAAGGTTTTTGTGGTCCGTAATCACAGTGACGGGGTGGATTGCCCCCTCTAAAAAGTGATGCCATTCTTCAAACGCTAGTTTAATAGCTAATAGTTCCCTATTGCCAATATCATACTTCTTTTCTGCTGCAGATAGTTTTTTTAGAAAAGAAAGCACAAGGACGCCATTTGCCAGGAGACGGACCCTGAGACAGTACAGCCCCCACTCCCACCTCTGACGCATCGACTTCAACAATAAAAGGCTGGGAGACATCAGGTTGGATTAGTACAGGTGCCGAGGTAAACCTCTCTTTTAATGAATTTTCTATAGAAATTTGCGAAGCCCAAGAACCGTTGCAGTGCTTTGAGGTTCTCAGGAAGATCCCAATCTAAAATTGCCTGGACCTTCCTAGGATCCATACGGAAACCTGAAGCAGATAATAAATAACCTAGGAACTGTATTTCCTGAACGGCGAAGACACACTTTTCTATTTTAGCATATAATTTATTAGTCCGTAGGACCTGCAGTACCTGTCTGACGTGCACCTCATGTGTTTTCAGATCAGACAAATAAATTAAAATATCATCTAGGTATATCACCACAAACCTGCCGATAAGATGACTAAAAATGTCATTAACGAAATGTTGGAAGACAGCAGGAGCATTGGTCAGACCGAAAGGCATGACTAGATTTTCATAATGCCCCTCAGGGGTGTTAAAAGCTGTCTTCCACTCATCCCCTTCCTTGATACGAATCAGATTGTAGGCCCCCCTAAGATCAAGTTTGGAGAACCACCTAGCACCCGCAATCTGATTAAACAGGTCAGGAATGAGAGGAAGAGGGTATAGGTCTCGGATGGTTATCCGGTTTAATTCGCGAAAATCTAGGCAAGGACGCAGGGCCCCATCTTTCTTTTTGACGAAGAAAAACCCTGCAGCCACGGGTGAAGAAGAGGGTCTGATGTGTCCCTTAGCCAAGCTCTCGGAGATATAATCTTTCATGGCTTGTCTCTCCGGACCCGAAAGATTATATAACCTGGTCTTGGGTAATTTTGCACCAGGAATCAGGTTAACCGGGCAATCATAAGGACGGTGAGATGGTAACTTCTGACAACCCTTTTCAGAAAAAACGTCCTCAAAGTGCGAAACAAATGTTGGTAGGGTAGCTATGGAGGCGACTAAGCAATTGCTATTTAAGCAATTTTCTCTGCAATGCTCACTCCACTCCAATATCTCCCTGGCCTGCCAATCCACCACTGGATTGTGCGCGACCAACCAGGGAAGACCCAACACCACCGGAGTGGGAAGCCCCTCCAGAACATAACATGAAAGCAACTCGTTATGGTGGTCTCCTACCCGAAGGTGTAAGTTATGGACAATGTGAGTGAGGTTTCTCTGAGACAGAGGAGCAGAATCAATAGTGAATATGGGAATAGCGTACAGAGAGACAAACCCATAGTGTGGGCAAAATGGGCATCTATCAAATTTACTCCTGCTCCGCTGTCTAGAAAAAAAGAAATAGTCTCCGTCTTAACGCCAAAAACAACAACCGCTGGCAACACAAATTGCGATGTACGTATGGAGGAAACGTATACCCCCCGGCTGACATCCTCCACACAGCCTGGGGTTAGTAGTTTTCCGACGGTCTTTTGTTTTTGAGGAAGGAAGGACAGACATTAATAAAATGACCCCTCTCCCCACAGAAAAAACAAACCCCACGCCTACGGCGAGCCTCAGGGGGATGGACCTGATGAGTAGTTCCTCCTAGCTGCATAGGCTCGTCTAAGTCCGTACAGACTAACTGCTGCTTGGGAGGGGTTACCAATTGCTCCTGATTTTTCAATCTGTCCCTAAGACGTCTATCTATTCTGATAGAAAGGGACATGACCGCATCAAGGGAAAAGGGAGTCTCATACAGCGCAAGCGCATCCTTAATCCTTTCGGATAACCCAGAGCAGAACTGACTCCTGAGAGCCGGGTCGTTCCACTGGGTATCCGTAGCCCACCTACGGAACTCTGAGCAATACTCCTCTACTGGTGCTCTCCCTGTAGGAGTCTCAGTAATTTTGATTCAGCCAGTGCGACTCGGTCAGGGTCGTCATATATGAGACCCAAGGCCACAAAAAATTCATCCACTGACCGGAGAGCCTGGGAATCAGTGGGTAAAGAGAACGCCCAGGATTGCGGGTCCCCCTGCAGCAGGTAAATAACAACCCCCACCCGCTGTTCTTCATTACCAGAGGAGTAAGGGCGCAGCTTAAAATATAATTTACAGGCCTCACGGAACGTCACAAATTTGTCCCTTCCCCCAGAAAATCTGTCAGGAAGAGCAACCTTGGGTTCCGCAACAACCTGGTTACCTGTAGCAACCGCTGGGTTTGTGGTCTGTTGCAATTGCTGCTGTTGCTGGAGGACCGACGCCTTCAATCCTGCCACCTTTCAAAGACAGGCCTTGAAGTTGCTTTGACAAAGCAGCAATTGGATCCATACTGGATTCTAAGTAGGTAGAAAGAAAAAGTAGTTTTTTAAAAGTTTTTTTTACCTACACAAAATAAGGGCCAGATATAATGTAATGACCGGCGTCACGCAGAGGGAGGGAAATGGGAAGGCCCTGTCCAAGGGAGAGGGAAAGGTGGTGACCCCTGACTCACCTTGCGGCTAGCACCTGACTGCCCTGACGTCCCTAGACGGGTTCCTCACCCGTTTTCCGATCATGTGCCTAAACCCTGGCTTTCCCTAAGATGAGCCCTATGTAGTGAACGGGGCGGTGGGATCACTAGTCCGCACCACTGACACTAAGAGGAAAATACCAAGGAGAGGACAGACAATACAGACAAACATATAATCCCAGGTGGGCGACAACAGCAGACCACCAAGGCCCAACAGGGATCCTGAGGGTAACGCTCTGGAACAACAACCAGGGAACACAGCTACACAGCTCCAGTGGGTCAGTATAGAAGTCCAGGCAGGAAGCTCTATATCTGGCAACCAGAGAAGTGAGAGATGGGAATATAAGGAGGTTGGGAGTGCTGGACAAGAGACAGCTGAGGAGAAGGAGCTACGGATCCCTGAGTGAGCCAAAAAGGGTTGCAAGGCAAACCCAGAAAGCTACTATAAAGAAAACACTATCTTTCTACATAGAGCGCGCAGCCACCCGCTGCGACTTCCTGACCCCAGGTATAACGGAGTCAGGCGTGGCTCTTGACACCCTCGTGACAATTACAGTATAAAAAATTCCAGAAGTCATTACTCCCTCATCTCACTGAATTGTGTAACTCTCTGCTAAGGGGATCTTCCCTTCCCTCACAATCCCTGATGGCTCATATAGTAGTCTTGCCTAAAGAAGGAAAAGACCCAAAAAGCTGTAGTAGCTATAGGCCCATCTCACTTCCAAACGCTGACGTGAAATTATGGGCCAAAATTCTCAGCCAGAGGATAGCCCAGTATCTGCCTCGACTTCTAAAGGAAGAACAGGTGGGATTCGTGGGGGGCAGAGAGGGTAGACATAATGTGAGTAGGATATACAGTTGGAAGAAAAAGTATGTGAACCCTTTGGAATGATATGGATTTTTGCACAAATTGGTCATAAAACTTGATCTGATCTTCATTTAAGTCACAACAATAGACAATAACAGTATGCTTAAACTAATAACACACAAAGAATTAAATGTTACCATGTTTTTATTGAACACACCATGTAAACATTCAAAGTGCAGGTGGAAAAAGTATGTGAACCCTTGGATATAATAACTGGTTGAACCTCCTTTGGCAGCAATAACTTCATCCAAACATTTCCTGTAGTTGCAGATCAGACGTGCACAACGGTCAGGAGTAATTTGTGACCATGCCTCTTTACAGAACTGTTTCAGTTCAGCAATATTCTTGGGATGTCTGGTGTGAATCGCTTTCTTGAGGTCATGCCACAGTATCTCCATCGGGTTGAGGTCAGGACTCTGACTAGGCCACTCCAGAAGGCGTATTTTCTTCTGTTTAAGCCATTCTGTTGTTGTTTTACTTCTATGCTTTGGGTCGTTGTCCTGTTGCAACACCCATCTTCTGTTGAGCTTTAGCTGGTGGACAGATGGCCTTAAGTTCTCCTGCAAAATGTCTTGATAAACTTAAGAATTCATTTTTCCTTCGATGATAGCAATCCGTACAGGCCCTGATGCAGCAAAGCAGCCCCAAACCATGATGCCCCCACCACCATACTTCACAGTTGGGATGAGGTTTTGATGTTGGTGCGCTGTGCCTCTTTTTCTCCACACATAGTGTTGTGTGTTTCTTCCAAACAACTCAACTTTGGTTTCATCTGTCTACAGAATATTTTGCCAGTACTGCTGTGGAACATCCATGTGCTCTTGTGCAAACTGTAAACATGCAGCAATGTTTTTTTTGGACAACAGTGGCTTCCTCCGTGTTATCCTCCCATGAAACCTATTCTTGTTTAGTGTTTTACGAATCGTAGATTCGTAGGGATGTTAGTATATGCCAGAGACTTTTGTAAGTCTTTAGCTGACACTCTAAGATTCTTTTTCACCTCATTGAGCAGTCTGCGCTGTGTTCTTGCAGTCATCTTTTCAGGACTGCCACTCCTAGGCAGAGTAACAGCAGTGCTGAACTTTCTCCATTTATAGACAATTTGTCTTACTGTGGACTGATGAACAGCAAGGCTTTTGGAGATACTTTTATAACCCTTTCCAGCTTTATGCAAGTCAATAATTCTTAATTGTAGGTCTTCTGAGAGGTCTTTTGTGTGAGACATCATTCACATCAGGCAATGCTTTTTGTGAAAAGCAAACCCAGAACTAGTGTGTGTTTTTTATAGGGAAGGGCAGCTGTAACCAACACCTCCAATCTCATCTCATTGATTGGACTCCAGTTGGCTGGCACCTTACTCCAATTAGCTCTTGGAGATGTCATTAGTCTAGGGGTTCACATACTTTTTCCACCTGCACTGTGAATGTTTACATGGTGTGTTCAATAAAAACATGGTAGCATTTAATTATTTGTGTTTTATTAGTTTAAGCAGACTGTGATTGTCTATTGTTGTGACTTAGATGAAGATCAGATCACATTTTATGATCAATTTGTGCAGAAATCCATATCATTCCAAAGGGTTCACATACTTTTTCTTGCAACTGTATCATGCCATTCATTATGCTAGAACAAAGAAGGTCCCTTTGATACTTGTGGGGACGGACGCTGAGAAGGCCTTCGATAGGGTAAGTTGGACGTTCATGAAAGAGGCGCTCCTGCATTTTGGCTTCCCCTCCGCGTTTGTCGCTGCAATTTTCTCCCTTTATGGAAGCTCTTCGGCAAAGGTTTTAGCTAATGGGTACCTCTCTGCTCCCTTTGGGATCACAAACGGAACGCGCCAGGGATGTCCCCTGTCACCCTCACTTTTTGTCCTGGCTTTAGAAATCTTTCTAAATAAATTAAGGGCTTCAGATAAAATAAGAGGTCTACAGATTGGGAGTAGCATACACTCAGTAGCGGCTTTCGCCGATGACCTCTTACTGCTTATCATGAATCCAGAAGAAGCTTTGCCAGAAATTATGCAGCTGCTGGAAGACTATGGAGAAGTTTCTAACTTTAAAATCAACTATGGGAAATCAGAGATACTTAATGTCTCCATTGAGAAAAACAGAGCAGATACTCTAGTTCCACTTTCGCCATTCCAATGGCTGAAACGGGCTATAAAATTCCTGGGAATTCAGGTTCCTTCAGATCCCCAGCAATTCTATAGCTTGAACTATCCTCCCCTGTTGACTAAAATCAAATCCTATCTCAGCTCCATTAAAATTCCCTTTCTGTCCTGGCTAGGCAGAAAAAACATACTGACAACATATGCCCTCCCACAGATCCTATATATCTTGAGATGTTTACCTATAACAATCCCTGTCAGGCTCTTCGCAGATTTCAGAAAGCTTTTCACAAATTTCTTATGGGCCAGTGGGAAGCCACGTCTCTCCTACTCTCTTCTTATTAGGAAGAAAGTGGCAGGAGGCCTATCTTTTCCAGATTTGAAATCTTATCACCACGCTATACATCTAGAAAGGTGGACTGAACTAGCGGACCTATCCAATAACAAACTACATGTAGACATTGAGCGTAGCCTTATGGGTACAAATGCCATACGATACATGTGGGTAGCTTACAGGGATAGAAAGAAGCCTTTGTTTCTGTCTGAAATGTCTAACATTATGCTCTCTTATTGTCAGAGGACAACAGGCCTCCTGATGCACCATAATAAACTTTCCCCACTAGCCCCCCTATCTGTAAGCCTTATTTTATGAGATGTAAAAGTAGCGCAAATCAACAATACTGGTATAACCTCTCAGAGATAAGAATCTCAAACTTGCTCAAAACTCACAACTTAAACTCCTTCATAAAGGACATAACAGAGAAAATCCCGAGGCCCTATAGGAATTCACTAGCAATAAGAGATCTGACCATCACCTGCAGGGATTATAAGAGGAAACACGCTATTGAACCTCTGGACCCTACATGGTTAGAAAACCTCTCGCTGTCTTCCAATCGGCCCCCGCCGAAAATTCTATCCTTTTTCTACACACAATTGCTCCTTGTGCCACCTTGTGAGAAGACTCTGTATTTGAAGGCGTGGGAAAGGGAGCTAGGGATAAATATCCCAGACTCAGAAGTCAAGGCTATTTTGGCCCACTCACATGGCTTCTCAAGAAGTATTCGCTTACAAGAGAATTCTTTTACAATCCTCACAAGGTGGTACAGGACGCCAGACTTTTTACATAAAATAAACTTACTCTCCGATGATAAGTGTTGGAGATGTCAGGATGGTAGGGGAATGATCTCACATTTGGTGGTCGTGCCCCTCCCTAAACCATTTCTGGAAAGAATTTGAGCAACATATTAACACAATTTGCCGCACGCATATTATACTTTCCCCGGAATTTGTATTGTTGTGGAAACCCCAGTTGGATTTAACACCCTCCACTGATAATCTTCCCACACACTTAATAGCAGATCCAAAAATCCTGGTTCCAAAGAGATAGAGGGAGAGGGAGCCACCAGGGGTAGAAGAATGGTTGGAGGAAGTCCATCACATCTGTTTAATGGAGGAACTGGTGGGTTGGAATTTGTGGAAAAGGATGTTATTACTTCAGATTTGGCAACCCTGGTTAGACTTCCACGCGAAGAGGACACAAATATCTGTCCTTTGACAAAATACGCTTAACTTACCTTCCCCAGTACTTGCTCATGGTGTATGGTTAAGAGGATTATCAATATAAAAACGGAATTGACGCATAGAGGCTCATAATTGATCTAAAAGAGGTGATTAACCCCCATTGTTGCCCTAAAAGTACCCAAGTAATCCCTATCTCCCACATAAATATATACAAAGAATAACTTAGCTAGCCCCTCTTTACTTGGTTTATATAGTCCCTCGCCAGGGTGTTTTGAGGTTTTGAGGTTTATGTTTAATAGCTATATCATTACCTTTTTTCATGCTGACTCAATTTTTGTTTATTGTCCTGAAACATATGTATGGAGATACCAAGTGTGAATGTAACTGGCACTTGAGATTGTGTAGACCTGAATCTATGTATACATGCAACTAATGTATATTATTTGTGCAACATGTACCAATGTCTAATGTATTTACTTTGTAATGCGCATTCACGCATAAAGCAGAAGTTATTTATTGCTTATAATAAATAAAGAATTATAAAAAAAAAAGAAGAAATCTTTAATTCAGGCCTACACTGGTTCAGGCCGTGTGAGATACACCCTCTACATACAGGGGTTTAATTCAGGCATTTGAAATACAGCCATTTTGGGCAAAGAAATATTAAATTTAGGCCTTCATTGGTTCAGGCCCTGTGAGATACACCCTCTACATACAGAGGGTTGGATTCAGGCATTTGAAATACAGCCATTTTGTGAAAATAAATCTTTATTTCAGGCCTACACTGGTTCAGGCCGTGTGAGATACACCCTCTACATACAGGGGTTTGATTCAGGCATTTGAAATACCGCCATTTGGTGCACCAATATTGAATTCAGGCCTATACTGTTTCAGGCCGTGTGAGATACAACCTCTACATACAGGGGTTTGATTCAGGCATTTGAAATACAGTCATTTGAAATACAGCCATTTTGGGCAAAGAAATATTTAATTTAGGCTTACACTGGTTCAGGTCCTGTGAGATACACCTTCTACATACATAGGTTTTATTCAGGCATTTGAAATACAGCTGTCACGGCTGAGGATGGGGGAAATCCTCAGCCGTGTGCAGCCAGGTGATGGTATGGCTGCTTGACCCAGGAGAACAGGATAGGGAGCAGGTCACCTCCTAAACGCATCCCTAACCTGACCCTGGCTCCTAGCTACATGAGCCAACCTTGATGGTAGGAGGGCTCATGCTCTGGAACCTAGAAGTCCCTGCTAGCCCTCAAGATGGCCCTAAGCTAGGAGCTGAGTAGACAACCCACTCCTCCTAGGCACGGAGGAGCAGGAGTCTCAACGGCCAAGCTGTTGGGAAAAAGGGGAAACACAAACAGACTAACGGAAATGGCAGGTGAACTCAGTAGCTCAACCAACCTGCCACAGCCTTGCTGACTGGATCCCTGACACAGAGAAACCAGAACCATTAGCTGCACAAACCAACATAGGAAAATCCCAACAGACCATCACCCAGACATGACACATACAGGTAAGCATAAACTTAATAAGACATAAAACCTGAACTTAAACCTATGACCACAGTGGTGGCTCTCACAGAGGAATGGAAAGCACAGGAGGCTGCCTCAGCTAGCAAGACTGAAGCAACCTACTGAGCCCTGCTAGAGAGAGGGTATATATAGGCCAAAGTGGCCACACCCAAAGGTTGGACACACCCAGTGACATCTCACACACACTGGGAAGGAAGTTAACCCTTCCAATGCCACAGAAGGGAAAACACACATACATAAAGGGAAAGTGCACACAATAACATACCACACGGTGCACACAACACACACACCTAACAAAAGGTTGCTAGGTGTGACCGCATGCCAGGGCAGCAAGCTACCTAGCGACGCTCAGGCTGCTCTGCTGCTAAAAACAACACTGGTTGCCCGCGGCAACCACAAGTGAGGCCACAGACAAGCGGCCCTCACCCGTGGTTGAACAGCCATACAAAACCGCAGGCAACCGCATGCGGTAAAGTAGTCACGGTCATGGGCATGGCCGTGACAACAGCCATTTGAAATACAGCCATTTTGTGCAAAGAAATCTTAAATTCAGGCCTACACTGGTTCAGGCCGTGTGAGATATACCCTCTACATACAGGGGTTTGATTCAGGCATTTAAAATACCGCCATTTGGTGCACCAATATTGAATTCAGGCCTACACTGGTCTAGGCCGTGTGAGATACACCCTCTACATACAGGGGTTTGATTCAGGCATTTGAAATACAGCCATTTTGTGCAAAGAAATCTTTAATTCAGGCCTACACTGGTTCAGGCCGTGTGAGATACATCCTCTACATACAGGGGTTTGATTCAGGCATTTGAAATACAGCCATTTTGTGCAAAGAAATCTTTAATTCAAGCCCACACTGGATCAGGCCATGTGAGATACACCCTCTACATACAAGGATTTGATTCAGGCATTTGAAATACAGCCATTTGAAATACAGCCATTTTGGGCAAAGAAATATTAAATTTTGGCCTACACTGGTTTAGGCCCTGTGAGATACACCTTCTACATACAGGGGTTTGATTCAGGCATTTGAAATACAGCCATTTGAAATACAGCCATTTTGGGCAAAGAAATATTTAATTCAGGCCTACACTGGTTCAGGCCGTGTGAGATACACCCTCTACATACAGGTGCTTGATTCAG
The DNA here is from genome assembly GCF_905171765.1 of Bufo bufo. Lineage (NCBI taxonomy): Eukaryota > Metazoa > Chordata > Amphibia > Anura > Bufonidae > Bufo > Bufo bufo. Next base: position 410,215,108 of record NC_053392.1, read on the forward strand.
GCATTTGAAATACAGCTATTTTGTGCAAAGAAATCTTTAATTCAGGCATACACTGGTTCAGGCCGTGTGAGATACACTCTTGACATACTTTCATTCTATTCTACTATTAATTAAACACCCATTTAGGGCAAGATCCTAAATTCGAAAAATATGAGGAGAGCGTCAAATAAGGGACGTGCCCCAGGTCGTGGTGCTGCTGGTGGAGCTCCTGTTGCAGGGAGAGGACGTGGTTCGATCTGTTCCAGCTACACGCACAAGTGAAACCCCTTTCTCAGGTGCGAGTAGGCGACAAAACCTGAAGCGGTATTTGGTCGGGCCTAATGCTGCTCTACGAACGGTGAGGTCTGAACAAGTACAGGCTATAGTAGATTGGGTTGCTGACAGTGGATCCAGTTCCTTCACATTGTCTCCCACCCAGTCTCCTGCTGGAAAGACCACAGTTGGCACCTGCAGCCGATGTCCATCAGTCTTTCACCTCACCCCCTTGCAAATCAGACAAGCAGTCTGAGCCCCAAGTCATGCAGCAGTCTCTTCTGATTTTTGATGACTCTGTTAGCAGGGTTTCCCAGGGCCATCCACCTAGCCCTGCCCCAGAAGTGGAAGAGATTGAGTCCACCGATGCCCAACCACTTATCTTTCAAGATGAGTACATGGGAGGAACATCGTAGCACGTCTCGGATGATGACGAAACACAGGTGACAACTGCTGGGGCTTTCGAAAGTGTGCAGACCGACATGGAAGGCAGGGGTGAAGACTGGGTGGTAGATGATGTGGAGGACGATGAGGTCCTTGACCCCACATAGAATCAAGGTCATGCAAATGACCTATGTAGTTCGGAGGAAGAGGCGGTGGTCGCACAGAGCCACTAGCACAGCAGAAGAGGGAGCAGGGTGCAAAAGCGGAGCGGCCATCCTCTAGACAGTACGCCTGCTACTGCCCACCGCAGCAAGGGACCGAGCACACCAAAGCCAGCTCCAAGGAGTTCCCTGGCGTAGTAGTTCTTCAGACAATGTGCTGACGACAAGACACGAGTGGTTTATCACGCTGTGCAATCAGAGCCTGAAGCGAGGTATAAATGTTCTCAACCTGAGCACAACCTGCATGACCAGGCATTTAACCCCTTAGGCACCTCGGCTAAATGCGCGGGGGGGGTCCCGTGACCCCCCCATGTCGGCGATCGCAACAAACCGCAGGTCAATTCAGACCTGCGGTTTGCTGCGCTTTCTGTAGTTTCTGATCCCCGCGGTCCCTGACCGCGGGGATCAGAAACTTTAGCATTACTAAAATACATATGTTTCACCCCCCCTGCACCCCTGAATGATTTTATCCCGGTGGGGGGTGTTGCGGGCGGTGCGGCAGGCGGGATCGCGATCCCCCGCCTGCCTCCTCTTGAATAATCGTTGGTGGCTAGTGGGTATACCAGGGTGTCAGCACATTGCTGACACCCTGGTATAAACGGCTGACATCTGTGATGCGATGTCAGCCGTTTAACCCTTTCCATACCGCGGTCCGTACGGACCGCTGTATGGAAAAGGTTAACAGCTCAGGAAGCTCCCTCCCTCTCCCATCGGGGGGCTGCTGTGCTTTTGCAGCCCCCCCCCCCTGATGGAGAGGGAGAGAGCCCCCAGACAGCCCCCCTCCTTTCCCTTCCCTGTCTGCGCAGTTGTGGCCACAACTGAGCAGACGGGGAAGGTTCCCATGGCAACAGGACTCCTTCTCAGGCATCCTGCTGTCCATGGTGCTGAACAGATCTGTGCTAAAGGCATAGATCTGTTCAGACAAAGTGTAAGTAAAATACAGTACAAAACACTATATGGTGTACTGTACTGTATTATACAGACATCAGACCCACTGGATCTTCAAGAACCAAGTGGGTCTGGGTCAAGAAAAAAGGAAAAAAAAGTGAAAAAGAAAGTAAAAATCAAAAAACACATTTATCACTGATTAAAAATGAAAAAAATTAAATTCCCTACACATGTTTGGTATCGCCGCGTCCGTAACGACCTGATCTATAAAACGGTCATGTTACTTTACCCGAATGGTGAACGCCATAAAAATAAAAAATAAAAAACTATGATGAAATTGAAATTTTGCCCACCTTACTTCCCAAAAAAGGTAATAAAAGTGATCAAAAAAGTCGCATGTACGCCAAAATTGTAACAATCAAACCGTCATCTCACCTCGCAAAAATCATACCCTACCCAAGATAATCGCCCAAAAACTGAAAAAACTATGGCTCTTAGACTATGGAAACATTATTTTTTTTGTTTCAAAAATGAAATCATTGTGTAAAACTTACATAAATAAAAAAAAGTATACATATTAGGTATCGCCGCGTCCGTATCGACCGGCAATATAAAAATATCACATGACCTAATCCCTCAGGTGACCACCGTAAAAAAATAAAAATAAAAACGGTGTAAAAAAATCAATTTTTTGTCATCTTACGTCACAAAAAGTATAATAGCAAGTGATCAAAAAGTGATATGCACCCCAAAATAGTGCCAATCAAACCGTCATCTCATCCCGCAAAAAATGAGACCCTACTTAATATAATCGCCCAAAAACTGAAAAAACTATGGCTCTTAGACTATGGAGACACTAAAACTTTTTTTTTGTTTTAAAAATGAAATCATTGTGCAAAACTTACATAAATAAAAAAAATTGTATACATATTAGGTATCGCCGTGTCCGTGACAACCTGCTATATAAAATTACAACATGATCTAACCTGTCAGATGAATGTTGTAAATAACAAAAAAAAAAAAAAACGGTGCCAAAAAAGCTATTTCTTGTTACCTTGCAGCACAAAAAGTGTAATATAGAGCAACCAAAAATCATATGTATCCTAAACTAGTACCAACAAAACTTCCACCCTATCCCGTAGTTTCTAAAATGGGGTCACTTTTTTGGAGTTTCTACTCTAGGGGTGCATCAGGGGGGCTTCAAATGGGACATGGTGTCAAAAAAAACAGTCCAGCAAAATCTGCCTTCCAAAAACCGTATGGCATTCCTTTCCTTCTGCGCCCTGCCGTGTGCCCGTACAGCAGTTTACGACCACATATGGGGTGTTTCTGTAAATTACAGAATCAGGGCCATAAATAATGAGTTTTGTTTGGCTGTTAACCCTTTCTTTGTAACTGGAAAAAAAAATATTAAAATGGAAAATCTGCCAAAAAGTGAAATTTTGAAATTGTATCTCTATATTCCATTAAATCTTGTGCAACACCTAAACGGTTAACAAAGTTTGTAAAATCTGTTTTGAATACCTTGAGGGGTGTAGTTTCTTAGATGGGGTCACTTTTATGGAGTTTCTACTCTAGGGGTGCATCAGGGGGCTTCAAATGGGACATGGTGTAAATAAACCAGTCCAGCAAAATTTGCCTTCCAAAAACCAAACAGCGCACCTTTCACTCTACGCCCCGCTGTGTGGCCGTACAGTAGTTTACGGCCACATATGGGGTGTTTCTGTAAACGGCAGAGTCAGGGCAATAAAGATACAGTCTTGTTTGGCTGTTAACCCTTGCTTTGTTAGTGGAAAAAATGGGTTAAAATTGAAAATTAGGCAAAAAAATGAAATTCTCAAATTTCATCCCCATTTGCCAATAACTCTTGTGCAACACCTAAAGGGTTAACAAAGTTTGTAAAATCAGTTTTGAATACCTTGAGGGGTGTAGTTTATAGAATGGGGTCATTTTTGGGTAGTTTCTATTATGTAAGCCTTGCAAAGTGACTTCAGAGCTGTACTGGTCCCTAAGAATTGGGTTTTTGTAAATTTCAAAATTTAAAGATTTGCTTCTAAACTTCTAAGCCTTGTAACATCCCCAAAAAATAAAATATCATTCCCAAAATAATTGAATCATGAAGTAGACATATGGGGAATGTAAAGTGATCACAATTTTTGGGGGTATTACTATGTATTACAGAGGTAGAGAAACTGAAAGGGGTTAAGGCAAAGCACGAGCTGCAGTGGAGTAGACACCTCAAAAACCAAGAAAGGTCTCTGGCTCCTCCTGCTTCCTCTTCTGCTGCAGTCTCGGCCTCTTCATCCACCTCTCGAGTGACAGTGCCACCTGCCACCCTGCAAACAGAGGATCTGCCAGCAACACCAACACCTGGGTCACTAAGCATCTCCACAATGTCCCACGGAAGCGTTCAGCTCTCCATCTCCCACCCGCGATCCCTAGCCCTGAATGCCAGCATTTCTAAATTACTGGCCTTTGAAATGCTGTCATTCCGTCTGGTTGAGACGGATAGTTTTAAAGGCCTTATGGCGGTGTCTGTCCCACAGTACATCGTGCCCAGCCGCCACTACTTTTCAAGGCGAGCCATCCCTTCCCTGCACAACCAAGTAGGGGACAAAATCAGGTGTGCACGGCGTAACGCCATCTGTGGCAAGGTGCACCTGACTACGGATACGTGGACCAGTAAGCACGGTCATGGCCGTTATATCTCCATAACAGCACACTGGGTAAATGCAGTGGTGGCTGGGCCTGAGGTGGATAGCAGTTTGGCGCATGTCCTTCCACCACCGAGGATTGCAGGGCGCTTCAGTTTGCCTCCTGTTGCTTCCTCCTCCTACTCTGCTTCCTCATCCTCTACCAGCTCCTCATCTGGTCAGCATAACACCTTCGCCACCAACTTCAGCACAGCCAGGGGTAAACGACAGTAGGCAGTTTTAAAACGTATCTTTTTGGGGGACAAACCCCACACCACGCAGGAGCTGTGGATGGGCCTTGAACAACAGACCGATCGTTTGTGCCAGTCAGCCTCAAGCCCGGTCTGGTGGTGTGCGATAATGGGCGAAATCTCGTAGCAGCTCTGGGACTAGCCGGTTTGACTCACATCCCTTGCCTGGTGCATGTGCTGAATTTGGTTGTGCAGAGATTCCTTAAAACTTACCCCGATATGTCAGAGCTGCTGCATAAAGTGCGGGCCGTCTGTGCCTGCTTTCGGCGTTCTCACCCTGCTGTCAGCTCTGCAGTGTAACTTTGGCTTTCCCGCTCTCATATGCGACGTGCCCACAAGGTGGAACTCCACCTTGCACATGCTGGCCAGACTGTGCGAGCAGCAGCAGGCGATAGTGGAGTTTAAGCTGCAGTATGCACGGGTGAGTCGCTCGGCGGAACAGCACCACTTTACCACCAATGACTGGGCCTCCATGCAAGACCTGTGTTCCTTGTTGCGCTGTTTCGAGTACTCCACCAACATGGCCAGTGCCGATAACGCCGTTCTCAGCGTTACTATCCTACTTCTATGCCTCCTTGAAAAAACGCTCCTGGCGATGATGGAAGAGGATGTGGCACAGGAGGAGGAGGAGGAAGAGGGATCATTTTGTAGGGTTTCCGGCCAGTCATTCTTAAGTGGCTCCGAGGGTGGGTTCCTGCACCCACAAACCCAAGGTACACAATTGTCCAGCCAGGGCACAGTTCTGGAGGATGAGGAGGTGGAGGATGAGGAGGAGGAGATGGAGGAGGAAGAACCATGTTCACAGCATGGTGGCACCCAGACCAGCTCATGGCCATCACTGGTGCGTGGCTGGGGGGATACAGAGGACACAGACGATACACCTCCCACAGAGGACAGCTTTTCGTTGCCTCTGGGCAGCCTGGCACACATGAGTGATTACATGCTGCAGTGTCTCCGCAACGACCGCCGAGTTGCCACATTCTAACTTGTGCTGATTACTGGGTGGCCACGCTGCTGGATCCCCGTTACATAGACAACGTACCGCCCTTAATTCCGTCACTGGAGCGTGATCGTAAGATGCGCGAGTACAAGCGCACGCTGGTAGACGCGCTGCTGGTGGCATTCCAACATGACAGCGGGGGCACAGTGGAAGAACAAGGCGAAGGCAGAGGACGAGGAAGAGGTCGCCAACGCAGCTGGGCACCGCCAGCACCTCAGAAGGCAGAGTTAGCATGGCCGAAATGTGGAAAAGCTTTGTCAGCACCCCACAACAACCAGCACCACCAGCTGATATGGAACGTCTTAGCAGGAGGCAGCATTTCACCAACATGGTGGAGCAGTATGTGTGCACACGTCTACACGTATTGAATGACGGGTCTGCCCCCTTCAACTTCTGGGTCTCCAAATTGGGCACATGGCCTGAGCTTGCCCTTTACGCCTTGGAGGTGCTGGCCTGCCCTGCAGCCAGTGTATTATCTGAACGTGTGTTTAGCACGGCAGGGGGCGTCATCACAGACAAGCGAAGCCGTCTGTCCACAGCCAATGTGGACAAGCTCACGTTCATTAAAATGAACCAGGCATGGATCCCTCAGGACTTGTCCGTACCTTGTCCAGAATAGACATGTATACCGGCACTAACCAACCAATGTTATACTGCAGCGCAATTGCTCATGTTTGTACTTTGGATATTTCACACTCTTTTGGAGTATAAAAATATAATTAAAACCAAAAACCTGTGTTGGCTACCTCGTCCTCCTCCACCGCCGCTTCCACCTACACCGCTACGTCCACCGCCTCCTCAAACTCCTACTCCATATGGAACTCCACCTCATATCTCAAATTCTTTTTTTTATTTGTACGTGTTTTATTTTATATCTTTTCACTACTTTGTCATTTACATTTAAGGGGGAAATTCACCAATTTTTGGGTGTATAGTACCACTGCTATACCTAGTAGGCCGGTTAAGAAATAAAATAAAATTGTCATTAACATTTTCAGGTGAAATTCACCAATTTTTGCGTGTATAGTACCACTGCTATACCTAGTAGGCAGTGATGGCCAATTCGCAGTGTTCGCCCGCGAACACATGCGAGCTGCCATCTTAACTGACAAGTCCGGCGATGCACAGGTAAGTCCTTACCTGTGCCTGTGCGCGAGCCGGTCTGAAATGAAATGCGGTCATCGGGAGCAGGCAATTCCGAGAACAGCCTCCGGGGGCCTTCATCGGGCTGTTCTCGGAACTGCCTGCTCCCAGAGACCGCATTTCATTTCAGACCGGCTCGCGCACAGGCACAGGTAAGGACTTGCCTGTGCCTCGCTGGACTTGTCAGTTAAGATGGCGGCTCGCATGTGTTCGCGGGCGAACACGGCGAACTGGCCATCACTGCTAGTAGGCCGGTTAAAAAATAAAATTGTCATTAACATTTTCGGGTGAAATTCACCAATTTTTGGGTGTATAGTACCACTGCTATACCTAGTAGACAGGTTAAAAAAATAAATAAATAGTCTGTTACATTTTCCGGTGAAATTCGCCAATTTTTGGGTGTGATGTACCACTGCTATAATTTTTCTGTTACATTCTTGGGTTGACATTGTACAATTTTAGACGTGAATAAACACCTGCTATGCATAGGTGACAGGGAATAAAATTGAATATATTATTCAGTAATTAATGCGCGCCACATCCTTTCATTCAATGCTTAAACTTTAAAAAGTTTTCACACTTTTACGTTTTAATAATTTCTCCCATATTTCAACTGTATAATTTAAATTTGAAAAAATGAATCCTCCCTTGGATGTGGTCTCTCTTTTTCACGCTCCCTCTCTGGCCTGGAACCCTGATTCCCCGCCACCCGTGATCACCACGGTAGGCGCATAAAAGAACATCGAAAGTTGATAGAGCAGATATCAAATTGGATCGTGAACATCACGGGGACGTGCGACATGGTGGGGCAGTAAGTGTGCACACGCCTACACGAACTGACTGACAGGGGTCAGCCCCTGCAACTTCTGGGTTTCCAAATTGGGCACATGGCCTGAGCTTGCCCTTTACCCCTTGGGGGTGCTGGCCTGCCCTGCAGCCAGTGTATTGTCTGAATGTGTGTTTAGCATGACTGGAGGGGGTTATCACAGGTTATATTTCCCAACATTTTGGGGTGTACCCTAATTTAAAAAAAAATACAAATACATCTATCCACATTTGTTTGTAGAGCACTTGCCTCTTAACCACATTTTGACAACATTTGCAGCCCTCTAGCCCTTTCCATGACATTTGTACAGCCACTTTAGTGCTCAAAAGTTCGGGTCCCCATTGACTTCAATGGGGTTCGGGTTCGGGGTCAAGTTCGGGTCCCGAACTCTAACTTTTTTCCGAAGTTCGCCGAACCCGTCGAACCCGAACATCCAGGTGTCCGCTCAACTCTTTTTACAAACAACATTTCTTAGCAACCATAAGTGAAAAACGCATTGCATCCGCACTTGCTTCCGGATGCAATGCGTTTTTCACTGAAGCCCCATTCATTTTTATGGGGCCAGGGCTGCGTGAAAACCACAGAATATAGTACATGCTGCGTTTTTCACGCAACGCAGAGCTGAAGCGTAAAAAAAAAGCTCATGTACACAGACAAATTGAAATAAATGGGTCAGGATTCAGTGCGGGTGCTATGCGTTCACGTCACGCATTGCACCTGCACAGAAAACTCGCTTGTGTGGAAGGGGCCTAAGTCATTCGATATGGGTCTGGGGGTATTACGTTTTTCCCCTTAAAGACCACCACATGCATATGTGTCACCGCCGGCTCTGGGAGAGACGGAAGACTCAGGAGTCGATCTGACAGATCTCTATTGTTTTCATTGTTGCTGACAGGTTTCCACCCCTTTGCAGATGCTGCTCATTATCAGTCAGGTGGCCTTTTATATGTTCCTCCTTTCACTGGTTTCTCTGCGGCTAATAGTTCTTTTGAGGAGTGCCCAGTTTGTGTGGTGATTCTCCTGGTCCAGTTGCTTCTCAAGCTAAGTCCTTTCCCTTTTCTTGTTATATCTGTCCTTCAGTTTGGAAGGAGCCGGTTGCCTCTTTCCCTGTTCCCTAAGCTGAGGGTTTGGTGCAGTGTTTCAGCAGACTCAGGTTCCAGTGCATGTGCATTTCTACCTTTGAGATTTGCACATGTGGTTAGCAGCTTAGGGAGAGAGTCAGGATTTGCTAGGAGGTGACCTCTTTATTCCCTAGGCTTGGGGCCTAGTCTTTAGTTGTTTTGTTGTTGTTGTCTTTCCTTCCCCGTACTACCTGTGACATTATTAGCCGCCGAATACCGTTACTGTTTCCCCTGCTCTGTGTTGTCATGGATCCTGTCTCTACACTGGTGGATCGCATGCAGGGGTTGTTGCGGGAGGTAGCAGACCTCCGTGAAACTGTTGCAAGGTGTCAGGTGTCTGTCTCCGCCAGTGAAGTCCAGACCTGCCGATTTGCCAGAGGAAGTGACAACTTCAGTGAGTTATGTAAACTTTATTTTCGCTTACGCCCTCACTCCTCTGGTGACGAGAGTGAAAAGGTGAGGATCGTTATTTCTTTATTGAAAGGTGAAGCTCAATCCTGGGCCTTTTCTTTTCCGACCGGATCCCAATCCTTCTGGTCGGTGGATGTTTTTTTCAGAGTCCTGGGACTTATTTATGACGACCCAGATCGCGTTTCTCTGGCTGAATCTATGTTGCGAGGCTTGCATCAGGGAAATCGGTCTGCTGAGTCCTACTGCTCTGAATTCAGGAGGTGGGCAACTGATTCTGAGTGAAATGACTCTGCCCTCCGGAGTCAGTTCTGTCAGGGGCTTTCTGAGAGACTAAAAGATGCCCTAGCACTCCATGAAAATCCTGTTTCATTAGAGGCTGCCATGTCTCTTGCGGTACGAATTGATAGATGTCTGAGGGAAAGATGCAAGACTCCATTGTCTCGAGACGTATTACCTGAAGGGAGATCGGTCCAGTGGCGTAGGGATCGCCATAGCAGCCATAGCAATGGCTATGGGTCCCTACGCCACTGGGGGGCCCGGGCTGCCAGCTGAGGATTAAAAAATATATATATTTGAGTGGCGGTGCGATAGGGGCCCCCCTCCCCTTCATTGGTGGCAGCGGCAGTTCCGATCGGAGTCCCAGCAGTGTAATGCTGGGGCTCCGATCGGTTACCATGGCAGCCAGGACGCTACTGAAGTCCTGGCTGCCATGGCCAGTTACTCTGCAGAATACTTACATGCGCTGTGGCCGTCGGGCGCTCCTCCTTCTTGTAACTCATCACAGGTCTGTGCGGCGCATTGCTATAAGCATAAGCAATGCGCCGCACAGATCTGTGAGTTATAAGAAGAAGGAGCGCCCGGCGGCCACAGGGCATGTAAGTATTCTGCAGAGTAACTGGCCATGGCAGCTAGGACTTCAGTGGCGTCCTGGCTGCCATGGTAACCGATCAGAGCCCCAGCATTACACTGCTGGGACTCCGATCGGAACTGCCGCTGCCACCAATGAAGGGGGGGGGGCCCGGGGCGCACTGCCCACCAATGATTTTTAATACTGGGAAGGGCGGGGGGAGGGCACACTGCCCACCAATGATTACCAGGAGGGGGGGAGGGCACATTGCCCATCAATTATTTTTTATACTGGGAAGGGCTGGGGGAGGGCACACTGCCCACCAATGATTACCGGGGAGGGCGCACTGCCCACCAATGATTTAAATACCGGGGAGAGCGTACTGGGGGCTGATGGAGAGGGTACTGGGGGCTGGTGAGAGGCACTAGCGGCCTAATGGAGAGGGCACTGGGGGCTGGTGAGGGGCACTGGGGGCTGATGGAGAGGCACTGGGGGCTGATGGAGAGGCACTGGGGGCTGATGGAGAGGCACTGGGGGCTGGTGAGAGGGACTAGGGGCCTAAGGGTGAGAGGCACTGGGGGCTGATGGAGAGGCACTGGGGGCTGGTGATAGGGACTTGGAGCCTAATGGTGAGAGGCACTGGGGGCTGGTGATAGGCACTGGGGGCTGGTGAGAGGGACTAGGGGCCTAATGGTGAGAGGCACTGGGGGCTGCTATGAGGCTACTGGGGGCTGCTATGAGGCTACTGGGGGCTGCTATGAGGCATGGGGCTCTTATCTGAGGTCTGATTGGGGGTCATTCATATTGGGGTCTGAGCTGAGGTGTTATCTGTGGTCTTATTGGGGTCTTATTACCATTGGGGATCTTATTGGGGCTGTTAGCTGAGGTCTGATTAACATTGGGGGTCTGATTGGTGGTCTGACCTGAGGTGTAAGGAAAAATAAGGCCTCAGTCTCCCACATTCCTTCTGCCGGGCCTAGCCAGCCAGCACCCCTGAGGCCAAGCCTGCCAACACCCCTGAGGCCAAGCCTGCCAGCACCCCTGAGGCCAAGCTTGCCAGCACCCCTGAGGCCAAGCCTGCCAGCACCCCTGAGGCCAAGCCTGCCAGCACCCCTGAGGCCAAGCCTGCCAGCACCCCTGAGGCCGAGTCTTCAGGACTGTAAGTAAATTTTATATATATGAGGAGCTTATAATATGAAAGAGACTAATTATGTCAGAGCGGCTCTTCACCTACACGTGTATCAGCACTAGATATATACACCTTCCTCTCCCTAATACCCAAACTAGACAATATACATATCCCTACCTTCTGTCTAATACACATACACACCCCACGATATGTTCTTTCACCTTCTTGTGTTACAGACCTCTGTACAATTTAACAATCTTCTTTAACACGCAGACATTTAGATTCATACATCTCCTACACTGGCACAAATGCGTTGGAGAGGTCCGAGAGGTATGTGGGGGTGGGAGATCCGGGGGGGGGGGGGCATAATTTTTTTTTCCTATGGGGCCCAGTCATTTCTAGCTACGCCCCTGGGTCGGTCCCCTCTGACACGGGGTACTGAGACACCTGAGCCCATGTCTGGAGATGAACCTATGCAATTGGGATGGGTCTCTCCAGACCTTGGTGATAAGAACTTCAGGGCTAGAAAGAGACTCTGTTTTTTGTTTTTTGTTTTTTTGTGGTAAAGGGGGTAATTTTGTTAATGTTTGTCCCTATTTAAAATATGTAGGTGAGAATAAAAAATAAGCAGTTACCAATAAGTTTTGTTCTCTAACACTTGGCAGAGTAGTTGGGGAATCTGAGAACATGCTCTTGTTTTTTACCGGTAGTACCCGTTTTCTCTTGCCGGCCAGGGTGGCGCTAGATTCAAAAAATATTGATGTGGAGGTATTTTTGGACAGCGGGGCAGGGGTTAACCTTGTGGATTACCAGTTTGTCCTGATGCATGGTTTTAAATCGAATGCACTGGACAAATATCTCAGTGTTCGCTATTGATTCGGGTCCCCTTTCTCAAAAATCTTTGACTCACATGGTGCAGGATATCCAGTTAAGGGTGGGGGATTCTCATGTTGAGGGTATTTCTTGTTTTATAATGAAGGGTCTGTCGGCCCCTCTGGTGCTAGGGTTGCCATGGTTGTCCAAACATAATCCTGTTATTGTTTGGCAAGCAAGACAGATCAAGGGCTGGAGTGATTACTGTATGGACAACTGTCTCGTCACATCTCTTGCTGGGATATCCACTAAGATGTTGCCCCCGTTTCTCTCTGATGTGTTCGCTGAGGGTGTGGATCAGGAGCTACCCCATCATAGAGAATATGATTGCCCTGTCAATCTGATTCCCGGAGCTAAGTTGCCAAAGTCTCGGTTGTATAACCTGTCTGAACCCGAAAGAGTTGCTATGCGAAAGTATATTACTGAGAGTTTGGCAAAGGGACACATCAGACCATCTAAGTCACCTATGGCGGCAGGGTTCTTTTTTGTAAAGAAAAAAAGATGGGACATTGAGACAGTGTCTAGATTTCCGAGAGTTGAATCGCATCACTATCCGTGATCCTTATCCCCTTCCCCTGATCCCAGATTGTTGGAGCTAAGGTGTTTTCTAAATTAGACCTAAGAGGGGCATATAATCTGGTCAGGATCAAGAAAGGGGATGAATGGAAGACTGTGTTTAATACCCCAGAGGGTCATTTTGAGAAATTGGTCATGCCTTTTGGTTTGACCAATGCCCCGGCAGTATTTCAACATTTCATCAATGATATTTTTCATCATTTGGTGGGAAGGTTTGTTGCCATATACCTGGATGACATATTGATTTATTCGCCCGACATGGAGAGTCATCAGGATCATGTGAGACAAGTTTTGCTGATCCTCCAGGAGAATAAGTTATATGCCAAGTTAGAAAAATGTGTATTTGCTGTTCAAGAGATTCCTTTTCTGGGTTACCTGCTTTCCGCTTCGGGCTTTCGCATGGATCCCAAAAAAGTCAGTGCGGTCTTGGAATGGGATATGCCCGAGAATCAGAAAGCTCTTATGAGATTTTTGGGGTTTACTAATTACTACAGAAAATGTATCTTGAATTATTCCACTGTTGTCAAACCTCTGACTGACATGACTAAGAAAGGGGTGGATTTCTCTGTCTGGTCGAAAAAACGCTTCTTTATAGTGGAAAAAGCATGTAACGCCTCGTTACATGCTTTTTCCACTATAAAGAAATGTTTTTCTTCTGCTCCCATTTTGGTGCAGCCTGATGTGTTTCAACCATTTATTGTTGAGGTGGATGCATCAGAAGTGGGAGTTGGTGCAGTTCTGTCGCAGGGGCCTTCTCCTGGCAAATGGCACCCGTGTGCTTTTTTTTTTGTTGTTGAAAAAACTCTCTTCTGCCGAGAAATTATGATGTTGGCAATAGAGAGTTGGTGGCCATTAAGTTGGCCTTTGAGGAATGGCGTCATTGGTTAGAAGGAGCGATTTCATCCCTAGGGGCCAAGAATGTCAAGGCGGATGCCTTATCGCGTAGCTTCCCTTGGGGGTGGGGGGGTGCGATACTGAGGATCCTGGTCCGATTTTTGCTGATGGGGTGGTTGTTTCCACCCTCTATCTTGAACTGGAGGCGGAGGTGTTAGAAGTTCAGGGAGAGGCACCCTGATTCCTGTCCCCCAGGGAAGTTGTTTGTTCCTTCTGAGCTTCGTCACAAGGTGTTTAAGGAACATCATGATACTGTCCTTGCTGGACACCCTGGGAGCAGATCCATTGTTGATCTTATTTCTCGGAGATTCTGGTGGCCGGGTTTATGTAACAGTGTTGAGGGCTATGTGGCAGCTTGTGAGACCTGTGCACGTGCCAAAGTGACTCATATTCTGCCCTCAGGATCTCTTCTTCCTTTGTCCATCCCATCCCGTCCCTGGACGCACTTGTCCATGGACTTTATCACCGATTTTGCCCAGTTCTTCTGGGATGACGGTGATTTTGGTGGTCGACCGCTTCAGTAAGATGGCACACTTTATTCCATTTTCTGGTTTACCCAATGCCAAAACTCTGGCTCGGACATTTGTTGATAACATTGTGAAATTACACGGCATTCACTCTGGAAGGCTTTCTGTACTCGCCTGGGGATTCGTTTGTGCTTCTCTTCGGCTTTTCACCCTCAGTCGAACTGACAAACTGAATGCACTAACCAGAATCTGGAGACATATTTGAGGTGTTTTGTCGCTGAGAATCAGTAGGAGTGGTCCTCATTTTTGTCGTTGGCAGAATTTGCTTTGAATAACCGTCATCAGGAGTCCACTGGTGCATATGGGTTTTACCCTCAGTTTGGTACATTCTCTAGGAATAATTCCTCTGGTATATGGAGGGAACCGTGGCCACCTCAGATCCAGTCAGAAAATAATCAGGTACACAACAATGTCTGTACACTTAGCTGAAGGTGTTGCAGCCGCAGAGAAGACGGATCCAAGGACAGCTGGAAATATCCGGAGTGCTTGCTGCAGCAGAACACAGGTCCAGTGAACTGATAGCTACAAGTGAAGATACTAAAGCAAGAGCTACAACTGAAATGAGAACTATAATCCACGCCCTACAATAGGAGGAGGGGTGATATAAAGAGAGGGAAATCAAACGCATGAGGAACAGCTGGGAGGAAGGAAACCAAAAGTAAACAGAGCAGTGAGAACTCCTCCCAGCTCTAGTAGTGACATCATCACAGGGGTGGAGAAACAGAGCTGTGAGAACGTCCCAAAGCTTTGGTAGTGACACATTCCTAGCGAACAACCTCCCATGACACTGAATTTGAGCACGGGGAAGTCAGATGATCTTTCCCTAACCGGCGTTGACATTATATGGGGGGACTGGAGGTCATCAGTGCTCCTGATTTTCTGGATCGAAGTCTTCATACACTTCTCCCATCATCATCTCTGGTGTGGCCTCATCAACTGCCTTGTTGAACAATTTCTTTACACAGGGAATAATACAGCAGATAATTAGAACAAGCAAAATCAAAACAACGATTATACCAATTTGCAACAACATCTGCTTCCAATTTTTGAACCAGTTCTCTAGCCCTTCTGCCCATGAATTGTCTATTCCCGAAATCCTTTTTAATTCTTCAGATAGGGAGGTCAATCCCTTTAAAGCATTCATGACCTGCCATTGGGCCCTAGATTATCGGGTATGACAGTACAGCAGGATTCTCCTATCATTTTGCTAACTCCTCCTTTCTCTGCCAGCAACATGTCCAAAGCCATTCTGTTCTGGAATGCCATAGTACTAGTGGGACCCAATTGTTCTATTATACCTTTTAGGGCATCCCGAGTGTAATTCACAAAGCGTTGCTGGTTATAGTAGATATAATTTATCCAATCCACATTTTTGTTTACCACAATTATTGGGAATATAGATTCAAATCCTGCTGCAACTTGATTTTGTGCCTTAAATTCATCAGGGACCCCCCTCGGGACTCCAATAGCATCTATATATACATGGGCATCCAAACTACCACCTGGAATAGTCTCCCGTTTTCCCCTCGTCCCTATGTGTTCCTGGGTTCTTGGAGACTGCTGTATATGACTTACAACCTTCTTCCAATCAGGGATATCGAAAATTTGGAAGGGCATCAATACCATGGCTAATGCACACTGACCATGCCATTGTACCTCGATTTTTGTTCTCAATTTCATGTCTGCACATATCCATACTATATCTCCTAGAGCCTGGGTTTGGTTCACCAAATGGATTTTATACTCCTGTATGGTCATCAAATCATAACATCTGCAATCAGCAACATCACAGTAATCAAAGTCATATACTTGAAGTTCTTTAGTTAAGTTCTCTGAATGTGGTTCCCAATAATGACATTTCAGCGGAGGTTTTGGGCACACATCTTTGTAGAAACATTTGTCTGAGCTTACATAACCCCCCCCCCCCCCCCCATATGATGAATAGAATGAAAAAGGATATCATCATTGTTCAGGAGGTGGGTCAGGATTCGTGATTCTTTTACAGTGGGATGCGTGTATCCAAGTCTTTTTTCCCACAGTTACTGAGGTAGCTGTGGTGAGCAGTACTTGGTAAGGCCCCTCAAATCTGGGTTCCAGTGTCTTTCTGACGTGTTTCTTTACCAGGATCCAGTCTCCGGGCTGCAACTTGTGACTTCCAGGAATCTGTTCAGGATCTGGAATTGAAGAAAAAACTTGAAAATGTAGATCAGTCAAATGTTTATATAGAGCAATCACATAATCAGCTAGACAGTCATACTGTAATGCAAGCTGTTCTGGAAAATACTGTCCTAGCTTAGGGGCACTACCAAATAGGATCTCCAAGGGGGATAGTTTCTCTTTTCCCCTGGGAGTATGGCGAACACTGGCCAGGGCAATTGGAAGGGTTTCTGGCCATGGTTTGCCAGTCTCTTGGGCCATCTTCAGCATCTTTAGTTTCAGAGTGCCGTTCATTCTCTCTACTTTTCCGCTGCTTTGTGGTCGGTATGGTGTATGAAAGGCCAAGTGCGTTCCCAGAGCTGTCCATATTTCCTCTGCAATGTCTGCAGTGAAAGCAGTCCCTTGATCACTCTCGATCACTTCAGGTACCCCGAACCAGCAAACCACTTCGTTCAACAACTTCTTCACAGTAGTTTTCGCTGTCTGGTTCTTCACGGGGTAGGCTTCTGGCCATCCATAGAACATGTCTACAACCACCAAAGCATAATTGAACCCCTGTGCAGGGGGCATTTGGATGTGGTCGATTTGCATCCTTTGGAAAGGGTACAAGGGTTTTGCTAGGCACTTTGTGGGAACTTTCTCCAGCTTCCCTGGATTGCACTTGGCACAGACCATGCAGCTGTTCACATATCGAGAGGTGTAGGTGGAGATGGCGGGTGCAAACCATATGGAGGATATGAGATTGTTCATGGCTGTCTTCCCTAGATGTGTGGGTCCATGGGCCCAACAGACTACATTTGGATATAAACTTCTCGGTAGGCACAGGAGGTGGCCCAATCTCCATATTCGATCTTCATCTGGACCAGCATTTTTCCGAGCCCACACCTCATGCTCATCATCTGTAGCCTCACATTGTCTGTCTTCCAAGATATCCTTAGTGAGGAACAATCCCTTTGGAATTCCACCTTCTTTCCTGGCCACTTTACCCGGAGCGAAAGCCATTATGTGTCGCGGAAGGTGTACAGCAAACTAGAAGACACAAAAGGAAGATCCGGCTGACTGGATCCAAAACTAATAGGGTGTCTGGCTCCCTCTAGCCAATGGCGCCATTCCTCAAAAGCTAACTTGATGGCCAACAACTCCCTATCTCCCACATCGTAATTTCTCTCTGCGGAGGAGAGTTTCTTCGAGAAAAAGGCACACGGTCGCCATTTGGCAGGAGAGGGACCCTGAGACAAGACCGCACCCACACCCACCTCAGAAGCATCAACCTCAACTATGAAGGGTAGAGAAATATCAGGTTGTACCAAGATGGGAGCGGAAGCAAAACTCTCCTTGATATTAGAAAAGGCCTTACGCGCCTCTACCGACCAGGAGGAAAAATCTACCCCCTTTCTAGTCATATCAGTGAGTGGTTTAACAACAGAGGAATAATTCAAAATAAACTTCCTGTAATAATTGGCAAAACCCAGAAAACGCATCAGGGCCTTCTGATTCTCAGGAAGCTCCCACTCAAGCACAGCGCGGACCTTCTCGGGGTCCATGCGAAAACCAGAAGCGGAAAGAAGAAACCCCAGAAATTGAATTTCTGGAACCAAAAACACACATTTTTCTAGTTTAGCGTACAATTTATTCTCCCGCAGGATGAGCAAGACCTGACGTAAATGTTCCTTATGAGTTTTGAAATCAGGAGAAAAAATCAAAATGTCATCCAGATACACTAATACAAATTTCCCCATTAAATGATAAAAAATGCTGTTCACAAAATGCTGAAAAACGGCTGGAGCATTCATCAAACCAAAAGGCATAACCAAATTCTCAAAATGGCCCTCAGGGGTATTGAAGGCTGTCTTCCATTCGTCCATTCTCTGACCCTGACCAGGTTGTATGCCCCTCTTAGATCCAATTTGGAAAAAACTTTAGCCCCCACAATCTGGTTAAACAGGTCCGGGATCAGAGGAAGCGGATAAGGGTCACGAATTGTGATACTGTTCAGCTCCCTGAAATCCAGACATGGTCTTAAAGAACCATCTTTTTTCTTAACAAAGAAAAAAACAGCGGCAACAGGTGACTTCGAGGGTCGTATGTGTCCCTTTCTCAGACTCTCAGAGATATAAGCACGCATAGCGACCCTTTCAGGTTGGGAGAGATTGTATAAACGAGATTTAGGCAGCTTGGCGCCTGGGGTGAGATTAATAGGACAATCGTACTCCCTGTGAGGGGGCAATTCCTGAACAGCACTCTCAGAAAACACATCCGAAAATTCAGAGAGAAAAGATGGTACAGTCTTAGTAGAAAGCGCTGAAACAGATGTCGTGAGGCAATTCTCTCTGCAAAAGTCACTCCAACCATTTATTTGTCTCGCTTGCCAATCAATGGTGGGGTTATGTTTAGTGAGCCAGGGTAGCCCCAACACTAGAGGAGTAGGCAACCCGTTTAGGACGAAACATGACACATCCTCAACATGAGTATCACTCACAATCAAACGGATATTGTGAACTATGCCCTTTAACGATTTCTGAGAAAGTGGAACGGAATCAATAGCAAAAACAGGTATATGCTTTCCCGACGTGCATACCTGGAAACCATGAGTTATAGCAAATTGATTATCAATAAGATTGACAGCTGCTCCACTATCTACAAAAATCTCACAAAAAATATTCTTGCTCTCTAGCGCCACCCTGGCAGGTAGGACAAAACGGGAACTACAAGCAAACGGAAAACCTTCAATTTCCGCATCAACCTTGCCAATAGTAACAGATGGAACGTTTTTAGAGGATTTTTTTCTTTTTGTTTCTTTATTACTTTCAAAAAACTGCCTGAATCTCCTAAAGGGACAAACATTTGCCAAATGATTTATACCTCATACAACAGAAACAAACCTCCCAATGAGAGCTGAATCCCCTATTGTCAGAGGCAAGCAAACCCAGCTGCATGGGCCCTTGCTCGGAAGGGATTGAGAGCGACTGAGACCCCTGTGCACTGAATGAGACCGCCGCACTGTCCTTGGACTGAGTATGACAGGAAGGAGTGATCTCTCCTCTCTCTCCTCTCTCTAAGACGCCTGTCAATATGAACGGCCCGAGACATGGCAGAGTCCCAGGAGGTAGGTCTCATGAAAGGCAAATGCATCTTTCAATCCCTCTGAAAGACCATGGCAAAATTGACTTCGGAGTGCAGCATCATTCCAACCAGTATCAGCTGCCCATCTCCAAAATTCTGAGCAGTATATCTCTGCGGATTGTTTACCCTGGCATAAAAGACGTAGTCTAGACTAGCCAGAGCAATACGATCCGGATCATCATATATCTGACCCAGGGCTAAAAAAAATTCATCCACTGAACGGAGGGGCCGTGCCCCCACCGGCAGCGAAAAAGCCCAAGACTGAGCGTTATCCCTGAGCAGCGAGATGATGATCCCCACCCTCCGCTCCTCCTCACCAGAGGAATGGGGAAGTAAGCGAAAATGGAGTTTGCAAGCCTCTCTAAAACAAACAAAATTCTCACTACCCCCGGAGAACGTATCCGGAAGCGAGATCTTAGGCTCAGAACAAACTCCATGAACACAAGCAGAAACGGTCACCTCAAACTGAGAGACAGTTTTCCTGAGATCTTCTACCTCCAGTGAAAGACCCTGCATGCGGTCAATCAAGGTTGAAACCGGATTCATGCTTAAGACGGTTTTGGCGGTTTATAATGTCGCGGAAGGTGTACAGCAAACTAGAAGACACAAAAGGAAGATCCGGCTGACTGGATCCAAAACTAAGGAACCAAAGGGATAGCCCTGCAACAGACCTGGCTCTCTCCCTAAACTGCTCAGCCTATGCAAAATTCTCAATGGTAGAAGATCGCATATCCTTGAACCTCGACTGAATAACCCCTGAACACCCTATAATAGTGAGGGGACACGACCACCGGCTCCCTACACTTGATACGGAGGGAGTCAGGGTCTCCTGGGATCCAGCAAACAGGAAAATACAAAATGAATAAACAAAACTTATCTGTAGAAGACTCAGTAGTAGCATCCAGCATGCATATACTCCAGGAAGTTGTATAAACCGCAAAGTGATGCAGTATGGGAAGGGATTTAAAGGGATGCAATCAGTGCAACTACATGACAGCTGAGAGAGGCTAACGAGATGAGAAAATGAAAGCAAAACAAAAGGAACCTCAAGGAGGAGGTTCTGAAGGACGTCTGTCAGAGCTTCTCAGATGTCTGGTGGTGACATTATGGTGCTGAGATCCTTCATTTCCCTCACTGCCGCTTCTTTAGCTGCCTTGTCTGCTAGAGCATTCCCCTGGGCCTCTGGAGTTTCCGCTTTTGAATGGGCTTTGATCTTCAAAATTGCAGCTTGTATGGGGAGGCTCAGAGCTTCCATCAGGGCCTGCACAGCTTCCGCATTCTTCACAGGTGTGCCTCCTGCTGTCAGAAACTTCCTGCTTCTCCATATTGGTCCAAAGTCATGGGCTACTCCAAAGGCATAACGTGAGTCAGTATAGATGTTTGCAGTTTTCCCTTCTGCCATCTTGCAAGCCTCAGACAGAGCTATTAATTCAGCCGCCTGTGCTGATTTATCCGGTGGAAGGGGTTGTTGCTGTAATACTGTTTCCATTGAAGTAACTGCATATCCTGTGTGGAATTTTCCTGTTTCATCTGCGTATCTAGATCCATCCACAAACAGTGTCGTCCGGGTCCAGAATAGGAGTTTCTTTGATGTTCCATAGGGGCTCAGTTTCTTGTTCAATTAATTGTAGGCAATCATGGGCTTCCCCGTTATAAAACTCATCATTTGAATATGTGGCATCGATGTTGTCATCCTTCCCTTCTTGAGACCCCCCTTGAGGGAAAGGAAGGAGTGAAGCTGGATTGAGGACATGGCATCTGCTGATAGTGACCGTATCCGGAAGTAAGAGAGAACACTGCATTCTGAGATGTCTAGCTGCAGACAAGTGTTTTGGCTGAGTCTGCTGAAGGATGGCTGATATGTCATGAGGGGCCAGGATTTGAAGTGAATGACCCAGGACAACATCAGCCGTTTTGTCCAATAGCAAGTGACATGCATGAATGGCTCGGATACATGATGGACTTCCTCTGGCCACTGGGTCAAGCCTGGCAGAGTAGTAGCCCAGAGGGCGACTGCGGCCTCCATGTAGTTCGGTTAGCACACCTGTGGCATATCCTTGACGTTCCATGACGTAGAGTCTGAATGGTAAGTTGTAGTTCGGGAGACCCAAGGCTGGAGAGGATATGACTGCTTGTTTTAATAGTTCAAAGCATTGTTTGGCCTCAGAGGTGAGGTAGAAAGGCTGAGTAGGAACACAATCATATAAGGGCTGCATGAGGATTAAAGCATCCAGAATCCATGGTCGACAGTATGAGATGAGTCCTAGAAAGGCTTGAAGTTGTTTTGGAGTTGTAGGTTCAGTCATCTTCATAACCGCTGTCTTTCTATCTTCAGTCAGGTGTTTAGCCCCAGGGCTGAGACAATGGCCCAGGAAGACCACCTTGTCCTGACACCACTGGATTTTCGCAAGACTGACCTTGCATCCTTGTCGAGCCAAGAAGAGTAGTAGTGCAACAGAAGCTTCTCTGCATGTTTGTGCAGTGTCAGCACACAAGAGCAAATCATCCACATATTGCAGGAGTGTCACTGTATCATGCTCCATTCTCCATTCATCCAGTATGGAAGACATGGCTTTACTGAACTGAGAAGGACTGTTCTGTGCTCCTTGGTGCATGACCGTCCAGGTATATTGGCATCCAGCATGTGTGAAAGCAAACAGATATTGACTGTCTGGATGAAGTGGCACAGAGAAGAAGGCATTTGCCAAATCAATTACAGTGAAACGGGTGGCTTCTGGAGGCACACATGACAAAAGGGTATATGGGTTTGATACCACTGGTGTTTCCAGGATTGTAACTTCATTGACAGCCCGTAGATCTTGTACCATACGATAAGTGTCTGGCTGTCCTTTTTTCCTCTTCTTTTTAACTGGGAAAAGGGGCGTGTTACACGGAGAGGTTGTTTTAATTATTGCTCCCTTTTCCTGGAATGCCAGGATTTGCTTAGTCACCGCATCTATTTGTGCCACTGACAATGGATATTGGGGTTTGCGTGGTAGGATGGCACCTAGCTTGAGCGTGACTACTACTGGCTGGACCTTTAGTCTTCCAATATCTTGCGGCCCTGAGGACCATAAATGGGGAGGTATCAGCTTCATTACATCTGATAGGATAGCTGTTCCAGATATCTCATCCTGTATTATTTGTAGGGCAGCAAGCATAACTGTCTCTTCTGGTTGTAGGAGGGAAGAAAGTGTAATTGTTCCGTCTTCATGGAACTGGATGTTTGCTTGCATTTTCTGGAGTAAGTCTGCCCCCAAGAGGTTGAGAGGGCAGGTAGTAGGCACTACAAATTGTGACAGGACCGTGGGAGAAAGGACTGAACCTGAGGACACAGGCAATGGTTTAGTTAGCACAGATGTTCTTGCCTCTCCATCAATGCCAATACATTGTACAGTAATATTGTCCAGAAAGAACGGGTCATAGATCTCTTAAAGTCGGAGCACACTACTGGCTGCGCCAGTATCCACAAGAAAGGTGTGTGGGTTCCCTCCCACCTGCAGCTGCACAGTTGGTGTAGGGCCACACTGGGGAGGACACAAAGCCATAGTATTAATGGCCTCTCCGACTTGTGGATCTGGCTTGCCCTCATCCTACGGTTGATTTGGGGGTGCCCCCATTTGTTGAACTGCCTGAGCAGTTTGGGCCGGTGCCCAAGGAAATTGGGAAGGTCTCCGCTGCCCCTCCCTTGGCCGATGTGGGCATTCCCGTTTGAAATGTCCCTGTTGTCCACATCCATAGCAGGTGATACGGGCTCTCCAGGCTGGATCCTGAAATCTGTCTTCTGCTCCCCTGGGCCCTTCCCTGCTAACCATGACAGGATGAGTTTGAGGGGCCGCCTCAATGCTTTTTGCTATTACTACAAGTGTTTCCAGGTCAACCGTCCGATACTCAGGGCGGGCAATTATTAAGGCTTTTTGGATAGGTATTTTTAGCCCATCCACAAAGGCACTGGATAACATTCTTACTTGCACTGTATCATTACGATTGAATCCTAGATCCCGGAACATCTGTTCTACGGATTCACTTTTATCCTGCTTCATATCTTGTATCTGAGTAGCTTGATCAGCCAATCTCCCCCTTGCCCATTCCTCCAATTTCTGACTAAACTCCTCCCCTGACTCATATGTCTTTAAGTGTTCTTCTGATGCATACGGTGGGAGATTCAATTCTCGTTGCATGGTGGGCCAGAAGGAGTC
Source organism: Bufo bufo (assembly GCF_905171765.1). Taxonomy (NCBI): domain Eukaryota; kingdom Metazoa; phylum Chordata; class Amphibia; order Anura; family Bufonidae; genus Bufo; species Bufo bufo. The sequence continues at coordinate 410,238,623 of NC_053392.1, forward strand.
CCCTGCTTTGATTTGTACCAGCCCAGACAAGTCCCTCCATGCAGCTGAATGCGTCTTCCTTATCTGCTCTATTGCTCTGTAGAAAGGCAAAGGGTGCAGTTCTGGATCCGGGAGTGAGTTCACTAAGTTTGTGGCTTGGGTGGGGCTAAACGTAACATATCTTCCTCCTGTTTTATACTCCTCACTGGACCTGGCTGTTGAGGTCTGGGCTTGTCGTGTTAGGATGTATATTTGTCCAGACAGTTTGGCTACCATCAGATCCAGTTCCTTCTCTTTCTCTACTCTGGACATATCATCCAACTCAGGTGGTTCCTCATCTGCTACACCTTCTGGTACACCTATACTCTCCTTGTCCTCATCGGCTGTTTTCTGATCCTCCGTTCTGATTTTGCAGCTCCTGTTCTCTTCACTCCCCCCCTCTCCTGCCCCCATCATGATTGACACCACTGATTTCCCTCTTTGTGACACTCCCCTGTCTGGTACGTAGTAGGTGCCGTCAGCATTTATGACTGGATATATGGGCGCTGGCAGGGGGGGCATGGGCTGAGTTGTCTCCTGTGTTTCCCCAAGGGAGATGAGCGGCGGTACATTATCTGCAGCCACAAGGGGGGGGGGCTGAGGGGTTTGCAGCTACTGCTATCAGAGAGGAGGCGTTACGAAGCATGGGGGCTCCACATGCCAGGCAAGTGTTATGTGCATCTGGATTTTTCTGCCTGCAGCCAGTACAAACCCACCCCTCAGGTCTCTGTTGGGGGAGGTCACTTTTCAACAGGAGCTGCGAGTTCTTTTGTTTGTGAGCACCATGATATGGTGGTGGCTCATCTGGTCCCACAGTATACATATACATCTTGGTTTTTTCATCCCATCTTTCTGTCCCTCCAGTTGCCATAAATCGACTTGCCGCTCGGTGCCATGCCTGTGCTGCACCTAATAATCCTTCATCATTCAGCTTTCCCCGACATCGCTGTACCAGTCGTTTCAATATTTCAACATTCAATTCTCCATTTATATCACATCCTGCAATATTCATTAACTTCTTATAATTCTTCACATGTTGACTTCCTTCTTCTCTCGCTTCAATCTGAGGAGCAGTATATTCTCCTTCTCCATGTGAGTGGGACTGACCCATCTTAACAACAGTATTTCAAACTGACACACACACAAAACAGAGGAGTGATCAGCACCTTTAACCCTTTCCTCCGCAGACAAAGGATTCACCCTCCCCACTGGTTTGCTCAAATCCGACTATCACGTCTGACTAGTCAGCTGGGACTCCCCGCACGTCTTCCCCCTAGACGGTCAGGCGGGCTCCGCCGCGTCTTCCTGGGGTCAGGTCAGGTAGAGAATATCTCCGCAGTCTTCCCTTAGGTCAAAGGGTCATGAGCCTCTACCATCTTCCTGGTCAGGTCAGCCGGAGTTTACTTTGTCCCACACCTCGGCGCTACAGCGCCCCCTTCCAAACCAGGAGGTTTCTGTCCCCTCCCTTTGTCTGTGGTTTTACAGTCTGTGCTCAACTCACTCCTCACATAAATCACAGACACACACAAAACATATACACACCAGAGTGATCTATGATTTCAGACTATTGGTTCAATAGACTCTAAGCTTTCAGCATTACAGCCGACTACTATACTTACATCAGTACCACCCCACAGCAGACTGAGCTATCTGAGCATGACAAAGTAAATAGCAGAAAGGCAAATAAGATATAAGTTTTCTCACCTTTCTTTGAGGCTGCAGTCCTCTCCCCTCTGCCGTTCGTCAAGCTCAGGGCCCGTCTTGTCAGCTGTTGGAAGCTACTTTTGCTCAGAGTCCCTGTTCACAGCGCCATTTTTTAAAGCCACAACTAAATTAGGGCATTTAAGATACACTCTGGTGTTCCGAATCAATGTACCCTCAGGGGGTTAATATCCACGCGTGGTTGAGAGACTGAACACTGACACAGAAGTTGGTCAAAGCAATCTCTAACTTTTATTACATGAGGTAAGCATATATATCTTCAGAAGAGGGCAGTCCTCACTGAGACATAGACCATTGTTTCATTGGTCAAAGAGAAAAAGAGATAAGAGAAACAGAGATAACACTCTTAACATCTGCGCAGTGGGTACCACTTTGGAATGTTAAGCTAATGTAAACATCTAAGTGTCGCCATTTTATAATGGTGGACAGTCTAACAATACTACTGCATACATCATATGTGACACTTCAAAGAGGTGCTTCTCTATAGGCAGTGAACAACATATATCATCAAGTCATATGATTGGTTTACGCATTCCACCACACTCCATGGGACACCTGCAGAAAGGTGAGAAATCAGACACTGCCCACAGCACAGCTCTTTGCCAACCTTCCTCTCTTCTCCGGCTTGAGACAAAGAGAGTGGTGGGAGGGAGGCACTTGGAAAAGAAAAAGTTTAACTCATTACAGTCCTAGATATACAAAAAATATAGAATAAAATTCACACATCTTTAACAGTAAAATTCACACATCTTTAACAACACCCCCCCAACTGGTTAACACCCCTATGAATCCTTACCGCAGACTTCTAGCAATTCATTCATAACTTCTAGTAGAAATAATAAAAGAATAGCACAACATAGAACCAAGAATAGATGATCCAGAATTGTTACTACACAGGGAATGCAAATCTTGTGCTTAAGAAAAATACAATCAAGCGTAGACAGCTGTTTTGGAATTTTTACCTTTTCGTAGTATATAGCAGAGTAACAACTTAATTGCATGAGAGATATTTGATGTCGGTCTGTAGGTATTATAGTTCTCCTATTTTTAGATACCACCAAGTTGGCATATGAAATAGGAATGTATATAAGCTCCTTTCCTGGAGGACAAAAGCACTCTCTAGTGCCACCTTTTGGATGGTTACAATATAATTCACTATCTTGCCCTAAGAAACAGGCTTTAAAGCATTAACTTTGTATACAGGCTATGGCTTCACGGCGACAGGGGTCATGCAACAGCCATTGGTGACCAGGTTCGCTCAGCAGTGGTAATCCCATAGACATGAATTCCTATGACCTGCGGCAATCCCATTCATCTGTATGGGATCACCGCTACTCAGCCGACCTGATCGCGAAGGCACGGCGGTTCTCCATTTACCATTCTGTGGTTGTTCCTGATCCGACAGTCCAGATCTGCTGCCTCTCTCTGCCCTTCTCTGCCCTCTCGCAGCAAGCCCAACCACCGGAATCTTGCCCTCCATCTTTGGCTTCACTTTCACCTGTAGATGGGTGCCTGAGCAATAGGTTAGTTTTGTACCAGTCTTGCAAACGTGTGCTACTGACCACATACTGACCTCTGCCTGTTTCCCGTATCTAACCATCCGCTGCCTCACATGACCCATCCCTGTTCATTGCACAGACCTTTCACTGCCTGCCCTGACCTTGGACTGTTATATCGGATTGCCTGTACTCTGACTGCCCTGACTTTGTCCTTTTTCCCTCGGTGCTCTGCACTGGTGTCTCTCAGCTGTCAACTATGACAGGACCACTCCAGGAGGTACTATTCTGGTGGCTTCCCTGCCGTCAAGTCCAGATCCCTGTATAGGGGTTAAAGGATGAAAAGCAAGGGACTGCCAGGATTAGCCCAAAGTCAAACCAGCTGGTTGACTCAGTGGTTCAACATCCGTTGCTCGTAAGGCCCCTTGCAGACGAGCATGTCCGGATTAGGTCTGGATGCGTCCCGGTGCATTGCGGCAAACCCACGCGAGTAGGTACGCAATTGCAGTCAGTTTTGACTGCGATTGCGTTCCGATGTTCAGTTTCTATCGCTCGGGTGCAATGTGTTTTGAAAGCGCGTGATAACAAACCGACTGTGGTACCCAGACCCGAACTTCTTCACAGAAGTTCAGGTTTGGGTTAGTTGTAGTGTAGATTGTTTTATTTCCCCTTATAACATGGTTATAAGGGAAAATAATAGCATTCTGAATACAGAATGCATAGTAGAATAGGGCTGGAGGGGTTAAAAAAAAATAAAGAATAATTTAACTCAGCTTAATCCACTTGTTCGCGCAGCCCACATCTCTTCTGTCTTCATCTGTGAGCAATAGGACCTTTGATGATGTCACTGCGTTCATCATATGGTCCATCACATGATCCATCACCATGGTGATGGATCATGTGATGAGCGTAGTGACGTCATCAAAGGTCCTATTGCTCACAGATGAAGACAGAAGAGATGCCGGCTGCGCGAACAAGTGGATTAAGGTGAGTTAAATTTTTGTAATTTTTTTTTTAACCCCCCCAGTCCTATTTTACTATGCATTCTGTATTCAGAATGCTATTATTTTCCCTTATAACCATGTTATAAGGGGAAATAATAATGATCGGGTCCCAATCCCGATCGTCACCTAGCAACCGTGCGTGAAAATCGCACCGCATCCGCACTTGCTTGCGGATGCTTGCGATTTTCACGCAACCCAATTCATTTCTATGGGGCCTGCGTTACGTGAAAAACGCACAAAGAGGAGCATGCTGCGATTTTCACGCAACGCACAAGTGATGCACAGCCCCATAGAAATGAATGGGTCAGGATTCAGTGCGGGTGCAATGCGTTCAACTCACGCATTGAACCCGCATTTGCTCATGCGATGGAACCTGATGGCCCACCCAAGCTGGGTCTGCCTGACATATTCAAGGAGCTGACCATCTAAAGAGGTTGCCAGGATCAACTCCTGAACTATCTGAATAATATTTCTGCCTTCTTGACGCCTTGACCACTACCGTTCCAGTACTGCAGCATCTGTACAGACATCTCTACCAGTTGCAGCCACTAGCAGTTCCAGGTGACGCCTGCCACACCCTCTTCGCTATGAAGGGGACCCTAGGCTATGCCGTGGGTCCCTTAAAAAGTGTACCATACACTTTGAGCTGCAGCCTCACTCTGGTAAAGTGATCCGCTAACCACTTTGCGTAGGGTCTTTGAGGAACCAGGTTATACCACTTCTCCCACCTCTTCCCTTCTGTGGCTTTGCCATGGAAACTTCATGGTTGGCCAATATGTTTGTTAGTTTTATATGTTAGCCTCTGAACTGTCCTGGAATAATGAGGCACATGTGACTGGAAAAAGCTTCCCAGAAAGCTGCCACATCAAGGATAAGCTGGTAGGTCATGATTTACCATCCTCCTTAGATGACCTGATTTCACTGGCTACCCGAATTGGTCTGTGTTTTAGGTCATACGTGAGAGGAAAGTTCCTATGCTGGCACCAGCCTTTCGGAAATCTATGCGTCCACTTCCTGCTGGCCCAGCCCATGCAAGTGGACAAGGTCTGACTGTTTAAAGAGGAGTGCTTCCGTAGGCAGAAAGAGGACTTATGCTTGGTGGGCTGGGTTTGTATATGGGCTTATCAAAAGTGTAGAAGCAAGGGGTGATGTCAATGGGAAAAGAGTTCTCACCACGTATCATCACCATCACATGAAAGGAGGAAAATAAAAAGGGTTGAAGAAATGGTGAGCGCCACTCCGTTATTAAATACAATATAATGAATAAATAATCGTGCACTAGGACGGTAATACGTTAAAACATCCTATGATGCTGACAAGATAATGTTATCACTATTATTATACAGTAGAATAACCTTTTAGTAAAAAATAAATTAAAAATAAGTAATAATATTACAATATTAAATAGATAGATAAACAAAAAATAAATAATAAATAGAAAATAAAAAATAAATAAATCATTCACTCACTTCACTGGGGGGGGGGGAGGGGGTCATCAGGATAAGCACATGACACCTGCGACCTAAACCCCCCCCCCGGCCAGGATCGCAGGTGGAATGGTAGTGACAGACGGCAGCACCACAGGAGGGCTTCAGGTCAAACACTTTATTCGGTATAATATATGGCTCAACGCGTTTCTGGGACATAAGTTCCCCTTCCTCAGGAGCAAGTGTAGGGTATACAATTACAAAATTCATACATATTTATACATGTTAGAATGTTAAAATCCAATAGCAAATGGCGTTTTTTCGCGCCACTTAGTACCGGAACCGGAAGTGACGTCAGATGCGTTCCACTCTGGAACGCATAGATGTTTTCTATATATTATGCAATTAGATAAATAAATACTAAGATGGTGTGGTGGATCTAGTGTTAAATATATATTAACTAAAGGTGCCCTTATTTAGAAATAGTTCAGGATGATCTCCTATTATTGTTTAGCGTTTCCTCCTGTTATCGATGTGCTACTTCCGGATGTATGGAACGCACCTCCGTCACTTTCGGTTTTCAGTGGAACGCATGAGCGCTCACCCGGACCGGAAGTGGGAGGCCGGAAGGTTTGCTATGCTGATCCAGTGGAACGCATAAGCGCTCGCCCGGATCAGAAGTCGGAGGCCCGGAATACACAGCTGACTGCAGACTGCCGTTGCCTATCAGATAGATATAGCAAGGTCCAGCCCCTCAAAAGGAGAAATAAATGATTATTAAATGCTTTTGCCATTTGTTTTAAATATACATATCGATCATTAAAGAAGATGTGGATATATATATAAAAAGATATACAAATACATACATATATATATATATACATATATATATATATATATATATATATATAATTACATATATATATATATAAATCACAGTGAGTCACATCTGGTTCTAGATAGTGCAACACAAAACACATGGACATGTATAAATATGGGCACATTTAGAGTAAAATACACATCTATATTAGAAACCATGTATATAAAAAAATGTAAAATCACACAATATCATATATAATATAAAAAATAAATAAATAATTACATAATAAAAAATATATATATATATATATATAATATATAAAAATACTGGCAAGGTATATATATATATATATATATATATATATATACACACTCACCTAAAGAATTATTAGGAACACCTGTTCTATTTCTCATTAATGCAATTATCTAGTCAACCAATCACATGGCAGTTGCTTCAATGCATTTAGGGGTGTGGTCCTGGTCAAGACAATCTCCTGAACTCCAAACTGAATGTCAGAATGGGAAAGAAAGGTGATTTAATCAATTTTGAGTGTGGCATGGTTGTTGGTGCCAGACTGGCCGGTCTGAGTATTTCACAATCTGCTCAGTTACTGGGATTTTCACGCACAACTATTTCTAGGGTTTACAAAGAATGGTGTGAAAAGGGAAAAACATCCAGTATGTGGCAGTCCTGTGGGCAAAAATGCCTTGTGGATGCTAGAGGTCAGAGGAGAATGGGCCGACTGATTCAAGCTGATAGAAGAGCAACGTTGACTGAAATAACCACTCGTTACAACCGAGGTATGCAGCAAAGCATTTGTGAAGCCACAACAAGCACAACCTTGAGGCGGATGGGCTACAACAGCAGAAGACCCCACCGGGTACCACTCATCTCCACTACAAATAGGAAAAAGAGGCTACAATTTGCACGAGCTCACCAAAATTGGACTGTTGAAGACTGGAAAAATGTTGCCTGGTCTGATGAGTCTCGATTTCTGTTGAGACATTCAAATGGTAGAGTCCGAATTTGGCGTAAACAGAATGAGAACATGTATCCATCATGCCTTGTTATCACTGTGCAGGCTGGTGGTGGTGGTGTAATGGTGTGGGGGATGTTTTATGGGCACAATTTAGGCCCCTTAGTGCCAATTGGGCATCGTTTAAATGCCACGGGCTACCTGAGCATTGTTTCTGACCATGCCCATCCCTTCATGACCACCATGTACCCATCCTCTGATGGCTACTTCCAGCAGGATAATGCACCATGTCCCAAAGCTCGAATCATTTCAAATTGGTTTCTTGAACATGACAATGAGTTCACTGTACTAAAATGGCCCCCACAGTCACCAGATCTCAACCCAATAGAGCATCTTTGGGATGTGGTGGAACGGGAGCTTCGTGCCCTGGATGTGCATCCCTCAAATCTCCATCAACTGCAAGATGCTATCCTATCAATATGGGCCAACATTTCTAAAGAATGCTATCAGCACCTTGTTGAATCAATGCCACATAGAATTAAGGCAGTTCTGAAGGCAAAAGGGGGTCCAACACCATATTAGTATGGTGTTCCTAATAATTCTTTAGGTGAGTGTATATATAGAAAAATCTATAAAAGTAAATTTATAAAAATAAAAATAAAGGGACATATATATTAGAAAAATGACTAGATGAATAAAATTCATGTATGGTAATATTAATAGTAATATGGAGTAATGGCCTCGATGAAATATAATGGGTATAGATGGGAATAAATACATTAAAGATCTATAGTAGTAAAAAGAATTTTTTTTTTTTTAAGGAAATAAAGGGTTTTTCTTAAAAGATTATTAATAAATAAATGGACGAATGTACATACATTAAAAATTATTATTATGCGCTTCTACTCGGGTAACCACCGGTCTTCACTCATATAATCCTCTCAATAGTTGACATACTCTAATGATTCATTCAAGCCAAACGGAACTTGGCCATATGAAAATCTTAATGACCAAGCGTAAAAAACTATGCACCGATCTAGTCACTACTCTTAAGAAATTATGTGTTGAGTCTAACCAATTCACTCCTTGTTTAGTAGGAAAAAGGAGAGAACTTATGGTGTTTGAATATAATACAGTAAGATTTAAATGTTCAAAACTTCTTAGAGACCTATCTGATTACAAAGAGAGGAATATTAGAATCTGGGAACGAAAACGTTCTCGACACCATCATCCTTGGACAACCTATAGGGGCCAGTCCGCAACTTTACCAGGTCCTAACACGTATGCAGAGGCCATTAAGATACCCAAAAAAGGCCTATCTTTTCATAATAGGAAGCTGTATACCAGTACTGATAATAATTATAATAAACGCCCACATTTAGAGCCATCTAAATCCGCAGAGAATACAGATCAAGGTATTTATCCAATACACCTGGAAAAACTGACCTCACTGGCTACCACTACCATCTCCCTTTCAACAAAACCTGGTCACCAACCTTGCACCTCTACTTACATTTCCGAAACTACCACTGATCTGCCTATCAATTGTTTAACACCCCCTCCGGCATACAATACAGGAGAATCCAAGGTTGACCTAATGTCTACTTCCCCCTTAGATAAAGATAATATAGACATTCCCTCTGACAACACACATTTGGTACAATCTTCAACTATGAATCCAACTTGTAATACACCTAATATTGAGGATCTCAATATCACTGTTCATTCAGTGTCCTCTTCATATTCCGATAACTTCTTAGCCCTTCCTCCTAACCTCACGGAGGATTCTTTTTTTAGACAGGATTTCACCCACCATACGCACACCCAATCCAACACCACCGTCAAGAAGGATCTTGACCAGTGCTCTAGCCTTAAGTCCCCTCATCCTAAAACAGAACCACCGCACCTCAGTACTCCATCGACAACCAGATCACTGAAAATAACACACTTTTACACCCCAGTTTCGAGCATCAAAAAACAAAAATGTCTAAACATAGATTTAGAGGATGCAGAGGAGGTAGAAAGAAGCGCACCTCTAAACAAACGACCAAAACCCAAAAGGGGAGAGGACTAATAGACCAACCTCCCATGATAGAACAAAAAGCGAATAGCATCTTCAACTTATCAAAGTATTCCCCAACACAGAACGAGATTAAACTATTAGGCAAAGGTTTATCATTTTGTCCAACTAATAGACCTGACCCCTTTGAACTTTTTATAGATCTTAATCAATTTATAAGAAAATTAACCCTACATAGACATTTTCTATAAAGAACCACAGTCGCCCTATTCAAGGTTCAACCTTGACGAGTGGTTGTTCCATTCTGGATCCCACCTCTACATCGACACCCTCTACCATGACTGATCCTCTCAGTTCTTCATCCAAGTCTATGTCCACTCCGACATTCATCCAGTCTACAGTTAAACCCAAGTCTGTATTTTATCCGTTAGAGAGTAGAGGTCCGCATATTGAGACCTTTTACAATATGTTTGAAATCTTTTTTTTATTGGACAAACAAAGATCATCAATCAGCGCATAAATACAATGTTGAGTGTATCACATCGCAAATATAGCAAGGCATAAATCTTCGAAGGCACAGCCTAACAATACAGGCTAGGATGAGACAATCACTCATCTAGGGCTAAAATGCCCTATGGGTGAATGATCTTACAAAACAAATGTAAAGAACATCAGTTACATACATAGAGAACTAACAGCCCCAACATTGTGTCAGCCCAATATACATTCTACAATCTGCTCAGGAATAGCAATGACGCTAATACTATTCACATCATCTAGAACATGGTATGGGTAATCCTTGATAAGGAAGCCCCCAGAGGCAGCTACGAAAAGAAAAGGAAAATGAAAAAGAAAAGAGAAAAAGAATGGGCCTACAGAGCCTTGGGAGTAAGTAACTACTATTCTGCATTTCTAATTAGTTCCTAATTGCTGGGGGGGTTGAGAAGACTTGCTCTATAGTTTAACCAGGGTTGCCAAAGCTGTAGAAATCGGTCTCTACTGTGATACGTCCACCCTATCAATTCCTCCATTTGGCACATCTGGTGGACCCTGTCACGCCACATGTCTAACGTTGGTGGATCAACTGATCTCCATTTTACGGGAATTAAGAGCTTTGCGGCCATGAGCAAGTGTGTGATCAGATTGTTTTTCCCTGGGCGAAAATCTGGAGTGGGCAACCAGAGTAGCACCAGCTGGGCTGTAAGCCTTAGGGTCGTGGCACATTCAACATCTGCCCAAAAAGGTCGTACGGCCGGACAGAACCACCAGATGTGAGAGATGGAACCAGTGGTGGCATTACACCTCCAGCAAAGATCAGTGGGAAGTAGCTTAATTTTAAAAAGGAACTCAGGGGTCCTATACCATTTTAACACTACCTTAACAAAGTTTTCTTGTATTTTTATGCACTTGGAGAAACCGTGCGAACATTTTTGGATCCACTTTCTGCTAGTATCATCTAACAGAAGGTGAAGTTCTTTTTCCCACTCAGCGACCCACGGTGGCGTATTTGAGTCTCTTGCACTAAAGATTTGTCTATAAATGAGGGTGGTGCACTTATGGGGTAAACTTGGCAATAAAATGAAGTTCTCCAGCCACGTCGGGTCAGGCAGTGGAATGAACTTGGAGGCCATAAACTGCCTACATATGTTTTCAAAATCGTTCCTTTGGATGAAATCTTTCCCAGGTTCTGTATCACCTGAGAGGGCAGTGTAGAAGCCGGCAGGAACCTGGATCCCTTTCAAATCTCCCAGTCTGTGACGGGACAATGAGAGCCAAATGTCTGATGGAGACCTAATTTGTGGGTGCATGAGGGTGGGCACAACTGATATAGGAGCCAAAGGAGAAATCTTAGCCTGACCAGAGGCCAGTTCCTTTGATTTGTGGCAGACATGAAGCATCCCTCTGGTAAGTTCGCTATCTATTTTAATCCCTTCTCCTGCCCTCCCAGGTGTCCACAGCCTGTGAAATAAATATTTGCCTAGCAGGGCCAATTCTAAGTCTACATGCATACAGTGAATCTCTTGTCTGGTCACCCTAAGCCACCTTTCTAAACTAATGGCCTGGATGTAGGTCGATATGTCCGGGAGGAAAATACCCCCGTGTTTTTTCCTACGGGAAAGAAGGCGGAGGGACACTCTAGGGCGACCCTTGTCCCAAAGATATTTGCTCATAATGGTTTGTAATTTATTTATAAAGTTGCCTGGGATTAAAATAGGAAGGGCTCTTAAGGTATACATTATCAAAGGCAGAATGTAGGTGGTTAGAACATTTTTCCTGCCTAGCCAGGTGAGGAAAGGTGAGTAGCTGTTTGAGAGAATGGAAGTGACTTTGGAGAGTAGCGGGGGAAAATTAAGGCTAAACAATAGTTTGGGATCTATCGGGATCAAAACCCCCAGATATTTTATTGCCTGTGTAGGCCATTTAAATGGCGTGAGGGCCTTAACCTTAGCTTGTAGGGCAGTCGACAGTGAGATGCCCAAGGCCACCGACTTATCAAAGTTTATCTTAAAATTTGAGATTAACCCAAAAGATCCGAATATCTGCATAACCGCCAGCAGAGCCACTTCAGGGTTTGTCAGCGTCTGTGCCTAGGAGCACAAGGGGGGACTTGATTTTGATGGCGTGGGTGATCATATGAATTACTCTGCTAATGTTATGTCTGCCCTCTCTACCTGCCACAAAACCCACAAGCCCAGGAAGCAACCTCGAAATCCTGCTATTAAGCAGTTTAGCCCACCATTTCAGATCAGTATTTAGCAATATCGGTCTGTAACTTCCACAGGCCTCCTTATCCTTCCCTTCTTTGTGGATAATCGTTATGTGTGCCTCCTGGGCCTGTGGGGTCAGAGAACCACCCTTAAGGAGGAGATTACAAACATCAGCAAAATGGGGGGTTAGGATGTATTTAAACTTTTTGTAATAGGAGATCGGGAACCCATCAGGTCCAGGGCTCTTGCCAGAAGGAAAAGAGGTGAGGACATGATCCACCTCCTCTACTGTGAATGGTTGAAGCAGCTCGCACATATCATTCGCAGATAACTTCGGGATGGTAATGGAGCTAAGAAACTCAGATGTACGTTCGTCAAGTTGCTGTCTAGTGAGGGGTACCGGGAGATTATACAGAGTCTAATAGAAGGAGCAAAACTCCTGAGCTATCGCTGGGGTATTGATAAGTCGGGGGCCCGAGGCCGATTTGATGGCTTGAATAAAGGACTTGTTCCTTTGGCCCTTGAGGAGGTTGGAGACTAATTTGGAGCCCCTATTCCCGTGTAAGTATTGTTTAAAACGTAGGTTCTTTAGTGCTCTAGCAGCACGGACGTTCAAAAGGTCAGCAACCTCATGCCTCAATCTCTTAAGCGACTCCAAGACCTCATCTGATCTCGTTCTCTTGTGAAGAGTTTCAAGTGTGGAGATCTGCTGAAGAAGGGAGTCTAACTGTCTCTGTCTATGTCTCTTGGCTCTAGAACCCAAACTTATAAGCTCTCCTCTGACCACAACCTTATGTGCCTCCCAGAGTGATGTCCCACTAGCGAGATCTCTAGCATTTTCCTTGAAGTAATTTTTAAGGCACTGCTCAACAGCCTGTCTATTTGGTTCCTCCTCTAGGAGCGTCTCATTCAACCTCCAGACCCAGGATCTCGGAGGCAAAGCATGAAACTTCACCTTCACACTCACCGGCGCATGATCAGAAACGACTATGTTTCCAATACTGGCCTCAGTGACCGAGGACAACAGATGGTTAGTTAAGAGTATATAGTCCAGACGCTGGTAAGTATTATGCGTCCGTGAGTGGAAGGTGTAATCATTTTCCTCAGGATGGAGGAGGCGCCAGGCATCCGAGACCCCTAAGTCCCTGAAGGTAATAATATGAAACACAGAGAGGAAATGCACCAAACAGAAATGCTACTGACTATACTGGGAAGTCATGAATGCAGGCATTAAAAGCTGAGACTTTCGCCAATATGTTCCAGTCAGGAAAATATCGGAGCCCATCAATGCACCACGTCACGGTCACTCAGCATGGCAAAGGGTCCTAGCCACTACTCTAACTATGGTGTGAACACGGTCTGGGGGTGATATAATTCAGCTCACAGCCAAGCCTCCACACAAAGGCCCAGCATGAATACTGTGGTAGTACAATGTGAATGAGGCCAGGCTGTGAGCCACACCTATGCCAGACCATGTGATGGAGGTTACCAGGTGCAACAGAGTGTTTGAACACTCTCAAATCTAACAAGACAGAAACACAGAAATGAAGTGGCAATTCTGGAGGAGCTGCTCAGCCCCTGACACTGTGGCGTGTCTTTTATTGGGGGAGCAGCCCGACCGCGTGTGGACCGCAATAATCGACTAACCCCAGCAAAATATGCATACAATGGAGGATGTCGACGCGGTCCACATGCACCACAAGAAGCAAACTACACAGAATGTAGCAAATAAACATATGAAACACAGAGAGGAAATGCACCAAACAGAAATGCTACTGACTATACTGGGAAGTCATAAATGCAGGTATTAAAAGCTGAGACTTTCGCCAATATGTTCCAGTCAGGAAAATATCGGAGCCCATCAATGCACCACGTCACGGTCACTCAGCATGGCAAAGGGTCCTAGCCGCTACTCTAACTATGGTGTGAACACGGTCTGGGGGTGATATAATTCAGCTCACAGCCAAGCCTCCACACAAAGGCCCAGCATGAATACTGTGGTAGAACAATGTGAATGAGGCCAGGCTGTGAGCCACACCTATGCCAGACCATGTGATGGAGGTTACCAGGTGCAACAGAGTGTTTGAACACACTCAAATCTAACAAGACAGAAACACAGAAATGAAGTGGCAATTCTGGAGGAGCTGCTCAGCCCCTGACACTGTGGCGTGTCTTTTATTGGGGGAGCAGCCCGACCGCGTGTGGACCGCAATAATCGACTAACCCCAGCAAAATATGCATACAATGGAGGATGTCGACGCGGTCCACATGCACCACAAGAAGCAAACTACACAGAATGTAGCAAATAAACCAGACCGTGTTCACACCATAGTTAGAGTAGCGGCTAGGACCCTTTGCCATGCTGAGTGACCGTGACGTGGTGCATTGATGGGCTCCGATATTTTCCTGACTGGAACATATTGGCGAAAGTCTCAGCTTTTAATACCTGCATTCATGACTTTCCAGTATAGTCAGTAGCATTTCTGTTTGGTGCATTTCCTCTCTGTGTTTCATATGTTTATTTGCTACATTCTGTGTAGTTTGCTTCTTGTGGTGCATGTGGACCGCGTCGACATCCTCCATTGTATGCATATTTTGCTGGGGTTAGTCGATTATTGCGGTCCACACGCGGTCGGGTTGCTCCCCCAATAAAAGACACGCCACAGTGTCAGGGGCTGAGCAGCTCCTCCAGAATTGCCACTTTATTTCTGTGTTCCTGAAGGTAATAAGTAGTCTCCTCAACTGTCTCCTAGATGGGGGTCGAGTCTTTGGAAGGGTCAAGCGTGAGGTTAAGGTCTCCCCCTATGACCCTCCTTAAAGGTTTTTAGAGCCTCCAAAGCACGGAGCAGCCAGGTTATCTGCCCACTGTTTGGAGCATACAAATTCACCAATGTGAACATAGTATTTGCTACTTTACCTTTCAAAAAAAGGTAGCGCCCATCAGGATCAGACAATTTAGACGACAAAGTAAAAGGAAAATTCTGCCCCAGTGCTATGGAAACCCCTCTTGCAGCTGAGGAATAGGAGGCATGATGCCACTCAGGGAAATGTTTGTTTACAGTTTTAGATATGTGTAAGTGTCTAAAATGGGTCTCCTGTATAAGCACCAAGTCAGCGCATTCCTTTCGAAGCAAATGATAAATTTGGCTTCTTTTTTTGCGGGGTGTTCATACCATTCACATTGAAGGACAAAATCTTCAAATCAGACATGTCAATAATGTGTGAGTCTGAGCAAATAGGCTAAAGAACCAAGTGGAGGGCGACACAGGGCAACTAATAAAAAACTAAATATAAACATTGCAACTGAAAAGGTAATGAAGATACATACTGAAAGGGTAATATCTACCTAGGGGGTCTGGACCCTGGCAGGGGGGATTAGTGTGAAAACACCCGAAAACCAGGTCCCACACACTAAGCCCAATACAGGTATACCAGACAGTAGACATGTGATAAGCGATGTAAAGCGGGAGCGAGTTACAGGAGACAAGCCCTCTAAAATACATCACAGTACAACCGCCGCCAGCGCAAATTAAATCAGGGTGACTAGGACCTATGTGCGGCCATCAGAAAGCGGTCGGGCGGTACATAATATATATCGATGAGGGAGAGTGGAAGCGGAGTGATAGGTGGGAAGGGGGGCAAATGAATCAAAGAAGGGGGGAAGGAAGGTGAGGAAGAAGTGGGACAGGACAGGATCGATAACATGAAGGACAGGGAAATTATAATATAATACACAGAGGGGACATTGAAGGAGTAGGTAGGCAGGGAACATAAAACCTGGATCCTGCAAGGCGGAGATGCGGCAGCCGCCGCGATCTCAATGGCTAAGGGCCTCAGAGTCCTGTTTCAGATAGTCCTCATGGTCTTCTGTGGGAAGCAAGTCAGGGGATCCTCTTCTTCGGGGATCTCTTCTTTTGCGTTAGACGCCAGCCCTCCGTCTGTGGCAGGCATGGAAGATCTGATATCGGGTCGCAGGGGAGCCAAGATTGAATGTCCAGGGCTTCTGATCCCAAGGCCTCCCATATAGGTGGTAAGTCCTCCGGGAGTCTCACAGTGTACTGCTTCTCTCCAATTGCAGTACTGAGACCGAAAGGGAACAGCCATCTGACCGGCAATTTCTTGTCCCTCAACAGCGTGGTTAACGGGCGTAGGTTCCTGCGCTTGGCCAGCGTACTCGCCGCAAGATCCTGGAACAAAAGCACCTTATGGCCGTCCAGGGAAACATCGCCCTTCTCTCTAGCCGCTCTCAGGACAGCGGCAGTATCTAGAAAGTTCATGAGGGCACAAACAACGTCTCTGGGTGGTTCACCGGTAGCCAGTTTAGGCCTAAGAGCCCTATGAGCTCTTTCGATGACAATGGCGGCGGCCTGGTCTTCTACTAGGGAGGCAAACAAGTGACTTACTGTATCAGTCAGGTCCTCCGCCTGCACCGTTTCGGGTATTCCCCTCAGGCGGACATTCTTCCTCCGTCCCCTGTTTTCCTGATCCTCCAGGTTCAGGAAGGCTGTATTAATCATCTTGGACATAGCCGTCAGGTGGTTTTGAACACCAGCTTCATGCTGGACTAAAAGATCATGGCTGTCTTCTAGGTTTTCCACCCGATGGCCAAGCTGCTGGAACTCGGCTTTGATATCCGACAGTTCTTTCATGACCGGAGTAAGGGCCTGGGCCAGCGACTGCTGTAGGAAGCGCCGGGTGAGAGGGAGGGAATCCGACTCACCTCTATTATATGCTTCAGCATCAGAACTATCAGCATCCGATTCGGCTCCTTCCCGCTCAGAGTTGTTGCGCGCCTCAAAACGATCTTGCCGCCATCAGGGTGCGATGTAGATCTTCTATTGAGTCTTTTTTGTCTTCAAAGTGTTCCCTGATGCTCCGTCTCTGAGAGTTTTCCCCATCTTGGGGTCTTTGTCTACTGATTAAAGCTGAAAAAGCTGGGCTAGCGGTGAGGAGCTCTGGTGAAGATGACCTACACCATGGCTTGCTGGCTCCGCCCCCCCCCCTTTTACAATATGGTCATGTCAGATTTCAAGGAGAATTTATCCACTATAACACTTACAAACAAAGAGAAAAACCTTGGTCCAGAACTTACTTCGGCCATGAACACCTTAGCCAAAAATAGGGATATTGTAATAAAAAGTGCCGACAAGGGAGGGGGCATTGTTATTATGGACACTAGCTATTCCATCCAGGAGTCCCTCCGTATTCCATCAGACTAGTGTTGAGCGCGAATATTTGAATATCGAATTTTTTTCGCGAATATCGGCACTTCGCTAATTCGCGAATATTTCGAATATAGTGATATAAATTCGATATTTCGAATATTCTTTTTTTTTTTTATTGTTGTATTTTTTTCTTTCCCACTTCCCTAAAGTTGTTCTTACCTGTCCTTTGGATTCCTGGCTTCCTGGCTGCTCCAGTCAGTGCCCGTTGCCGCTTCTGCCGACTTCCGTGCTCATGGAGCGTCCCCATCACCATGGGAACGTCTCCATATACTAGAATGTACTGTCGGATTTGAGAATTACGTGAAAAATCGCAATTCGATTATTTCAAGTTATAATAATCGAATTTCGATTTTAACTTAGCACTGCTATATTTAATTCTAGCCTAATATGGAATATAGCAGTGCTAAGTTAAAATCGAAATTCGATTATTATAACTTGAATTAATCGAATTGCGATTTCAACTTGGACCTGGTTTACTATGGTTGGCTTGGTAGAATTAGCGAATATGACGAATGTATTCGTCATATTCCACAAAACGAATATAACGAATGTATTCGTCATATTCCACAAAACGAAGATAACAAAGTATTTTGCATCTTCGTTTTAGCTACCTATTCATCAACTTCGCTAATTCTAGCAATCATATAGGAAAGTTTACTATAGAGACAGCTAAGTTTAATTCGCTATGCGATCATATTACTTTGCTTTTTTTTTATAAATAGAATAATTATAATAATTATCAGGTATTATAATTATTCAATTTTTTTTTTTTTTAAAAGCAGTCATATAATCGCATAGCGAATTAAACTTAGCTGTCTCTATAGTAAACTTTCCTATATGATTGCTAGAATTAGCGAAGTTGATGAATAGGTAGCTAAAACGAAGATGCAGAATACTTCGTTATCTTCGTTTTGTGGAATATGACGAATACATTCGTCATATTCGCTAATTCTACCAAGCCAACCATAATAAACCAGGTCCAAGTTGAAATCGCAATTCGATTAATTCAAGTTATAATAATCGAATTTCGATTTTAACTTAGCACTGCTATATTCCATATTAGGCTAGAATTAAATATAGCAGTGCTAAGTTAAAATCGAAATTCGATTATTATAACTTGAAATAATCGAATTGCGATTTTTCACGTAATTCTCAAATCCGACAGTACATTCTAGTATATGGAGACGTTCCCATGGTGATGGGGACGCTCCATGAGCACGGAAGTCGGCAGAAGCGGCAACGGGCACTGACTGGAGCAGCCAGGAAGCCAGGAATCCAAAGGACAGGTAAGAACAACTTTATGGAAGTGGGAAAAAAAAAATATAACAATAAAAAAAAAAAAATTCAAGTTAAAATAATCGAATTTCGATTTTAACTTAGCACTGCTATATTCCATATTAAGCTAGAATTAACGAATATGGAATATAGCAGTGCTAAGTTAAAATCGAAATTCGATTATTATAACTTGAATTAATCGCATTGCTATTTCAATAGGAGAGTAGCCTTTAAGTTAAAATCGCAATATGCGATTATTTAAATCGCATATTAATCGCGATAACAATAATAATGACGAATATTCGATTTCGACGAATATAAAACGAATATTCTATCGAATATTCGCGAATTTTGTCGAAATCGAATATGGCACCTGCCGCTCATCACTACATCAGACCAAGAGTACTATGAGTCTTTAATCCATAATCCAACCCAGGAATATAAAAAGGAATTGTATCAACTCATAGACAAAGGTTTCACCGATGGAATTATTGATTAAAAAAAATGAAAATTCATCTAAAAACAATGCACCCATCCACAGCTAGATTTTATTTCTTACCTAAAATACATAAATCACCTATAAATCCCCCTGGTAGACCCATCATTTTAGGCATCGGCTCTCTCACTACTAATCTCTCTGAATACATTGATGGCATACTACAGAATTATGTGGTGAAATTACCCTCCCACCTGAAAGACACGTCCCACTTATTGGAAATTCTGAACACCTTCCAGTGGGAAGACAGCTACATTTGGGTGACTCTAGATGTAGCATCTTTATATAGTAATATCACCCACTCTTATGGCCTCAAAGCAATTGAGGAAATTTTATCTTTAGATCCTAATATGCCCATAGCACAAAACAGTTTCATTATACAATCAATCAACTTCATCTTGAACCATAATTATTTCGAGTTTAAGGGTAATATCTATCGCCCAAAAAAAGGAACGGCGATGGGTACCAAATTTGCTCCGTCATATGCAAATTTATTTATGGGGGCCTTTGAAGATCAAATAGGTCTACTTAAGCATCCCAACATAAAACTATATAGGAGATATATAGACAACATCCTGATAGTTTGGGATGGCAATGATGATACTTTAACAACATTCCTTAAATACATCAATAAAAACGAGTGGAATTTATCTTTTACCCTTGAAAAGCATCCAAGGGAAGCGTTTTTTTTGGATCTCCAACTTAGTATAGTGGATAACCGCATCGTCACGAGAACACATTTTAAACACGCTGATACGAACAGCTATTTAGATTTTAAAAGCTGCCACCACCATCGGTGGAAGAATAATATACCTTATAGCCAAATGAGGAGGCTAAGAAGGAATTGTTCCGACAATGCGGTACTCCATCAACAATTGGATCTAGTGGGAAAAAGGTTCCTACAGAAAGGGTATCCGAAAAAAATCATTAATGAATCTAAGATGAGAACCCTAGTAGCGAGCCAAAAAGAGAGCCTGATAAAAAAGGACAAGGATGAACCTGCCAATACAAAAAATTCCCCTCTGAGTCTTATCACTAGATACAACATCAAACATACAGTGATCAGAAAGATTCTTACGAAACATTGGTCAATACTTAAAAAGGACCCTATCATAGGGGGTAGTATTTCCAAAGTCCCCAATGTAATTTTCAGGAGGGCCAAAACCACGAGGGAGACTTTAGCACCATCCTGTCCAAAATTGGAAAAAATTCTGGATAAATCATCATTCCTCAATGATCCAAATACTAATTGTAAAAGGGGATCTTTTAGGTGTGGAAAACCGAGATGTAAATGTTGCACCATGATCTCTCACAACACTAAAGAAAAAATCATTACTACTCTTAAAGACCTTATTCGCCTGAGACATGATATGAATTGCAATACTTCCTTTGTGATATATCTCCTATACTGCTCTTGTAACATCTACTATGTAGGACGCACTACCCAAACTTTACGCGAACGCATGAATGAACACAGGTCCAATATCAACAGAAAAATTACTACCTATAGTGTCTCCCGCCATTTTTCTATACATCATAATGGGGACCCCAGTTGCCTCAGAGTTACTCCCCTGGAGTGGGTACCCCACTCCTACCAGATACTATGTCGCAAAGAAATGTTTTGGATCTATAAACTCAATACCCTAGTTCCGTTTGGCTTGAATGAATCATTAGAGTATGTCAACTATTGAGAGGATTATATGAGTGAAGACCGGTGGTTACCCGAGTAGAAGCGCATAATAATAATTTTTATGTATGTAGATTCATCCATTTATTTATTAATAATCTTTTAAGAAAAACCCTTTATTTCCTTTAAAAAATAATTCTTTTTTTTTCTTTTTACTACTATAGTTCTTTAATGTATTTATTCCCATCTATACCCATTATATTTTATCGAGGCCATTACTCCATATTCTCCATATTACTATTAATATTACCATACATGAATTTTATTCATCTAGTCATTTTTCTAATATATATGTCCCTTTATTCTTTATTTTTATAAATTGACTTTTATAGATTTTTATATATATGTATATATATATATATATATATATATATATATACCTTGCCAGTATTTTTATATATTATTTTCTTT
Source organism: Bufo bufo (assembly GCF_905171765.1). Taxonomy (NCBI): domain Eukaryota; kingdom Metazoa; phylum Chordata; class Amphibia; order Anura; family Bufonidae; genus Bufo; species Bufo bufo. The sequence continues at coordinate 410,259,908 of NC_053392.1, forward strand.
TTTTTATTATGTAATTATATATTTTTTTATATATTATATATGATATTGTGTGATTTTACATTTTTTTTTATATACATGGTTTCTAGTATAGATGTGTATTTTACTCTAAATGTGCCCATATTTATACATGTCCATGTGTTTTGTGTTGCACTATCTAGAACCAGATGTGACTCACTGTGATTTATATATATATATATATATATATATATATATGTAATTATTTATATATATGTATGTATTTGTATATCTTTATATATATATATATATATATATATATATATACACACATCTTCTTTAATGATCGATATGTATATTTAAAACAAATGGCAAAAGCATTTAATAATCATTTATTTCTCCTTTTGAGGGGCTGGACCTTGCTATATCTATCTGATAGGCAACGGCAGTCTGCAGTCAGCTGTGTATTCCGGGTCTCCGACTTCTGATCCGGGCGAGCGCTTATGCGTTCCACTGGATCAGCATAGCAAACCTTCCGGCCTCCCACTTCCGGTCCGGGCGAGCGCTCATGCGTTCCACCGAAAACCGAAAGTGGTGCGTTCCATACAACCGGAAGTAGCACATCGATAACAGGAGGAAACGCTAAACAATAATAGGAGATCATCTGTGGCAAACCGAGCCACTTATAGAATGTCTTTCTTGTCTGTACCTCTTCCCCTCCTCCTTTTTCCTGTCCCATTGTCTGACCCCCCCTGTCCTTGTACCATAGTAAGCTATGTATTGTATGTAAATGAGGCTGTTGGAGGTGCGCATGCCTAGTAAAGTCAGATGACTCCCAAACTGTGTGTCGTCCAGTCACTGGGGAAATTCTCTCTTGGATATTGACCTGCTTCTTCAGCTACAAGGGGATTTAAGTGAAGATATTGAGGGTATACCGTGAAGCTCCGCAACATCATCCTGAACTATTTCTAAATAAGGGCACCTTTAGTTAATATATATTTAACACTAGACCCACCACACCATCTCAGTATTTATTTATCTAATTGCATAATATATAGAAAACATCTATGCGTTCCAGTGTGGAACGCATCTGACGTCACTTCCGGTTCCGGTACTAAGTGGCGCGAAAAAACGCCATTTGCTATTGGATTTAAACATTTTAACATGTATAAATATGTATGAATTTTGCAATTGTATACCCTACACTTGCTCCTGAGGAAGGGGAACTTTGTCTCCGAAACGCGTTGAGCCATATATTATACCGAATAAAGTGTTTGACCTGAAGCCCTCCTGTGGTGCTGCCGTCTGTCACTACCATTCCACCTGCGATCCTGGCCGGGTTTTTTTTTTTAGGTCGCAGGTGTCATGTGCTTATCCTGACGACCATCTCCCCCAGTGAAGTGAGTGAATGATTTATTTATTTTTTATTTATTATTTATTTTTTGTTTCTCTATTTAATATTGTAATATTATTACTTATTTTATTATTAATTAATTTTTTACTAAAAGGTTATTCTATAATAATAGTGATAACATTATCTTGTCAGCATCATTGAATGTTTTAACGTATTACCGTCCTAGTGCACGAATATTTATTCATTATATTGTATTTAATAACGGAGTGGCGCTCACCATTTCTTCAACCCTTTTTCTTTTCCTCCTTTCATGTGATGGGTGATGATACGTGGTGAGAACTCTTTTCCCATTGACATTACCCCTTGCTTCTACACTTTTGATATTGCCATTTGAGAGTGTTCTGGGTCTCTCCAAATACTTTATATAGAGCTTCCTTCCAGTACTTCGCTGTTCCTTATTCTTTTTATACATCTAGTCCTTATCCCTGTTGGCGCCCAGTTCTATTTCATACTGTGGTGGGATTTATTGATCCCTACAGGTTTGAAGTAACTTCCAAATTTTTTCTCTCTCTCTTTATTGCTATCCTTTGTATATGGGCTGACAGACAGAACAAGCTCAGGCAAGGAGGTAGAACAACTAGATCAAGGGTCAGCAACCTTCGGCACTCCTGCTGTTCTGAAACTACAGCTCCATTCATTTCTATGAGAGTTCTGAGAAGAGCAGAGCAAGTATGCATGCTTGGAGTTGTAGTTTCGTAACACCTGGCATGCCAGAGGTTGCCTACCCCTGAACTAGATAAATAGGAAATGATCATCACCTGGATCCGGCAGGCAGTTCCTTCACCGGAACTGCCTGCCGGATCTGGAAATCCATATGCAAATGGTTATCATTTGTAGACAATCCGATACGGATCTGTCTGACAAATGCATTGAAATACCGGATCCGTCTCTCCAGTGTCATCCAGAAAAATGGATCCGGTATTTATTATTTTCACATTTTTAAAGGTCAGCGCATGCGCAGACTGGATCCATTGATGCAGCAATTTTAATGCCAGATCCGGCACTAATACATTTCAATGGAAATTAATGCAGGATCCGGCATTCCGGCAAGTGTTCCGGGATTTTGGACGGAGAAAATACAGCAGCATGCTGCAGTATTTTCTACGGCCAAATACCGTAAGAGGGACTGAACTGATGCATCCTGATGCATTGTGAATGGAGAGCATTCGGTTCAGTATGCATTAGGATTAAACTGATCAGTTTTTTTCCGGTATTGAGCCCTTAGGATGGAACTCAATACCGGAAAAGAATAACGCTAGTGTGAAAGTACCCTTAGGGCTCTTTCACACCTGCGTTCTTTTCTTCCGGCATAGAGTTCCGTCGTCGGGGCTCTATGCCGGAAGAATCCTGATCAGGATTATCCCAATGCATTCTGAATGGAGTGAAATCCGTTCAGGATGCATCAGGATGTCTTCAGTTTCGGAACGGAACGTTTTTTGGCCGGAGAAAATACTGCAGCATGCTGCGCTTTTTGCTCCGGCCAAAAATCCTGAAGACTTGCTGCAAGGCCGCATCCGGAATTAATGCCCATTGAAAGGCATTGATCCGGATCCGGCCTTAAGCTAAACGTCGTTTCGGCGCATTGCCGCATCCGATGTTTAGCTTTTTCTGAATGGTTACCATGGCTGCCGGGACGCTAAAGTCCTGGCAGCCATGGTAAAGTGTAGTGGGGAACGGGGGAGCAGCATACTTACCGTCCGTGCGGCTCCCGGGGCGCTCCAGAGTGACGTCAGGGCGCCCCAAGCGCATGGATCACGTCATCCATGTGCATGGGGCGCTCTGACGTCATTCTGGAGCGCCCCGGGAGCCGCACGGACTGTAAGTATACCGCTCCCCGATCCTTTCAGTACACTTGCGTTTTTCCGGATCCGGCGTGTAATTCCGGCAAGTGGAGTACATGCCGGATCCGGACAACGCAAGTGTGAAAGAGGCCTTAGTCAGCATCTGGACAGAGAGCAAGATGGAAAGATTAACTCTAGCAGCTCTGAAGAGTTCTGAGACCTAGTCTCAATACAGACAGGCAGGGCCGTCTTTAATATTGATTGGACCCTGGGCAAAAATTTACTTGGGCCCCCTGGATGCCGCCTTCCCACACCTTAGCAGGCAATTACACCCTCCACCACAACACACACACAAAAAATCCACACATCTGGTACAGTACAGTGAATGACTGTAAATACTTCCAGTTCTGAAGACTCCAGCCACTCAGGATCAGTGCTCTGGGCAGCTGGCTCAGGCTGGAAGTGGTCACCGCACTGCAGGAAGGAGACCAGGGCTCGGCTCACCCTAGTGTTACAGTGCACCCCAGCACCCCACAGTATGCAGTATAGCACCCTATAGTATACAGCAACCCACAGTATGCAGTATAGCACCCTATAGTATACAGCACCACACAGTATGCAGTATAGCACCCCACACTATACAGTGCCCCACAGTATATAGTAGAGCAGTATAGCAGCCCACAGTATACAGCAACCCACAGTATACAACACCTCACAGTATACAGTAGAGCAGTATAGCACCTCACCGTATACAGCACCCCAACTATACACGATACAGCACCCCACACTATACAGTACAGCAGTATAGCACTCCACACTATACAGCACCCACAGTATACAGCCCCCCACACTATACAGGCTCCCACACAGTATACAGCTCCCCACACAGTATACAGGCCCCCACACAGTATACAGGGCCCCACACAGTATACAGGGCCCCACACAGTATACAGGCCCCCACACAGTATACAGGCCCCACACAGTATACAGGCCCCCACACAGTATACAGGCCCCCCACACTATACAGGCCCCCCACACTATACAGCACCTCACTATACAGTAGTTTACAGTATATTAGTATAACAGCCCGTCACCTTTTTCTGATGTAATCTTCACAAAAAAAGCCAAACTTCTCCTGCAACACTCCTGATAGGACCTGTGATGACCTCATAGCCATGTGACCAGTAATATTGCTAGGTTACTGGTTACATGGTGATGATGTCATCTAAGGTCCTAGATCACACTCACAGCTCTCACAGACACAGTTCGCTGGCTGGACTCAGTGCCGGCAGGCATGGCATGGCAGCACCCCCTGTGTAGCTGACAGCCTGACACCCAGGGCAGTCAGTGGCTAGCAGGGCTCAAGAGGCAGCTGCCTTGGGCCCCCCAGGAGCACTGGGCCCGGGGCAGCTGCCCCTTTTGCCCCTTGGTAAAGACGGCCCTGCAGACAGGGAGAGTGGAGTGACGCCTGTGTCTGCTTGAGAAACTGGGACAGCGGAGGATGGCAGCCAACCTAACAGAGACCCTTCCACCTGGATAGTCTGTATGACTGTCCTATTGACCTGACCTGTTACCTGGATCTACTACTCCTCATGGCTGTGTATATCCACTATCCTTGGCCGAGACTCAAGTAATGACTGAATACATAAAAGAAAACCCGGAAAAAGGTTTAATTTGCAAATCTTTTTAACTCACAGGAGCTGGTTTCTTTTTTGTTAAAGGAATAGCGGCACTTTTATTTTTAGTTTATGTCTTTACTTGCATAAATAAAAAAGTGCTCTACAGGGGGCTGCCATATCTAAAGGCATCTGTGTAGTGTGTCACTACACAATACACACACAGATGTGGTACGGCACAGACAGTCTATAGACTCCTATGGATGGCTGCTGACTCTATAGTCTAACATTGGGCTAGCTATGGTATCTGATGGGATATATGTGACTCCATTTTGTCTCATTTAGCCACGTGTATTACATTTGGTTAGTGCACTACAAAATACCCCTTCCCCCTATGGAATGTGAGACACTTCCTTAAACTGTTTCAGGAAATCCATACATGTTGAAAGTTTGAACAGCCTTCCTACCATAAAAGGCCATCTGGCTCAACTGTATGCTAGCCTATGTGTATATACCTGATTGGTCAAATGCTGTTACTATGAGTCAGCTATTATGTTAATGCAGAGCTTATGTGTGACCATACTATAGGTCAAATACTAATGCTAACATATGATTGGATGTAAAGGAAGCTCAACCCCCTCTATTAAAACTGTTTGCCAGCTGTGAATAAACCAGAATGGATTGGAAATAGACATGTGTTCATGTGGTCTATCTTCTTCATTCTCCCGGTACCGGTAAGGCTTAATTCAAGCTGATCACTGAAATCATGTGTCAGGGACACACCGTTAGGCAAGAGAGTAAATTTTCCTAACAGCTTTGGGGGCTCAGTTTCCGGGATTGGGAGGGTCAACTCTTCAGGTCTACAGTGAAAGACATCAATTTTTGTCCTGCTTGGACCTGGGAGCAATGACCAAAATCTCATTCAAGTAAGTCGAACCATCTATTTATGATTTCGGTGAATTGCGATGTCTGGGACACGCGCAAAAGCTCAGGGAGCTTGTTGATTGTAAGCGGCTCATATCATTGAGTCCATATCGTTATAAAATGTTGATTGTAAGAGGCTCATTTGAGTCCGTATCGTTAGATAGTGCACTAAGGATATCTGTTCCGGGAACAGAAGGATACAAGCTTGAATTAACTCTTATGTATATATAGTATAAGTATTTTAGAAGTATTAAGATTATCTGTCTGTGTGAGATGTTGGCCGGGTGGTAAGTTTACGGTCGCATCCCGCTTTGAAATCATTCTGTTTCTATCACTGCCAACATGTAAACTTTGTTGCACGGTCTAGTCCCACAAATTATTTCCTAGTTAACACATGAGTAGACAATTGGGCTAGGGTGAGTGACAAGACACAGCAGAGTCAGGAAGTTAATTCATGGCAAGGGAAAAAGTGTTTCAGTGTTTGCAATTAGAAAGGGCTTGTGTTAAACGTTCAGAAATGAACTGGTTAAGTTTTGTTGCCCTAATGATCTGTGTGTGTTTAAATAGTGACGATTTATAGTCCTAGAATTAGAGATTACAGCACTAAAAGATGGACAGTTAATGCATAAGTGTATTGATAATTGAAGTTAGAGAAATGAAATGAGCAGCATTTCTTATTTCAAGATGGAGGATTTTGAATCCTATAGAGAACAAAGGTTGCCATGAGGCATCCCTCCCCCCCACCACATTCCAAAATGTCACTTGTAGTCCTACAAGAACTTCTTCCTGTCCTGTTTGAGATGTGTTTTCAGAGAGAACTCCCTCCCATCTCACCCCCCTCCTCTGCTCAGGAATTTCATATGGGGGTTGGGGGGGGAGGGGGGCTGCTAATTGGTAATGCATAAGCAGCAATGTGAAGATACTAACCTGTGTTATCTATAAGATATTCCAGACAGGGCTCCAGTATTAATTGTATCTTTCCAAATTGTATGTTCCGATGGTTTAAAATGTGCCTGCAGTGATGATGCTAATTGGAAGTGTCCACTCCTATCAATCTAAGGTTGCACCCATTTTAAGTCCTTATTCAGATATGAGTAAAAGTTTGAGGAACATGTGAGACAGCTGAATGTCCTTGATGTATTGCTTTACTTCCCCTGTTTGAACACTCCTGAAATAGGAGACGCAAGGCAGAGGAAATGGGGGAAGGGTTAGTTATATAGAATAAGTAACGATGTGTGTAACACTAAACAAAAAAAAACTACATGGCATATAAGATGATTTGTTAATTTTAACAAAATGACTGTATGATTAACATGTATATTGTTTTACAGTGACAGACCATCAGCAATTCTGGGTGTGGTATGAATATCTGCTTCCCGGAAAACTGTGTTTGTCTGTGCTGCAAATTTTGGAATGTAACAAAGAGATTGTGTGATTGGGTGAAAGATACATGATTCAGTGGAATGTGAATGGGTGTGGCTCTGAGTTGTATGTACGTAGCAGAGCTGTGTGTGTGCAATTCATATTTTATGTATAAGGGCGTGGTTATGAGCTGGTTTGTTAAGATGAGTACATGAAAATGTATATGAATGCGTATGGAATACGGTATTTGTTTTTAAATATGCGCATTAAGAATTTTATTTTATTTTCTTGGAAGTTTTTTTTTTTTTTTATTGGTACCAACAGCATTGATCAAGCTGTACATTTTTATTTCAATGAAAAGTTTTTATGGGCCCTTTGTGTGTTCATGTCTGTATTGTCAGATCTGTTTGTTTCAATGTTTGCAGTTACATGTTACATGTTCAGTGTTGTGCTTAACATCAGAGCTCTGCTCGTATGGACAGCTAGGATACTAATGGCAGAACAGAGGATAGACCAAAGCGTCCACCAAAAGGGGTGGTCTTAGGTGATTCAGAATGGGAGGAAGGAAATGTGAGCCCTCTATGGGAATAAATGGGGTACTGACAAGGACATACAGAACAGATTCCTTACCAGTAGAAACCATGGACAGGGAATACATCATGTCATGTATTTAGCATTATACTAGATTGCCCAGTCAGCCTATTAGGGAGAGATTTGTTCATTAAGCTTGACTTGCAGGTATCAGCAAAGAATCAGGACATAGGAGTACACTCAGGTCTCATTCCAGTCTCTACACCAGTGCCACTGATTCTTGCAAACATACAGGACCACCCAGAATAACATTAACCCTGCATTATGGTCCTCAAATGAATATGACACAGGATTCATAGATTGCACACATTACACAGCTACTGTGAAACCAGGTGTCATCTCAGTGTTCCAGAAACAATACCTGCTGTTAAAAGAGAAACTTGATGGGCTTAGGCCAATGATAAAGGAATTCCTACAAAAGGGAATCCTGGCAGAGGTGATTTCACCCTACAGCACGCCCGTGAATCCAGTGACAAAGGCAGATGGTACTACCCGCTTTGTACAGGATTTAAGGGCCATCAACAACATCATTGTGCATATAGCCCCTGTTGTACCTGATGTCACTTAATTATTATCTGCCATTCCAGCAGACGCTGTTTGGTTCAGTGTGATAGATCTGAAAAATGCTTTCTTTTCTATCCCAGTTGATAAGATAACCAGACTACTTTTTGCTTTTTCCTTTGACAGACGCCAACTGACCTGGTGCAGAAATGCCCCAGGGATATGCTGATTCACCTGTAGTGTACAGCATAGTCCTCCAAGCGATGTTAGAATCATGGTACATCCCCCCAAGGTTCTGTGCTGCTGCAATATGTCGATGATTTATTACTGTGTAGCATGTCAGCGGAGGCCAGCATTCAGGATGGTTTATCACTGTTATAATGGTTGTCAGGATGTGGTCACAAAGTGACACTTAAGCAAATGCAATGGTGTAAAATGCAGGTTGAATACTTGGGCTTTGTCCTCACAAAAGGTGAACGGAGAATCAGCGCAGAAAGAGTCCAGTCTATTGCGGGTTTGGTCGCCCCGCACACCAAGAAGGAAATGTTATCTTTCCTTGGTATGATAAACGGTAGACAATGGATTACTGATTGCTCCCACTATTGACAATGTTTTGAGGCAAGCCACTCTGGAAGAAAATCCAGATTTGATTAAATGGTTTTCTGAAAATGTACAATGCATTTGATTATCTGAAATGTTCGCTCATGTCGAGTCCAGGGTTGGGCCTCCCTGACTATAATATGCCTTTCCACATGTTTGCACGCCAAAATTGTAAAACCATGGCGGGTGTACTGACACAAGAAAACGGAGGCAAGTTGCGTCCTTGTGTATTTTTCTCAAAGGTAATGCCCACCTCTGTCCAGGGGATGCCGGCATGTCTGTGTTCTCTTGCAGCCTGTGCTATGATGGTAGAGTTGACAAATTCTTTCACAATGTGACATTACACCATTTTGCACACCATGATGTTGTAGGCCTACTCAAGGACATCCGCACTCAACACAGCAGGCAGCTGAGCTCATTGCACTCACTAGGACATGTATTCTACATGCTGATAGGCCTGTCACCATTCATACTGAGAAGTAGGTACACACATGGGGTAGTGTGGGACCATGGTATGATCTGGCAGAGGAGAGGATTTACGGCAGCAGATGGTAAGGATCATGTCTCACAGGGCAATGCGCTGGCAGTTAAGATGGCGAAATGAGTGGCCAAAAGCAACCTCACAGGTTTGTATAACCATTGGGAGATGCCATGTTTGGCACCTCCAACCCCTGAGATGTTGCAAATGCTTACTGATCTTCAGTGGTATGCCACTGAACAGGAACAACAAGACTCGTGTTATCCAGTATTGCAGAAAAATCCTGAGATAGGATTAGAATTATTCTGCAAAGAGGGGAAGTTATGCATTCCCCCAATATAGTGCTTTCATCTTAATAGCACATTTCCACAGAGTAGGACATAAACAGCATTGAGATACTCATGGGTAGGCCTTTCCCCACACCATGGGCAAGACGCCCCCTGGTAGTACAGGAAGGGGACTTGGACCTGATCAGGGAGGAGTATGTTACTAATCTGATCAAATTCCTCAGTAAAACTGAAGAATAAGTTGCTTGTAAGTCTCCTTCTCTTTCACAGGAATCAACCCGTCCATTCCGGATAGGCAACCAGGTGATGATCAAGATCTTAAAGAAGGGAAAGGAACCAGGAAGTTTCACCTACGGACAACCCACCGAGGTAGTCGTGATCACCAGAACAGCAGTCCTCACTGAACAATCGCCCACGTGGATCCACGCCACAAGGATTAAGTTGGTGAAGAAAAGAGAGGTACTAACGGGGGCAGATAGCCCTGACCTCCAACGAGGCCCAGAGGTACTAACGGAGGCAGACAGCCTTGACCTCGAAGAAGATACAGAAGGGGTACTAACGGAGGCAGACAGCCTTGACCCCCAACGAGATGACGCAGTCTGGAAATTCCTCGAGATGGCTGAGATGTAGTGCCTTAATAATTGTAATTTTGTGTCTCCTACTTACTGTCCCATGGCTGTGGAACAGACAGATATACCTGGAAACAGAATGCAGAGGGGAAGACAGTCTATGCAAGACAAAGGAGAACTTATGGCTGTACCTGGCCAAAACTCTGAACTTAACTGACTTTTGTCTCCAAACCACTTTATCGGCATCTAACATTTTGGAGACATGTCTGGTAGCAGTCCCCACCCCAGTAGATGTATGGACGGAGCTACTACGTTCCCAATGGAATGACGCAGATATGGAGGATCATGATGTTAAATATGGATATGTAAATCCTTATCATGCTTGTTATGACTGTCCTACATATGAGAATCTGCAGAGTAATATGATAGAAGTAATTACAGGTCTTGTCACAGCAGCAGAAATATGTTATAACTTCACCTGTGATGAGACACTATTGCCTCCCTGCATACAAGCAAAAATGCAGAATAAGATTAAGCCAAATATTTGTGATAGAGATTTAGGTAATTGTAAAAAGATAGTATCAGGAAAGAATATGCAATGTAATATTACAAAAACAGTACCATCCCTAGACAAACATGTACCTCTACCAGCAGGATGGGTATTGGCCTGTGGGAATACTAGTTACACATACATACCGGCCAATATTACAGAGGGACCCTGTACAATAGCTAGGCTGACATTAGCAATGATACCACTATTCCCAGCAATGAAGACACGACTCACGAGAGACACTTCTCTACAGTTACCAGAAAATTGTGATTATAATGTGAATCTCCTCTCTAGATCAGAATATATGAGTTTAGGGGTATCTTTGATAGGGGTACCAGGGTTGGCCATATATAACCACAGGACAATATCAAAACTTGCCTGTTTTATGGTAAAACAGATAAAATATCACTAGTGCAGTTCTGCAAGATATGCTGCTGGATATACAATTGTATGAAAAGGCTATCTTGCAGAATAGGGCAACTATTGACTATTTATTGTTCCAACATGGTGTAGGATGCTCAGCGTTCGCAGGGATGTGTTGTTTCAATTTATTAGATCACTCCCGTGGAATAAAAGATAAAATAGGCCAATTAGAGGAGATGAGAAAACATATAAAACAGAATGTTGACCAAGGTTGGTGGGACTGGCTTTTTGGCTGAATACCTGACTTTGGTCAAATAAGATATGTTTTAGGAGTGGCACTCGCCGTGGTCGCTGCAATAGTGTGTCTCTGCGGTTGCCTGCAGTGTGCGCCCTCCCTTCTTGTCATATGTAAAAAATGTGGCCGAAAGAGGGGTACACTCAACATTCCTCTATACTCCGGTAGAGGTAGAAGAGGCAAACACAACCCCAACAAAGCCTGAGGATTATACTCCTGAAGGGTATATGGAATACCTAAAGGCTTATAAGCAAACCAAGGAAGAGCAGAGAAAGAACCATATAGTATAAGATATATATAAGGTTCTAAGAGGGGATTTGATGGGATATATGTGACTCCATTTTGTCTCATTTAGCCACGTGTATTACATTTGGTTAGTGCACTACAAAATACCCCTTCCCCCTATGGAATGTGAGACACTTCCTTAAACTGTTTCAGGAAATCCATACATGTTGAAAGTTTGAACAGCCTTCCTACCATAAAAGGCCATCTGGCTCAACTGTATGCTAGCCTATGTGTATATACCTGATTGGTCAAATGCTGTTACTATGAGTCAGCTATTATGTTAATGCAGAGCTTATGTGTGACCATACTATAGGTCAAATACTAATGCTAACATATGATTGGATGTAAAGGAAGCTCAACCCCCTCTATTAAAACTGTTTGCCAGCTGTGAATAAACCAGAATGGATTGGAAATAGACATGTGTTCATGTGGTCTATCTTCTTCATTCTCCCGGTACCGCTAAGGCTTAATTCAAGCTGATCACTGAAATCATGTGTCAGGGACACACCGTTAGGCAAGAGAGTAAATTTTCCTAACAGTATCTATGAACTGTGCATGCTCTTTGTCATGCGCAGTTCACAGCTTGCAGAACAGATAAAGGGAGTTGGACACCATAATGCTGGAGACCAGCGTCCCCCTCACAGGAAAGAGCTATCTGCCATATATCAGTAGCCACAGGAACCACAGCGGACACCTCTGGCACCCAGTGCAGCAGCGTGAGGGTCGAGGAAAGGCTGATAGCGCTCTGAAGTCTGTGGTGGGCCGGGTCTCGTGCTCCTGTAGATGCAGGTTGCTGAAAGCGTACCTGCACTGCAGGCTTGTAGGGAAGAGAGCACACCTGCTTGTCAGTGATTGCTTGCCTCCTCTGTATACAACATGCTTGTGCCCTCACTACTGACTGTATAAATCATACTGCCTGTGTTTCACTACTGACTATGTACTCACATAGTTGCCAACTGTCCCGAATTTGACAGGACTGTAACTGATTTTCAGAGACAATCCTGGTAAATTTGCAATGTACCAGGCTGAAGATGTGTGGGCTAACACAAACCCATACCTCCCAACCTTTTGGACGATTAAAGAGGGACACTATGGTTCATTCTGTGAAAGATCCATGTTTTGTATACATAGATCTATACATTTCAATAGTTTTCTGAAATGGTGCAAATATAATCTAAATATAGAAATTTCTAAAATCCCAACTGCATTAAATAATGGAAAAATATACAAAATAACATAGTAGCATAGTTTATAAGGCTGAAAAAAAGACATCTGTCCATCCAGTTCAGTCTGTGATCCTGCAAGTTGATCCAGAGGAAGGCAAAAAAAACACCCTGTGAGGTAGAAGCCAGTTTTCCCCACTTAAGGGGAAAAAATTTCCGGCAATCAGGCAATCATAATGGCTCCCTGGATCAACGACCCATCTCTAGTAGCTATTAGTGTTGATCGCGAATATTCTAATCGCTAATTTTTATCGCGAATATCGGCACTTTGAGAATTCGCTAAGATGTAGAATATAGTGCTATTTATTCGTAATCGCCCTCCCTTCTTGCTTGTGGGCCAATGAGAAGGCTGCAGTATCTTTGTCAGAGTTTAGCAACATCCCTAGCAACCAATAGGAAAGTTGCCTACCCCTTAAAGGGCTTCTGTCACCCCACAAAAGTCTTTTTTTTTTTTTTGGATAGTTACATTCCTTATAGCGCGATATAGGAGAATATAATCTTGTCACTTACTTTCATGCGGCCGTTTCTTTAGAAAACGAAGTTTTATAATATGTAAATCCGGTCTCTACCAGCAAGTAGGGCGTCTACTTGCTGGTAGCCGCAGCAGAAAACCGCCCCCTCGCCGTGTTAATTGACAGGGCCAGCCGTAATCTCCTCCTCCGGCCCTGTCAGTATTTCAAAAATCGCGCCTCTGTTCATTCGGCGCAGGCGCTCTGAGATGAGGAGGCTCGTCTCCTCAGAACTCCCTCAGTGCGCCTGCGCCGATGACGTCTTCTATTTCGGTGATGTCATCTCAGAGCTCATCTCAGAGCTCCTGCGCCGAATGAACAGAGGCGCGCGATTTTTGAAATACTGACAGGGCTGGCCGGAGGAGGAGATCATGGCTGGCCCTGTCAATCAACACGGCGAGGGGGCGGTTTTCTGCTGCGGCTACCAGCAAGTAGACGCCCTACTTGCTGGTAGAGACCGGATTTACATATTATAAAACTTCGTTTTCTAAAGAAACGGCCGCATGAAAGTAAGTGACAAGATTATATTCTCCTATATCGCGCTATAAGGAATGTAACTATCCAAAAAAAAAAATAATGACTTTTGTGGGGTGACAGAAGCCCTTTAACTATATAAGAAACTCCCCAGCAGCCATTTTCTTCAGTTCTTTGCAGTTCTGAGAGATAGAGCAGTGACATTGCTGTGCTCTGTGCTTTCATCTGGATCCCATTCATTATCCAATTACATTAGATAATTAGCTCATATACGGTATATAATATATATAGTTAGTGGGAGATAGTCAGTGTAGGTTAGATAGTGATATAGTGTAGCTGATAGGTTCCAGTGCAGGGTGTTCAATAGTGTGATCGGAATTACTGTTTCTCTGCTGTCCATACATACGTGCTACAGACACAGTGCTGTGATGTCACAACAATACTTAGTGCACCAATCAGTAATATCTACTCAGACCTGATAAAATGTGAAGTTGCATATATTGTGCAAAAAATATGCGCATTATCGGTGCCGATTTGCGCAATCGCGAAAATAATGACTGGAGATCCCGAATTTCAGAATTTGTGAATTTATTGTGAATATTATGTGAAAAATTCATGAAATATCACGAAAACTAATATTGCCTATGCCACGCATCACTAGTAGCTATAGCCTGTAATATTACACTCGAGAAATACATCCAGGCCCAAAATGGGCTCAAATATACAGAGAGGAACCAGACAAACACTTTCTGGGTCAATATTGTAAATGTAATAATGTAAATCTATATCTCAGATCAAAAAGAGGGACATTTAAGGAGCAAAGAGGGACAGAGGGACTTGGGTTTAAAAAGAGGGACACTTTTGAGGTCTGCAAACGCAGCCTATAAGGCCCCTTTCACACGAGCGAGTATTCCGCGCGGATGCGATGCGGGAGGTGAACGCATTGCACCCGCATTGAATACTGACCCATTCATTTCTATGGGGCTGTGCACACGAGCTGTGATTTTCACGCATCACATTTGCGTTGCGTGAAAATCGCAGCATGCTCCTCTTTGTGCGTTTTTCACGTAACGCAGGCCCCATAGAAATGAATGGGGTTGCGTGAAAATCGCAAGCATCCGCAAGCAAGTGCGGATGCGGTGCGATTTTCACGCACAGTTGCTAGGAGACGATCAAGATGGAGACCCGAACCTTATTATTTTCCCTTATAACATGGTTATAAGGGAAAATAATAGCATTCTGAATACAGAATGCATAGTAAAACAGCGCTGGAGGGGTTAAAAAAAATAAAAATAATTTAACTCACCTTAATCCACTTGCACGCGATGCCCGGCATCTCCGTCTGACTCTTTTACTGTATAGGACCTGTGGAGAGCATTAACTATAGTTTAAGGACCTGGGATGACGTCATTCTGGTCATCACATGGTACGTCACATGATCTTTTACCATGGTGAATCACCATGGTAAAAGATCATATGACGTACCATGTGATGACCGGAGTGACGTCATCCCAGGTCCTTAAACTATAGTTAATGCTCTCCACAGGTCCTATACAGTAAAAGAGTCAGACGGAGATGTCGGGCATCGCGAGCAAGTGGATTAAGGTGAGTTAAATGATTTTTATTTTTTTTAACCCCTCCAGCCCTGTTTTACTTAGCATTCTGTATTCAGAATGCTATTATTTTCCCTTATAACTATGTTATAAGGGAAAATAATACTATTTACAGAACACCGATCCCAAGCCCGAACTTCTGTGAAGAAGTTCGGGTTTGGGTACCAAACACGCGCGATTTTTCTCACGCGAGTGCAAAACGCATTACAATGTTTTGCACTCGCGCGGAAAAATCGCGGGTGTTCCCGCAACGCACCCGCACATTTTTCCGCAACGCCCGTGTGAAAGAGGCCTAAGTGTTCTCAGATGGGGTTGGGGCATTCTTAGGGGTGAGGCCTACATGCCCCGATTTTTACCAACTTGAATCTTGGTAACTATGTGTACTTTATACTAAATGTGCTCTCAATATATACAGTACAGACCAAAAGTTTGGACACACCTTCTCATTCAAAGAGTTTTCTTTATTTTTATGACTATGAAAATTGTAGATTCACACTGAAGGCATCAAAACTATGAATTAACACATGTGGAATTATATACATAACAAACAAGTGTGAAACAACTGAAAATATGTCATATTCTAGGTTCTTCAAAGTAGCCACCTTTTGCTTTGATTACTGCTTTGCACACTCTTGGCATTCTCTTGATGAGCTTCAAGAGGTAGTCCCCTGAAATGGTTTTCACTTCACAGGTGTGCCCTGTCAGGTTTAATAAGTGGGATTTCTTGCCTTATAAATGGGGTTGGGACCATCAGTGGCATTGAGGAGAAGTCAGGTGGATACACAGCTGATAGTCCTACTGAATAGAATTTGTATTATGGCAAGAAAAAAGCAGCTAAGTAAAGAAAAACGAGTGGCCATCACTACTTTAAGAAATGAAGGTCAGTCAGTCAGCCGAAAAATTGGGAAAACTTTGAAAGTAAGGGCTATTTGACCATGAAGGAGAGTGATGGGGTGCTGCGCCAGATGACCTGGCCTCGACAGTCACCGGACCTGAACCCAATCGAGATGGTTTGGGGTGAGCTGGACCGCAGAGTGAAGGCAAAAGGGCCAACAAGTGCTAAGCATCTCTGGGAACTCCTTCAAGACTGTTGGAAGACCATTTCAAGGGACTACCTCTTGAAGCTCATCAAGAAAATGCCAAGAGTGTGCAAAGCAGTAATCAAAGCAAAAGGTGGCTACTTTGAAGAACCTAGAATATGACATATTTTCAGTTGTTTCACACTTGTTTGTTATGTATATAATTCCACATGTGTTAATTCATAGTTTTGATGCCTTCATAGTCATGAAAATAAAGAAAACTCTTAGAATGAGAAGGTGTGTCCAAACTTTTGGTCTGTACTGTATACTGTACAGGAAGTGCAGAATTATTAGGCAAATGAGTATTTTGACCACATCATCCTCTTTATGCATGTTGTCTTACTCCAAGCTGTATAGGCTCGAAAGCCTACTACCAATTAAGCATATTAGGTGATGTGCATCTCTGTAATGAGAAGGGGTGTGGTCTAATGACATCAACACCCTATATTAGGTGTGCATAATTATTAGGCAACTTCCTTTCCTTTGGCAAAATGGGTCAAAAGAAGGACTTGACAGGCTCAGAAAAGTCAAAAATAGTGAGATATCTTGCAGAGGGATGCAGCACTCTTAAAATTGCAAAGCTTCTGAAGCGTGATCATCGAACAATCAAGCGTTTCATTCAAAATAGTCAACAGGGTCGCAAGAAGCGTGTGGAAAAACCAAGGCGCAAAATAACTGCCCATGAACTGAGAAAAGTCAAGCGTGCAGCTGCCAAGATGCCACTTGCCACCAGTTTTGCCATATTTCAGAGCTGCAACATCACTGGAGTGCCCAAAAGCACAAGGTGTGCAATACTCAGAGACATGGCCAAGGTAAGAAAGGCTGAAAGACGACCACCACTGAACAAGACACACAAGCTGAAACGTCAAGACTGGGCCAAGAAATATCTCAAGACTGATTTTTCTAAGGTTTTATGGACTGATGAAATGAGAGTGAGTCTTGATGGGCCAGATGGATGGGCCCGTGGCTGGATTGGTAAAGGGCAGAGAGCTCCAGTCCGACTCAGACGCCAGCAAGGTGGAGGTGGAGTACTGGTTTGGGCTGGTATCATCAAAGATGAGCTTGTGGGGCCTTTTCGGGTTGAGGATGGAGTCAAGCTCAACTCCCAGTCCTACTGCCAGTTTCTGGAAGACACCTTCTTCAAGCAGTGGTACAGGAAGAAGTCTGCATCCTTCAAGAAAAACATGATTTTCATGCGGGACAATGCTCCATCACACGCGTCCAAGTACTCCACAGCGTGGCTGGCAAGAAAGGGTATAAAATAAGAAAATCTAATGACATGGCCTCCTTGTTCACCTGATCTGAACCCCATTGAGAACCTGTGGTCCATCATCAAATGTGAGATTTACAAGGAGGGAAAACAGTACACCTCTCTGAACAGTGTCTGGGAGGCTGTGGTTGCTGCTGCACGCAATGTTGATGGTGAACAGATCAAAACACTGACAGAATCCATGGATGGCAGGCTTTTGAGTGTCCTTGCAAAGAAAGGTGGCTATATTGGTCACTGCTTTGTTTTTGTTTTGTTTTTGAATGTCAGAAATGTATATTTGTGAATGTTGAGATGTTATATTGGTTTCACTGGTAAAAATAAATAATTGAAATGGGTATATATTTGTTTTTTGTTAAGTTGCCTAATAATTATGCACAGTAATAGTCACCTTCACACACAGATATCCCCCTAAAATAGCTAAAACTAAAAACTACTTCCAAAAATATTCAGCTTTGATATTAATGAGTTTTTTTGGGTTCATTGAGAACATAGTTGTTGTTCAATAATAAAATTAATCCTCAAAAATACAACTTGCCTAATAATTCTGCACTCCCTGTATACTGAACATGTCCTCACTACTGACTGTTTAAAGTATACTACCTCACTATTGATTATATACTACATACTTGTGACCTCACTACTGACTACATACTATATGCTTTGTGTCCTCACTACTGACTGTATACTGTATGTGTTCTAACTACTGACATATACTGTGTATTGCATGTGTCCTCATTACTATAGTTCTACTATTTTCAGCATGTGTCCTCTCTACTGACAATATACTACATACTTGTGCCCTCACTACTGACTATATACTGCATGTGTCCTCACTACTGACTGTATACTACTATATTGTCACGGACCCGCCTGTGACAGGGACTCGAAGATCGAGCAGACTGGCTGCACGTAAGGAGTGAGGCCTACATGCCCCGATTTTTACCAACTTGAATCTTGGTAACTATGTGTACTTTATACTGAATGTGCTTACAATATATATACTGTATACTGAACATGTCCTCACTACTGACTGCTTAAAGTATACTACCTCACTATTGATTATATACTACATACTTGTGACCTTACTACTGACTACATACTATATCTTTGTGTCCTCACTACTGACTGTATACTGTATGTGTTCTAACTACTGACATATACTGTATATTGCATGTGTCCTCATTACTATAGTTCTACTATTTTCAGCATGTGTCCTCTCTACTGACAATATACTACATACTTGTGCCCTCACTACTGACTATATACTGCATGTGTCCTCACTACTGACTGTATACTACTATATTGTCACGGACCCGCCTGTGACAGGGACTCGAAGATCGAGCAGACTGGCTGCACGTAAGGAGTGAGGCCTACATGCCCCGATTTTTACCAACTTGAATCTTGGTAACTATGTGTACTTTATACTGAATGTGCTTACAATATATATACTGTATACTGAACATGTCCTCACTACTGACTGCTTAAAGTATACTACCTCACTATTGATTATATACTACATACTTGTGACCTTACTACTGACTACATACTATATCTTTGTGTCCTCACTACTGACTGTATACTGTATGTGTTCTAACTACTGACATATACTGTATATTGCATGTGTCCTCATTACTATAGTTCTACTATTTTCAGCATGTGTCCTCACTACTGACTATATACTACATACTTGTGCCCTCCATACTGACTATATACTGCATGTGTCCTCACTACTGACTGTATACTACTATATTGTCACGGTCCCGCCTGTGACAGGGACTCGAAGATCGAGCAGACTGGCTGCACGTGATTGACAGCCTCTTTGGTTTCACCTTTCTGTGTTGTTGCTGGGAATGACCACAACTCTTGTCTCAGGTGTAGCTTAAGTGGTCATACCTTCTCCTCTATTTAGTATGGCCTCACCCATTATGCTATGCAGTTGATATCTCCTTTTTTTTATACAAAGTTGGCATTTGACCAAGATATTTGACCAAAAAATAAAAATACAATTTCCGCTAACTTGGGCCAAAAAAATGTCTGAATGGAGCCTTACAGGGGGGTGATCAATGACAGGGGGGTGATCAATGACATGGGGGTGATCAGGGAGTCTATATGGGGTGATCACCCCCCTGTCATTGATCACCCTCCTGTAAGGCTCCATTCAGACGTCCGTATGTGTTTTGCGGATCCGATCCATGTATCCGTGGATCCGTAAAAAACATACGGACATCTGAATGCAGCCTTACAGGGGGGTGATCAATGACAGGGGGGTGATCAATGACAGGGGGGTGATCAATGACAGGGGGGTGATCAGGGAGTTTATATGGGGTGATCACCCCCCTGTCATTGATCACCCCCCTGTAAGGCTCCATTCAGACGTCCGTATGTGTTTTGCGGATCCGATCCATGTATCCGTGGATCCGTAAAAAAAACATATGGACATCTGAATGCAGCCTTACAGGGGGGTGATCAATGACAGGGGGGTGATCAGGGAGTCTATATGGGGTGATCACCCCCCTGTCATTGATCACCCCCCTATAAGGCTCCATTCAGACGTCCGTATGTGTTTTGCGGATCCAATCCATGTATCAGTGGATCCGTAAAAATCATACGGACATCTGAATGGAGCCTTACAGGGGGGTGATCAATGACAGGGGGGTGATCAATGACAGGGGGTGATCAGGGAGTCTATATGGGGTGATCAGGGGTGATCAGGGGTTAATAAGGGGTTAATAAGTGACAGGGGGGGTGTAGTGTAGTGTGGTGCTTGGTGCTACTTATTACTGAGCTACCTGTGCCCTCTGGTGGTCGATCCAAACAAAAGGGACCACCAGAGGACCAGGTAGCAGGTATATTAGACGCTGTTATCAAAACAGCGTCTAATATACCTGTTAGGGGTTAAAAAAATCACATCTTTAGCCTGCCAGCGAACGATCGCCGCTGGCAGGCTGGAGATCCACTCGTTTACCTTCCGATCCTGTGAACGCGCGCGCCTGTGTGCGCGCGTTCACAGGAAATCTCGCGTGATGACACATAGATGCGTGACTCTGCGCAGGGCTGCCGCCTCCGGAACGCGATCCTGCGTTAGGCGGTCCGGAGGCGGTTAAAGAGGACCTTTCACTACAATAAAAAATCTAAACTAAGCATACAGACATGGAGAGCGGCGCCCAGAGATCTCCCTGCACTTACTATTATCCCTGGGCGCCGCTCCGTTCTCCCGGTATAGGCTCCGGTATCTTCAGATTTTCGGCTCAACTGGGAGGAGCCTGCCGGCGTCTCCTTCTCCCAGGCTGGAGTGCTGGCTATTCGCAGCGCTCAGCTCATAGCCTAAGAGAAAAAAAAACCTCTCAGGCTATGAACTGAGCGCTGCGATCTCCCTCTCCTTGAAAAAGATTCCAATATAGTCATTAAAACACTGGACAAAGGGGGAAATATGGTAGTTATGGAAATGGCAAAGAATAGGGAAATGTGTGAAACCCTCTTAAATGACTAGGACACATATGAAATTTTGACCAGGGACCCTACGGAATTATATAAGAAAGAAGTAAAAACCATTTTAGATTAGGTCAAGCTGCTGGTGGCCACTGCGCATGCGCGGACCGCGTAACTTCCGGCACATCACTTCCGGTGAGGTCACAAACCCGGAAGTACCATGATTAGGCGCGGGATTTTAAAAAATCAGACAGGAGGAGGCTGAGGCGCGCTACAAATGCGGCAGCAGGAGGGGAAAGCCAGCCTACAAGCAAAGAATCTGAACAGAAAAGGTCAGAACTAGAGTTGAGCGGACACCTGGATGTTCGGGTTCGACTGAACTTCAGAAATAAGTTCGAGTTCGGGACCCGAACTTGACCCCGAACCCAACTTTCGATGTCCTTTTATGCGCCTACCATGGTGATCATGGGTGGCGGGGAATCAGGGTTCCAGGCCAGAGAGGGAGCGTGAGAAAAAGGACATTCAGCATTAGCAATGAACATTGATTGGACAGACAAACAAATTCTCATTCTCCCTGCTCCAAAAAAAGGCATGGCATCTCATGGGAGGTGGGGTAGTGCAGACGCTAAAATGATCTGCACTTGCATTAAAATGGCCAAAAAGCAAGAATCAGAAATGTATTAGCACCTCTGTTGGCCCCTTCCTCTCCCTATATTAAGACAGCCGGTAGAGAAGGTTAATCTCTTAGTTCATATTGCCAAACCATCAGAAACTGATAAGAAGGCTTGTGTCTTCTGGGCTTGCTAATATATGCTGGACAGTATTCCAATCTGCATAGTTTTTCCCTCAAATTTATTTTTTGCCATAAACTGGCACCATAATTTGCCGCGAACAAAAACGCACCCTTACCTTGTTGATTTGCATGGATCAACACCTGATTGAAAAATGAAGCATCATGGCTGCTGCTAGGTAGGAAAACAACAAGTGCCCATTGTGATGTCCTCATCCATGGAAGCTGAGGGGTTCCATTGTGACACGCTCAGTGTTCCGTATATTGAAATTTTCACGAAGGCAGCAATATTGATTTTCTGGAGGCTACCTTTTTGATTTGAAGTTAAACAACTGTAGGAAGGCGCAAGGGTCTGTCATTGACAAAAGGTACGTGTTCCTGGCCTCGGTGAGATAAGAACCGGTTATTTTATGTGTCAGCCGCAGCTAGTGCTTGCTGACACTGTTTATTCTTTGTGTGGCTGAAAAGCCGATCCGGGCCGGTTCTTATTGGGAGCAGCCAAAGAGCAGGGTGGGTGGCTGTTCCCCACATCCAGGCCAGGTTTTGGGCTGGGGTTTAAAAACCCAGCCAGCAGCTCAGCTGGGTGTGGTATGTTCCTCCAAGTGAAAGTGGAGCTGTGAAGGCTCTGTGTCTCTGGGAGCTGCATAAGAGCCACTAGCTGGAAGCCAGGCGCCCTAAAGCCTGCTGTGGATATCCAGGTGACGTGTTTGTTTTGAGTTCTGTGGACTTTGGCCGTGTGAAATAACACAAGGAATTCCTGTGGTGTGAATTAACACCAGGACTCTGCAAAGTGTTTGTGTTATGTTTTTCCTTGGGTGTGAATAAACACTGAACTTTTTGCTTTACTACCGTGTTCTTGCCTCTTTACTGCGTCCGCTTACCCTGCCTACCAGAGCAAATCCCTACAATTGGTGGCTTGGAGCGGGCAAGCGCAGTGAGGCTGGCGTGAACGCAGAATAATTTTTTTGTCATTTATCAAACCGGCAGGTGGATCCACGAGGTGGCTGTTGCAACCCACCTCCACTATGAAGTTATAGTAGGGAGAGACTTCCCGGGTTTCACGGCACTGTGGCCGGTTCCGAGAGTGACTGATACGCATGGATACAGGTGTAACCCTAGCATAGGCGTGCGCACGGGGTGTGCCGGGTGTGCCTAGGCACACCCTAATCGCACCCCTGCTCCGCATCCTGCACTGCCGCCTGCCAGCCGCCCCGCACTAGTGTCCGAGTCCGACCGGCGGCGACCGCACAGACACCGCTTCATGTCATGTAATGAGAGTCTGAGTGACATACTGCTGGTGGTCTGTAGTGTAATCCAGACTCCACCCCCACTGCTCCGCCTCCTGTGCTCCTTGTCTCAGTCTCCCGGCGGCGTAACGTCACTCACTCCGACGTCACGCGCCTGCTCCGCCTGCTTCATTAATAAAGTGGGAGGAGCATGCGCGTGCGGCGTGACGGAGTGAATGACGTCAGACTCACGTTACGCTGCCGGCGGACGCCTATTTTGAATGTTTGAAGAGCGGGAGCCTGCCTGCCCGCGCCCAGTGCAGTGCCAGTTAGCTCATGCCCACTTGCCCAGTGAATGGATTCTGGTCCAGACGTCTACAGTCTTTTGTGCACTGCCACTCTGCCAGCAGTCTGCCACTGTCTGTGAAAAAGAAAAACTACTCAAGTTACTCAACTGATGTGATTGTGAATTGTGAATACTTACTATCTGGAGAGTCCTGAAAGTGTAAGTTAGTGAAGTGATAGATAAGGATTATTAGATAGTAGTAATCTAGTACATACTTTGCTCAAGTTGATTATTTACAAGCTCACTTACATAAGGAAGTAAGGCCTCTTTCACACTTGCGTTGTTGGGATCCGGCATGCACTTCCATTTGCCGGAGGTGCCCGCCGGATCCGGAAAAACGCAAGTGTACTGAAAGCATTTGAAGACGGAACCGTCTTCCAAATGCTTTCAGTGTTACTATGGCACCCAGGACGCTATTAAAGTCCTGGTTGCCATAGTAGGAGCGGGGGAGCGGTATACTTACAGTCCGTGCGGCTCCCGGGGCGCTCCAGAATGACGTCAGAGCGCCCCATGCGCATGGATGATGTGATCCATGCGCTTGGGGCGCCCTGACGTCACTCTGGAGCGCCCGGGGAGCCGCACGGACTGCAAGTATACCGCTCCCCCGCTACACTTTACCATGGCTGTCAGGACTTTAGCGTCCCGGCAGCCATGGTAACCACTCTGAAAAAGCTAAATGTCGGCTCCGGCAATGCGCCGAAACGACGTTTAGCTTAAGGCCGGATCCGGATCAATGCCTTCCAATTGGCATTAATTCCGGATCCGGCCTTGCGGCAAGTGTTCCGGATTTTTGGCCGGAGCAAAAAGCGCAGCATGCTGCGGTATTTTCTCCGGCCAACAAACGTTCCGTTCCGGAACTGAAGACATCCTGATGCATCCTGAACGGATTTCTCTCCATTCAGAATGCATTAGGATAATCCTGATCAGGATTCTTCCGGCATAGAGCCCCGACGACGGAACTCTATGCCGGAAGACAAGAACGCAAGTGTGAAAGAGCCCTAAAGGAACGGCGGGGTCCGTCTTACAATAGTTGCCGGCCTCCACCCCCCCTGTTGGGGGTCAGTCACTGTCAGGGACACTGTTATGGGGGGGGGGGGGGTAGATATCTGTGGATGATCATCATGACACATATAGCACAAGATGCTGGTGCTGCCTGCTATATATGTGTCATCCACAGATCCCCGGCCCCCCCCCCCCGCATCTGTGTCAGATTCCACACAGATGATCATGCCCCCATAACAGTGCCATCCACAGATATCCTCTTAACAGTCTATTAAGGGGATATCATCCACAGATCCCCTATAACAGTGTGTCATCCACAGATCCCCTATAACAGTGTGTCATCCACAGATCCCCTATAACAGTGTGTCATCCACAGATCCCCTATAACAGTGTGTCATCCACAGATCCCCTATAACAGTGTGTCATCCACAGATCCCCTATAACAGTGTGTCATCCACAGATCCCCTATAACAGTGTGTCATCCACAGATCCCCTATAACAGTGTGTCATCCACAGATCCCCTATAACAGTGCGTCTGCGCACTGAGGAGAGACAGGAAGGAGTGCAAAGATTCCGTGGAAGCAAGCAGAGGACGGCACAGCAGACTGAATACCTTCTTTAGGTAAGTAAATTGTTTTATTATAAATGTAGTTTAATGTCTGTTTTTGTCTTTTATTATTTTCTGGCTTTTGCTTAAAGGGACAGTAAAACATTTTTTTTTTAGTTATGTATGATGCTTTTTCATAATAAATAAATGTAAATGTATTGATGCTGTAATGTGGACCCCAGGCCTCTCTGATGTCCTGCAGGCTGGGCTGGCGCTGTGGCAGCATACGGTTGGTCAGGCAGCAGAAAGGCTCTGGAGCTGTCATTGTGTGCTCTGGAACTTTTTCCTTCACAGCCCCTGCTATCTCTCTCTCCTACAGTGCAGACTCTACAAGAGGCATTCAGTTTGCTCTCCGTCCTCATAAAAGTCTATGGGAATCAAAACAGATCCATCTGGTTCCCATTATGCAAAACGGAAAACAAAGTCCTGTCGACAGGACTTTGTTTTCCCTCTTGCATAAGGGGACCCAGACGGATCCGTTCTGCTTTCTCATAAACTTCTATTAGGACAGAGCAAAACGGAATGCCTCTTAAAGGTTTCCGCTTTGCATTCCATCTGGCCATTCCGTTATATTCTGTTTTGAAACGTAACATATAACTGAATGGCATAACGCAGATGTGAACCCATCCTTAGGAATAGATTGTTTCTGAATACTCAAGCGTACAGAGGAAGAAAGGAAAACTCTTGGAATCTTGTCTTTTAAGTATTAGGTTAGTACAATCAAAAGGTATCCCTGCAGACCACAATACTCTCGTATTTTGTAATCTTATATATACTTATTTCATTTTTTTTCTGTAGTATGATTAAAGGGCTTCTATCACCAGATTTTGTCCTATTTAGCTGACTGACACTAGCGATGTGCTAGTGTCAGCAGTCCATAACAGTGTTCTTACTTATCATCTGTCTGCTGCCGTTCACCTTAAAAAAGCACTTTTATAGATATGCTAATGAGCCTATAGGTGCTATGTGGGCGTCATTAGCACCTAGAGGCTCCGTCCACTAACCATTTCAGCCGCCCATCACGTCCCTCCAGCCCGCCCCGCTCCTGTTGATTGACGTGAAACTTCTCATTATCTCGTACCAATTCCCGCGCCTGCACCGTGCGCTTCTGTATTAGGCGCAGGCGCAGTGAGTGAATGCCGCGCTCCTGGTGCCGGCTTCCTCACTGTAACGTAGTTGGCGCAGGCGCAGTGAGGAAGCCGGCGCCGGGAGAATACAGAAGCGCACGGCACAGGCGCAGGAATTAGTACGAGATACTGAGAAGTTTCACGTCCATCAACAGGAGCGGGGCGGGCTGGAGGGACGTGATGGGCAGCTGAAATGGTTAGTGGACGGAGCCCTCTAGGTGCTAATGATGCCCACATAGCACCTAGAGGCTCATTAGCATATCTATAAAAGTACGTTTTTAAGGTGAACGGCAGCAGACAGATGATAAGTAAGAACACTGTTATGGACTGCTGACACTAGCACATCGCTAGTGTCAGTCAGCTAAATAGGACCAAATCTGGTGGTAGAAGCCCTTTAAGTGGTGTAAATTATTAGTGACTGTGGTATCTTATGTGCCCTCCCTATATATTGTTCCTAGAGTCGCCACTGCCTGTAACATACGCGTTCACGTACACGCGTTCTGTGACGTCACGCAGAGGTGGAGTCATGGCAACGCTAGGGTGAGAGACAGCACAGTGTCAGAGCAGAGTCCGGCGTTTTTTTCCCCAAAAAAGGCGGCAGCCAGGTAGAGTAAGTTTAAAAATGATTTATTTTCCCTTCATCAGGCTGCAGCATTATATTTCACTTAAGGCATTATTAATTTACTTTCAGGTTCAGGGCAGCTCAGCTGTATCATCTAACTTAAAGGGTCAAATGTCTACTGCATACTACTGATTAATAGTTAGTTTAGATTCAAATACAGATTTTTCTGACTATTTTAAACTTGGAAGATACACAGTCTGTTATCCTGAAAAGAGTAATTGTGAGATACAGAATTCCAAAATATGGATCGGTTTGTTATCAAGAAACCAAAAAAAGCCAATACCTCAGACTCGGTGGCTAACACTGTGCCTGAGTATGTTCCTGATAAAAGTGCAGAAGAAGATATTTCTGTTGGTTCCGATCAGTGCAGTTTACACTCAGAAAATGTACCAGTTGATGACTCAGTGTGTAGCAGTGTATTACAAGCGTCAAGTCTTGATGAAGCTGAGGATGTTATTTTTTTTAGTTCTGAACAGAGCACTTCATATTTAAAGCCATCAGACATACAAACTGATGAACCAGAACCAATGTGTAGTTCCAGTGAGTGCCAAGCGGCAGGTCAGGACCAAACAGAAGACATTACATATGTTAGTTCAGGTCCTTGTTCAACAAAGCAATCAAATATAGCAGCTGATGATCCAGTCTGTAGCATTCCCCAAAACAGATTTGAACGCCAGAATCGAGTAGCTAGAGGCCCTTATCAGCCAAAACTGAGCATGTTTCCGAGAACCAAAATAGGGAATAAACAAAGAAATTTTCAGAGTGATTGGTATGGAAAGTACAGGTGGCTTGAATACAGTCCAGCAAAAGATGCAGCATTTTGTTTCTACTGCCGTTGCTTTTCTTCCAATGATGCAACACAAAAAGGTCACGCTGATCCAGCCTTTATCGAAAAGGGATTCAGAAACTGGCACAGGGCTAATGAATGTTTTAGAACTCACCAGCAATCCAAATCTCATATGCTGAGCACTTCTGCATGGTCAAGCTTTAGTGAAGGAAAACCTATTGATGTGTTACTAGATGAGAGCAAGAAAGTTTATCTATCAAAAAAAGAAGAAGAAAGGTGCAAGAACAGAAATCTAATGCAGCGACTGATTGACATTGTTCGGTGTTTGGCAACAGGTGGCAGACCATTTCGAGGTCACAATGAAAAAACAGATAGCCACGAGAGAGGTTTATTTCTAAATATTGTCAATCTACTAAAAAAATATGATCCTGTCATGCAAAGACATTTGCAAGAATCTCCTCGAAATGCAACATATCTGAGTAACCGCATCCAGAATGATTTAATTATGGCCTTACATAATATTGTGCAGCAAAAAATTGTGTCGGCAATAAATGGAAAAATGATCTCCATAATTGCAGATGACACTGCTGACTGTGGACACCATGAGCAGATGTCTGTTGTAGTACGATATTTTAATAATGAACAGCAAGGTCCAGTTGAGCATTTTGTTTCAATTCAAAGGCTCCTAAAAGTTGATGCTCAGTCGATTTTTGACCAAATAAATAATGTTCTTGAAATTATTAAAACTGACTGGTCATCAGTGATCTCTGTGTGCTTTGATGGAGCATCTACTATGTCTGGATGCACTGCAGGTGTTCAGATGAAATGTAAAGAAAAAAACCATGACATACTCTATGTACACTGCTATGCACATTGTTTAAACCTTGTCCTAGTTGATGCATGCACCTCAAGTAGACAGAACAGAACAGTGTTTGACTTCTTTGGCATTATTCAGACTCTTTATGCCTTCATGGAGGGAAGTCCTGTGAGACATGCTGTAATGGAGAAGATTTCTCAAGAAGTAGGAACTCAGTTGAAGACTCTAAAGTCACTGTCAAACACAAGGTGGGCATGCAGAGCAGAAGCAGTGGCTGCAGTAAAAGAAAACCTTTCAGTTATTTTACAGGCTTTAAATGAGATCATCGAATCAAGTCGCTTAGCTGATGCTAAAATAAAAGCAAGGGGCCTTATTTGTGAATTAAATTCTTTCAAGTTTGTCTTTGCTCTGCACATGATGCACCCTATTCTCCAAATGGTGGTAAAAGTTAGCAAGACCCTGCAAGCATCAACACTCAACTTGCTTACTGCAATGACAGTGGTGAAAAGCCTGCGCAACTCCTTGGTTTCCATGAGAAGTGACCCTCATTTTTTTCAGTCAATTTTCCATGACTGTGAAAAAAAGTGTGCCGAAAATAATATTGCCATTCCCCCAGTTAGGAAGAGAAAACCTTCTGTCCTTCTTGATGAAGCAGCACAGTCTCAGTATCACTATGAAACAAAAGAGGAGCAGGAGAGGATAACTTCATTTTACCCACTACTGGATTCATTGATAACTGGTATTGACCAGCGATTTGAACAGGAGTCGTGTGATATTGTAACTGCAGTAGGAAAACTGCTAAGCTTGGAGATTCCTAAAGGTGACATAGAAATCCTTGCCAACAAATTTAAGGTGTCAGTGGATGAATTGGAAGCAGAAGCCACACTGCTAAGGGAGTATGATGGACCTACTCCTAAAGGTTGCACCACAAATACCATCAAAGAGTGGCTTGACTGGTTTAAAGAATCAGAACGATCCAACACATTTAACGCTTTTTATAAGTGTGTTCAGTGCTTTACAGTGTTACCTGTGACAAGCTGTTCATGTGAAAGAGCCTTTTCAAAACTGACACATGTAAAAACCAAACTGAGGAGTACAATGTCCCAAGAACGCCTGGATGCACTCATGATATTATATATTGAGCAAGAATTGGCTTGGTCGGCTACTTATAACGAGGTCATTGAAGAATTTAAGTCCATAACACCTTCTGTGCGACGTCTTCTTCTCTAGAGCATAAAGATGAGGAAAAATTCCCATGTACCATGCACTTTGTGTAAAAATGTTTACTTAGATTTGTTAGTTATGACAGCTTATTTATTTCAAATGTTTTTTTTAAGTTAAAAAATGTTAAATGTTTGTTTACATTGTGTCAAAAGAAAAAGGAAAAAGTCTGGTACCTTGTTAGCCAATAGAAAACTAGTGAGCACTCAACTTGTTTACATTGCTAAATGATTATTTATTTATTAAATGGTTATTAAATGTTTGTTTAGATTGATAATTGTGTGGGTCTGCATGTATAAAGAGTGCGTGTGTGTATGTGCGTGTGTGTATGTATGTATATATATATATGCATATGCGCGTGGCGTGTGTTTGTGCTTTAGGGTGCACACCCTAATGCAATAGGCTGCGCACGCCTATGAACCCTAGCAGAATGGCTCGGCTCAGGGGGGAGACCAGAACCCTGGGAACCGAAGGTCCCGCGGTAGGGGTGACCGCCACTTTGGTGGAAGAGGAGGAGACAACCCCGCTGAGTGTAATGGTGGGAGACATGGAGGACTTGCCGCCGGGGCCTGAGCTGGCAGACCTCAATGTCTCTGGGGATAATTTTGGTACCGCGCAACACCGGGATCCAACCTTGTCCCGAGCCTGGGAAAATGTGCTAATAATAGATGGTGAACCACAACAACCAGGGGCAGAGTCGGTGTTCCCCCGTTTTGTGGTCCATCAGGAGATGTTGTATCGGGTAAATCAGCTGTGAGGTGAATCCGTTGAACAGTTGGTGGTGCCTCAGGCTTATCGCAAACTCGTGTTAGAGTTAGCACACCAGCATGTTCTCAGGGGTCATCTGGGAATGCAGAAAACACAGGACCGGATACTACAACGGTTTTACTGGCCCAGTGTGTTTAAAGAGGTGGACGAGTTCTGTAAGTCTTGCCCGACCTGCCAGGCAACTAGCCCCCAGCATTTTTTTCGCAGTCCCTTGGTACCCCTCCCGATCATTGATGTACCGTTTGAGCGAATCGCTATGGACCTAGTAGGTCCTGTACCAAAGTCCGCCAGGGGACACCAACACAACTTGGTTGTCCTTGATTACGCTACTCTGTACCCGGAGGCAGTGCCACTGCGACATACTTCTGCGAAACTTATAGCTAAAGAGCTAATGGAGATGTTCTCCTGAGTGGGGCTACCTAAAGAGGTCCTGACTGACCAGGGGACCCCTTTTATGTCCAAGGTCATGAGGGAACTCTGCAAGTTGCTGCATATAAAACAGTTACGGACGTCCGTGTACCATCCACAAACAGATGGACTAGTGGAAAGGTTTAATAAAACTCTAAAAACCATGTTAAAAAGGGTGGTGACCAAAGATGGAAAGGATTGGGACCTTCTTCTGCCCTATCTCATGTTCGCAGTGCGAGAGGTGCCCCAGGCCTCTACTGGGTTCTCGCCCTTCAAATTGCTATATGGCAGACATCCTCGTGGCTTGTTGGACGTAGCCAAAGAGGCATGGGATTAACAACCCACTCCGCATAAAAGCGTCCTGGAATACGTTACCAATATGCAACAGCGGATAGAGACCGTTTTGCCTCTTGTCAGAGAACATATGGAGGCCGCTCAGCGAGCCCAGAGTCGGATCTATAATCGTCAGGCTCAGGTCCGGCACTTTAACCCGGGTGATCGGGTTTTGGTTCTGGTGCCGACAGTGGACAGTAAGTTCCTAGCCAGGTGGCAGGGGCCCTACGAGGTACGTGAAAAAATAGGAGAGGTAAATTACAAAGTACACCAGCCGGGGAGGCAAAAGCCGGAGCAGGTTTACCATGTTAATTTGCTAAAACCTTGGAAGGATAGGGAAACCTGTACGGAAGACAGTCCACGGCCGGGCTTTCTTAGACAGGAGATTCCGGCTCCTAAGTCTGATGCAAGGGAAGCGGTTGCCACAATAAAAATTTCTGACAGCCTCTCCTCTAAACAGGCTCAGGAAACCAGGGAGTTCGTTAGTCGGAACACGGATGTGTTCTCAGACCTCCCTGGACGCACTTCCGTAATCCAACATGACATTGTCACTGAGCCTCAGGCAAAAATCCGGTTAAAACCATACCGAGTACCCGAGCTTCGGCGAAAAGCCATCTCGGAGGAAGTGCAACTCATGTTGCGGCTGGATGTCATTGAGGAGTCTAAAAGTGAGTGGGACAGTCCGATAGTATTAATACCCAAGCCAGACGGGACATTGAGGTTCTGTAATGACTTCCGCAAACTTAATGAGGTGTCCAAATTTGACGCGTATCCTATAGCCCGAGTGAATGAGCTTATTGAAAAGTTGGGCCAAGCCCGGTATTTTTCTGTGTTGGACCTCACCAAAGGGTACTGGCAGGTACCCTTGACAGAGGCTGCCAAAGAAAAAACGGCTTTTGTCACGCCAGAGGGGCTGTATCAGTACAAGGTATTACCCTTTGGTCTACATGGTGCTCCTGCCACGTTTCAAAGGCTAATGGATATTGTACTCCGTCCACATCGTCGATACGCTTCGGCGTACCTGGACGATATCGTTGTCCATAGCACCGACTGGGAAAGTCACCTACCTAATGTACAGGCTGTATTGGACTCCCTTCGAAAGGCGGGACTAACAGCTAACCCAAATAAATGTGCAATAGGGTTAGAGGAGACTAAATACCTTGGGTATGTCATTGGGCGCGGAGTCATTAAACCCCAAGTGAGCAAAATAGAGGCGATACGGAATTGGCCCCGACCTGCCACCTCTAGACAAGTAAGGTCATTCCTGGGAACGGTGGGCTATTACATGAGGTTTGTTCCCCATTTTGCCACTTTAGCGGCTCCGTTGACAGGGCTTTTAAAGGGACGGAAGTCCGTGATAGTCCGCTGGAATGACCAGGCAGAAGAGGCTTTCTCCGCTTTGAAGTTGGCCCTGTGTGGGTCACCGGTTTTGGTGACGCCCGACTTCAAGAGGGAATTTGTGGTCCAGACTGATGCCTCCGAAGTGGGCCTCGGTGCGGTACTGTCTCAGGAAGTCAACGGGGAGGAGCATCCCGTTGTCTTCCTCAGCCGTAAGCTCACTCCAGCGGAGACCCGGTACAGTATAGTGGAGAGAGAGTGCCTGGCCATCAAGTGGGCACTCGAGTCTCTCCGCTATTATCTGTTGGGGAGGAAATTCCGTCTGGTGACCGATCACTCCCCTCTCAAGTGGATGAGCCAGGCCAAAGAGAGGAATGCTCGGGTCACCAGGTGGTTCTTATCGCTGCAAAACTAAGTTCACAGTAGAATACAGGGCAGGCCGGTTACAGGGAAACGCGGATGCCCTGTCCCGAGTACACTGTCTGGCGTGTGTTCACCCCCTCAGGGTTGAACAAAGGGGGGGTATGTAGGAAGGCGCAAGGGTCCGTCATTGACGGAAGGTACGTGTCTCCGAGGTTCCTGGCCTCGGTGAGATAAGAACCGGTTATTTTATGTGTCAGCCGCAGCTAGTGCTTGCTGACACTGTTTATTCTTTGTGTGGCTGAAAAGCCGATCCGGGCCGGTTCTTATTGGGAGCAGCCAAAGAGCAGGGTGGGTGGCTGTTCCCGACGTCCAGGCCAGGTTTTGGGCTGGGGTTTAAAAACCCAGCCAGCAGCTCAGCTGGGTGTGGTATGTTCCTCCAAGTGAAAGTGGAGCTGTGAAGGCTCTGTGTCTCTGGGAGCTGCATGAGAGCCACCAGCTGGAAGCCAGGCGCCCTAAAGCCTGCTGTGGATATCCAGGTGACGTGTTTGTTTTGAGTTCTGTGGACTTTGGCCGTGTGAAATAACACAAGGAATTCCTGTGGTGTGAATTAACACCAGGATTCTGCAAAGTGTTTGTTATGTTTTTCCTTGGGTGTGAATAAACACTGAACTTTTTGCTTTACTACCGTGTTCTTGCCTCTGTACTGCGTCTGCTTACCTTGCCTACCAGAGCAAATCCCTACACAACACTGTCAATTCAATGAATAGGCAATGTTGGCAAGGGATTGGATTGCAACAACAGAAGTCAGCAGGGAGGAAGCCTAGTCTCTGAGCATTATTGCTTGCAGCTACATTGGAATACTGAGCTGGAACATGCTTTTGGATTCTTAGAGCAGTTAGGCCAGGTGCAGAAGGGCTAACGACATTCAGTATTAGCAATGATCATTGATTGGACAGACAGGCACATTTTCATTCTCTCTGCTCCAAAAATCCATAAAAGGCATGGTATCTCATGGGAGGTGGTGTGGTGCAGACGCTAAACTGATTTGCACTTGTATCAAAATGGCAAAAAAGCAAGAATCAGAAAAGTATTAGCACCTTTGTTGGCCGCTTCTTCTCCCCATATTGAGACAGCGGGTAGAGAAGTTTAATCTCTTAGTTCATATTGCCAAACCATCATAAACTTATAATAAGGCTTGTGTCTTCTGGGCTTGCTAATATACGCTGGACAGTATTACAATCTGCATAGTTTTTCCCTAAAAAAAAATCTTTCCATAAACTGGCACCATCATTTGCTGCGAACAAAAATGCACCCTTACCTTGTTGATTTGCATGGATCAACACCTGACTAAAGAATGAAGCATCATGGCTGCTGCCAGGGAGGAAAACATCAAGAGCCCATTGTGATGTCATCAACCATGGAAGCTAAAGGGTTCTATTGTGACACGCTCAGTGTTCCGTCTATTGAAATTTTCATGGAGGCAGCCATATTGATTTTCTAAATGCTGCCTTTTTGATTTTTAGTTAAACAGCACTGTCAATTTAATGAATAAGCTATGTTGGGAAGGGATTGGATTGCAACAACAGAAGTCAGCAGGGAGGAAGCCTAGTCTCTGAGCATTATTGCTTGTAGCTGGAATACTGAGCTGGAACCTGCTTTTGGGTTCATAGAGCAGGTAGGGTAGGTGCAGAGGTGCTAAGGACATTGATTATTAGCAACAAACATTGATTGGACAGACAAAGACATTCTCATTCTCCCTGCTCCAAAAATCCATAAAAGGCATGGTATCTCATGGGAGATGGTGTGATGCAGACGCAAAACTGATCTGCACTTGCATTAAAATGGCCAAAAAGCAAGAATCAGTAAAGTATTAGCACCTTTGTTGGCCGCTTCTTCTCCCCATATTGAGACAGCGGGTAGAGAAGTTTAACCCCTCAGCCCTATTTCACCTTAAGGACTTGGCCATTTTTTTTCAAATCTGACCAGTGTCTTTAAGTGCTGATAACTTTAAAACGCTTTTACTTACCTAGGCCGTTCTGAGATTTTTTTTCCCCGTCACATATTGTACTTCATGACACTGCTAAAATTGGGTCAAAAAAGCTAATTTCTTTTCATAAAAAAATACCAAATTTACAAAAAATTAGGAAAAATTAGCAAATTTCTAAGTTTCAGTTTCTCTACTTCTGTAATACATAGTAATACCCCCAAAAATTGTGATGACTTTACATTTCCCATATGTCTACTTCATGTTTGTATCTCAGACTTTGGAGACACTAAGCAGGCATCCTCAAACTGCGGCCCTCCAGATGTTGTAAAACTACAATTCCCACCATGCCCTGCTGATAGCTGTAGGTTGTCTGGGCATGCTGGGAGTTATAGTTTTACAACATCTGTAGGGCCGCAGTTTGAGGATGCCTGCACTAAAACTAATATTTTTGGAGAAAAAAAAATTGTTTCCGTGTCTCCAAAGTCTGAGAGCCATAGTTTTTTATGTTCTCTAGGGGACTGTTGGGGATTATAAAAATTTTGTACTCCATGGAAGTGTGATACTCCCTGAAGCAATTGATAACGCAGAGGCCCGGATGATCAGGGCAAGTGTCACATTGAGTGGTGGTGTCCTTCCGTATCCCCCTCTTGTGACACACTCTGCATCTTTTTTGGGTTCGTCCCTTCTTTCCAGTATGGGGGACCACACCTGGAAAATGTTGGCCAGGGACGATCCGGGCGCCTCCAATTCCCCAGGTACTCCGGTCTGCTCTTTCCCGGTCTGAAAAAATCAGGTCCTTGAGGACTGCCTCATAGAATTGGAGGAATGTCCCTGTGCTGCCAGCGCTTCGGAATAGTACAAAAGCGTTGTACAAGGCAACCTGTACCAAGTAGACCGCAACTTTTTTGTACCATGCCCGGGTTTTGCGCATGGCATTATATGGCTTGAGGACTTGATCAGAGAGATCAACTCCTCCCATATACCGATTGTAGTCGACGATACAATCGGGCTTGAGGACCGTTGCCGCGGTACCTCGCACAGGGACAGGGGTGATGCTGTTACCGTGGATTGTGGACAATATAAGGACATCCCTCTTGTCCTTATACCTGACCAGCAACAGGTTTCCACTGGTAAGGGAACGGGTCTCACCCCTAGGGATAGGTACCTGGAGGGGGAGGGCAGGGAGGCCGCGCTGATTTTTCCGCATGGTCCCACAAGCGGACGTGGATCTGGCGGCAAGGGACCTGTACAAGGGAATGCTAGTATAAAAGTTATCCACGTACAAGTGGTATCCCTTATCTAGCAGTGGGTACATAAGGTCCCACACAAGTTTCCTGCTAAAACCCAGAGTGGGGGGACATTCTGGGGGTTGAATACGGGAATCTCGCCCCTCGTACATACAAAATTTGTAAGTGTACCCTGAGGTACTCTCACAAATTTTGTACATTTTCACGCCATACCTCGCCAGCTTAGTGGGAATGTATTGGCGGAAAATAAGTCTCCCCTTGAACGCAACGAGAGACTCATCAACCGCGACCTTCCTTCCAGGTACGTAGGCCTGCGCAAATTTGGCCCCGAAGTGATCAATGACCGGCCGTATTTTATACAGACGGTCATAGGCAGGATCACCTCAGGGGGGACATGCTGCATTATCTGAATAATGCAGACATTTCCAGATGGCCTCAAACCGGGGACGTGTCATGGCCATACTGTAGAGTGGAGTCTGGTAGAGGACGTCCCCACTCCAGTGTTGCCTGACCCTGGGTTTTTGCACTAGACCCATGTGCAGCACGAGGCCCCAAAATATCCTCATCTCGGCTGCACTGACCGGCGTCCAGCCACCGGGTCTAGCCAAAAAGGAGCCCGGGTGCTGAGCAACGAACTGTTGGGTGTACAGGTTTGTCTACTCCACCATCAGATTCACAATGGGTCACTGAAAAAAAACCTAAAAAAGTCAATTTCAGTGAACCCCACTGTAGGAATCTGGATTCCTGGATTGCCAACAAAATCTCGGGCTCAAAATCCACTGGGGGACACCAGCTAAGTTCACCTGCAGGGGGCTCCGGTGGGCTTATTTGGTGGGCCGGGAAACCAGTACGAGCCCCAGGGCGACTCATACTAGGGTTGGCCACAGGTGGCCACAGATGATGATGAGGAGGATGCGGATGACAAGAGGAACGTGGGGTCATCCTCATCCTCACTGGGGCTCTCGGAGTCGGAGGCAAGCTGCCTCCTCAACCGAGAACATGCAGCGGGCCATGGGTATGTGTGTGTGTATGTGCGTGCGTGTAAAACTTTATTGTAAAAAAAAAAAATGGACAAGTGTGAGTTAGAAAAAAAAAAAAAGTTCAAACTTGCTGATCAGCGGTACAACGCTGATCAGTGGTGGGGTGGGCGATGCGCTAACAGTGACCGGACGCTAAGGCCTCTTTCACACGGGCGTTGCGGGAAAAGATGTGGGTGCGTTGCGGGAACATGTGCGATTTTTCCACGCAAGTGCAAAACATTGTAATGCGTTTTGCACGCGTGTGAGAAAAATCAGCATGTTTGGTACCCAAACCCGAACGCTTGGGATCGGTGTTCTGTAGATTGTATTATTTTCCCTTATAACATGGTTATAAGGGAAAATAATAGCATTCTGAATACAGAATGCATAGTACAATAGCGCTGCAGGTCGTTAAAAAAATAAAATAAATTTTTTTAACTCACCTTAAAGAGGACCTTTCACCAGAATAAAACATCATCTAAACTAACTATATAGACATGTGGAGCGGTGCCCAGGGATCCCCCTGCACTTACTGTTATCCTTGGGCGTCGCTCCGTTCGCCCGATATAGCCTCCAGTATCTTCATAGTTAGGCTCTACCTAGGGAAACCTGACGGCGTCTCATTCTCCCATGCTGTAGCGCTGGCCAATCGCAGCGCTCAGCTCATAGCCTGAGAGAAAAAAAAAACTCTCAGGCTATGAGCTGAGCGCTGCCATTGGCCAGCGCTACAGCATAGGAGAAAGAGACGCCGTCAGGTTCCCCTGGGTGGAGCCTAACTATGAATATACCGGAGGCTATACCGGGCGAACGGAGCGGCGCCCAGGGATAACAGTAAGTGCATGGGGATCCCTGGGCGCTGCTCTACATGTCTGTATACTTAGTTTAGATGTTTTATTCTGGTGAAAGGTCCTCTTTAATCCACTTGCTCGCGCAGCGCGGCTTCTCTTCTGTCTTCTTCTTTGCTGTGTGCAGGAAAAGGACCTGTGGTGACGTCACTCCGGTCAGACTCATTACATGGTCCGTCACATGATCTTTTACCATGGTGATGGATCATGTGATGACCGGAGTGACGTCACCACAGGTCTTTTTCCTGCACACAGCAAAGAAGACAGAAGAGAAGCCGGGCTGCGCGATCAAGTGGATTAAAGTGAGTTAAATTATTTTTTATTTTTTTTAACCCCTCCAGCGCTATTGTACTATGCATTCTGTATTCAGGATGCTATTATTTTCCCTTGTAACCATGTTATAAGGGAAGATAATAATGATCGGGTCTCCATCCCGATCGTCTCCTAGCAACCGTGCGTGAAAATCGCACCGCATCCGCACTCGCTTGCGGATGCTTGCGATTTGCAAGCAACCCCATTCATTTCTATGGGGCCTGCGTTACGTGAAAAACGCACAAAGAGGAGCATGCTACGATTTTCACGCAACGCACAAGTGATGCGTGAAAATCACCGCTCGTGTGCACAGCCCCATAGAAATGAATGGGTCAGGATTCAGTGTGGGTGCAATGCATTCAACTCACGCATCGCATCCGAGCGGAATACGCCCGCGTGTGAAAGGGGCCTAAGAGTGCTGGCCACATTCAGCGCACGCAAAAAAAAAAAAAAAAGTGGTGGTGGGGGGGCTGTGGTTGGGGGGGAGGGGCTGGGCAGGGCAAGTGGCAGGGGTGGGTCTAGGGTTTCACAGCTAAGTGCTGTGGACCCCAACCACAAGAGACCACCAAAAACAATAAATCAGTTAAACTTTTATTTTTTTTCCCCCTAATTAACTCTCCCTTCTATCCCTGCCTAATGGTGCCTCTCCCTCACTGACCCTAACCTACCTGGAGGGTGATGGGTTCCAACAGGGGGATCGCAGGAGCTGATGAGGATGGTGCTGGACTGTGCCGGATGGTGCAGGTGCAGCAACAGGAAGAGGAGGGGAGAGAGGAGCCCCGGGAGTTTGAATCTCCCGCCTCTCTCCACGCACCAATCAGCACCATGGACAGCAGCCATCAGCACCACGGCCAGCACCACCTTTCCCAACTGCTCGGACTGTGATTGGTGGTGTGTAATCACACCAGCGATCACAGTCCTTTTCCGGTTAATCGGGTCACCGGAGACCCGAATGGACCGGAAACGCGGCAAACTGCAGGTCTGAATTGACCTGCGGTTTGCTGCGATCGCTGATACGGGGGGGGTCACATGACCCCCCCGGCGTTGTGACAGGATGCCCGCTGAATGATTTCAGCGGACATCCTGTTCCGATTAACCCCCGACGCAATCGCATTTTGTCGAGTGGTAATAATTCAATTAAGAATTATTAATTATGGTCATAAAAATAATTAACCATAAAAAAATAAAATTTATAAAATTTGTCATAAATTCTTAAAATCATGACCTGGTGAATTGTAGACAACCTAATTGATACAATTCACATCTGAGTCCGACTATTTCCTATTTCCTATACAATAATACACAGGTATTATAAAAATATGCAGATTTATTGGTTACAAGATTATAAACATATATAAGTAATTAAACACAATGATACATGCAAATGAATATATATAGCGTTAATATAAAGCATTACAAGCCTAACAATACATGTGAGTGGAAATAACTTGTCACATTATAACCAAGCTATTATTAGGTTAGGATATCAAAGTAGGAACATAAGTTATATACATCACTTCTGTTCAGAGAAAACCTCATGATATCAAGATGGGCATGTCTAATCCTAGACATCAATATAGAATGCTAAATACATTCTCCCCCCCCCCCCCCCCCCTAACCAACTACACATCATATGACTTCAAGATGGGCAAATCCATTCAAGGATATAACTTAGAAGAGATAACTGTATCCTTCCGCCCCATCCTGGACTATTTTCACATATATGACTCTGGTAAGACTATTAAGACAAATAACAGGGATCTAGGATCTTAAATGGAAAGGATTTGAAACAAGTCTTTCCGGTGGGAATCCATCACTTAGCTTGGCGAAGAATGTTCTATCAATATATATATATATATATATATATATATATATATATATATATATATGCAATTATTTAATGCTTTGCTAGATTATGAGTCTACATTCTTCTGCAGGTAGAATAAAGCCTCGCAATATCCTAAGACTACATCTCAATATGGAGATGATCAATTAATTTAATCATTTATTTATTAACCAATCTAGATGGTATAATTTCACCCAAACTATCAAATTAGTCTTAATAAAATGAAATATCATTTTCTGTGTCTCTTACCAAGTCCTAGTAGGAATCTCACTTCTGCTCCTAGGAAAGCTGGGTGGTCCATCATAGCACATCTCACCATGGCTTTCATTTTGATAGACCCCTCTAGAGACTCAACTTCTCTCTTTTCCTGTCTCTTTTTTCTCTCCTTTTTTTTCCCTCTCTCTACCTCCTGTGTATGGCTTATGATCACAAACTTATCAGTTAGACACACCTTCCTAGTTTGGAACTTTCCAATCATTGTCGGATGGGCGTGACCATTGATAAAATGTGACATCATAACCTCACCCAGAATGCACTTTTGCTACTGTTGTAATGTCACCTACTGATACCTAGGTGGCACTGCGTTATAAGCTATCTGCATCATAGTATAAAGGGTTAACTTTAGGGATGAGCGAACCCGAACTGTATAGTTCGGGTTCGTACCGAATTTTGGGGTGTCCGTGACACGGGCCCGAACCCGAACATTTTCGTAAAAGTTCGGGTTCGGTGTTCGGCGCTTTCTTGGTGCTTTTTGAAAGGCTGCAAAGCAGCCAATCAATAAGCATCATACTACTTGCCCCAAGAGGCCATCACAGCCTTGCCTACTATTGGCATGGCTGTGATTGGCCAGTGCAGCATGTGACCCAGCCTCTATATAAGCTTGGTTCACGTAGCGCTGCACGTCACTCTGCTGATACAAGCGTAGGGAGAGGTTGCAGCTGCGACGTTAGGGCGAGATTAGGCAGATTAACTCCTCCAAAAGACTTCATTCAGTGATCGATCTACAGCTGTGGATCATTGAAGTGCTGATATTCAATTACTCACTTTTTTTAGGCTGCCCAGAGCGTTTTTATATCACTTTTTTCTGGGGTGATCGGCGGCCATTTTGTGGCTTGTGGTGCGCCAGCACAAGCTACCACCAAGTGCATTTAACCATCAATAGTGTGGTTATTTTTTGCTATATCCTACATCAGGGTCAGCTTTCATCAAGTGCATTTAACCATCAATAGTGTGGTTATTTTTTGGCCATATACTACATCAGGTGCAGGCTGAGCCTGTCCCCCAAGTGCATTTAACCATCAATAGTGTGGTTATTTTTTAGCCATATACTACATCAGGGGCAAGTTGAGCCTGTCACCCAGCGCCTAAAAAATAGGCCTTTTTTTTTTTTTTGACGCACCACAGGCAGGGGGAAGGGGGGGGTCAGGGAATAGGGATATGGGGGAAAGAAAGGGAAGGGAAAAAAAAAATTTTTTAATACTTTTCTGTATTCCTTTTTGTCTTGTAATTCGTTTGATATATTAATTAATAAAGATAATTAATAAAAAAAAAAAAAAAAAAGGGGTTGTCCCAAGAGTCCGTGATAGGTGGGACTCACAGCCTCCTCCCATTGTATGTGTGATTTCACGCTGGAGGTAACTGGGAGCTGTTCGCTGTGCGTGTCGGACTCTATGCCCCTATCTGTAATTTCCGATACGGCATAGGTAGGTTAGCGTTAGGTCCCGTGTCACTTTGAGATACCTTGACGGGGTGCGCGGGCTCCGGTATGTTCTAATATTGGCGAAAGTTTCATTTTAATATCAGTGTGAGGGTTTAGCCATATATTGTCAATTGCATTTACCATTGTGGTGCACCATTTTAGGGCTCATGCCCACGAACGTAAGCTCCCGGTGCAAGCCCAAGGAAGCATTACGAAGCGATCCGTGTCTCCGCGCCGCAAAAAGATAGAACATGTCCTATATTTCGCCATATCTTGCGGATTGCCATGGGTGCAAATCCACAAATAGCGGTCCACGGCCCTTACCCTCGTGTGCATGAGCCCTTAAACTTATACAAACTAAGAAGACAGGTTGGCATTAGCAGGAGGTGCTTCAAACCCACATGCAGTTGTGCATATATATAGGGGAGCAGATCCTGCATTTGTGGCCCGTTGCTAATGGCAATCCCCAGCAAAATGCATACAATGGAGGATGCCCGCAGCGAACCACAAGTACCACAATAGACATCCTACACAAGGTAACAAGTGCGGATGTAATAATTAATATAACAATATAACAAAACAATAACGAACACAGGTGCACTCTGCAGTAATACTAAATCCTCAAACTGATTTTAAAATTGAGAGATTAGTCAACATGTCCCACGGTGTAGAACATGTCTAAGCCCGGACACCGCGACAAGGTTTCTCAAGTAGCCCGGGACCCTACACTCTCCAACCTGAGCCATATGGGCAATACCAGGAGCCAGTGGGCAAATTACAGGAGCATTGGGCCGACTCACAAACAACTCACCAGTTACCTCCAGCATGTGGCCATGCCTGCAATGGGAGGAGGGAGGAGTCTGTGAGTCCCACTCAAGACTTGCTGATATGTCCCAGGCCTCACAGGTGCACCTTAATGTGACCTGTAGATGGAAAACAGGCACATTTAAATAGGAGTTTATACACCTCCAGAAATCTATATATACAAACTAAGAAGACAGGTTGGCATTTGCAGGATCTGCTCCCCTATATATATGCACAACTGCATGTGGGTTTGA
The DNA here is from genome assembly GCF_905171765.1 of Bufo bufo. Taxonomy (NCBI): domain Eukaryota; kingdom Metazoa; phylum Chordata; class Amphibia; order Anura; family Bufonidae; genus Bufo; species Bufo bufo. The sequence goes on from NC_053392.1 coordinate 410,302,844, forward strand.
AGCACCTCCTGCTAATGCCAACCTGTCTTCTTAGTTTGTATATATAGATTTCTGGAGGTGTATAAACTCCTATTTAAATGTGCCTGTTTTCCATCTACAGGTCACATTAAGGTGCACCTGTGAGGCCTGGGACATATCAGCAAGTCTTGAGTGGGACTCACAGACTCCTCCCTCCTCCCATTGCAGGCATGGCCACATGCTGGAGGTAACTGGTGAGTTGTTTGTGAGTCGGCCCAATGCTCCTGTAATTTGCCCACTGGCTCCTGGTATTGCCCATATGGCTCAGGTTGGAGAGTGTAGGGTCCCGGGCTACTTGAGAAACCTTGTCGCGGTGTCCGGGCTTAGACATGTTCTACACCGTGGGACATGTTGACTAATCTCTCAATTTTAAAATCAGTTTGAGGATTTAGTATTACTGCAGAGTGCACCTGTGTTCGTTATTGTTTTGTTATATTGTCCCTTAAACTTATACCCTAATCCACAGGATAGCGGATAAGCGTCTGATTAGTGCAGGACTGACTGCCGCTGATCACAAGAACAAGGGTCCTGTGCCCCCCATATGAATGGGGCGGTGGTCAAGCACTTTATTCAATCAATCTATCCAGTACATCAGCTGTCCAAGTACTGTGCCCGTTGGCAACTGTTACGTTTCTGTGCCTTCATTTGGAAGAATGTAACTGTCAAGATTGTAAACCAGCAAAACGTGACGTTTTCTTTTTCTGCAAAAATTAAAATTTTGGCACATTCCCTTTAAGTACACATCTATTAGATAAATTACATTTTTAACATTTTTTTTAAAACCCACTGGGAGAGGGTGGTCCTTTGAGGAAGCACAGTTTTTTATCCTAATGGCTGAGTTCATCCTCTTCATCAGATGAGCGAGTAATTACATCACAGGCAGGTAGGTGGCTCAGGATTAAGGCCGGGCAGCTGCGGATAATTGTCAGCGCAGGTCGGCCACATGGGATCGAGCCCCGTCTCCTCGTATTACACATAGGCTAGTGACCCACTTCTTCTACCTCATTTATGTAATGTCACTAGCGAGTTCAGTTACATGACACATTAAAAAAATAAAAATAAAAATAGGCCTGACATTTATATTCCTCCAAATCAGTACTGTTTTAGCTGGTCAAGATATTTTTGGTGACCGTAAAAGCACAGTTTTTGTTCTGGGTTGAAAAACAATTCCCAAATTTGCCATTCTCAAAATTAGTGGTTTCTGCTGTATCAGGCCTACTTTAAATCTATCCCTAAAAGGGTATATTAGATTCAAGGTGCTGATAGGGTCATTCTGAAAAACTTAACACACACGCTACAGTGCAGATACAAGTCTAATTCTGTGATTAAACGTATACCTGTCACCCAGCGCCTAAAAAATAGGCCTGACATTTATATTCAGCTAAATCTGTCATTACTGCTGTGCCTGTATTAGTGTAATACGGTACCTAAATAGATAGCCAGACAGTGTTAGGTGTCTGTAAAAAAAAGGCCTGAATTTTAATTCAATACATTGGCCCGAATAATATTTTTCTTATTGTGGTGAACGGTAACAATGAGGAAAACATCTAGTAAGGGACGCGGACGCGGACATGGTCGTGGTGGTGGTAGTGGACCCTCTGGTGCTGGGAGAGGACGTGGCCGTTCTGCCACAGCCACACGTCCTAGTGTACCAACTACCTCAGGTCCCAGTAGGCGCCAGAATTTACAGGGATATTTGGTGGGGCCCAATGCCGTTCTAAGGATGGTAAGGCCTGAGCAGGTACAGGCATTAGTCAATTGGGTGGCCGACAGTGCATCCAGCACGTTCACATTATCTCTCACCCAGTCTTCTGCAGAAAGCGCACAGATGGCGCATGAAAACCAAGCACATCAGTCTGTCACATCACCCCCATGCATATCAGGGAAACTGTCTGAGCCTCAAGTTATGCAGCAGTCTCTTATGCTGTTTGAAGACTCTGCTGCCAGGGTTTCCCAAGGGCATCCACCTATCCCTTCCCCAGGGGTGGAAGAGATAGAATGCACTAACGCACAACCACTTATGTTTCCTGATGATGAGGACATGGGAATACCACCTCAGCACGTCTCTGATGATGACGAAACACAGGTGCCAACTGCTGCGTCTTTCTGCAGTGTGCAGACTGAACAGGAGGTCAGGGGTCAAGACTGGGTGGAAGACGATGCAGGGGACGATGAGGTCATAGACCCCACATGGAATGAAGGTCGTGCCACTGACTTTCAGAGTTCGGAGGAAGAGGCAGTGGTGAGACCGAGCCAACAGCGTAGCAAAAGACAAAGAGGGAGCAGTGGGCAAAATCAGAACACCAGCCGCCAAGAGACTCCGCCTGCTACTGACCGCCGCCATCTGGGACCGAGCACCCCAAAGGCAGCTTCAAGGAGTTCCCTGGCATGGCACTTCTTCAAACAATGTGCTGACGACAAGACCCGAGTGGTTTGCACGCTGTGCCATCAGCGAGGCATTAACGTTCTGAACCTTAGCACAACCTGCATGACCAGGCACCTGCATGCAAAGCATGAACTGCAGTGGAGTAAACACCTTAAAAACAAGGAAGTCACTCAGGCTCCTCCTGCTACCTCTTCTGCTGCTGCCGCCTCGGCCTCTTCTGCTGCTGCCGCCGCCTCGGCCTCTTCCTCTGCCTCTGGAGGGACGTTGGCACTTGCCTCCAAGCAAACATGGGATCTGCCACCAACACCACCACCTGCGTCACCAAGCATCTCAACCATGTCACACGGCAGCGTTCAGCTCTCCATCTCACAAACATTTGAGAGAAAGCGTAAATTCCCACCTAGCCACCCTCGATCCCTGGCCCTGAATGCCAGCATTTCTAAACTACTGGCCTATGAAATGCTGTCATTCAGGCTGGTGGACACAGACAGCTTCAAACAGCTCATGTCGCTTGCTGTCCCACAGTATGTTGTTCCCAGCCGCCACTACTTCTCCAAGAGAGCCGTGCCTTCCCTGCACAACCAAGTATCCGATAAAATCAAGTAGGCACTGCGCAACGCCATCTGTGGCAAGGTCCACCTAACCACAGATACGTGGACCAGTAAGCACGGCCAGGGACGCTATATCTCCCTAACTGCACACTGGGTAAATGTAGTGGCGGCTGAGCCCCAGGCGGAGAGCTGTTTGGCGCACGTCCTTCCGCCTCCAAGGATTGCAGGGCAACATTCTTTGCCTCCTGTCTCCTCCTCCTCCTCCTACTCAGCTTCCTCCTCCTCTTCTTCCACCTGCTTATCCAGTCAGACACACACCTTCACCACCAACTTCAGCACAGCCCGGGGTAAACGTCAGCAGGCCGTTGTGAAACTCATATGTTTGGGGGACAGGCCCCACACCGCACAGGAGTTGTGGCGGGGTATAGAACAACAGACCGACGAGTGGTTGCTGCCGGTGAGCCTCAAGCCCGGCCTGGTGGTGTGCGATAATGGGCGAAATCTCGTTGCAGCTCTGGGACTAGCCGGTTTGACGCACATCCCTTGCCTGGCGCATGTGCTGAATTTGGTGGTGCAGAAGTTCATTCGCAACTACCCCGACATGTCAGAGCTGCTGCATAAAGTGCGGGCCATCTGTTCGCGCTTCCGGCGTTCACACCCTGCCGCTGCTCGCCTGTCTGCGCTACAGCGTAACTTCAGCCTTCCCACTCACCGCCTCATATGCGACGTGCCCACCAGGTGGAACTCCACCTTGCACATGCTGGACAGACTGTGCGAGCAGCAGCAGGCCATAGTGGAGTTTCAGCTGCAGCACGCACGGGTCAGTCGCACTGTGGAACAGCACCACTTCACCACGAATGACTGGGCCTCCATGTGAGACCTGTGTGCCCTGTTGCGCTGTTTCAAGTACTCCACCAACATGGCCAGTGGCGATGACGCCGTTATCAGCGTTACAATACCACTTCTATGTCTCCTTGAGAAAACACTTAGGGCGATGATGGAAGAGAAGGTGGCCCAGGAGGAAGAGGAGGAAGAGGGGTCATTTTTAGCACTTTCAGGCCAGTCTCTTCGAAGTGACTCAGAGGGAGGTTTTTTGCAACAGCAGAGGCCAGGTACAAATGTGGCCAGACAGGGCCCACTACTGGAGGACGTGGAGGACGAGGATGAGGAGGAGGTGGAGGAGGATGAGAATGAAGCATGTTCACAGCGGGGTGGCACCCAAAGCAGCTCGGGCCCATCACTGGTGCGTGGCTGGGGGGAAACACAGGACGATGACGATACGCCTTACACAGAGGACAGCTTGTCCTTACCTCTGGGCAGCCTGGCACACATGAGCGACTACATGCTGCAGTGCCTGCGCAACGACAGCAGAGTTGCCCACATTTTAACGTGTGCGGACTACTGGGTTGCCACCCTGCTGGATCCCCGGTACAAAGACAATGTGCCCACCTTACTTCCTACACTGGAGCGTGATAGGAAGATGCGCGAGTACAAGCGCACGTTGGTAGACGCGCTACTGAGAGCATTCCCAAATGTCACAGGGGAACCAGTGGAAGCCCAAGGCGAAGGCAGAGGAGGAGCAAGAGGTCGCCAACGCATCTGTGTCACGGCCAGCTCCTCTGAGGGCAGGGTTAGCATGGCAGAGATGTGGAAAAGTTTTGTCACCACGCCACAGCTAACTGCACCACCACCTGATACGGAACGTGTTAGCAGGAGGCAACATTTCAATAACATGGTGGAACAGTACCTGTGCACACCCCTCCACGTACTGACTGATGGTTCGGCCCCATTCAACTTCTGGGTCTCCAAATTGTCCACGTGGCCAGAGCTAGCCTTTTATGCCTTGGAGGTGCTGGCCTGCCCGGCGGCCAGCATTTTGTCTGAACGTGTATTCAGCACGGCAGGGGGCGTCATTACAGACAAACACAGCCGCCTGTCTACAGCCAATGTGGACAAGCTGACGTTCATAAAAATGCACCAGGCATGGATCCCACAGGACCTGTCCATTCCTTGTGCAGATTAGACATTAACTACCTCCCCTTAACAATATGTTATTGTACTCCAGGGCACTTCCTCATTCAATCCTATTTTTATTTTCATTTTACCATTATATTTCGGGGCAACCCAAAGTTGAATGAACCTCTCCTCTGTCTGGGTGCCGGGGCCTAAATATGTGACAGTGGCCTCTTCCAGTGGTGGGTGACGTGAAGCCTGATTCTCTGCTATGACATGAAGACTGATTCTGTGGTGACATGAAGCCAGATTCTCTGTTACGGGACCTCTCTCCTCTGCCTGGGTGCCGGGCCTAAATATGTGACAGTGGCCTGTTCCAGTGGTGGGTGACGTGAAGCCTGATTCTCTGCTATGACATGAAGACTGATTCTGTGCTGACATGAAGCCAGATTCTCTGTTACGGGACCTCTCTCCTCTGCCTGGATGCCGGGGCCTAAATATGTGACAGTGGCCTGTTCCAGTGGTGGGTGACGTGAAGCCTGATTCTCTGCTATGACATGAAGACTGATTCTCTGCTGACATGAAGCCAGATTCTCTGTTACAGGACCTCTCTCCTCTGTCTGGGTGTCGGGCTTAAATATGTGACAGTGGCCTGTTCCAGTGGTGGGTGACGTGAAGCCTGATTCTCTGCTATGACATGAAGACTGATTCTCTGCTGACATGAAGCCAGATTCTCTGTTACGGGACCTCTCTCCTCTGCCTGGGTGCCGGGCCTAAATATGTGACCGTGGCCTGTTCCAGTGGTGGGTGACGTGAAGCCTGATTCTCTGCTATGACATGAAGACTGATTCTCTGCTGACATGAAGCCAGATTCTCTGTTACGGGACCTCTCTCCTCTGCCTGGGTGCCGGGGCCTAAATATGTGACAGTGGCCTGTTCCAGTGGTGGGTGACGTGAAGCCTGATTCTCTGCTATGACATGAAGACTGATTCTCTGCTGACATGAAGCCAGATTCTCTGTTACGGGACCTCTCTCCTCTGCCTGGGTGTCGGGGCCTAAATATGTGACAGTGGCCTGTTCCAGTGGTGGGTGACGTGAAGCCTGATTCTCTGCTATGACATGAAGACTGATTCTCTGCTGACATGAAGCCAGATTCTCTGTTACGGGACCTCTCTCCTCTGCCTGGGTGCCGGGGCCTAAATATGTGACAGTGGCCTTTTCCAGTGGTGGGTGATGTGAAGCCTGATTCTCTGCTATGACATGAAGCCTGATTCTCTGCTATGACATGAAGCCAGATTCTCTGCTATGGCATGAAGACTGATTCTCTGCTGCCGTGAAGCCAGATTCTCTGCTATGGGACCTCTGTCCAATTGATATTGGTTAATTTTTATTTTTTTTATTTTAATTCATTTCCCTATCCACATTTGTTTGCAGGGGATTTACCTACATGTTGCTGCCTTTTGCAGCCCTCTAGCTCTTTCCTGGGCTGTTTTACAGCCTTTTTAGTGCCGAAAAGTTCGGGTCCCCATTGACTTCAATGGGGTTCGGGTTCGGGACGAAGTTCGGGTCGGGTTCGGATCCCGAACCCGAACATTTCCGGGAAGTTCGGCCTAACTTCTCGAACCCGAACATCCAGGTGTTCGCTCAACTCTAGTTAACTTATGTAAGTCTAAATATACATTTTGACCTTAGAAGCTTTAATTCAAAGCTATTGGGATTAATTCTGACACTTGTAGCAATTAGAGACAGACCTCTAGGCGTCTCTTTAAACGTTTCTCACACTGCTAAATTATGGATCGTAAATGGCCTTGTTTTCTCACAGAGCTATCAGTACCTCCTCTGTCATACCAAAGATGTAATTAATTGTTACAAAACACACATCTTCACAGACACTCTTCTAATGAGAAATATATACAATATACTGGATACATGTTGTCTTCGTAAGATATAACAATATAATATAAACAAATATATATATATGTGTCCTACTGATTGTCTTATGCTAAGGACTAACTAAGGCTCATTAAATGAATACATACATATTATATATTTTGCTTCATTAATAAATGCCTAATTTTATAGGTAATTATCACCAGCTGCATAGAGCTCATCTTTATCTCCCGTCATAAATTTAAAAGTAGACAAGGAGGCCTCTTCTCAGACTGGTAGATTCATTAGAAGAATAACACTGAAGAGTATAAACCTTTGTGTGACCTTAATTTGGCCTACTCAAGACATACAAAATTGCAACTATAGTCGAGCATGGCTCTTAAAGGCAATGAACATCCATCTTGACAATAATGAATTGGATATCAATGCATTTACCTATAAAAAGGCACAACAGTTTTAAACCCATGACGTACCAGTACGTCATGGGTCCTTAAGGACTCGGGAACCATGCCGTACCGGTACGTCATGGGTCCCTAAGGGGTTAATCTCTTAGTTCATATTTCCAAACCATCAGAAACTGATAAGAAGGCTCGTGTCTTCTGGGCTTGCTAATGTACGCTGGACAGTATTCCAATCTGCATAGTTTTTCCCTAAAAAAAATATCTTTCCATAAACTGGCACCATCATTTGCCGCGAACAAAAACGCACCCTTATCTTGTTGATTTGCATGGATCAACACCTGACTAAAGAATGAAGCATCATGGCTGCTGCCAGGGAGGAAAACAAGTACCCATTGTGATGTCATCATCCACGGAATCTGAGGGGTTCCATTGTGACACTCTCAGTGTTTCGTCTATTGACATTTTTGTGGAGGCAGCCATATTGATTTTCTGAAGGCTGCCTTTTTTTATTTATTTTTATTTAATAAATCTTTATTACATTTTTTCAACCATTACAAAGTTATTTAACAGTCCTCTTATTCTTACATTGCATATAATTCCCCGGCATTCCTCCCTTAGTGTGCCAGTTGCTCAAAAAATTAATAAAAATTCCTGCCTGGTATTAATTTAGTGATATTAACCAAGAGCTGCAGTAGAACAGTTAGGCTGAGTTCACACGGGCGAGATTTCCGCGCGGGTGCAATGCGGTAGGTGAACGCATTGCACCCGCACTGAATACCGACCCATTCATTTCTATGTGGCTGTTCACATGAGCGGTGATTTTCACGCATCAATTGTGCGTTGCGTGAAAATCGCAGCATACTCTATATTTCACGCAACGCAGGCCCCATGGAAGTGAATGGGGTTGCGTGAAAATCGCAAGCATCTGCAGGCAAGTGCGGATGCGGTGCAATTTTCACGCACGGTTGCTAGGAGACGATCAGGATGGAGACCAGATCGTTATTATTTTCCCTTATAACATGGTTATAAGGGAAAATAATAGCATTCTGAATACAGAATGCATAGTTAAATAGCGCTAGAGGGGTTAAAAAAATAAAAAATAAATGTAACTCACCTTAATCCACTTGATCGCGCTGCCTGGCTTCTCGTCTGTCTCCTTTGTTGAATAGGACCTGTGGTGAGCATTCATTACAGGAACAGGACCTGTGGTGACGTCACTTCGGTCATCACATGATCCATCACATGATCCATCACCATGGTAAAAGATCATGTGATGGATCATGTGATGACCGGAGTGACATCACCACAGGTCCTGTTCCTGTAATGAATGCTCACCACAGGTCCTGTTTAACAAAGGAGACAGATGAGAAGCCGGGCAGCGCGATCAAGTGGATTAAGGTGAGTTAAAAATTATCTTTATTTTTTTTAACCCCTCTAGCGCTATTTTACTATGCATTCTGTATTCAGAATGCTATTATTTTCCCTTATAACCATGTTATTAGGGAAAATAATACAATCTACAGAACACCGTTCCCAAGCCCGAACTTCTGTGAAGAAGTTCGGGTTTGGGTACCAAACATGCGCGATTTTTCTCACGCGAGTGCAAAACGCATTACAATGTTTTGCACTCGCGCAGAAAAATCGTGCGTGTTCCCGCAACGCACCCGCAACGCCCGTGTGAACTCAGCCTTATTTGTGTGCCTTTCCCTATCATCATATTTAGTTGTATAGTAAGTAATAAAACCTCAACTCTATATTTTTCAATTGGTATTTCCTTTTAAGCTCTTCATAGGGGTTTATATCCTCCTCTTCCCATACCTGGCCTAATTTATATATACCGTGTTTCCACCAGATCTTCTGTTCAATTAACTTTAATTCTGTGAGATTAATGTTATCCCATAATATGGTGTCAGCATGAAAACCAGTCTGGGACCATAGGTTTTTTTTTGCCACCTTCCAACTTTTAACCATCAACACAATTAAAGGTGTATTGTTGCATCTCTGTTGGACCAGAGTGCCCGCTTCCATTATTTGAAAGATATTACATTTTTCCAATCTTTTATTAATCCCTACTATTATATTCTTATAGCTTTGCGTGTTACTCCAGGTTATCATATTTTTTATAATCTCAGAAATGAAATAAAGTTCCATATCTGGTACAGATAATCCACTCTCCTTCTCATGAATACACAGTATCTGTGCCTCTATCCTCGGTTTTTTCCCTCGCCATATTGAATCCGTTAATAAACTGATTATTATTTTAAAATATCTTTTAGGGATTATCACTGGTGTGTTCCACAGAATATAATTCAGGGCAGGTAAACACATCTTCACCAAGGAAATACGACCCGCCATCGACACGTATAGTCTTTTCCATACCTCTATTTTCTTCCTAAATTCCTGAATTTTAGGAACCACATTCAGTCGGACATAATCATTAGAGTCTGGGATAATCTTAATTGCCAGATATTTAACAGGTTCATTAATCATCTTAATTTCCAACATTCCCGGTCTAAAATTGTTCAGAGTATCAATCGGGATACAAGCTGATTTAGACCAGTTTTGTAACGGTCGCGTACACACACACAGGGGGAAGGGAAGTGACCACTGCGCTCCACCCTTACCCCTGGCCTTGCCTACTTGCCTCGCGAGTCCTAATGACAGGGGACAACTGGACGGCAATTCCTAACTTGGAGTAAGTGCAGGGATGACAGACAGACAAACAACAGGACGTGAACGGACCGAGTAAATACCAGGAAAGCTGCAAAGTACAAATGGAGCAAGCAGAGAATTGTCAGGAGAAGCCGGGGTCATAAATACCAGGAGAGCAGAGAAGTACAAGAGGAGTCCTAAGAGAGTAGTCAGGTGGGAGCCGAGGTCACAATACCAGGACGGATGCGCAGTACAGGAGGATCAGGCAAAAGGATGGTCAAGGAACAGGATCAGGTAAGTATTCAGCAGTCCAACAAATACCAGGAACCTAGAAATTAACAGGCAACCTGTAGCCAGCAAGCTGCCTGTATTTATAGTGGGGAGTGAGGGTCATGTGACGTGGCCAGCGTCACATGACCGACAGACCAACCATTCGAGCACCGAGGGATCAGCTCGGCGCTCAAGGCAGACTTAGGAGCAGGGAGCCTCCCAGCAGTAAAGCCGACCTGGGAATGAGGTCAAACACAGATCCTCATTCCCAAAGCTAAGCAACAGTTCTGCGGGCAATGGGGGACCGAGTGCACCTTCGGAACCCCGTGACAGTACCCCCCCTTTTACGAGGGGCCACCGGACCCAAGACTTCAGGCGATGGCTTTTCAGGGTGTTCTAAATGAAATTTACGAACAAGTCTAGGAGCATGAACCTCCCTGGCAGGTACCCAAGATCTCTCTTCAGGTCCATACCCCTTCCAGTGAATCAGGTACTGCAAGGAATTACGCACCTTCCTGACATCCACTATTTTAGACACCACATACTCGACAGCATCATTAACAAGAACTGGCGGAGGCGAGGCTTTTGATGGTACTACCTGTTCAAAATATTTTTTAAGCAGAGATTTATGGAACACATTATGAATGTGGAATGACTCAGGCAGCTCCAACCTAAAAGATACCGGGTTAATCACTTCCGTGATCTTATATGGTCCAATAAAACGAGGAGCAAATTTTTTAGAAGTTACCTTGAGAGATAGATTCTTGGAGGACAACCATACTTTATCCCCAACCTGAAAGTTTACCCCCCTTGAACGTCTCCTATCGGCCTTGAGTTTTTGAGAACATTGAGCCTTTTCTAGGTTCGATTGAACCCGGGCCCAAACTGTGCACAGTTCGGAGGAGAGTTTATCAGCTTCAGGGTTAGAGGAGGAGACGGACGACCCAGAATGAAAACGGGGATGAAAACCATTGTTACAAAAGAAAGGGGAGACCCCAGCAGAAGAATTGACACGGTTAATAAGCAACATACAACCTCAGGAATTGTTCCACAGACTGATTAAGGCGTTCAGTCTGCCCATTACTCTCAGGATGGTAGGCGGAAGAAAAAGACAACGAAATTTTACATCTTTGACAGAAGGCTCTCCAGAATTTGGACACAAACTGCACACCCCTGTCCGAAACAATATTTTCCGGGATACCATGCAATCGAACAATTTCTTTCACAAAAATAGACGCCAGGGTTTTGGCATTCGGGAGTTTAGACAGGGGAATGAAATGGACCATCTTGCTAAACCTATCCACCACTACCCACACTACAGTCTTACCCTCCGCCAGCGGTAGGTCAGTTATAAAGTCCATCGAGATATGGGACCAGGGTCTACTGGGAATGGGTAGGGGTCGTAGGTTACCAGCAGGGCGAGTCCTAGGTGTCTTGGACCTGGCACAAACCTCACAGGCTGACACATAGGACTTGACATCCCTAGTTAGAGTGGGCCACCAATAAGATCTAGAAACCAGATCCTTAGTGCCCTCAACACCCGGATGTCCACAAAAGGCAGAATCGTGACACTCACCCAACAGCTGGAGACGAAATTGTACAGGAACAAACAACTTATCTGTTGGGGTGGATACCGGTGCCAGATGTTGTTTCGACCTAATGCGAGCCGAGATATCCTGGGTAAGAGCTGCTAAGAAGATTTTTGCTGGTAGGATGGATTCAGGTGGTACCTCAGTAGGTTGAAAAGCCTGGAAGCTCCGAGATAATGCGTCTGCCTTCACATTTTTACTTCCCGGCCTGAACGTGATGGAAAAATCAAAACGAGTAAAAAACAGAGCCCATCTGGCTTGACGGGGATTCAACCTCTTAGCAGACTCGAGAAACATAAGGTTTTTATGGTAAGTGACAACAGTTACACAATGCCTTGCCCCCTCCAGAAAATGCCTCCACTCCTCAAATGCCCATTTAATGGCCAGCAGCTCCCTATTCCCTATGTCGTAGTTTCTCTCCGTGCGAGAGAATTTCCTGGAGAAGAAGGCACATGGTCTCAGATTAGTGAGGCTGGCAGGACCTTGTGAAAGGACTGCTCCTGCGCCGTCCTCGGACGCATCCACCTCCACAATAAAAGGTTTCTCCTGATCAGGCTGGATCAGAATGGGAGCGCTACTGAATGCCTTTTTTAATTTTTCAAATGAAGAAATGGCCTCAGTAGACCAATTCTCCAAATCCACCCCTTTCTTAGTAAGGTCGGTCAACGGTTTAGCAATTACGGAAAAATTCATAATAAATTTACGATAGTAATTGGCGAAACCTAAGAACCGTTGTAAGGCCTTTAAGGATGAAGGTCTTACCCATTCCTTAATTGCTAGTACCTTACCAGGATCCATCTTGAAGGCGTGAGGAGTCAGAACATGCCCTAGAAACAGAATCTCCTGCACACCAAAGACACATTTCTCTTGTTTAGCGGATAGCTGATTCTCCCTCAACACCTCTAATACTTGTCTAACATGAGACACATGGGATTCGAAGTCAGGAGAGAATATCAAAATGTCGTCAAGATAGACAATAACAAATTTACCTAAGAATTCCCTAAGAATGTCATTCATGAAGTTTTGGAACACAGCTGGGGCATTGCTGAGTCCAAAAGGCATCACCTGATATTCAAAGTGTCCTACCGGAGTATTGAACGCCGTCTTCCATTCGTCTCCCTCCTTGATTCGGATTAGATTGTATGCCCCTTTCAGGTCAATTTTGGAAAACCAGGTTGCCCCCAGGACCTGGTTAAATAAATCCGGAATCAATGGGAGGGAGTATCTATTCTGGACAGTGATTTTATTTAATCTCCGGTAATCGATACATGGCCTAAGACCACCATCTTTTTTCTTAACGAAGAAAAACCCCGCCCCCATAGGAGAGACAGAAGGTCTAATATGCCCTTTACCAAGGCTCTCCTTAATATAATCTTCCATGGCCTTGCGTTCGGGCATAGAAACATTATAAATTCGTCCTTTAGGAAACTTGGCCCCCTCTACTAGCTCTATGGTACAATCATAAGGTCTATGGGGGGGTAGAACCTCTGGGGTTGGTGATGAGAATACATCAGAATATTCTCTAACAACAGAGGGTAAAGTATCAGACTTTACTGAGACCCCAGCCTGTACCACGGACAGGCACGAGTCACACTTAGGCCCCCATCTCACCAACTCCCCATTGGACCAATCTATAGTGGGGTTATGTAGTCGGAGCCAAGGCAACCCTAGTACCACCTCAGCAGGTAGGTTCTCCAGGACTAGAAGCGAACATCTCTCTGAGTGGCACACACCCACGGTTAGAGAAATCTCCGAGGTACATAAGCTCACCGTACCACCAATAAGAGGAGTAGCATCAATAGCCATGACATGGATAGGAGTTGGTAAGGCAAACATAGGAATACCCAATCTAACAGCATACTCAGAGTCAATAAAGCTAGCCGCTGAGCCAGAATCAATAAAGGCCTTACCCGCCCATTTATCTACTCCCAGAGAAATCGTAATGGGTACCGAAAGCTTACATTTAGAAAATTCAGGGTGTACCTGGTCTTTAGGTTGCCTTGCCTTAGGAGACTTGACAGAGAGGACCTTCTTAGGACACTGGTTGATCCAATGGTCAGAATCTCCACAGTAAAAGCATTCTCCACGTCTGCGGCGAAGATTCCCTCGGGTCATGCCAACCTGCATGGGTTCCTCGGTGGAGACCTCAGCATTGTCTCTGGGATAGGCCTCTGGCTGGACCACCATCTGGAAAAGAACTGTTGTTCCTGTCGTCTCTCTCTAACCCGTCGGTCAAGTCGGACAACAAGGGTCATCATCTCCTCTAAGGTCTCTGAAAGTTGATAACTGACCAGAAGATCCTTTAATTTATCAGACAGACCTGACCTGAACTGACTCTTCAGGGCTGGTTCGTTCCATCCTGAGGGGACACACCACCTTCTGAATTGGGTGCAATAATCCTCCGCTGGTAAATTGCCCTGAACCAGTGCCTTTAGAGCCGTCTCGGCTACTAGAGCCCTGTCTGGTTCATCATAGAGGGTACCTAGGGCCTGAAAGAACCCCTCCACAGAATATAAACAACTGGCGCCAGCAGGTAAAGAGAACGCCCAGTCCTGGGGATCACCCTGTAATCGGGAAATGATAATGCCCACGCGTTGACTCTCGGGGCCAGAGGACACGGGGCGCAAACGGAAGTAAAGTTTACAACTCTCCTTTAAAAGAGAGAAACTTCTTCCGGTCTCCAGAAAATGTTTCTGGGAGCTTAATCTGGGGCTCAAAATGCGGACTGGAGGCCTGAGGAGTGGAAGAGCCTTGCCCTAACTCAAAAGAGCTGAGTTTTTCCCCTAACTCCTGCACCATCTGCGTCAGATTAGAGACATAGTCAGTCAGGGTCACCAGAGGATTCATAATACAGTGGTTATTGGGCCTGTTAATCTGTAACGGTCGCGTACACACACACACAGGGGGAAGGGAAGTGACCACTGCGCTCCACCCTTACCCCTGGCCCTGCCTACTTGCCTCGCGAGTCCTAATGACAGCAGACAACTGGACGGCAATCCCTAACTTGGAGTAAGTGCAGGGATGACAGACAGACAAACAACAGGATGTGAACGGACCGAGTAAATACCAGGAAAGCTGCAAAGTACAAATGGAGCAAGCAGAGAATTGTCAGGAGAAGCCGGGGTCATAAATACCAGGAGAGCAGAGAAGTACAAGAGGAGTCCTAAGAGAGTAGTCAGGTGGGAGCCGAGGTCACAATACCAGGACGGATGCGCAGTACAGGAGGATCAGGCAAAAGGATGGTCAAGGAAAAGGATCAAGTAAGTATTCAGCAGTCCAACAAATACCAGGAACCTAGAAATTAACAGGCAACCTGTAGCCAGCAAGCTGCCTGTATTTATAGTGGGGAGTGAGGGTCATGTGACGTGGCCAGCGTCACATGACCGACAGACCAACCAGTCGAGCACCGAGTGATCAGCTCGGCGCTCAAGGCAGACTTAGGAGCAGGGAGCCTCCCAGCAGTAAAGCCGACCTGGGAATGAGGTCAAACACAGATCCTCATTCCCAAAGCTAAGCAACAGTTCTGCGGGCAATGGGGGACCGAGTGCACCTTCGGAACCCCGTGACAAGTTTATGCTGAGTCCAGCATGTCTACCATATTGATCAAATACTTGGAAGATCCTATTGAGTGATCCATGTGAACCCACAAATAACATAATATCATCCGCATATAAAGCTATTTTTTCCTCATGAGTACCATACCTAAACCCCACAATTTCTGTGGTATCACTAATCATATCCGCAAGTGGCTCAATAGCTATAGCAAAAAGCAGAGGGGAGAGGGGGCATCTGTGTCTAACCCCTCTGCCAATTTGTATGTTACCCGAATATTCTCCATTTACTATCACCCTTGCGGAAATTTCAGTATACAGTAACTTTACCCATGAGAGAATACAGTCGCCAAATCCCATTTTCTTCATTGTATTGATCAAAAAGGGCCATTCTATCGTGTCAAAGGCCTTTGAGACGTCTATAGTTACTATCATCCGTTCTCCGCAATTTGTAGGTTCAAGCTGGGTACTCAAAAAATATCTCATAAAGTTTTCAGTAGTAGTTTTCCCTGACATGAACCCCGATTGATCCTCATGAACAAGCATCGGGACCACACTCCTAAGTCTAGTTGCCAAAATCTTAGCTAATATTTTATTATCAGTGTTGATTAATGAAATAGGACGGTATGAGTCCATTAACCCCTTAAGGACTCAGCCCTATTTCACCTTAAGGACTTGGCCATTTTTTGCAAATCTGACCAATGTCACTTTAAGTGCTCATAACTTTAAAACGCTTTGACTTACCCAGGCCGTTCTGAGATTGTTTTTTCGTCACATATTGTACTTCATGACACTGCTAAAATTGGGTCAAAAAAGTTAATTTTTTTGCATAACAAAATACAATTTTTACCGTAAATTTTGAAAAATTAGCAAATTTCAAAGTTTCAGTTTCTCTACCTCTGTAATACATAGTAATACCCCCAAAAATTGTGATGACTTTACATTCCCCATATGTCTACTTCATGTTTGTAGCATTTTGGGAATGATATTTTATTTTTTGGGGATGTTACAAGGCTTAGAAGTTTAGAAGCAAAATTTGAAATTTTCTGAAATCTTCAAAATCCCACTTTTTATGGATCAGTTCAGTGTATATGTGTGGGCGGGTGGCTCACACCTAATAGCTATGATGGGTGCTGCTAACTCTAAATTGGGTGCCCGGTCCCAATAGGTAATAGAAGCTTGAAAGTAAAAAGGGAGAGTGAGCACTCACAACGTCTGTATCATATGGAATTGATTTTACTAAGACCTAGTTGGTCAAATAAGGTTGAACACTAATACATTAAACACTGATGCATTCACATTAAAATACAATTGACTTAAAATATATAAAATTGTTGTGATATGGTACCAAATAAAATTTCCACTATTTGTGGTCGGGGTAGAAAGTTTGTGGCCGCACTCCGTAATACTTGTAGCAAAAAATGTCAGTAACTGTGAATAGAGTGGGTAGAAGCGTCCTAAAAGTTCCTCATATAGTACACTTCTAAACGGACTCCTTGTGAAATAATTCCTTTAGGAGAATTCACTCCTATTAGGACAGTGAAGGCAATGTTCCAGACTTGTAATCACCAGTTCCTACCTGGTTCCTTGATGGTATGTCCCACTGTGTGGCGTCTCCTCGAGGCGACCGGTGCCAGCCGTCCGAGTATCTTCCGCCCCAAGTATCAGGCGGGTGACGTCACAGTATCGCGGGATCCTGGTCAGCGGTCTACGCTGAAGGCTGTGTCTGTATTAGCTTTGCCAGGAATTCATTCATGCATGGCCATGCAATCCATAAGGGGGTCCGGTATATTCGGTGGGCGCTTTTTCTCCTCTGCTTACCAGACGCGTTTCGGGGCGTCTACACCCCTTCCTCAGTGGTCCGTTCAGGTTTGAAGTCATATTGTGAGGCTTAGATAATAGAAACCTCCCAAAAATGACCCCATTCTAGAAACTACACCCCTCAAGGTATTCAAAACTGTTTTTTCAAACTTTATTAACCCTTTAGGTCTTCCACAAGAGTTAATGGCAGATGGAGAAACAATTTTGAAATTTCTATTTTTTGGAAAAGTTTCCAATATAATCAATTTTTTCCAGGAGTAAAACAAGGGTTAACTGCCAAACAAAACTCAAAATGGGTTGCCCCGATTCTGTAGTTTGCAGAAACACCCCATATGTGGTCGTAAACTACTGTTTGGCCGAACGGGAGCACATAGAAGGAGGGGAACACCATATGGGTTTTGGAAGGCAGATTTTGCAGGACTGGTTTTGTTTATACCATGTCCCATTTGAAGCCCCCTGTTGCACCCCTAGAATAGAAATTTCAAAAAAGTGACTCCGTCTAAGAAAGTACACCCCTCAAGGTATTCAAAACTGAGTTTACAAACTTTGTTAACCCTTTAGGTGTTCCACAAGAGTTGATGGCAGATGGAGAAACAATTTTGAAATTTCAATTTTTTGGAAAATTTTCCAATATAATCAATTTTTTACAGGAGTAAAACAAGGGTTAACTGCCAAACAAAACTCAAAATGGGTTGCCCCGATTCTGTAGTTTGCAGAAACACCCCATATGTGGTCGTAAACTACTGTTTGGCCAAACGGGAGCACATAGAAGGAGGTGAACACCATATGGGTTTTGGAAGGCAGATTTTGCAGGACTGGTTTTGTTTATACCATGTCCCATTTGAAGCCCCCTGTTGCACCCCTAGAATAGAAATTTCAAAAAAGTGACTCCATGTAAGAAAGCACACCCCTCAAGGTATTCAAAACTGGGTTTACAAACTTTGTTAACCCTTTAGGTGTTCCACAAGAGTTGATGGCAGATGGAGAAACAATTTGAAATTTCTATTTTTTGGAAAATTTTCCAATATAATCAATTTTTTCCAGGAGTAAAACAATGGTTAACTGCCAAACAAAACTCAAAATGGATTGCCCCGATTCTGTAGTTTGCATAAACACCCCATATGTGGTCGTAAACTACTGTTTGGCCGAACGGGAGCACATAGAAGGAGGGGAACACCATATGGGTTTTGGAAGGCAGATTTTGCAGGACTGGTTTTGTTTATACCATGTCCCATTTGAAGCCCCCTGTTGCACCCCTAGAATAGAAATTTCAAAAAAGTGACTTCATCTAAGAAAGTACACCCCTCAAGGTATTCAAAACTGGGTTTACAAACTTTGTTAACCCTTTAGGTGTTCCACAAGAGTTGATGGCAGATGGAGAAACAATTTTGAAATTTCTATTTTTTGGAAAATTTTCCAATATAATCAATTTTTTCCAGGAGTAAAACAAGGGTTAACTGCCAAACAAAACTCAAAATGGGTTGCCCCGATTCTGTAGTTTGCAGAAACACCCCATATGTGGTCGTAAACTACTGTTTGGCCAAACGGCAGGACATAGAAGAAGGGGAACGTCATATGGTTTTTGGAAGGCAGATTTTGCTGGACTGGTTTATTTACACTATGTACCCTTTCAAGCCCCCTGATGCACCCCTAGAGTAGAAACTCCACAAAAGTGACCCCATCTAGGAAACTACGGGATAAGGTGGTTGTTGTTTTGGGACTATTTTAGGGGTAAATATGATTTTTGGTTGCTCTATATTACTCTTTTTTGAGGCAATGTAACAAAAAAAATTTCTAAAATTGTTTCTACATTCGCTATTTAGTTTTGTGGAACACCTAAAGGGTTAACATAGTTTGTAAAGTAACTTTTGAATACCTTGAGGGGTGTAGTTTCTTAGATGGGGTCACTTTTTTGGAGTTTCTAGTCTAGGCTACATCAGGGGGGGCTTCTAATGGGACATGGTGTCAAAAAAAAAACTGTCCATCAAAATCTGCCTTCCAGAAACCATATGGAGTTCCCTTCGTTCTATGCCCTGCCGTGCGGCTATATAGCCATTTACGACCACATATGGGGTGTTTCTGCAAACTACAGAATCAGGGCCATAAATATTGAGTTTTGTTTGGCTGTTAACCCTTGCTTTGTTACCGGCAAAAAGGATTCAAATGGAAATTTTGCCCAAAAATGGGTGTTTTGGCACCGTTTTTATTTTATATTTTTAACACCGTTCATCCGAGGCGTTTGGGCAAAAGTTTTTTTTATAGCGACGACTTTTACGCACGCGACGATGCCCAATATGTATGGTTCTCAGACTTTGGAGACACTAAGCAGGCATCCTAAAAACTGCGGCCCTCCAGATGTTGTAAAACTACAATTCCCACCATGCCCTGCTGATTGCTGTAGGTTGTCTGGGCATGCTGGGAGTTATAGTTTTACAACATCTGGGGGGCCGCAGTTTGAGGATGCCTGCACTAAAACTAATATTTTTTGGGGAAAAAAAAAATGTTTCCGTGTCTCCAAAGTCTGAGAGCCATAGTTTTTTATGTTCTCTAGTGGACTGTTGGGGATTATAAAAATTTAGTACTCCATGGAAGTGTGATACTCCCTGAAGCAATCGATAACGCAGAGGCCCGGATGATCGGGGCAAGTGTCACATTGAGTGGTGGTGTCCTTCCGTATCCCCCTCTTGTGACACACTCTGCATCTTTTTTGGGTTCGTCCCTTCTTTCCAGTATGGGGGACCACACCTGGAAAGTGTTGGCCAGGGACGATCCGGGCGCCTCCAGTTCCCAAGGTACTCCGGCCTGCTCTTTCCCGGTCCGAAAAGATCAGGTCCTTGAGGACTGCCTCATAGAATTGGAGGAATGTCCCTGTGCTGCCAGAGCTTCGGGATAGTACAAAAGAGTTGTACATGGCAACCTGCACCAAGTAGACCGCAACTTTTTTGTACCATGCCCGGGTTTTGCGCATGGCATTATATGGCGTGAGGACTTGATCAGAGAGATCAACTCCTCCCATATACCGATTGTAGTCGACGATACAATCGGGCTTGAGGACCGTTGCCGCGGTACCTCGCACAGGGACTGGGGTGGTGCTGTTACCAAGGATTGTGGACAGCATAAGGACATCCCTCTTGTCCTTATACCTGACCAGCAACAGGTTTCCACTGGCAAGGGCACGGGTCTCACCCCTGGGGATAGGTACCTGGAGGGGGTGGGCAGGGAGGCCGCGTTGATTTTTCCGCACGGTCCCACAAGCGAACGTGGATCTGGCGGCAAGGGACCTGAACAAGGGAATGCTGGTATAAAAGTTGTCCACGTACAAGTGGTAACCCTTATCCAGCAGTGGGTACATAAGGTCCCACACGAGTTTCCCGCTAACACCCAGAGTGGGTGGACATTCTGGGGGTTGAATACGGGAATCTCGCCCCTCGTACACACGAAATTTGTAAGTGTACCCTGAGGTACTCTCACAAATTTTGTATAGCTTCACGCCATACCTCGCCCGCTTTGTGGGAATGTATTGGCGGAAACTGAGTCTCCCCTTGAACGCAACGAGAGACTCATCAACCGCGACCTCCCTTCCAGGTACGTAGGCCTGCTGAAATGTGGCCCCAAAGTGATCGATGACCGGCCGTATCTTATACAGCCTGTCATAGGCAGGATCACCTCGGGGGGGACATGCTGCATTATCGGAATAATGCAGACATTTCCGGATGGCCTCAAACCGGGGACGTGTCATGACCATACTGTACAGTGGGGTCTGGTATAGGACGTCCCCACTCCAGTATTGCCTGACACTGGGTTTTTGAACTAGACCCATATGCAGCACGAGGGGTCTGAAAGATGTACCAAAGAAAGTTTAGAATAAAAGTTTTTTTTTTTCTTCTAACTTTTCCCTTCTTTCCCTGCCTAATGGTGCCTCTCCCTCACTGACCTTAACCTACCTGGGTGGCGATGGGTGCAGGAGGGTGATGGATGGCGATTAGGGGGGACTCAGGAGCTGGTGCTGGACGATGCTGCCGGGTGCTCGTGCAGAACAGGAAGAGGAGGGGAGAGAGGAGCGCAGGAAGTTTGAATCTCGCGCCTCTCTCCCCTGCACCAATCAGCACCCTGGACAGCGGCATTCAGCACCAGAGCCAGCGCCGCCTCTCCAAATCCTCGGACTGCGATAGGTGGTGTATAATTACGCCACCGATCGCAGTCTTTTTCCGGTTCATCGGGTCACCGGAGACCCGAATGGACCGGAAACGCAGAAAACCGCAGGTCTGAATTGACCTGCGGTTTTCTGCGATCGCAGATACGGGGGGGTCAAATGACCCCCCCCTGCATTGTTACAGGATGCCGGCTGAATGATTTCAGCCGGCATCCCGTTCCGATTAACCCCCGCGGCGCCGGAATCGCGATTTAAAGCCATGACGTACCGGTACGTCATGGGTCCTTAAGGACTCGGGAAACATGCCGTACCGGTACGTCATGCGTCCTTAAGGGGTTAAGGCTGGATCCTTGCCAGGCTTTAAAATAAGTGTAATTGAGGCTTCTCGCAGGGAGCCTGGCAGTTTACCCATCTGTTTCGAAGTTTCCCACATCTCCAGCAGTTTTGGTATTAATATTTCTTTATACTGAGCACACACCTCAAAAGGAATACCATCCATTCCTGGGGCCTTGTTCTTTGTTATCCTAATTAGCATATCCTTCACTTCTAAAGGGTTTAGAGAGTCTTCCAGGGACTTACATTGATCTGTTGTTAACCTAGAAGTAGTAATTTCATCCAAAACTGTTGTATTTGCTCTGAGTTTTTATTTATCTTACTACTATATATATCAGCAAAATATTTTTGAAGCAGTTCTATTTTGGCTGTTTGTTCAGTTATTTTATATCCCGAATAGAAAATGATACAGACCAGCGACTCAACCTATAGACCGAACGGATGTGGGTGCTCACCTCTCGGTCCACCCAGACCGCACGGTAGACAGAAATAGTAATAGAAAATAGAGGGGCACTCCGTATAAGGGAACCGGAGACGGCAGTAAAGACTAATATTTAATCTTAAATAAAAGGCATCGCATCAAACAATCACAAATAAAAACATCCGTATAATAATACAATAAAAAACATGCACAATGGAAAAGGGCCCTGGAAAATTGCCAGATGATAGTGAAAGCTCAGTGTAGTGAATCAGAGAAACAGCCGATCACAACTCAACGCGGCGTCCCACGTGGTATGGAGTCTGAACGTGACGTCTCACGTGACTCCTCGGCTGGAGCAATGGTGACGTAGTCAGTCCTTCTTGGAGACACAGCCTCAATGCGAGACAAACTGTGCAGGTCACCCCGACCGTCGTTGTTTCCTCTTGGTCACTTGTGGTTACTTGGGGGGAACGGCTCACTGTCCCAACTAGCCCAAACGCGTTTCAGGGTATACACCCCTTCCTCAGTGGTAAAGACAGTGAGCACTTTGCAGCATTTTATATCCTCCCAAGAGACCAGCCATGGGTGGGACTGATCTAATTGGGACATCATGAAAACCCGGTATGGAATCCTATTATCTTCGGTATCCCAAACCATACAACTATAAAGCATCTAATCCTGCAAAAATGGCATCATGAATAGTGCAAACATATTAAAAACATCTACATAGCAATATGGAAGTCACAATCGTAAAAATAATACAAACGCACAAAAACCGCATATGTAATCACATGCGCCTTCAATGCACCTTAAATGCGTTTTATCAGAAAACAGTAAAATCCTCTATTTGGGAAGTCCAGAAGACATATAAGGTGGTGTCCCAGACACTACCACCATAAAGTACGAAAATATCATCATAAATAATACAGACATATCTAAAACATATAAATAACAATATGGATGTAGTAATCATAAAAAATGATAAAAAACGCACATGCGGTAGGATGCGTTTTCGATGCGTTTTTCTCAAAAACAATAAAATCCTCCATTTGGGAGGTCCAGAAGACATACAGGGTGATTTCTTTTCATCAAATCAGGATTTAGACAAACTATGTTCTTAGGGAAACATAAATCTCTGTCAAATTTCTACAGAAGGCCTATGTGGGTCGAAAAGGGGAGGGGAGCAGGGCAGGGAGGAAGGAACAGAGTGCTGAAGAACAGCCAAACTCTGGATCTACATCACCACCCGGCTCACCCCCCATCCCTCGGAGGAATCCAAACAATTCCCATTCAGCATTCAAGCCCCTGGGCACGAGATTCGCCCCCAGCTATGCCAATCTCTTCCTGGCTCAGTGGGAGCATGAGACCATCAGGCCCAGGTTGGGGGGGAGTCTGGTGCTGTGGCGTAGGTACATTGACGACGTCCTGTTCATTTGGAAAGGCACAAAGGAGACTTTAGATGATTTTCTGGTAGAAATCAATACGAATGAGAGAAATCTGATATTTACCCCGAAGATCAGTCATAAAGAAGTTGAGTTCCTAGATATTAGGGTAGGGATAGAGGGATGTACAATCAAATGTAGTACCTTTGTGAAGGAGGTAGCTAGGAACAGCTTTATACGCTTTTCCAGCTGCCACCTACCCAAGTGGTTACTGAATATACCAGTCAGCCAATTCAGGCGACTGAAGCGTAATTGTACTGACCAGAAACAATTTGAAGAAGAAGCCACTGTCCTTAGTCAGCAGTTTCTGGATAGAGAATACCCAGACCAGACAGTGAAGAAAGCCTTGGAAAAAGTCAGAAATATGAATAGACAGGACTTTTTTGTCCAGAAATGCACATCTCCAACAGATGAGGTACTAAGGATGATCCTACCCTATCACTCACAATACCGACAGGTATAAAAAATCATTAGGAAACACTGGTATCTCCTTTTAGATGACAAGACTATAGGGTCATCCCTCACTAGAGATCCAAGAATTACCTACACGAGAGCTACCAGTGTTACCTCAACTCAGAACTCTTTCAGGTTTGACATCAATGAATGTCTGACCTGTGATTCGACCTATGTCATCTACCTGTTACAGTGTGGATGCCGCAAACAATACATTGGGAGGACTAAGAGGACATTGAAGAAGAGAGTGGCAGAACACCTGGCCAATATTAAAAAGGGTTATGTATTGCACTCCCTCTCGAAACATTTTAAAGACATACATAACTGTGATCCCTCGTCCTTGGCATTTTTTGCATTGGAGAGAGTCAAGAAACCGTGGAGAGGTGGCAACCATGTGGCCGCTATGTCCAGACAGGAATCCCGCCATATTTTTGAATTCGAATCCCTGATCCCCAGGGGCTTGAATGCTGAATGGGAATTGTTTGGATTCCTCTGAGGGATGGGGGGTGAGCCGGGTGGTGATGTAGATCCAGAGTTTGGCTGTTCCTCAGCACTCTGTTCCTTCCTCCCTGCCCTGCACCCCTCCCCTTTTCGACTCACATAGGCCTTCTGTAGAAATTTGACAGAGATTTATGTTTCTCTAAGAATATAGTTTTTCTAAATCCTGATTTGATGAAAAGAAATCACCCTGTATGTCTTCTGGACCTCCGAAATGGCGGATTTTATTGTTTTTGAGAAAAACGCATCAAAGACGCATCGAAAACGCATCCTACCGTGCGTTTTTTGTGCGTTTTTTTTTTATCATTTTTTATGATTACTACATCCGTATTGTTATTTATATGTTTTAGATATGTCTGTATTATTTATGATGATATTTTCGTACTTTATGGTGGTAGTGTCTGGGACACCACCTTATATGTCTTCTGAATTTTAGGAACCACATTCAGTGGGACATAATCATTAGAGTCTGGGGTAATCTTAATTGCTAGATATTTAACAGGTTCATTAATCATCTTAATTTCCAACATTCCCGGTCTAAAATTGTTCAGAGTATCAATCGGGATACAAGCTGATTTAGACCAGTTTATGCTGAGTCCATCATGTCTACCATATTGATCAAATACTTGGAAGATCCTATTGAGTGATCCATGTGAACCCACAAATAACATAATATCATCCGCATATAAAGCTATTTTTTCCTCATGAGTACCATACCTAAACCCCACAATTTCTGTGGTATCACTAATCATATCCGCAAGTGGCTCAATAGCTATAGCAAAAAGCAGAGGGGAGAGGGGGCATCTGTGTCTAACCCCTCTGCCAATTTGTATGTTACCCGAATATCCTCCATTCACTATCACCCTTGCGGAAATTTCAGTATACAGTAACTTTACCCATGAGAGAAAACAGTCGCCAAATCCCATTTTCTTCATTGTATTGATCAAAAAGGGCCATTCTATCGTGTCAAAGGCCTTTGAGACGTCTATAGTTACTATCATCCGTTCTCCGCAATTTATGAGATATTTTTTGAGTACCCAGCTTGAACCTACAAAGTTTTCAGTAGTAGTTTTCCCTGACATGAACCCCGATTGATCCTCATGAACAAGCATCGGGACCACACTCCTAAGTCTAGTTGCCAAAATCTTAGCTAGGATTTTACTGTTTTCTGATAAAACGCATTTAAGGTGCATTGAAGGCGCATGTGATTACATATGCGGTTTTGTGCGTTTGTATTATTTTTACGATTGTGACATCCATATTGCTATGTAGATGTTTTTAATATGTTTGCACTATTCATGATGCCATTTTTGCAGGATTAGATGCTTTATAGTTGTATGGTTTGGGATACCGAAGATAATAGGATTCCATACCGGGTTTTCATGATGTCCCAATTAGATCAGTCCCACCCATGGCTGGTCTCTTGGGAGGATATAAAATGCTGCAAAGTGCTCACTGTCTTTACCACTGAGGAAGGGGTGTATACCCTGAAACGCGTTTGGGCTAGTTGGGACAGTGAGCCGTTCCCCCCAAGTAACCACAAGTGACCAAGAGGAAACAACGACGGTCGGGGTGACCTGCACAGTTTGTCTCGCATTGAGGCTGTGTCTCCAAGAAGGACTGACTACGTCACCACTGCTCCAGCCGAGGAGTCACGTGAGACGTCACGTTCAGACTCCATACCACGTGGGACGCCGCGTTGAGTTGTGATCGGCTGTTTCTCTGATTCACTACACGGAGCTTAGTGACGGAATAGGGTAAGAGACTTTCTGCTACAATCTGTCCATCTGAATAGAGATTCCTCCCAGGACTTGATACATTTGTTTGTCCTTCTATACTGGAGGTTCGAAGCTGGACAGTTTATACATTCATACCAGCTATTTGACGCTGTCAGATCGTGCTTTTTGGAGCCTTGTCCAGGTGCATCAAGATCTGCTGCGATTGATTTTCATTGTGGGGAGTGTTGACTACTCATGAACCCTTGAACTTTCACTATCATCTGACAATTTTCCAGGGCCCTTTTCCATTGTGCATGTTTTTTATTGTATTATTATACGGATGTTTTTATTTGTGATTGTTTGATGCGATGCCTTTTATTTAAGATTAAATATTAGTCTTTACTGCCGTCTCCTGTTCCCTTATACGGAGTGCCCCTCTATTTTATATTACTATTTTATATCCCGTTTCATCGACAAGGCAGTAAATATAGTTATTTTTTTGGTTTGAGCCGCTAACTTTTTTCCAGGTATATGTTCATATATATATATATATATATATATATATATAATTATCCCTTACATAATTTTCTTTTTGCTGTTCTGCCAATAAGAGCAGTTCATCCTTTAATTCAGAAGCTTTCTCAATCCACACAAAATAATTTAGCTCTGTAGGGTTTTCAATGTACTTTTTTTCATTTTTCTCCGTCTCTTTTTCCAGATTTATTCTTTTCTCTCTTTCCTTTCCTGTATATTGCTGTATATTTTGTAATAATCCCTCTGATAAAGGCCTTGGCAGCCTCCCATACCACATTAACTGCCGCTCAACTGTCATTCATCTAAAAAAAAACCTCTATTATCTCTCCCAAGATCTTGCTGTGTATATCCATCATATTTATCCATCCTATATTTATATTCATCCCTCTTTTTTTTATCTTTTGTGTTTTCATATTTATATTAATTGGATTGTGATCCGAAATTCCCTGTTCCCCATATTTCACCCCTACAATCTCTAGTGAACCTTTCTTATTTGTGAAAACTAAATCAATCCGTGATAGACTCCTATGAGTCTTTGAAAAACATGAGTATTTTCTTAAGTTTGGATACATGACCCTCCAGATATCAATCCATCCCATCTCTTCTGTGAAATTTTTTTATTTTGATCCCCTACAGGGCCCTTGAGTGTTCCCTATTCTACATCTATCTAATCTTACATCCATTACGTTATTGAAATCCCCCATCACTAAAAGTGGTTTATCCCCCGCCTCAAGTGCAATATCATAAATTTTCAATAGGACATCAACTTTGAAGGGTGGCGGTATATACACACTTGCTATTAACCATGCTCTGCCTTCCAATATACAGTCTAGCAGGACATAACCGCCCTCCCTATCTGTAATTACTTTTAGTATTTTTATATCTATATCCCGATGTATTAATATACTCGCCCCTCTCGCATATGATGAGTAAAGTGAATGGAAAGAGTGCTGCATCCACGGTCTATAAACCCCAGCCATCGTCTCGCCTGTCAAGTTTGTTTCTTGTAAACAGACTATAGCAGGAAGAGATCTTTGTATTGCATCAAAAACCGCAACTCTTTAATCCCCTACTCAGCCCCCTAATATTCCATGAAATAATTCTCATATAATTTATTCTTAAATTTACCCTTTCTCAGGATATTTATCAGGACCCCTGGGGGTGGAGAATGAGGAGGAACAAGGGGCTGAAAGGAGAGGAGTAAGAAGGAAAGAAGGGAGAGAAGAAGGGGAGTAAAAATCTTTTTTTTTTGTTGAGAAAACTACAACCAGCACGTTTATACCCACCCTTCCCATCCTTCCTGAATGACCCAGAAAGCCTAAACCCTGGTTCTCTAACCTAGCATTCCCCCCTACGGCCCCCCGTCCAGCCCGACTCCTGCTCAGCTCTTTATCTTTTCTTTAACCCACTCTCCAGCTGCTTCTGCTTTATCAAAAAAACACGTTTTTCTTTCCCACTCAATCCTTAACTTAGCCGGAAACATCATCGAGTATTTCATTCTTTGAACGGAGTATTTTTTTCACATCAATAAACCGACTTCTTTTGTTTACCGTTTTCTTTTGCATAATCAGGAAATACCATAACTGTTGTATCTAAATATTCCAGTCTCCCTTTTCCTCCTTGCCCTACGCAGTATCTCCTCCTTGTCCCTAACCGAAAGTAGATTCAGGACCATTACCCTCGGTCTCATTCCTGGAGGGGGTATCTTTGCCTGCAGTCTACATGCCCTCTCCACAAAAATTTGATAATCAGAGATGTCTTGGCCCAGTTGTTCCAATAACCACATTTGTACAAAGGTGCGGGGGTCTTGCCCCTCTGCTCCCGCTGAGATTCCCAGACATCTCAGATTTACCCTCCTGGACCTATTTTCTAACTGTATTAGTTTATTTTTCAATTCCTTATTTTCTTCCATTAAGGATTTTTTTTCTTTGGCTGCTTTCTGCACTAAGTCCTCCACTTCCGATGTTCTTTTCTCCACTTCTGTCAATCTGTCTTTATATTTTTGTAGGTCCACCCTGAGGAGTCCCACCGACTCCCTAATATTTCCAGTCTGGAGAGAAAGGTCCTGTATCGCCATATAAAAATTTTTTATTTCTTGAAATATATCTTTCAGGCTAGGAGCCTGCTCCAGAGAGTTTTTTTTTTTTTCCGGCCTCATTGTCACGGATGGTGTACAGGGAAACAAGACAATACAATACAATCTATGAGTCACTGGATCCACAACTAAGGAACAAAAGGGAGACCCCTGCATGAGACCTGCCACTCTCCCTGACTGCTCAGCCTATGCAAACACCCCAAAGGTGGATGGGCGCATATCCACGTACCTCGACTATCTTACAGCTGAAGACCCTACAATAGTGAGGGGACAAGACCACCGGCCCCCTACACAGACACGGAAGGAGCCAGGGTCACCTGGATCCAGCAAACAGAAAATCACAAATACATAAACAGTACTTATCTTGCAGACGACTGGGAACTAGGAAAGGCATGCACACACACTCCAGGAAGTTGTATAAGCCGCAACCTAATGCATCATGGGGAGGAACTTAAAGGGAAGCAATCAGTCCAACTGCATGACAGCTGAGATAGGTTAACGAGATGAGGAACTGAAATCAAAACAAAGAAACTCAAGGAGGAGGTTCTGGACAGCTCCTGTCAGAGCTTCTCAGCTGTCTGGTTGTGACAGTACCCCTCCCTCTACGAGTGGACTCCGGACACTCAGAGCCCACCTTCTCAGGATGGGACCTATGGAAAGCTCTGATGAGACGAGTGGCCTTAATGTCCGTCACTGGGACCCACATCCTCTCCTCAGGACCATAACCCTCCCAATGAACGAGGTACTGGAGGGAACCGCGGACAAGACGAGAATCCACAATCCTAGAGACCTGAAATTCAAGATTTCCATCAACCATAATCGGAGGAGGAGGCAAAGGCGAGGGTACAATAGGTTGAACATAAGGTTTCAATAAGGACTTATGAAAAACATTATGGATCTTCCAAGTCTGAGGAAGATCAAGACGGTAGGCAACAGGATTGATGACAGACAGGATCTTGTAAGGCCCAATAAACCTAGGACCCAACTTCCAGGAGGGAACCTTCAATTTGATATTCTTGGTAGACAACCACACCAGATCACCAACATTCAGGTCTGGACCAGGCACACGTCTCTTATCCGCCACATGCTTATATCTCTCACTCATGCTCTTTAGATTATCCTGAATCTTTTGCCAAATAGATGACAAAGACGAGGAGAATCTGTCCTCATCAGGTAAACCAGAAGACCCCTCTCCCGAGAAAGTCCCAAACTGCGGATGAAACCCATATGCACCAAAAAATGGTGACTTATCAGAGGACTCCTGACGACGGTTATTTAAAGCAAACTCAGCAAGGGACAAAAACGAACACCAATCCTCCTGATTCTCCGCCACAAAACAGCACAGATATGTCTCCAGAATCTGGAAACAAACTGCGTGCCCCTATCAGAGACTATGTCTGAAGGGATACCATGCAATTTGACAATGTGGTCAATAAATGCCTGCGCCAGCGTCTTAGCATTGGGCAAACCAGGAAAAGGGATGAAATGCACCATTTTGCTAAAACGGTCCACCACCACCAGAATCACAGTCTTCCCCGAGGAACGAGGCAGGTCTGTTATGAAGTCCATGGACAGATGTGTCCAAGGACGGGAAGGAATGGGTAAGGGAAGGAGAGGACCTGATGGCCGTGAATGAGGGACTTTGGCACGAGCGCAAGTCTCGCAGGCTGCCACAAAACCCTCAACCGACTTACGAAGCGCAGGCCACCAGAATCTCCGAGCGATGAGATCCAGTGTGGCTCTTGCCCCCGGGTGCCCAGCAAGGACCGCATCGTGGTGTTCCTTAAAAATCTTGTGTCTTAAAGTGAGAGGCACAAACAACCTCCCAGGAGGACAAAGATCAGGAGCCTCCGATTGGGCTGCCTGCACCTCTGCCTCCAATTCAGGAAAAAGAGCAGAGACCACCACACCCTCAGCCAAAATGGGACCCGGGTCTTCAAAATTCCCACCTAACGGAAAATAACGTGACAGGGCATCTGCCTTCACATTCTTAACCCCAGGGCGGAACGTGACAACAAAATTAAACCTTGAAAAGAACAAAGACCATCTGGCCTGTCTCGGGTTTAGACGCTTGGCTGACTCCAAGTAGGCCAGATTCTTATGGTCAGTAAACACGGTAATAGGGTGTCTGGCTCCCTCTAGCCAATGGCGCCATTCCTCAAAATGGCCCTCAGGGGTATTGAAAGCCGTCTTCCATTCGTCTCCTTCTCTGACCCTGACCAGGTTGTATGCCCCTCTTAGGTCTAATTTGGAAAAGACTTTAGCCCCAACAACCTGGTTAAACAGGTCCGGAATCAGAGGAAGCGGATAAGGGTCACGAATAGTGATACTGTTCAGCTCCCTGAAATCCAGACAAGGTCTTAAAGAACCATCTTTTTTTTTAACAAAGAAAAAACCAGCGGCAACAGGTGACTTCGAGGGTCGTATGTGTCCTTTTCTCAGACTCTCAGAGATGTAAGCACGCATAGCGACCCTCTCAGGTTGGGAAAGATTGTATAAACGAGATTTAGGCAGCTTGGCGCCTGGGATGAGATTAATAGGGCAATCGTACTCCCTGTGCGGAGGCAAATCCTGAACTCCACTCTCAGAGAAGACATCCGAAAATTCAGAGAGGAAAGGTGGAACAGTCTTAGTAGAAACCTCAGAAACAGATGTCATGAGGCAATTCTCTCTGCAAAAGTCACTCCAACCATTTATTTGCCTCGCTTGCCAATCAATGGTGGGGTTATGTTTAGTGAGCCAGGGTAGCCCCAACACTAGAGGAGTAGGCAAACCGCTAAGGACAAAACATGACACATCCTCAACATGAGCATCACTCACAATTAAACGGATATTGTGAACTATGCCCTTTAATGATTTCTGAGAAAGTGGAGCGGAATCAATAGCAAAAACAGGAATATCCTTTCCCAAAGTGCATACCTGGAAACCATAAGTTATTGCAAATTGATGATCAATGAGATTGACAGCTGCTCCACTATCCACAAAAATCTCACAAAAAATGCTCTTGCTCTCTAGCGCCACCCTAGCAGGCAGGACCAAACGGGAACTACAAGCAAACGGAAAACCTTCAATTTCCGCCTCAACCCTGCCAATAGTAACAGACGGAACATTTTTAAAAGATTTTTTCCTTTTTGTTTCTTTATTACTCTCAGAAAACTGCCTGAATCTCCTAGAGGGACACACATTTGCCAAATGATTTATACCTCCACAACAAAAACAAACCCTCCCATGCGGGCTGAATCTTCTATTGTCTGAGGCAATCAACCCCAGCTGCATGGGCTCCTGCTCAGAAGGGGCTGACAGCGACTGAGACCCCTGCGCACAGAATGGGACCGCTGCACTGTCCCGGGACTGAGCATGACAGGAAGGAGAGATCTCTCCTCTCTCTCTAAGACGCCTGTCAATACGAACGGCCTGAGACATAGCAGAATCCAAGGAGGTAGGTCTCTCATGAAAGGCAAATGCATCTTTCAATCCCTCTGAAAGACCATGGCAAAATTGACTTCGGAGTGCAGCATCATTCCAACCAGTATCAGCTGCCCATCTCCGAAATTCTGAGCAGTATATCTCTGCGGATTGTATACCCTGGTCAAACAGACGTAGTCTAGACTCAGCCAGAGCAATACGATCCGGATCATCATATATCTGACCCAGGGCTAAAAAGAATTCATCCACTGAACGGAGGGGCCGTGCCCCCTCCGGCAGCGAAAAGGCCCAGGACTGAGCGTTACCCCTGAGCAGCGATAT
Source organism: Bufo bufo (assembly GCF_905171765.1). NCBI lineage: Eukaryota > Metazoa > Chordata > Amphibia > Anura > Bufonidae > Bufo > Bufo bufo. Next base: position 410,335,320 of record NC_053392.1, read on the forward strand.
AATGATCCCCACCCTCCGTTCCTCATCACCGGAGAACGTATCCGGGAGCGAGATCTTAGGCTCAGAACAAACTCCATGAACGCAAGCTGAACCGGTCACTTGAAACTGAGAAAAAGTCTTACGGAGATCAGCTACCTCCAATGAAAGACCCTGGAAGCGTTCAGCCAAAAGTGAAACCGGATCCATGCTTGAGACGGTTTAGGCAGCTTATAATGTCACGGATGGTGTACAGGGAAACAAGACAATACAATATAATCTATGAGTCACTGGATCCACAACTAAGGAACAAAAGGGAGACCCCTGCATGAGACCTGCCACTCTCCCTGACTGCTCAGCCTATGCGAACACCCCAAAGGTGGATGGGCGCATATCCACGTACCTCGACTATCTTACAGCTGAAGACCCTACAATAGTGAGGGGACAAGACCACCGGCCCCCTACACAGACACGGAGGGAGCCAGAGTCACCTGGATCCAGCAAACAGAAAATCACAAATACATAAACAGTACTTATCTTGCAGACGACTGGGAACTAGGAAAGGCATGCACACACACTCCAGGAAGTTGTATAAGCCGCAACCTAATGCATCATGGGGAGGAACTTAAAGGGAAGCAATCAGTCCAACTGCATGACAGCTGAGATAGGCTAACGAGATGAGGAACTGAAATCAAAACAAAGAAACTCAAGGAGGAGGTTCTGGACAGCTCCTGTCAGAGCTTCTCAGCTGTCTGGTTGTGACACTCATTCAACTGTTTATTACCTATCTACCCAGACTGGAAACCCTCCCCAGGTGGCACCAACCCAGGGTTTTCCTCCAAGGGATGTTCACCCTCTTGGTCTGGAGATACGAATCTGCACTTACATTAAAATGGCCAAAAAGCAAGAATCAGAAAAGGATTAGCACCGTTGGTGTACGCTTCCTCTACCCATTTTGAGTCAGCGGGTACAGAGGGTTAATCTCAGAGTTTATATTGCCAAACCAACAGTAATTGATAAGAAATCTTGTGTCTTCTGGGCTTGCTAATATACGCTGGACAGTATTCCAATCTGCATAGCTTTTTCCTAAAAAAAAATAATCTTTCCATAAACTGACAACATCATTTGCTATGAACAAAAATGCACCCTTAATAGTGAATCAAATAGTCTTAGGGTGGCTCTACCTCCAAGTGGATGGTACCGGTGCACCCTTACCTTGATAATTTGTATGGATCAACACCTGACATCATGGCTGTTGCCAGGGAGGAAAACATCAAGAGCCCATTGTGATTTCATCAACCATGGAAGCTGAAGGGTTCTATTGTGACACGCTCAGTGTTCAGTCTATTGAAAATTTTATGGAGGCAGCCATATTGATTTTCTAAAGGCTGCCATTTTGATATTTAGTTAAACAGCACTTTCAATTTAATAAATTAGCAATGTTGGGAAGGGATTGGATTGCAACAACAGAAGTCAGCAGGGAGGAAGCCTAGTCTCTGAGCATTATTGCTTGCAGCTGCATTGGAATACTGAGCTCAAACCTGCTTTTGGATTCATAGAGCATGAAGGGTAGGTGCAGAGGTGCTAAGGACATTGAGTATTAGAAACGAACATTGATTGGACAGACAAACAAATTCTCATTCTCCCTGCTCCAAAAATCCATAAAAGGCATGGTATCTCATGGGAAGTGGTGTGGTGCAGACTCAAAACTGATCTGCACTTGCATTAAAATGGCAAAAAAGCAAGAATCAGAAAAGTATTAGCACCTTTGTTGGACGCTTCTTCTTCCCATATTGAGACAGCGGGTAGAGAAATTTAATCTCTTAGTTCATATTGCCAAACCATCAGAAACTGATGAGAGGGCTTGTGTCTTCTGGGCTTGCTAATATGCGCTGGACAGTATTCCAATCTGCATAGTTTTTCCCTAAAAAATTTTTTTTTTCCATAAACTGGCACCATTTGCCGCGACCAAAAACGCACCTTTATCTTGTTGATTTGCATGGATCAACACCTGACTAAAGAATGAAGCATCATGGCTGCTGCCAGGGAGGAAAACAACAAGTGCCCATTGTGATGTCATCATCCACGGAATCTGAGGGGTTCCATTGTGACACGCTCAGTGTTTCGTCTATTGAAATTTTTATGGAGGCAGCCATATTGATTTTCTGAAGGCTGCCTTTTTGATTTGTAGTTAAACGGCACTGTCAATTCAATGAATAAGCTATGTTGGAAAGGGATTGGATTGCAGCAACAGAAGTCAACAGGGAGGAAGCCTAGTCTTTGAGCATTACTGCTCATAGCTACATTGGAATACTGAGCTGGAACCTGCTTTTGGATTCTTAGAGCAGGTATAGCAGGTACAGAGGTGCTAAGGACATTCAGTGCTAGCAAAGAACATTGATTGGACAGACAGGCACATTCTCATTCTCACTACTCCAAAAATCCATAAAAGGCATGGTATCTTATGGGAGGTGGTGTGGTACAGACGCTAAACTTATTTGCACTTGCATTAAAATGGCCAAAAAGCAAGAATCAGAAAAGTATTAGCACCTTTGTTGGCCGCTATCTCTCCCCATATTGAGACAGCGGGTAGAGAAATTTAATCTCTTAGTTCATATTGCCAAACCATCAGAAACTGATAAGAAGGCTTGTGTCTTCTGGGCTTGCTAATATGCGCTGGTCAGTATTCCAATCTGCATAGGTTTTCCCTAAAAAAATAATAAAATCTTTCCATAAACTCACACCATCATTTACTGCGAACAAAACGCACCCTTACCTTGTTGATTTGCATGGATCAACACCTGACTAAAAATTTAAGCATCATGGCTGCTGCCAGGAAGGAAAACAACAAGAGCCTATTGTGATGTTATCAACCAAGGAAGCCGAGGGGTTCCATTGTGACACGCTCAGTGTTCCGTCTATGAAAATTTTCATGGAGGCAGCCATATTGATTTTCTAAAGGCTGCCATTTTGATTTTTAGTTAACCGCCTCCGGACCGCCTAACGCACGGATGCGTCCTGGAGGCGGTCGATTCATTCCTATTGGACACATCCGTGCGTCATCTCGCGAGACGCGAGATTTCGGTCAGAGCCGGCCCGCGCATGCGCATCGAGGGCCAGCAAAAGTTAGAGGAGTATTTAGTCAGCAACCTGCCAGCCAATGATCGTTGCTGGCAGGTTGCTGATTTTTAAAAAATCGAATCACAAGCCATTTAACACCTTATATTTATAAATATAAGGTGTTAAATGGCTTCTCTGCTCCTCTGCTGGTCCTTTTGGTCGGTTGGTTCCAGCAGAGGAGCAGACATCACAGTGAGTACCCACCAACACCACACTTAGCCCCAGATCACCCCCATCACCCCTGTCAATCACCTAGTGAAAGAGAAAAAAGTGATCAGTGTAAACTGTCACTTTTTTTTTTCACTGGTATTGACTGATAGGTTTTAGGATAGTTTAGGCCCCTTGGTTAGGTAGTTAGCGTCGGTTAGCGCCCAGCCCACCGCACCGCAGTCACTGATTCGCTGATTAGCGTATCGCTAATCAGCATTTGTACTTTTATAGTATCTGTAAGTGATCAAAACTGATCACAGTCAGATCTATAATAGTATTAGTGTCACCTTAGCTCGCCCTCCACCCAAAACGCAGTGTTTGCCCGATCAGGCCTGATCGGTCGCCCACACGTGCGTTCACCCACGCCCGCCCCACTGCAGTGACAAATTATTTTTTTTTGATCACTGCACAATCACTTTACAAGCGCTGCGGCGCTGATTGGCAGTCCCCAACTTCAGCCGCACCTGTAGTTCCCCCTTTCACCACCCAGTCTGGAGTTCGGGTTGAGACAGCTCAGATTGGTTCGGCACTGGGATTTTTTGAGCTGTTCTTGACTGCTGAGCTCTTGGACTTAGTCGTGGCAGAAACAAATCGGTATGCCACTCAATTTATATCCGCCAACCCGGGAAGCTTTTATGCCCAGCCTTTCCGGTGGAAACCAGTCCTGGTTTCCGAAATTAAAATTTTTCTGGGCCTTCTGCTCAACATGGGTCTAACCAAAAAGCATGAATTGCGGTCATATTGGTCCACGAACCCAATTCATCACATGCCTATGTTCTCTGCTGCTATGTCCAGGACACGATTTGAGACCATCCTACGTTTCCTGCACTTTAGCGACAACAGCACCTCCCGTCCCAGAGGCCACCCAGCTTTTGACCGACTCCCCAAATTTCGGCCCTTCATAGACCACTTCAACAACAAATTTGCAGATTTGTATACCCCTGAGCAAAACATCTGCGTAGACGAGTCCCTTATACATTTTACCGGGCGCCTTGGCTTCAAACAATACATCCCAAGCAAGCGCGCCCGGTATGGGGTCAAATTGTATAAGCTCTGTGAAAGGGCCACAGGCTATACCCACAAATTTCGGATCTATGAGGGAAAAGATCAGACCCTGGAGCCGGTCGGTTGCCCTGACTACCTGGGGAGCAGTGGGAAGACAGTCTGGGACTTGGTGTCACCCTTATTTGGCAAGGGGTACCATCTTTATGTGGACAATTTTTACACAAGTGTGCCCCTCTTCAGGCATTTGCTCCTAGAACAGATTGGCTGCTGTGGCACCGCGCAACCAAGTCACCGGGGCTTCCCCCAACGGCTCGTTACCACCCGTCTTGCAAGGGGGGAGAGGGCTGCCTTGTGTAACGAAGAACTGCTCGCGGTGAAATGGAGAGACAATCGTGACGTTTACATGCTCTCCTCCATTCACGCAGACACGACAATACAAATTGAACGGGCAACCAGTGTCATTGAAAAGCCCCTCTCAGTCCACGACTATAACCTTCACATGGGAGGGGTGGACTTCAATGACCAGATGTTGGCTCCCTATTTAGTTCCCCGACGCACCAGACATGGTATAAGAAGGTGTCTGTATATTTGATTCAATTGGCTGCAAATAATAGTTTTGTTCTCTTCCGTAAGGCTGGGAGAACAGGATCCTTCCTCAAATTTCAGGAAGAGATCATCACGAACCTCCTGTATCCAGGAGGTTCCGTGGCCCCATCCACCAGTGTAGTGAACCGTCTACACGAGCGACATTTCCCCAATGTCATTGCTGGTACCTCAACCCAACCGTCACCCCGAAAAAGATGTCGTGTCTGTAGCAGGAGTGGAATAAGGCGTGACACCCGCTATTTCTGTCCTGACTGCCCTGACCACCCTGCCCTATGCTTAGGGGAGTGTTTCCGGAAGTACCACACACAGGTACATTTAGCATAGGGATTGCACACAGGGGTCTTAGGGCACACAGGACAGGCACACAGGGGTCTTAGGGCCCTTACACTCACAGCTGCTGCAAACCTCTCCTTTCACCTGGGATAAAGTGCATAATGTACTTCGCCACATCTTTGGGCGATTTGCGCTTTGCACATTGTCCCATGGGGAAGGAGAGGTTTGTCCTATAAAGGTAAAAAACAATAAAAAATAAAACAATCATCGGTAAGCAAAAAAGTTAACGTTCAGTTCAAAAAGTTAAATAAAGTTTATATGTTCCGTTCAAATTTTATTATAAAGTTAATAAATTTATTGCGTTGCGGCCTGGTTTTTTCTTTTTTGTTTTGTTTTTTTTTACCTTCCAGGTGGACCAACCGATCGACTAGCTGCAGCACTGATGTGCATTCTGACAGAAGCATTGCGCTGCTGTAAGATTACACAAAAGTCGGTGTATGCGGCGCTGCAATACGAGATTTCTCCTCTGCAGTAAAATATACGTTTGCCGAGGCATATGAGCTGAGGAGGCGGCGGTGTTCATATACTTTGGCAAACACTTTGTATATAAAAAAATATAAAAAATCCTGGCAATGATTTATTCATTCACATCGATTGATGTGAATGGAGAAATCTGGTTTGCCAGGGCATACGGGCTAAGTGGGTATGGATGTTGGGCGGAGCTCCTATGTCCTGGCAGACGCCTTTCCCCTCCTTTTTTTTTTTGGCAGAGATTTTTTCATCCACATTGATCGATGCGAATGAAGAAATCTGTGCCATTCATTTTTTCTTTCAGCCCAGAGGCTGAACGAAAAAAAAATATCTCATTACCTGTATGCTCAATATAAGGAGAATAGCAGAAACTCCTAATGCTGGCCATACCTGTAATGATTGCGGAGACCCTCAAATGCCAGGGCAGTACAAACACCCCACAAATTACTCCATTTTGGAAAGAAGACACCCCAAGGTATTCGCTGAGGGGCATATTGAGTCCATGAAAGATTGAAATTTTTGTCCCAAGTTAGCGGAAAGGGAGACTTTGTGAGAAAAAAATAAAATAAAAAAATCCAGCTAACTTGTGCCAAAAAAAAATAAATTCTATAAACTCGCCATGCCCTCATTAAATACCTTGGGGTGTCTTCATTCCAAAATGGCGTCACATGTGGGGTATTTATACTGCCCTGGAATTTTAGGGGCCCTAAAGCGTGAGAAGAAGTCTGGGATCCAAATGTCTAAAAATGCCCTCCTAAAAGGAATTTTGGCCCTTTGCACATCTAGGCTGCAAAAAAGTGTCACACATCTGGTATCGTCGTACTCAGGAGAAGTTGGGCAATGTGTTTTGGGGTGTCATTTTACATATCCCTATGCTGGGTGAGATAAATATCTTTGTCAAATGCCAATTTTGTATAAAAAAATGGGAAAAGTTGTCTTTTGCCGAGATATTTCTCTCACCCAGCATGGGTATATGTAAAAAGACACCCCAAAACACATTGCCCTACTTCTTCTGAGTACGGCGATACCAGATGTATGACACTTTTTTGCAGCCGAGGTGGGCAAAGGGGCCCACATTCCAAAGAGCACTTTTCGGATTTCACAGGGCATTTTTTACAGATTTTGATTTCAAACTACTTCTCCCACATTAGGGCCCCTAAAAGGCCAGGGCAGTATAACTACCCCACAAGTGACCCCATTTTGGAAAGAAGACACCCCAAGGTATTCCGTGAGGGGCATGGTGATTTCCTAGAATTTTTTATTTTTTGTCACAAGTTAGCGGAAAATGATGATTTTTTTTTTCTTACAAAGTCTTATATTCCACTAACTTGTGACAAAAAATAAAAGCTTCCATTAACTCACTATGCCCATCACGAAATACCTTAGAGTGTCTTCTTTCCAAAATGGGGTCACTTGTGGGGTAGTTATACTGCCCTGGCATTTTAGGGGCCCGAATGCATGAGAAGTAGTTTGAAATCAAAATCTGTAAAAAATGCCCTGTGAAATCCGAAAGGTGCTCTTTGGAATGTGGGCCACTTTGCCCACCTAGGCTGCAAAAAAGTGTCACACATCTGGTATCGCCGTACTCAGAAGAAGTTGGGCAATGTGTTTCCAAAGAGCACCTTTCGGATTTGACCGGCCATTTTTTACAGATTTTGATTTCAAACTACTTCTCACGCATTCGGGCCCCTAAAATGCCAGGGCAGTATAACTACCCCACAAGTGACCCCATTTTGGAAAGAAGACACCCCCAGGTATTTTGTGATGGGCATAGTGAGTTCATGGAAGTTTTTAATTTTTGTCACAAGTTAGTGGAATATGAGACTTTGTAAGGAAAAAAAAAAAAAATCATCATTTTCCGCTAACTTGTGACAAAAAATAAAAAGTTCTATGAACTCACTATGCCCATCAGCGAATACCTTAGGGTGTCTACTTTCCGAAATGGGGTCATTTGTGGGGGTTTTCTACTGTCTGGGCATTGTAGAACCTCAGGAAACATGACAGGTGCTCAGAAAGTCAGAGCTGCTTCAAAAAGCAGAAATTCACATTTTTGTACCATAGTTTGTAAACGCTATAACTTTTACCCAAACCATTTTTTTTTTACCCAAACATTTTTATTGAGACATGATCATTTTTATCAAAGACATGTAGAACAATAAATTTAGAGAAAAATGTATATATGGATGTCGTTTTTTTAAAAAAATTTTACAACTGAAAGTGAAAAATTACATTTTTTTGCAAATAAATCTGGAAATTTCGATTAATAACAAAAAAAGTTAAAATGTCAGCAGCAATGAAATACCACCAAATGAAAGCTCTATTAGTGAGAAGAAAAGGAGGTGAAAAATGTATTTGGGTGGTAAGTTGCATGACCGAGCAATAAATGGTGAAAGTAGTGTAGTGCAGAAGTGTAAAAAGTGGCCTGGTCATTAAGGGTGTTTAAGCTAGGGGGGCTGAAGTGGTTAAACAGCACTGTCAATTTAATGAATAAGCAATGTTGGGAAGGGATTGGATTGAAACAACAGAAGTCAGCAAGGAGGAAGCCTAGTCTCTGAGCATTATTGCTTGTAGTTGCATTGGAATACTGAGCTGGAACCTGCTTTTGGATTCATAGAGCAGGTAGGGTAGGTGCAGAGGTTCTAAGAACATTCAGTACTAGCAAACTACATTGATTGGACAGACAAACACATTTTCATTCTCCCTGCTCCAAAATTCCATAAAAGGCATGTTTTCTCATATAAGGTGGTGAGGTGCAGACGCTAAACGGATCTGCACTTACATTAAAATGGCCAAAAATTAAGAATCAAAAAAGGATGTTGGACGAACATCTGCTGGGACGGTTCCCGAACGCTCGAACGCGATCAAATGTTCGCGAACCACAGGTTTGCGGCTGGTCCCATTTCATTTTAATGGCAGGCGAACCTGAAAAACCTCCAGGTCATATTTGCAGCCACAAAATACTTACTAGATGTGCGCACATAGTTCCAGGTGCTAAGGACATTCATTACTAGCAAAGAACATTGATTGGACAGACAGACACATTCTCATTCTCTCTGCTCCAAAAATCCATAAAAGGCATAGTATCTCATGGGAAGTGGTGTGGTGCAGATGCAAAACTGATCTGCACTTGCATTAAAATGGCCAAAAAGCAAGAATCTAAAGTATAAGCACCTTTGTTGGCCGCTTCTTCTCCCCATATTGAGACAGCGGGTAGAGAAGTTTAATCTCTTAGTTCATATTGCCAAACCATCAGAAACTGATAGGAAGGCTTGTGTCTTCTGGGCTTGCTAATATACGCTGGACAGTATTACAATCTGCATAGTTTTTCCCTAAAAAAGACATCTTTTCATAAACTGGCACCATTATTTGCCCCGAACAAAAATGCACCCTTACCTTGTTGATTTGCATGGATCAACACCTGACTGAAGAATGAAGCATCATGGCTACTGTTAGGGAGGAAAACAACAAGTGCCCATTGTGATGTCATCATCCATGGAAGCCGAGGGGTTCCATTGTGACACGCTCAATGTTCCGTCTATTGAAATTTTCATGGAGGCAACCATATTGATTTTCTAAAGACTGCCATTTTGATTTGTAGTTAAACAGCACTGTCAATTTAATGAATAAGCAATGTTGGCAAGAGATTGGATTGCAGCAACAGAAGTCAGCATGGAGGAAGCCTAGTCTCTGAGCATTATTGCTTGTAGCTATATAGGAATACTAAGCTGGAACCTGCTTTTGGATTCTTAGAGCAGGTAGGGCTGATGCAGAGATTCTAAGAACATTCAGTACTAGCAAAGTACATTGATTGGACAGACAAACACATTCTCATTCTCCCTGCTCCAAAATTCCATAAAAGGCATGTTATATCATGGGAGGTGGTGAGGTGTAGACGCTAAACGGATCTGCACTTACATTAAAATGCTAAAATGGAGCAAAATAATAAATGTTTTATTAGTGCTTATATAGGAAGGGGGTGGAGCCTATAGAAATCAACTAAGACTGAACCCGTCTACCCTAATATATCTGGCCTCTACTAACATTGGGTATAACTCCCTAGCAATTAGGAGGACTTTATTGATTATAATGAGGGGATAGACGGACTGATAATCTAAAATCCGCAGCACTAATACTCGGATATGGTGCTCCGAAAGGCAAGATGCTGCCTATACAATAGTGATGTGCTAACGGAGAAAGATACTGTGCGCTATAGCCCCTGGGGAGACTTATAGTATTTTAAGGAATCCCCAACCCACTAACAGGGGCTAACACACACTGCAAACACATAAACCGACCAGTGACATGCGTGTCACTGAGCAGCGGCAGTGAGTACTGAGAGCGGCTGTGCACTATGCCGACTCAGAAACTCAAACCACCACATAGGTGAGTTAACCACATAGACGATTGCTGATGCTGGCAGAGACAGACCAACAAACAACAAGTCTAAACACACTGAGCTACGGCTCTACGCGTTTCTGTGCAGTTGGTGAATGCACGTCATCAGGAGCCAAGTAGCCACTACACCTACACTGCCTAACGCCGATAACACAGGTTTAAGATCGGCTTGCTAAGCCATGTAATCAAGAAGGAACACCGAAGCCTAGTGTGAGAGACGGTGTACTGTTCATTGCAAACATAGTCTCGGCTCTGTAATGGCCGCAAGCGGCCAGGCAGACGCCGTGATTTAAAGGGGAAACACCCCGCCCCCTAGAACACACCTCCTGCCGGCAGCCAATCCACCAGTTGATACAACCATACTGGGCTGGTCCGCTGACGGCAGTGGAGGAATATGGATGTGTTCAGGGGGTCAGCGCATTAGCACTGTGGCATATCAAAGTATATGGGAAATATCAGCGGCTTTATTAAATGACAGGCAGCAATATTTTAAAAGCAACATCGGAGAACCTGAAGGTAGGCAATTAGTATCGAGCCTATGATGTCATAAAGTTACAAGAAATGGCACTACTAGAATGTATGATAGATAACAAGTGTGTATATAATAAATATCGAAAGTATGTGGATGAGTGGATACAACACTCAATTCATTGACAGAAGAACAATAACCACATAACAATCAAATACATATCATCTAGTAAAGGACAAAATATGAAGAGAAGGGAGGTACTATGATGCCATTAAATAAACGGAACATAGGAAATGGCGTCATTTAGACCATTAGGCTTGATGGTACCTAGCCATTTTTTTTTTTTTTTTTTTTCTGATGACATGGAGCATTTTGTTGGTGCTGTCCCCCTATGGATCAGATACATAGATGATGTGCTGGTCCTGTGGGGGGGCAGCACCAGTCTGTTCCATGAGTTTGTGGCAGCTTTGAACAACAACGAGCTGGGTTTATTTTTTACCTCAGAAATAAATGAGAGCCAGATTTCATTTCTGGATTTGACCATCAAACTCAATGCATCTGGGGACATTGTTACCAGCATGTATAGAAAAACCACGGCTACGAATAGCCTACTCAGATGGGAGAGCGGGCACCCCAAAGCTCTCAAACGAGGTATTCCTAAGGGGCAATATTTAAGGGCCCGTAGGAATTGTTCCCAGATATCCGACTTCAGAAAAGCTGCTGTGGACCTTCAAGGGAGATTTTTATCTCGAGGTTATCCATCTCAGTTACTCAAAGAAGCTTACCAACACTCTTTGAGTCTGAATAGGGATTCGCTACTGTCTCCCAAATTAAATCCACAAGGGTTGGAGAGTATGCGAATCATTGGCACATTTGATAGTGCTCATGATCAAGTGCGCAATGTGCTATCGGAACACTGGGACATCCTGAGATCTGACTCGGACATTGGCCATCTTATTCCGGATAAACCAGCGATCACCTTCCGTCGTAGCCAAAACTTGCGTGACATTTTGGTTCACAGTATGTACCAAAGTCCTAGACAGCATACCTGGTTACATAATCCCGTTTCGGGAACTTTTCCCTGTGGCTCTTGTAAGTTTTGTGGCTACATCAACAAGAACAAATCATTTATCGGTTGTACATCTGACAGAACATTCTTCATTAGACCATTTGTGAACTGCAAAACTACTGGCGTGGTCTATTTAATGACATGTAAATGCAGCCTGAAATATGTCGGTAAAACGATACGCGAGCTAAGACGGCGTATAGGTGAACACGTATCTGACATTAATAAATGTCAGGACACACCAATCGCCCGCCATGTGGATGAATGCCACAGTGGCAATGCGTCCGTCATTAAATTTCAGGGCATTGACACTGTGAAGAGGACACCGCGTGGTGGCGATTTGGATCGCATTCTCCTACAAAAGGAGGCGCAATGGATTTTTAGGCTAGGTACCATCAAGCCTAATGGTCTAAATGACGCCATTTCCTATGTTCCGTTTATTTAATGGCATCATAGTACCTCCCTTCTCTTCATATTTTGTCCTTTACTAGATGATATGTATTTGATTGTTATGTGGTTATTGTTCTTCTGTCAATGAATTGAGTGTTGTATCCACTCATCCACATACTTTCGATATTTATTATATACACACTTGTTATCTATCATACATTCTAGTAGTGCCATTTCTTGTAACTTTATGACATCATAGGCTCGATACTAATTGCCTACCTTCAGGTTCTCCGATGTTGCTTTTAAAATATTGCTGCCTGTCATTTAATAAAGCCGCTGATATTTCCCATATACTTTGATATGCCACAGTGCTAATGCGCTGACCCCCTGAACACATCCATATTCCTCCACTGCCGTCAGCGGACCAGCCCAGTATGGTTGTATCAACTGGTGGATTGGCTGCCGGCAGGAGGTGTGTTCTAGGGGGCGGGGTGTTTCCCCTTTAAATCACGGCGTCTGCCTGGCCGCTTGCGGCCATTACAGAGCCGAGACTATGTTTGCAATGAACAGTACACCGTCTCTCACACTAGGCTTCGGTGTTCCTTCTTGATTACATGGCTTAGCAAGCCGATCTTAAACCTGTGTTATCGGCGTTAGGCAGTGTAGGTGTAGTGGCTACTTGGCTCCTGATGACGTGCATTCACCAACTGCACAGAAACGCGTAGAGCCGTAGCTCAGTGTGTTTAGACTTGTTGTTTGTTGGTCTGTCTCTGCCAGCATCAGCAATCGTCTATGTGGTTAACTCACCTATGTGGTGGTTTGAGTTTCTGAGTCGGCATAGTGCACAGCCGCTCTCAGTACTCACTGCCGCTGCTCAGTGACACGCATGTCACTGGTCGGTTTATGTGTTTGCAGTGTGTGTTAGCCCCTGTTAGTGGGTTGGGGATTCCTTAAAATACTATAAGTCTCCCCAGGGGCTATAGCGCACAGTATCTTTCTCCGTTAGCACATCACTATTGTATAGGCAGCATCTTGCCTTTCGGAGCACCATATCCGAGTATTAGTGCTGCGGATTTTAGATTATCAGTCCGTCTATCCCCTCATTATAATCAATAAAGTCCTCCTAATTGCTAGGGAGTTATACCCAATGTTAGTAGAGGCCAGATATATTAGGGTAGACGGGTTCAGTCTTAGTTGATTTCTATAGGCTCCACCCCCTTCCTATATAAGCACTAATAAAACATTTATTATTTTGCTCCATTTTAGCGTCCTCTTTCTCAATATTTTGGTGTTATATCATAGGGACGTGTACCGTATATACACAATTTTCTTGTTTTGTACTTACATTAAAATGGCCAAAAATTAAGAATCAAAAAAGGATTAGCACCGTTGGTGGCTAGTGATGGACGAACATCTGCTGGGACGGTTCCCGAACGCGATCAAATTTTTGCGAACCGCAGGTTCGCGGCTGGTCCCATTTCATTTTAATGGCAGGTGAACCTGAAAAACCTCCAGGTTATATTTGCAGCCACAAAATACTTACTAGATGTGCACACATAGTCACACAACATGGACACTGACATACCAGAAGTATTAAGCGAATCTGCGATCTTCATAATTTTTATTATGCATTATTTTTTTATCAGCGAAATTTTGGCAAAGTATTAATCGCAAGAGCACATGCGGTAGGAAGGCATGGCCTACAGCAACTGGTTTGCACCGACTAGAAATTACATGGATGCGATTGTTGGAACCAAGTTCAGTGACGAAGAGGAAGAACTCCTGGTGACTGTAAGTAATCTTACATTAAAGTAGTGTATTTGATTACATTTCACCTGTATGTCTGAACAATCGCTTTATATGCATAAAGAGTGTTATAAAATAAATCGCCAGTGCGATATTCTGCAATTCGAATTTTTCTTAAGTGCACAAAACTTCACATTTTATAAGGTCTCACTAGATATTAGCGATTGTTGCACTAAGTATTACTGTGACATCACACCCACTATGTTAGTAGTATATTTGTATGGAAAGCATAAAAATATATTTCACATGCACATCCATTGTCATGCCGCACACTATACACCGCACACACACACTATAAACCGCACACATACACACACTATATACCGCACACACACAGACACACACTATATACCGCACACACACACAGTATACAGATTATAGTTTGTATATTGTTGGTCAGGACTGGTTCATTTAGAGTTACCCAGGGCGCATCCCGGGGAGGCGAACCAGCTGTGCACCCCATACCGTACCGTCACTTCACTAGACAGGTACATCTCTGCTTATCTGGACAATATCTGATAGATCCGACCCCACCCACATACATTCGTAATACAATTCAATCTTCTAACCGTAACAGTAAGGCTGCATGCACACAGGCGTGTTTATTCACAACTACGGACTGTAAAAACCCAGGCTGCTGTCCTGCAGAGTGGACAAGCGCATGGCGTCATTGGTTGCTAACTCACTATGACGCCGTGCGCTTCTTGCCACCACCGCTGTACAGTATTACACTTGTATAGATCATACAAGTGTATCACAGTACAGCGGTGGTGGCCGGAAGCGCACGGCATCATAGCAACCAATGACGCTGTGCACTTGTCCACTCTGCAGGACAGCAGGCTGGGTTTGTACGGTCCATAGTTGTGAAAAAACACGCCCGTGTGCAGGCGGCCTAGATCTAATATTTCCACTTCAGAGCATTAAATACTTTTTACAGTTTACATGAGTAAATTATTTTTAATACTATTATTGTTCACAATTGGGATTATAGGCTTGCATTTTTATCTTGCAGCGGATGTTGGGGCGGGGATACGACCGCACCCGGTCCCACGCCGAGAAGCAGCGGATTGTGCGAGAGTTGGCATTTGATATCTGGCACAAAACGGGTCTCAAACACAGACGTCTGGCCATTATTAAAAATGTTTTTTTTTTTTTTAATCACAGCTAAGACGATATCCCGTCAGAGGGAATAATAACCACAGGTGGTGTATAATCCAATATATGTAATCACAGGGAACGACCTGTTTAAAACGTAGCCTTTAATCTAATTTAGATATAAAATAACAAAAACTCCCACAAAACATACATAGAAAAGAACAAAAAGAGGATATATCCTTGATGACATGGAAGATGATACTTGCGATCGTCCAGAATAATACGGGTCAAAGATGGACGGTATGGACAGAGGTGGAATCTAGTCTGACCCTATTCCTGGCCCTGGGCTAAATAGCCCTGCCTGCAAACGGAATAGCCGCCCTGATAAGAGCGATCCCGTATTCTGGAACCTCCTTGTAACACCTGAGTAGACCCTGTGATCCTGAGGGTTCCCTACTGTGGGGTCTGCTCTAGGTACACAAAACAAAAAAACAAGTATAGATAACCAGTAAAGAGAGCAGCGAACCAGCCACATTCATAGATACTCAATGGTGTGGGTGGAAGGCCGCCATCAATAAATATGTCATAAAGGATGCACAGGTAGCCCAAGATATGGCTATCTGTAACTGTGCATCATCCAATGGACGAAATCACTGTGCAGACGCCACACACCACAGTCGATGTGCGACGTCAAAGCCCAGTGAGTCGCCGTTCACATTTGTACATATCAGCGTATACTAAGGTATGTATACACGTACGGCACCAGAAGCACTACATATATCAGTATGCAATCAGGTGCCAGTGTCCCAACGCGTTTCACCCTGATTGATATTCGGGTTCCTCAGGGGACATATATCACAGTACAAAGCTGTTGTTTGGTATCAGAGAGAGGTAACCAAACCAGTGGTAAGGTCCTCACTTCTGATAGCACCTTTTGACCAGATCATTCACTGGTCGCCTTACGTTCAATCACCTCATAGCTTTACGTGATCAAACACAAGGACCAAAAAACAGGGGGCATATGGAATAAGTCCGCCAGTGTGGATATATGTCCACATAGATATCCAGGCGTAAGTGATTACCACGGAAAATACTGGTCGCAGTGACAAACACCTATAAACAGTCACAAATGTGTGATACCAAATATGATGTCATGGCCAACAGGTAACAAGATACTACTTGCGTGCCCAAATGCAGTCACAGATGGCCCAGGCTGTCAGTGGAGATGATCGTATATCCGCTGTCACTCTAACCATAGCCCGCATATACACTGTTTGAGACACAATTGGTAATAAAGATTAAATGCCAGATAGGGCCAGAAACCAACCTTATATAAGTAGGAGGAATCAGCCCCCAGTTAACCAAGGAACTCACAGATGGTGGTGCCTCACTGGTCCTGTGTGTGAGGTCTCCAAGCAGGGAAGCCTGCTCGGTTTAAATAGCCCGCCCTTGAAACATGGAGAGGGGGCCGGACATCGTCCCGCCCCTCCTATTCCATGCTAGGGTTAGACATGGAGATATGGCCAGACCACGCCTCAAATGGGCCTGCCCGTGATGCAAGGTATTTATGGCCAGTCCCCCTATCCCCTGATGCTAAGCATAGTGTACCGCCCCCGTCCCGTCACGCCCATAAGGGGTGTGGCCCATCAGTGAGAGGGAGCCTGAGATAGATGATCCATGCACATCGGCCGGCGTCCGCTGACGTCACCGGCCGCGCCCGATCACGTGGTATCACTGGGCTAGCGTCCTCGTGCCGGAGTGCCGCCTGCTGATGACGCCATTCTCCGCTGATCACATGACAGAAAAATGACACTGCGGGATACCTCTGATGCAAGGTTCCCAGGTGATCAAAATCAGGTTGTTTGTATAGAAGCACGATTATGCCATGATAAAAAGGACCCAGTGTGGATACATTGATCCTAGTTAAAAAAAAAAATATACCAGGCAAATAGCGCAGTATAGATGTGCGGACCATAAACCAGTTTGGTATGGATTATTAGAATGGGGATAGTACAGATATGAGTCTATAGGGATACGGTACATATAATGTATGCACCAGAAGGCGGGGATATAGATCATACAGGCTAAACAAAGCTACTAGTGAATACTCTATTATATCTAAATAAGTAGAGTTGATGGTGTGTATATATATATATAAATTGATGTTCTACATGGGACGAATCAAAACGGCACTATAGTGGGGGTGGCCACATATCCTCCCCTTAGAGTTATTACAGTGCTCAAGATATATATGTCGACCCCATGTCAAAAATAGTATATGGCTGGCTAGAGAAAGCAGGAGTAATCGATGTTTTCGTTCAGTCCTGCAGGTGACATGGTGTTGAGCATATGTATCCATTTTGACTCTTTCTGTCTCAGGATAGTGTCAATATCTCCTCCCCTAATGGAGTGTTTCACTGTTTCCACCATGGAGAAGCTTATCACTTTCGGGTCTCCTCCATGTTTTAAAACCACATGCCTGGACAGAGGCTTGTCCCGCTTATGGCGCCATAAGCGGGACAAGCCTCTGTCCAGGCATGTGGTTTTAAAACACGGAGGAGACCCGAAAGTGATAAGCTTCTCCATGGTGGAAACAGTGAAACACTCCATTAGGGGAGGAGATATTGACACTATCCTGAGACAGAAAGAGTCAAAATGGATACATATGCTCAACACCATGTCACCTGCAGGACTGAACGAAAACATCGATTACTCCTGCTTTCTCTAGCCAGCCATATACTATTTTTGACATGGGGTCAACATATATATCTTGAGCACTGTAATAACTCTAAGGGGAGGATATGTGGCCACCCCCACTATAGTGCCGTTTTGATTCGTCCCATGTAGAACATCAATTTATATATATATATATATATATACACACCATCAACTCTACTTATTTAGATATAATAGAGTATTCACTAGTAGCTTTGTTTAGCCTGTATGATCTATATCCCCGCCTTCTGGTGCGTACAGTATATGTACCGTATCCCTATGGACTCATATCTGTACTATCCCCATTCTAATAATCCATACCAAACTGGTTTATGGTCCGCACATCTATACTGCGCTATTTGCCTGGTATATTTTTTTTTAAACTAGGATCAAT
Source organism: Bufo bufo (assembly GCF_905171765.1). NCBI lineage: Eukaryota > Metazoa > Chordata > Amphibia > Anura > Bufonidae > Bufo > Bufo bufo. The sequence continues at coordinate 410,353,371 of NC_053392.1, forward strand.
GTATCCACACTGGGTCCTTTTTATCATGGCATAATCGTGCTTCTATACAAACAACCTGATTTTGATCACCTGGGAACCTTGCATCAGAGGTATCCCGCAGTGTCATTTTTCTGTCATGTGATCAGCGGAGAATGGTGTCATCAGCAGGCGGCACTCCGGCACGAGGACGCTAGCCCAGTGATACCACGTGATCGGGCGCGGCCGGTGACGTCAGCGGACGCCGGCCGATGTGCATGGATCATCTATCTCAGGCTCCCTCTCACTGATGGGCCACACCCCTTATGGGCGTGACGGGACGGGGGCGGTACACTATGCTTAGCATCAGGGGATAGGGGGACTGGCCATAAATACCTTGCATCACGGGCACGCCCATTTGAGGCGTGGTCTGGCCATATCTCCATGTCTAACCCTAGCATGGAATAGGAGGGGCGGGACGATGTCCGGCCCCCTCTCCATGTTTCAAGGGCGGGCTATTTAAACCGAGCAGGCTTCCCTGCTTGGAGACCTCACACACAGGACCAGTGAGGCACCACCATCTGTGAGTTCCTTGGTTAACTGGGGGCTGATTCCTCCTACTTATATAAGGTTGGTTTCTGGCCCTATCTGGCATTTAATCTTTATTACCAATTGTGTCTCAAACAGTGTATATGCGGGCTATGGTTAGAGTGACAGCGGATATACGATCATCTCCACTGACAGCCTGGGCCATCTGTGACTGCATTTGGGCACGCAAGTAGTATCTTGTTACCTGTTGGCCATGACATCATATTTGGTATCACACATTTGTGACTGTTTATAGGTGTTTGTCACTGCGACCAGTATTTTCCGTGGTAATCACTTACGCCTGGATATCTATGTGGACATATATCCACACTGGCGGACTTATTCCATATGCCCCCTGTTTTTTGGTCCTTGTGTTTGATCACGTAAAGCTATGAGGTGATTGAACGTAAGGCGACCAGTGAATGATCTGGTCAAAAGGTGCTATCAGAAGTGAGGACCTTACCACTGGTTTGGTTACCTCTCTCTGATACCAAACAACAGCTTTGTACTGTGATATATGTCCCCTGAGGAACCCGAATATCAATCAGGGTGAAACGCGTTGGGACACTGGCACCTGATTGCATACTGATATATGTAGTGCTTCTGGTGCCGTACGTGTATACATACCTTAGTATACGCTGATATGTACAAATGTGAGCGGCGACTCACTGGGCTTTGACGTCGCACATCGACTGTGGTGTGTGGGGTCTGCACAGTGATTTCGTCCATTGGATGATGCACAGTTACAGATAGCCATATCTTGGGCTACCTGTGCATCCTTTATGACATATTTATTGATGGCGGCCTTCCACCCACACCATTGAGTATCTATGAATGTGGCTGGTTCGCTGCTCTCTTTACTGGTTATCTATACTTGTTTTTTTGTTTTGTGTACCTAGAGCAGACCCCACAGTAGGGAACCCTCAGGATCACAGGGTCTACTCAGGTGTTACAAGGAGGTTCCAGAATACGGGATCGCTCTTATCAGGGCGGCTATTCCGTTTGCAGGCAGGGCTATTTAGCCCAGGGCCAGGAATAGGGTCAGACTAGATTCCACCTCTGTCCATACCGTCCATCTTTGACCCGTATTATTCTGGACGATCGCAAGTATCATTTTCCATGTCATCAAGGATATATCCTCTTTTTGTTCTTTTCTATGTATGTTTTGTGGGAGTTTTTGTTATTTTATATCTAAATTAGATTAAAGGCTACGTTTTAAACAGGCCGTTCCCTGTGATTACATCATTAAAAATGGTCAGACATGAAGCGAAGACACCCCCGGTTTAGAAAAAGAATACGGGACGAAAAATGCCCAGGTAGATGCGTAAATAACTTTAGTATGCTTTGCCAACACTCTGTAATGTATACATTGCTAAGCAAAAGTATTCACTTCCCTTGACTTCGTTCTTTTTTTTATTGTCTCACATCCTGGAATTAACATGGATTGTTTGAGGATTTGCATCATTTAATTTGTGGTCAAGGCTCCGGGGGGAGCGCTGGACGAAGGTGGAGAAACTGGACATAGTAGGACCTAACTTGGCTAGTGGTGTGCCTTTAGCCATGTAACGCGGGTAAGCCAGAAAAGGGGGCAAAACATGAATTTAGGCAGTTTATTGATTGAGAAATTACAGAACCAAACTGGAAAAAGCTTTGGCAATCTCGACCCGTGGATGTGGGATGTAACGGGAAAAACATGAAGATTGCCACCGTCCCATCTTTCGTATGACGTGAGCGGGGACGCCGTGTTTGGAAGCTGCAGACGCGGCCCCGATTCGGAAAGAATGTCCGGATATGGAGGCAGCGTGGAACCCTAGACCCGAGGCTATGGAGCAAATGTGTCTGAGGAACTGCGCAGAAGTCAGTGAGAGCACGGGAAAAGGCAGTAGGGGGCTGTCGGGAGTTCTGTCATGGAGAGTGGAGAGCAGTTGGCTGAACACTGTCACTGGGCACCAAGGATTGAATGAATTGAAGTACTCGATCTGTACCGGTGGACCGACTTGGGAGGTTTTAGAGGAAGGTAGAAAGAAGATGAAGTGGTCTAGAGTACGGTGGAGTTGACTGATTGCTGGCCCTGAGTTCTGGGCTGAGGTGCAGCAGAACTCCCCAGGCCTGAGGAACCTATAGAAGCTGAGGTAGAGGGCAGCTTTGAGGATCAAACTTTTGAATGGGCCAAAAGGACTACCATCTAGGGCGGCAGAAATTTTTTGAAATAAATCCCCTGTAACCGGTTGTCTGGTGGGAGTGGAAGGAGAAGAGAGCTTCTGAATGCCTCTCAAGACTGCCTTGACCGCCTGGGAGGAAAAGAAAGAGGTATGACTGGGATGACTGATCATTTGGTGGTGTTGGATGCCCGCTAGATAAAGTCTGATGGTGTTGTGGGACAACCGGAGCTCCTTGTGGCAGTACGCCAGGAAGGACAGGACGAAGGAGACTTTGTCCCTGTCCCCCCTGGGGTGAAGGCGTGAAAACCGTCTGAAGGTGTTCCACCCCATTAGATAGTTCCGGGCAGAATTAGGCGAGAGTGACTTGCCCGTGGGCTGCGGAAATGTACTCATCTAGTCCATGATCAGGGCTTCGAACCCTGGAGGGTTGATTCCGACTCTCCGCGCTCCCGGCATGACCTGAAAAAACAAATTAAAGTTTAAACGGGACAGGGTATCGGCTGCGGTATTTTTCTTACCCTCTATGTGCCTGCAGATGACACGGAAGTTATATTGTAAAGACAGCCAGGTGAGCTTGCGAACTAGCCGCATGACCTTGGGGGAGCTGGACCTACCCCTGGCGAGGATGTCGACAACTGCTTGGTTGTCTGTCATGAAGCACACTGGCCTGTTACTCCATGACTGACCCCAGACAAGAGCAGCTGCTACGATGGGGTAGACTTCGAGCAGGGGAGAGGACTTCGCGGCCTCCTGGTCTGAAGCAACCTGCGCGGGCCAAGGACCCGCAAACCATTGGTCCCCGCAGATGGCCCCGAAACCGAGGGAAGCAGCAGCATCGGAAAACACCAAGGGGGAGCCATCGTTCCACTGGGGAACAAAGAGGGAGATGCCGTTCCAACTGGACAAAAAAACTGACCACATGGCCAGATCCGCCAACGCATCGCGTCCGAGGGGGATGAGGGCATGCTGATCTGAGGCTGTTGGGAGGAGTCTGAGCAGGCCGGAGGTGAACGATCTGCCCTGGGGCATGATCCTGGCGGCAAAGTTGAAAGACCCCAATAAAGATTGGAGTTCCAACTTTTATACCGTGCGGGTACCCACGAGCCTGGCCACTGAGTCCTTTAATCTGATTAATTTGTCCAGGGGAAGGCTGGCCTCCATTTTGACTGTGTTCAGGGTGATACCCAGGAAAGTGATTACCCTGGAGGGGCCCTCGACCTTTGCTGAAGCCACTGGGACGTTCAGGCGACTGAACAGGCTGAGGAGGCTGTCCAGCCTGTCCGGGGCGTGTTCGGCCTGCTCGATGAGCAAGAAGTCGTCCAAATAATGGATAACCCTCGGAAAATGGGCATGGTTGACCAGGACCCAGTGAAGTGCTTGGGTGAACTGGTCAAAGAGCCAGGGGCTGCTCTTTGACCCGAACGTCAAGCGGGTGGAAAAATAATACTTTGCCCTCCATTTGATGCCGTAGAACTTCCACAGGTAAAGCAGAATCGGCAGACACTTGAAGGCATCAGAAATGTCAGCCTTCGACAACCAAGCTCCTGCCCCGACCTGTAAAATGAGTTCTACGGCCTCGTCCAGAGAAGAGTACTGCATGGAGAATTCGTCTGACGGGATCAGGGAATTTAGGCTGGGGGTGCTGGATGCATGAGGAGCAGACAGGTCGTAGATTAATCTTTTTTTATTTGAGGATTTCTTGGCAACCAAACCTATGGGGCTGACCCGGTACACAAGGAATGGAGATTCGGCAAATGGACCAATCATGAAGCCTTTCTGCAACTCAGCTTCCACCGCCACGGGGTCCGCAAGAGAAGAGAGAAGATTGGGACATTCATGAGTGACCTGCGGAAGGGTGACTAGCCCTGTATGGAAACCCTCCGAGAAACCCTGTTTGAGAAACAGGACGAAACTGGGATCATGATGTTGTTGGAGGAGGGAGAGTAACAGGTCAATGTTGACCCCGCCTAGTCAGGAGCGTTTGGCCGTGCGTTGGGAACAGGAGGACTGAGGATGGGCCCTAAAGCAGATGGAGCAAATGTGCAAGGCTTTGCACTTATCATAACTGCAGAAGCCTAGATTGAAATTATTACATATTTGATTTTTTCCTAAGAAAGTGATGGGACGACCGAGTTTGTCCGTGAAGGGGTTAGGTTTCTGCGCATCGGAGCTGATCATTGGCCTGGCAGGGGGTGGGTTGGTGACATGGGGGCACCACTCGGAGGAATGAAGGACTGATTGGCAACCGGCACAGGCTGGGGCTTTCTGGCCGGCAAAATGCCTGCAAAAGAGCTCCATGTCCAAGACAGCCCAGTTGGTGACATGCTGGTACTGGAGGAATGCAGCTTTTGAGGAAAAAGACCGGTGGTACTCGTAAAAGGCGGAGCCACCATATTTGTATCCTAACTCGGTGACCCTGTATAGGTATGTATCTAGTTCTTCCCTGCGGTGGGGATGAATGGCGCACACGATGTCACGGTACAGGCTGAAGGTCAGCATGAATTCGGGGATGGTAAGCTTCTTATTGAGGCGGACATCTTTAGACCTCAGCACCACCGATACATCACCGCAGGCGGTTTTCGACCGTGTCATGGGTGGAGATCAGGATGGCGGCCAAGTTGATGTCCTTTCCTGCCAGGATATCCCGCCTGATATTTTCTGGTATGAAGAAAGCGGGGGCGATGTCGGGAGTGCCAAGACTTGCACCTGGGGTGTTGGCCCGGGAAGTTGAAGGAACAGCTTCGGGCTCTGCAGTAGGAGGAGACGTGGAGATCTTGCTCTCAACGGCCTGGAGCCTGGAATCGATGTGCGACATTGAAGACGCTAAGTTATTGATGGTTGCGTGGAGTTGGGTCAGGGATAGCTGAATGGTCGACATAAAGACCAGGTCTTCGGAGGCTCCGGGTGGTTCGGGAGCCCTGGGCGATTCAGGAAAGAACAGACGATATAACTCTGCCTTTCGTGCTGATGCCGAGTGGCGGATCCCTTTCTTTTTAAGTTCGGTGATCAGCCTGGGGATGGTCCAATGCCTGTAAGAAGCGCGGCTGGCTGCCTCGGAGATCGCTGACTCCGGGATAGACATTGAGTCTTCAATGTCGGACACATGAGACATGATATCAAGGAAAAGATGGGCACACCGTGCGAGCCGGACCCTGGAGCCTAGAGGGGTTAGGATGGAAAAAATTGGAACACTGGGAGCAAGAAAAATGCCCGGGAATGTCCGTGAAGAGGGTGAACTTCACACCCCGCGACCCTGGGATTGGTAAGTGAGGAAGAAATTTTATCTGGTAGCTGCGTGAAGAGGTACACCAAAATATTCTGAAACACGGAACTTACGTAGATGATGATCAGGAAGAACGAGACCTGAATAAGGAAAAAAAAGAAATGACAACCTGAGCGGGTCAGGAAATTACGAAAACAATGGACTGTGCAGAACGATCGGACTGGAGACCCAGGGTATGCCAGAAGTTGGTACTGAAGAGGATGAAAAAACTGTGCTGTGTAGATGAGTGGCACATACCAAACGCCGTGATGAGTGGACAGAAAGCATGCCCAGAGCCAACGAAACTGACCTGAACGTGTCAGGCCGAAAAACGTAGAAAACCTGAACGGTATCAGGCAGTGGAAGGACAAAACCTGAAAGAAACATGAAAAACAAAGTGGCCTGAGCGTATCAGGTAGTGAAAGAAACATGACCTGGCGTAACAAGCTTCCAAACGTCGGGCCCTGTAAACAAGACCGAGAGCCGAGACGCATCTGGTGACGAGGCCCCAACTGGATGCCAGCGTGGAATTTACCAGTGTGGCAGGCAGTGAGGAGACATGACCCGCGCATGATGGTAACGGAGAGCAAACAGGACCCGAGCGTGCCAGGTAAGGAGCACGAACTGACCGTGATAGGTACACTCATGAGGCAGAAGACAAAAGCGTGACAGGACAGTAGGAGAGGAGTTGACGTGTGGCGTGAGAAGACCAAGGGAAAAAATTGGAATGACGAATGAAAAACAAGCAGATCAGAAAAAAACGGACAAAAGAGAGCCTGAGTGCCAGGACCAGGACATGATAAAACCCGACCGGGACGGCCAGGAAACACGGAGTGATCGTGGATGTGTCAGGCAAACGGCCATGAAAATCCGTACGTATCAGAAGGGAGAAAAACTGAACATGGCAAGCAAGAGGACATGATAAAAACCTGAACGTATCAGGAAGAGGAAACGCAGAAACCTGAACGTAACAGGCGACAGGGCACGAAGAGAACCTGAACGTATCAGGCGACAGGGCACGAAGAGAACCTGAACGTATCAGGCGACAGGACACGAAGAGAACCTGAACGTATCAGGCGACAGGACACGAAGAGAACCTGAACGTATCAGGCGACAGGGCACGAAGAGAACCTGAACGTATCAGGCGACAGGGCACGAAGAGAACCTGAACATATCAGGCGACAGGGCACGAAGAGAACCTGAACGTATCAGGTGACAGGACACGAAGAGAACCTGAACGTATCAGGCGACAGGACACGAAGAGAACCTGAACGTGTGAAAACAGGAAATGAATACATGACGGGTCAGGCAAAGAAAGCAAGGAAAACATGAGCATGCGACAGAGCTGGACGGAAAGAAGTGCTGCTAATGAGACGCCTAGCCTGGCGACCCGTGGACTGGATGGGGGGGGGCCCAAAAAAGGGGGGAGGGTGACAGCCTGCGCCATGCGGCGGGCCAGAAGCCAAGGATGGGCCCTGACCCGTCTCATGTTCTGCCCCGGGCGAGCCCCCCCCCACCCTGGCCCCGGCCCAGGCCAGGTCACAAGTGGAAAAGTACCAGGACCTGGGGGAGCCGTGGCGGAGCGGACCCGGGCCAAGCAAAGGACCCCGGCACCCCATCCCCACGCACGCTGTCTCTGAGTGGGGCCCAGGGGGGCCGGGGGGCCGCCTGTCTCTGGAGAGAAGGCGTGCCTCAGCAGGCCCTGACCCCGCAGGTGACCGCTGGCAGACTACGGCGCTACGCCTACACTGAGGCAGAAGAACCCATCCACAGGGGAAGCGCAGCTTCTCCGCGTCCCCATCTGCCGCTCCCCCAGGCTCTGACACCGGTGATGCAGTCTGCCTGAGGGAGGAGGAGACGCGCGGCGCCCCCCCGCAGAAGCGTCGGCTGGGACAAGAGGCCTGTGCTGGTTGAAAACTCTGCTGCACTCCGAAGGCAGGGACCCGCTGCAGCCGTCCGTGGCCCCTGGATGCTCACCTATGGGCCGCGGCCGTGGAAGTATGTGAGGCCGACCGGGAATCAGCCGTTGCGGCTATGCAGGCGTGCGGAAAAGCGCGGTAAGCGGAGACGTGCTGGGGGGGAAGTGAAGCTGGCGGTGGGCGCTTGGACATGCGGAGGAGCGACGGTGTGACACGGGACCGATTGCAGCTTACCACGATAACCGCCGCACAGGAGAAGAGTACCGCCGCCGCAGCTTCTGCTCGTCGATGTAGCCGGAACCGGAAGTCGCACTCGGATGACGTCACCGTGATACGAGATGCACCACGCGATGCCGACACCTTGGGGAGGCCGAGCGGCCGGCTAAGTACCCTATGCCTCTCTCACAAATGCAGGCTGGAAATCCAGCCTGCTGTACTTGTAGAACATGCCCACAACTTAGACCTTTTTTTAAATTGGTTAAATGTAAAGCATACAACTAATAGGACAAAATAACAGAAAAGGTCAATGTGCATAACTATTCACCCCCTAAAATCAATACTTTGTAGAGCCACCTTTTGCGGCAATCACAGCTCCAAGACGCTTTGGATAAGTCTCTATGAGCTTGCCACATCTTACCACAGGGATTTTTGCCCATTCCTACATGCAAAACTGATTCAGCTCCTTCCAATTGGATGGTTTGCGCAAGTGAACAGCAATCTTGAAATCTGACCACAGATTTTCTATTGGATTGAGATCTGGGCTGTGACTAGGCCATTCCAACACATTTATATGTTTACCCTTAAACCACTCAAGTGTTGCTTTAGCCGTGCGTTTGGGGGCATTGTCCTGCTGGAAAGTAAACCTCCGTCGTAGCCTCAAATCACGCACATAGTGGGACAGGTTTTGCTCAAGACTATCCCTATCCATGTTTCCCTCAACTCTGACCAGTTTCCCAGTCCCGGCTGCTGAAAAACATCCCCACAGCATGATGCTGCCACCACCATGTTTCATTGTGGGGATGGTGTTCTTTGGGTGATGTGATGTGTTGGCTTTGTGCCAGACAAGTGACGCACTGAACCATCACTGGGTCTGCAGTAGAAGCCTGAGGGCTAGCCTCCTTCCTACGGGCTATGGACCCAGGACTATGGAGACCCCCACTCTGACCTATTTAGGTTAGAGGGAACTATAAACCATGCTATTTTGGTTGAGTTTATAGGCCACATCTTTCCTATTTCCCATTAAAGTTGCATGGTGTGAATCAATAAACACAATAAGGGTTGACTCTGCTCTGAGACTCCCAATGAATGTGTTAGTTTATTTGTCCCTTTGTTCTATTGTGTTAGTGATGGGATTAAGAAGTAGTGTTGAGCGCGAATATTCGAATATCAAATTTTTTTCGCGGATATCGGCACTTCGCTAATTCGCGAATATTTCGAATATAGTGATATAAATTCGATATTTCGAATATTCTTTTTTTTTCTTTTTTTTATTGTTATATTTTTTTCTTTCCCACTTCCCTAAAGTTGTTCTTACCTGTCCTTTGGATTCCTGGCTTCCTGGCTGCTCCAGTCAGTGCCCGTTGCCGCTTCTGCCGCCTTCCGTGCTCATGGAGCGTCCCCATCACCATGGGAACGTCTCCATATACTAGAATGTACTGTCGGATTTGAGAATTACGTGAAAAATCGCAATTCGATTATTTCAATTTATAATAATCGAATTTCAATTTTAACTTAGCACTGCTATATTTAATTCTAGCCTAATATGGAATATAGCAGTGCTAAGTTAAAATCGAAATTCGATTATTATAACTTGAATTAATCGAATTGCGATTTCAACTTGGACCTGGTTTACTATGGTTGGCTTGGTAGAATTAGCGAATATGACGAATGTATTCGTCATATTCCACAAAACGAATACAACGAATGTATTCGTCATATTCCACAATACGAAGATAACGAAGTATTCTGCATCTTCGTTTTAGCTACCTATTTATCAACTTCGCTAATTCTAGCAATCATATAGGAAAGTTTACTATAGAGACAGCTAAGTTTAATTCGCTATGCGATTATATGACTGCTTTTTAAAAAAAAAAAAATAGAATAATTATAATACCTGATAATAATTATAATTATTCTACACTGCGTGCAGAATTATTAGGCAAATGAGTATTTTGACCACATCATCCTCTTTATGCATGTTGTCTTACTCCAAGCTGTATAGGCTCGAAAGCCTACTACCAATTAAGCATATTAGGTGATGTGCATCTCTGTAATGAGAAGGGGTGTGGTCTAATGACATCAACACCCTATATTAGGTGTGCATAATTATTAGGCAAATTCCTTTCCTTTGGCAAAATGGGTCAAAAGGAGGACTTGACAGGCTCAGAAAAGTCAAAAATAGTGAGATATCTTGCAGAGGGATGCAGCACTCTTAAAATTGCAAAGCTTCTGAAGCGTGATCATCGAACAATCAAGCGTTTCAGTCAAAATAGTCAACAAGGTCGCAAGAAGCGTGTGGAAAAACCAAGGCGCAAAATAACTGCCCATAAACTGAGAAAAGTCAAGATTGCAGTTGCCAAGATGCCACTTGCCACCAGTTTGGCCATATTTCAGAGCTGCAACATCACTGGAGTGCCCAAAAGCACAAGGTGTGCAATACTCAGAGACATGGCCAAGGTAAGAAAGGCTGAAAGACGACCACCACTGAACAAGACACACAAGCTGAAACGTCAAGAAATATCTCAAGACTGATTTTTCTAAGGTTTTATGGACTGATGAAATGAGAGTGAGTCTTGATGGGCCAGATGGATGGGCCCGTGGCTGGATTGGTAAAGGGCAGAGAGCTCCAGTCTGACTCAGACGCCAGCAAGGTGGAGGTGGAGTACTGGTTTGGGCTGGTATCATCAAAGATGAGCTTGTGGGGCCTTTTCGGGTTGAGGATGGAGTCAAGCTCAACTCCCAGTCCTACTGCCAGTTTCTGGAAGACACCTTCTTCAAGCAGTGGTACAGGAAGAAGTCTGCATCCTTCAAGAAAAACACGATTTTCATGCAGGACAATGCTCCATCACACGCGTCCAAGTACTCCACAGCGTGGCTGGCAAGAAAGGGTATAAAGGAAGAAAATCTAATGACATGGCCTCCTTGTTCACCTGATCTGAACCCCATTGAGAACCTGTGGTCCATCATCAAATGTGAGATTTACAAGGAGGGAAAACAGTACACCTCTCTGAACAGTGTCTGGGAGGCTGTGGTTGCTGCTGCACGCAATGTTGATGGTGAACAGATCAAAACACTGACAGAATCCATGGATGGCAGGCTTTTGAGTGTCCTTGCAAAGAAAGGTGGCTATATTGGTCACTGATTTGTTTTTGTTTTGTTTTTGAATGGCAGAAATGTATATTTGTGAATGTTGAGATGTTATATTGGTTTCACTGGTAAAAATAAATAATTGAAATGGGTATATATTTGTTTTTTGTTAAGTTGCCTAATAATTATGCACAGTAATAGTCACCTGCACACACAGATATCCCCCTAAAATAGCTAAAACTAAAAACAAACTAAAAACTACTTCCAAAAATATTCAGCTTTGATATTAATGAGTTTTTTGGGTTCATTGAGAACATGGTTGTTGTTCAATAATAAAATTAATCCTCAAAAATACAACTTGCCTAATAATTCTGCACTCCCTGTATTTATAAAAAAAAGCAAAGTAATATAATCGCATAGCGGATTAAACTTAGCTGTCTCTATAGTAAACTTTCCTATATGATTGCTAGAATTAGCGAAGTTGATGAATAGGTAGCTAAAACGAAGACACAGAATACTTCGTTATCTTCGTTTTGTGGAATATGACGAATACATTCGTTATATTCGTTTTGTGGAATATGACGAATACATTCGTCATATTCTCTAATTCTACCAAGCCAACCATAGTAAGCCAGGTCCAAGTTGAAATCGCAATTCGATTAATTCAAGTTATAATAATCGAATTTTGATTTTAACTTAGCACTGCTATATTCCATATTAAGTTAGAATTAACGAATATACCGGCACTTACTTCTTTATCCTGTGAATGTCTAATGTACCGCCAACCACAGAATACAAAGTCACTCTCTTCTCCCCCCCTCCCTCGTCACTCTCTCCCCCCCTCCCTCGTCACTCTCTTCTCCCCCCCTCCCTCGTCACTCTCTCCCCCCCCTCCCTCGTCACTCTCTTCTCCCCCCCTCCCTCATCACTCTTCTCCCCCCTCCCTCATCACTCTCTTCTCTCTCCCTCCCTACCTTTGTCACTCTCTTATCCCCCCTCCCTCCCTTGTCACTCTCTTCTCCCCCCCTCCCTCCCTTGTCACTCTCTTCTTCCCCCTCCCTTGTTACTCTCTTCTCCCCCCCTCCCTCCATTGTCACTCTCATTCCCACCCTCCCTCCCTTGTCGCTCTCATTCCCCCCCGTTTTCACTCTCTTCTCCCCCCTCCCTCCCTTGTCACTCTCTTCTTCCCCACTCCCTCCCTTGTCACTCTGTTCTCCCCCCTCCCTCCCTTGTGACTCTCACCCCCCCCCCTCCTTCCCTTGTCACTCCCTGGGCATGGATCTCGGAGGAATTCAAAATATGTGACCAGTAGACCATGTTTGATTCAAATTCCATATGACAGCCCACAAATATCCGCCACCACTCATAACAATTCATGGTCCCTGTCTTAGGTAAATACAGAGGCATAAAAGGCCTTTTATGTCCATTGAATGCCTAATTCTTGGGGCCTGTAATGGCCGACACTTACTTCTTTATCCTGTGAATGTCTAATGTACCTCCAGCCACAGAATATAAAGTTTTTTGCTGTAAGGTGAACGCCTGTTGGCTAATTTTTGGGGCCTCTAGTGGCCGACACTTACTTCTTTATCCTGTAAATGCCTAATGTACCTCTAGCCACAGAAAACAAAGTTCTTTGCTGTAAGGGGAACGCCTGTTGGCAAATTTTTGGGGCCTGTAGTGGCCGACACTTACTTCTTTATCCTGTGAATGCCTAATGTACCTCCAGCCACAGAATACAAAGTTCTTTGCTGTCAGGTGAATGCCTGTTGGCTAATTTTTGGGGCCTGTAGTGGCCGACACTTACTTCTTTATCCTGTGAATGCCTAATGTACCTCCAGCCACAGAATACAAAGTTCTTTGCTGTCAGGTGAACGCCTGTTGGCTAATTTTTGGGGCCTGTAGTGGCCGACACTTACTTCTAACTTGAATTAATCGCATTGCTATTTCAATAGGAGAGTAGCCTAGTTAACGCATATTAATCGCGATAACAAGAATAATGCCGAATATTCAATTTTGACGAATATAAAACAAATATTCTATCGAATATTTGCGAATTTCGTCGAAATCGAATATGGCACCTGCCGCTCATCACTATTAAGAAGTAACCGTCTCTGGTGTAGAGAAGTAGATCATCCTATGATACAGTCAGGAGACAACTTTTATCACAAAAAGGTGTAATAGCAAGTGATCATAAAGTCATATGCACCACAAAATAAAGGTTTAAATGTTTAATAAGTATTGCAAATAATGTTCATATTTTGTTTGAATGACATTGAAGGCCAAATTGCCAAAATGCAGAAGGAGCACCGCCAGGTTATGCGGGCCATTCAGGAGCGGATGAAGGCCATGGAGGAGAGGCAACGCCAGGCCTTGAAGGGGGTACAGGAGATTCTCCTGCTATTGGAAAAGTTGCCTTAAAATATATATTTTTTCTAATAAGTTATATAAATCGTTTATATAGTTATAATGTTTATTTTGTTTTTTGTAATATTGCTCTGTTTTAGTGTAATAGCTCGGCCTAAATCAGCCAGAACTGACAGCAGCCGGTAAAAACATGTCAAATACATATAGGGTCCATTCACATGTCTGTAAAATGGGTCTGCATCTGTTCCACAATTTAGCGGAACGGTTACAGACCCATTGATTTTCAATTCCAGTCAGAAAAATTTTGCATTCACAGGTTAATTAAAGGGAACCTGTCACCAGTTTTATGGTGTCCTAACTAAGGACAACATAAATAAGTGACTAATTCTCTTAGCAAAATGCTGGGTCACTTTCTTTAATTGACCCAGTCAATCTGCCAACGTCTTGTATTGAAAAGCTCCAGCTGAAAATTGATGAGTCATGAATATTTATTAGCTCCTGACTATCCCCGCCTACCTGTTGCTGATTGACAGTTTATTTCCATATGAATCAGCAGCAGGTGGGCAGGGGAGTGGCTATATCTCTGAATTAAAAAAACGCTGGACTCAAATCAGCTTAGCATGCGGCATGTGGCATCTTTGTGTGTATATTATGAGGTAAACATCTGTCACACCAGTAAGTGAATACATTTAAGGTACTTTTTAGTAGTTAATGATTGTATATAATTAGTTAGATTATAATCAAATATCCACATGGCAGGTTCCCTTTAAGTAAGTGTCGGCCACTACAGGCCCCAAAAATTTGCCAACAGACGTTCACCTGACAGCAAAGAACTTTGTATTCTGTGGCTGGAGGTACATTAGGCATTCACAGGATAAAGAAATAAGTGTCGGCCACTACAGGCCCCAAAAATTAGACAACAGGCGTTCACCTGACAGCAAAGAACTTTGTATTCTGTGGCTGGAGGTACATGTAACGGTCGCGTACACACACACACAGGGGGGAGGGAAGTGACCACTGCGCTCCACCCTTACCCCTGGCCCTGCCTACTTGTAACAAAATAACAAAGATAGGTGCACTCTGCAGTCTCACTAAACCCTCAAACTGATTTTAAAATTGAGAGATTAGTCAACATGTCCTACGGTGTAGAACATGTCTAAGCCCGGGCACCACGCCAAGGTTTCTCAAGTAGCCCGGGACCTAACACTCTCCTACCTGAGCCGTATGGGCCATACCAGGAGCCAGTGGGCAAATTACAGGAGCATAACGCCGACTCACAAACAGCTCACCAGTTACCTCCAGCATGTAGCCATGCTTGCAATGGGAGGAGGGAGGAGTCTGCGAGTCCCACTCGAGACTGGCTGATATGTCCCAGGCCTCACAGGTGCACCTAAATGTGGCCTGTAGATGGAAAACAGGCACATTTAAATTAGAGTTTATACACCTCTAGGAATCTATATATACAAACTAAGAAGACAGTTTGGCATTAGCAGGAGGTGCTCAAACCCACATGCAGTTGTGCATATATATAGGGGAGCAAATCCTGCACTTGTGGCCTGTTGCTAATGGCAATCCCCAGCAAAATGCATACGGTGGAGGATGCCCGGGGCGAACCACATGTACCACAATAGACATCCTACACAAGGTAACAAGTGCGGATGTAATAATTAATATAACAATATAACAAAATAACAAAGATGGGTGCACTCTGCAGTCTCACTAAACCCTCAAACTGATTTTAAAATTGAGAGATTAGTCAACATGTCCTACGGTGTAGAACATGTCTAAGCCCGGGCACCACGCCAAGGTTTCTCAAGTAGCCCAGGACCTAACACTCTCCTAACTGAGCCGTATGGGCAATACCAGGAGCCAGTGGGCAAATTACAGGAGCATAAGGCAGACTCACAAACAGCTCACCAGTTACCTCCAGCATGTAGCTATGGTTGCAATGGGAGGAGGGAGGAGTCTGCGAGTCCCACTCAAGACTAGCTACTTGCCTCGTGAGTCCTAATGACAGGGGACAACTGGACGGCAATCCCTAACTTGGAATAAGTGCAGGGATGACAGACAGACAAACAACAGGACGTGAATGGACCGAGTCAATATCAGGAAAGCTACAAAGTACAAATGGAGCAAGCAAAGAATTGTCAGGAGAAGCCGGGGTCATAAATACCAGGAGAGACGTGAAGTACCAAAGGAGTCAGCAGAGGATGGTCAGGAGGAGGTCGGGGTCAGAATACCAGGAGAGCAGCAAAGTACACAAGGAGCAGGCAGAGGATCGTCAGGAATTCAGCAGGAGGTAAGTACGCCAGGAAAGACCAAATCACAGGTGGAACCTAAATTAACAGGCAACCTGTGGCCAGCAGGCGCCTGTATTTATAGTGGGGAGTGAGGGTCATGTGACGTGGCCAGCGTCACATGACCGACAGACCAACCAGTCGAGCACCGAGTGATCAGCTCGGCGCTCAAGGCAGACTTAGGAGCAGGGAGCCACCCAGCTAGTAAAGCCGCCCTGGGAACGAGGTAAAACACAGATCCTCGTTCCCGAAGCTAAGCAGCAGGTCTGCGGCTAATGGGGGACCGTAAAATATAGAAAAGAAATGGTGGCTCTCTCACTGTTCCACTTTTGGAATGGTGCACTACCCCACAGCACTCCCAAATGCTGGTATAAAGAGGTAATTGTAAAGTCTGGATTGGGGGTCACTCAAATATAAGGCAAACACACGATATAAGTATCCACATAAATTTTATAGGTATGAAAATGACCACATACAATATTACACATAAAACATTTCCTAAAAAAACAATTGATAAGACACAATATAGCACCGCACTTAAGGGTCATAGGATATAAACCTAAATTTCAGCAGCACTGAAAGTCTCTGAAGGCTGTGCAGAGATACTGGTATATTTTCAAGATTCGTCACTATCAGCAGTTAGCTGCACATTCTATAGTTCAGAGACGATTATAGTTGGTAAGTCGCAGGTTCTATAGTCCAGAGACAATTGTAATTGATAACTCACAAAATGTCAATAAATCCACATTGTGTTCGGTACTTTACCGCTCTTGTAGCTGGTCCGCTTGTGCGCCAAATCAGTAGGAAGCTCCGTTTTGAGCTGTCAGGACCTGTGAGTCGGCTCTATAGTGAAGTTTCCCGGATGTTCGTTGTAGCGGTACTGTTTGTATTACCGCTTTGACCTTCCAGGACCTGTGTGGCGTCCCACGTGGTTTGCTGGGCGGTCAGGTGTTCTATGTTTCCAGGCGGGATTTTCAAACTTCTTAAGCATAAAGGCTTATTCCGTACTCATGTGGATATGCGATTATGGATTCTTCTTAATGGTCCCTCACTGTAATTCACCAAACGCGTTTCGGGGTAAAGAGACCGCTTCCTCAGTGGCTTGACAGTGAAGATATAAAGTCCCAATTTATATAGCATCCATGATTGGCGAAAATGGGTTGGGACATGGGTTAAACCATGGGTTGGATTAGTGAGGGACATCGTGAATACCAGGAGTTTAAATCCAGATATTGGAAGTAATTCTTTTCTCCTAAGTCTCAATATTAATAGGTTTATAATTCAATTTACCATTTCATGCGGTGTATTTCACTTTAATACATATATATAACTTATATTCAGTTAAAATGAATAAAATCCGGAAAAAACGCATGTGCGGTTTTTGTGCGTTTTTGATGCGTTTTTTTCGGAATCATGTTAAAATGGATCCCTGCATAAAACTGGATACTTGGGTAAAGTTAAAAATACATTATACATATATTAAATTACACACATGTAAAACATCAAAAATAATATAGAGTTCTTTGCATCAATATACATACACAGTTTTTATGCCATATGACAATTGAATAGGGGGTCAATACTGTTCTGAGATTTGATGACTTGATTTCGATAGCTTGTTAGATATATCGGTGTATATTTATATATATGTATTAAAGTGAAATACACTGCATGAAATGGTAAATTGAATTATAAACCTATTAATATTGAGACTTAGGAGAAAAGAATTACTTCCAATATCTGGATTTAAACTCCTGGTATTCACCATGTCCCTCACTAGTCCAACCCATGGTTTAACCCATGTCCCAACCCATTTTCGCCAATCATGGATACTATATAAATTGGGACTTTATATCTTCACTGTCAAGCCACTGAGGAAGGGGTCTCTTTACCCCGAAACGCGTTTGGTGAATGACAGTGAGGGACCATTAAGAAGAATCCATAATTGCATATCCACATGAGTACGGAATAAGCCTTTATGCTTAAGAAGTTTGAAAATCCCGCCTGGAAACATAGAACACCTGACCGCCCAGCAAACCACGTGGGACGCCACACAGGTCCTGGAAGGTCAAAGCGGTAATACAAACAGTACCGCTACAACGAACATCCGGGAAACTTCACTATAGAGCCGACTCACAGGTCCTGACAGCTCAAAACGGAGCTTCCTACTGATTTGGCGCACAAGCGGACCAGCTACAAGAGCGGTAAAGTACCGAACACAATGTGGATTTATTGACATTTTGTGAGTTATCAATTACAATTGTCTCTGGACTATGAAACCTGCGACTTACCAACTATAATCGTCTCTGAACTATAGAATGTGCAGCTAACTGCTGATAGTGACGAATCTTGAAAATATACCAGTATCTCTGCACAGCCTTCAGAGACTTTCAGTGCTGCTGAAATTTAGGTTTATATCCTATGACCCTTAAGTGCGGTGCTATATTGTGTTTTATCAATTGTTTTTTAGGAAATGTTTTATGTGTAATATTGTATGTGGTCATTTTCATACCTATAAAATTTATGTGGATACTTATATCGTGTGTTTGCCTTATATTTGAGTGACCCCCAATCCAGACTTTACAATTACCTCTTTATACCAGCATTTGGGAGTGCTGTGGGGTAGTGCACCATTCCAAAAGTGGAACAGTGAGAGAGCCACCATTTCTTTTCTATATTTTACCTTCCTCTCCCATTGGTTGAGCTCCCACTGATCCATTATGGATATTTGGCAACACATGGATACTAAGTACAAGATAATTGACAGTTATAATTTCGATACATCTGTGGAAAATCACGATAATTCCACAAGGAATATTGATGATACATTTGGCAATCTAGAAAAACTAGTTCAAAAACAATTGCGTAACAAATGGGAAATAAGAGCACTCAACCAATATATCCAGAGTGGTCTTGTTCCCAAAGGGTTAACATTAATCAAAACTCCAGCTTCAGATCTAATGAATGATACTTTCAAAAGAGAATGGGACACCTTCCTCAAAACACAGTCAATCAGCCTAATTCATATGATTGTTAATAGACGCACACAGATTTTGGCTGATATTTCAGAACAAATAACTGATTTGAGGAAGGTGATAGACCAATTCCCGAATAATGAACAAGTACATAGATGGCAACAAAGAATATGTAGAAATTTAGATGCCTTAGAGAAAGATATCATATATAAAAAAATCAAAAAAATTGAGAAACTCTAATTTTAATGATGTACAAAATGTCAGTACGGTAGAAGACATTAATAATGATTATCATAATCAACATATACAATCACAAACACAACAGGACACTAATAAGAAGGGACATACGAATATATACAATGTCCCCACTAACAACAGATATGAATCACTTTCATCACCTCTTTTTTTAGATTACACACCCCCACATCACAAAACCAAAATGAAAAAAGTCAGGACCCCATCACCAAAAAGAAGAGTAGGGAGGGATCACAGACAGACACACCAATACAATTTACGACACCGACAAACACCAGTAAAAGAAACACCACACAGACGGAATCACAATCACCACTATCCCTCACAGATACACTACCCAGCACAGGAGTACGAACTGAGGACACACAGAAAGACACAATCATACAGAGGAGAAGAGAGATCAGAAGAGGAAGACATTGTAAGACGAAACAGATACGAGAAAAATAATCTATATCGATCATAGTCAATTTGAGTAATATTGAACTCACAGAAGCACAAGAAAACTTGCTGAATAAAGGTCTGAAATATGCCCCGACCACCAAGCTAGACAAGTTTTCAACTTATATAGGGGTGGAAAAATTCATCCGAAAACTTTGCTTGAAAAAATATTTTATAAAGAACCCCATAATAAAAGAATTGGATGGGGATTTTAACAATAAAAAATATGTACACACAGGGTTAAAAATGAGTTCTAAACAATATCCAAAACAAGAGATTAGTCATCAAATGGCAACTTTTAAAAAATGTGTAGAAAATGATCTGAGAAAATTGAAAGGGTATAATATAAAAAATAACCTTACTAAGAAAGAGACTGAGGCCATCAAACAATTACAATCCGCTAATAACATAACTATTAGACCAGCGGATAAAGGAGGCGCTATAGTGGTTTTAAATGCAGAAGACTACAATCAGGAATGTCTGAGACAACTACAGGATGAAACCACCTACATAAAATTGAAACGAGACCCCACAGAAGAATACTTTAGAGTACTAGTAGAATATTGTAAGAAAGGCACAGAATCTGGGATCCTATTAGAACAAGAGGCTAAATATATTATGAGTACTGAGAAAAGATTACCAATCCTATACTGTATTCCAAAAATCCATAAAGACCCCAATAATCCTCCGGGTAGACCCATAATATCTGGGATTAACTCCATTTCCTCAAATTTATCAGGGTATATAGACCGATTGTTACAACCTGCGGTCAAAAATATACCTTCCTATATAAAGGATACCACTGATATTATTAAAATATTGGAGGGAATGGAGTTTAACCCTTTCACGACTGCAATCTGTATATATACGTGATAGCTGCACATGCCCCGTGCAGCTACCACGTATATACACGTTCTGGCAGCTCTTTAATCCAAGCGCTGCAAAGCGCTTGGATTTAAGCTTCTGCCCCTGTCCTGCTGCTGTCACGGACAGCATACAGTGCGGTAATGCCGACAAGGGGCCAATCAGAGTGGCCCCTTGCCGGCAATCGATCCGATTGGTTAGTCTGTGCAGACTAACCAATCGGATCGCGGCAGTGTTAAAATGCCGGTTTCAGGCTCTGATCTGCGCTCTGCAGATCACAGCCTGAAATCGGTAATGTGTCCTGAAGCCCCCTCTGTGCCCCCTCCTTGTTCATGTCCTGCCCCCGATGCGGTCCTGCCCCGATCTGTGCCCCCTCCTTGTTCTTGTCCTGCCCCCGATGCGGTCCGCCCCCTCCTGCACCGATCTGTGCCTCCTTCGTGTTGATCATCTTATCCTGCCCCCCCGAAGCGGTCCGCCCCCTCCTGCCCCGATCTGTAAGTAAAATGCTGCCCCCCCCTCCCCCGTTTCCAGCGCTGCCCCCTGCCCCCGATGCGGTCCCCCTTGTGTGTGTGTGATGGCGGCGGCTCCATTCCTGAGCCGCCGCCATCAGCAGCGTGTGTCAGCTCTATGCTGACACTGCTGTAACCCCATAGATGCCGCAGTAGCGGCATCCATGGGGGTAATAGAGGGAGGGGGCCCCCTCTCTCTCAACCATCAGGGCTTCTGCGATCGCAGCGCCCGATGGTTGCCATGGCAACCGGACGCTTTGCAAAGGCGTCCGGTTGCCATGGTATAGGCGTCCAGTGCTGCCACCTACAGGCATCTGATTGTATTATACTTTGCAATGCAAGAGCATTGCAAAGTATAGTACAACCATCAGCCCCACTGGATCTTCAAGATCCAAGAGGGAACTGATAAAAAAAAATGTGAAAATAATAAAAGTAAAAATAAATAAAAATGTAAAAAATAAATTTCCTTTTCCTATAAAAAACCCCCCAAACAAACAGAAAACCACACATATTAGGTGTCACCGCGTCCGTAACGACCATCTCTATAAATATATCACATCATCAACCCCGTCCAATAAACACCATAAAAAATAAAAGATAAAAACGGTGTAAAAAAATAAGCCATTTTTGTCACCTTACATCACAAAAAGTGCAACACCAAGCAATCAAAAAAGGCGAATATACCCCAAAATAGTACCAATCAAACCGTTACCTCATCCCGCAAAAAATGAGCCCATATTTAAGACAATCGCCCAAAAAATAAATAAGCTATGGCTCTCAGACTATGGAGACACTAAAACATTTTTTTGGTTTCAGAAATGCTATTATTGTGTAAAACTTAAATAAATAAGAAAAAGTATACATATTAGGTATTGCCACATCCGTAACGATCTGCTCTATAAAACTGTCACATGACCTAACCCCTCAGATGAACGCTGTAAAAAAAAAAAAAAAAAAACTGTTCCAAAACAGCCAATTTTTTGGCCACCTTGTCCCATAAAGTGTAATAATGAATGATCAAAAAATCCTATGTACCCAAAAATGGTACCAATAAAAACCTCAACTCTTTCTGCAAAAAATGAGCCCCTGCACAAGACGATCGGTAGAAAAATAAAAAACATATGGCGTTCAGAAAACCAATCCAGCAAAATCTGCCTTCCAAAAACCATGCGGCGCTCCTTCCATTCTGCGCCCTGCCGTGCGCCCTTACATCAGTTTACGACCACATGTGGGGTGTTTCTGTAAACCGCAGAATCAGAGTAATAAATATTGAGTTTTGTTTAGCTGTTAACCCTTAATGTGTTAAAGAAAAAAATGTAATAAAATAGAAAATCTGCTAAAAAAGTGAAATTTAGAAATTTCATCTCCATTTTCCTTTAATTCTTGTGGAACACCTAAAGGGTTAATAATGTTTGTAAAATTGGTTTTGAATACCTTGAGGGGTGTAGTTTCTACAATGGGGTCATTTATGGGGTTATCCACTATGTAGGCCCCACAAAGTGACTTCAGACCTGAACTAGTTCTTAAAAAGTGGGTTTTGGAAATTTTCTTAAAAATTTTAAGAATTGCTTCTAAACTTCTAAGCCTTCTAACGTCCTAAAAAAATAAAATAACATTTCCAAAATGATGCCAACATAAAGTAGACATATGGGGAATGTTATGTAATAAATATTTTATGAGGTATCACTTTCTGTTTTAGAAGCAGAGAAATTGAAATTTAGAAAATTGCTAATTTTTACTTTTTTTTGGTAAATTTGGGATTTTTTTAAAAAAAAAGGAGATATATATTGACTCAAATTTATGACTGTCATGAAGTACAATGTGTCACGAGAAAACAATCTCAGAATGGCGTGGATAAGTAAAAGTGTTCCAAAGCTATTACCACTTAAAGTGACGCATGTCAGATTTGTAAATTTTGACCTGGACACTGGGGCATCAATGACCTTTGGTCATGAAAGGGTTAAGAATGGATGGATTATGGGTACCCTGGACGTTAATTCGCTCTACACAATAATTGTCCATAAATTAGGTCTGAGGGCCCTATATGAACAACTCATCGCCCATAACACCATGAAAGAGGAACAGATACTGTATACGATAGAGGGAGTTCAATACATATTAACACATAATTATTTTTCATTTAATGAGGAATTCTATGTGCAAAGAAAAGGAACCGCCATGGGTACCAGATTCGCCCCCAGTTATGCTAATTTATTTATGGCCCAGTGGGAGGCCACCACCATCAGACCAATACTGGGGGCGGGTCTGGTACTATGGCGAAGGTACATAGATGACGTGATATTTATATGGCAAGATACAACTACAGCATTATCGTCATTCCTAGAAGAAATAAATGTAAATGATTGGAACCTCAAATTTACCTCCACTATTAGTGTGGCAAATATACAATTCCTAGATCTCAATATTACAGTACAAGACAATAAACTCATATGTAACACGTATCAAAAATCAGTAAATAAAAACAGTTACATATTATACACGAGTTGCCATTTACCTAGGTGGTTGACTAACGTGCCAAAAAGTCAATTTAGAAGAATAAAACGTAATTGTACCCATGAATTACAATTTGAGATGGAAGCAGAAACACTAAAACAACAATTCGTGGAGAAACAATATCCTATCCATCTTTTAGAGGGATCATTGGGGGAAGTTAGAATAATGAAGAGGGAAGACTTCTTTGTCCCCAAGCAGAGGGAAACAATAGAAGAGTCACTGAGAATCATCTTACCTTTCCATGCACAATATAAAGGCATGGAGAGAGTGATTAAGAAATATTGGCATCACCTGCTTGAAGATAAGATAGTTGGTCCCCTATTGAATACTTCACCTCAAATAACATACTAGGGTCCCTAATTTGGGTCTCAAAGTTGCCCCATCGGTGAAAAAGAAGAACTGCACTACAGCAGAAAAACAAAATTGGTTGTCGTTTAGTGGTTTTTACAGATGTGGACGATGTTCCAACTGTAAAAATAAAGCCCAGTCGACGCAGAATTCATTTTCTATGGATATTAAAGAAGGCCTGACATGCGACTCAACGAGTGTTATATATTTAATTGAATGTCCATGTCGTAAACAGTACATTGGCAGGACAAAACGAACATTGAAAAAGAGGGAGAGTCACTATAGAGCCGACTCACAGGTCCTGACAGCTCAAAACGGAGCTTCCTACTGATTTGGCGCACAAGCGGACCAGCTACAAGAGCGGTAAAGTACCGAACACAATGTGGATTTATTGACATTTTGTGAGTTATCAATTACAATTGTCTCTGGACTATAGAACCTGCGACTTACCAACTATAATCGTCTCTGAACTATAGAATGTGCAGCTAACTGCTGATAGTGACGAATCTTGAAAATATACCAGTATCTCTGCACAGCCTTCAGAGACTTTCAGTGCTGCTGAAATTTAGGTTTATATCCTATGACCCTTAAGTGCGGTGCTATATTGTGTCTTATCAATTGTTTTTTAGGAAATGTTTTATGTGTAATATTGTATGTGGTCATTTTCATACCTATAAAATTTATGTGGATACTTATATCGTGTGTTTGCCTTATATTTGAGTGACCCCCAATCCAGACTTTATAATGGGGGACCGAGTGTACCTTTGGAACCCCGTTACAGTACCCCCCCTTTTACGAGGGGCCACCGGACCCAAGACTTCAGACAATGGCCTTTCAGGGTGTTCTAAATAAAATTTTCGAACAAGTCTAGGAGCATGAACCTCCCTGGCAGGTACCCAAGATCTCTCTTCAGGTCCATACCCCTTCCAGTGAATCAGGTACTGCAAGGAATTACGCACCTTCCTGACATCCACTATTTTAGACACCACATACTCGACAGCATCATTAACAAGAACCGGCGGAGGCGAGGCTTTCGATGGTACTACCGGTTCAAAATATTTTAGTAGAGATTTATGGAACACATTATGAATGTGGAATGACTCGGGCAGCTCCAACTTAAATGATACCGGGTTAATCACCTCTGTGATCTTATATGGTCCAATAAAACGAGGAGCAAACTTTTTAGAATCTACCTTAAGAGAGAGATTCTTGGAGGACAACCATACCTTATCCCCAACCTGAAAATTTACCCCCCTTGAACGTCTCCTATCGGCCTTGAGTTTCTGAGAACTTTGAGCCTTTTCTAAGTTTGATTGAACCCAGGCCCAAACTGTGCACAGTTTAGAGGAGAACCTATCCGCCTCAGGGTTAGAGGAGGAGACGGATGACCCAGAATGAAAACGGGGATGGAAACCATGGTTACAAAAGAAAGGTGAAACCCCAGCAGAAGAATTGACACGGTTATTCAAAGCAAATTCAGCCAATGGAAGAAATGTCACCCATAATTGCTGGTCATCAGCAACATACAACCTCAAGAATTGTTCCACAGACTGATTAAGGCGTTCAGTCTGCCGATTACTCTCAGGGTGGTAGGCAGAGGAAAAAGACAATGAAATTTTACATTTTTGACAGAAGGCCCTCCAGAATTTGGACACAAACTGCACACCCCTGTCAGAAACAATATTTTCCGGGATACCATGCAATCGAACAATTTCTTTCACAAAAATAGACGCCAGGGTTTTGGCATTCGGGAGTTTAGACAGGGGAATGAAATGGACCATCTTGCTAAACCTATCGACCACTACCCCAACTACAGTCTTACCCTCCGCCGGCGGTAGGTCAGTTATAAAGTCCATCGAGATATGGGACCAGGATCTACTGGGAATGGGTAGGGGTTGTAGGTTACCAGCAGGGCGAGTTCTAGGTGTCTTGGACCTGGCACAAACCTCACAGGCTGACACGTAGGACTTGACTTGCCTAGTTAGAGTGGGCCACCAATAAGATCTAGAAACCAGATCCTTAGTGCCCTCAACACCCGGATGTCCACAAAAGGCAGAATCGTGACACTCACCCAACAGCTGAAGACAAAGTTGTACGGGAACAAACAACTTATCTTTTGGGGTGGATACCGGTGCCAGATGTTGTTCAGACCTAATGCGAGCCGAGATATCCTGGGTAAGAGCTGCTAAGAAGATTTTTGCTGGTAGGATGGATTCAGGTGGTACCTCAGTAGGTTGAAAAGCCTGGAAGCTCCGAGATAATGCGTCTGCCTTCACATTTTTACTTCCCGGCCTGAACGTAATGGAAAAATCAAAACGAGTAAGAAACAGAGCCCATCTGGCTTGACGGGGATTCAACCTCTTAGCAGACTCGAGAAACATAAGGTTTTTATGGTCAATGACAACAGTTACACAATGCCTTGCCCCCTCCAGAAAATGCCTCCACTCCTCAAAAGCCCATTTAATGGCCAGCAGCTCCCTATTCCCTATGTCGTAGTTTCTCTCCGGGGGAGAGAATTTCCTGGAGAAGAAGGCACATGGTTTCAGGTTAGTGAGGCTACCAGGATCTTGTGAAAGGACTGCTCCTGCGCCGTCCTCGGATGCATCCACCTCCACAATAAAAGGTTTCTCCTGATCAGGCTGGATCAGAATGGGAGCGCTACTGAATGCCCTGAACCAGTTCCTTTAGAGCCGTCTCGGCTACTAGAGCCCTGTCTGGTTCATCATAGAGGGTACCCAGGGCCTGAAAGAACCCCTCCACAGAAGATAAACAACTGGCGCCAGCAGGTAAAGAGAACGCCCAGTCCTGGGAATTACGATCACCCTCTAATCAGGAAATGATAATGCCCACGCGTTGACTCTCGGTGCCAGAGGACACGGGGCGCAAACGGAAGTACAGTTTGCAATTCTCCTTAAAAGAGAGAAACTTCTTCTGGTCTCCAGAAAAGGGTTCTGGGAGCTTAATCTGGGGCTCAAAATGCAGACTGGAGGCCTGAGGAGTGGAAGAACCTTGCCCTAACTCAAAAGAACTGAGTTTTTCCCCTAACTCCTTCACCATCTGCATCAGATTAGAGACATGGTCAGTCAGGGTCACCAGAGGATTCATTATACAGTGGTTATTGGGCCTGTTAATCTGTAACGGTCGCGTACACACACACACAGGGGGAGGGAAGTGACCACTGCGCTCCACCCTTACCCCTGGCCCTGCCTACTTGCCTCGCGAGTCCTAATGACAGGGGACAACTGGACGGCAATCCCTAACTTGGAATAAGTGCAGGGATGACAGACAGACAAACAACAGGACGTGAACGGACCGAGTCAATACCAGGAAAGCTGCAAAGTACAAATGGAGCAAGCAGAGAATTGTCAGGAGAAGCCGGGGTCATAAATACCAGGAGAGACGTGAAGTACCAAAGGAGTCAGCAGAGGATCGTCAGGAGGAGGCTGGGGTCAGAATACCAGGAGAGCAGCAAAGTACACAAGGAGCAGGCAGAGGATCGTCAGGAATTCAGCAGGAGGTAAGTACGCCAGGAAAGACCAAATCACAGGTGGAACCTAAATTAACAGGCAACCTGTTAATTGCAGGCTGCCTGTATTTATAGTGGGGAGTGAGGGTCATGTGACGTGGCCAGTGTCACATGAACGACAGACCAACCAGTCGAGCACCGAGTGATCAGCTTGGCGCTCAAGGCAGACTTAGGAGCAGGGAGCCACCCAGCTAGTAAAGCCGCCCTGGGAACGAGGTAAAACACAGATCCTCGAAGCTAAGCAGCAGGTCTGCGGCTAATGGGGGACCGAGTGTACCTTCGGAACCCCGTTACAGTACATTAGGCATTCACAGGATAAAGAAGTAAGTGTCGGCCACTACAGGCCCCAAAAATTAGCCAACAGGCGTTCACCTGACAGCAAAGAACTTTGTATTCTGTGGCTGGAGGTACATTAGGCATTCACAGGATAAAGAAGTAAGTGTCGGCCACTACAGGCCCCAAAAATTAGCCAACAGGCGTTCACCTTACAGCAAAAAACTTTATATTCTGTGGCTGGAGGTACATTAGACATTCACAGGATAAAGAAGTAAGTGTCGGCCATTACAGGCCCCAAGAATTAGGCATTCAATGGACATAAAAGGCCTTTTATGCCTCTGTATTTACCTAAGATTGGGACCAAGAATTGTTATGAGTGGTGGCGGATATTTGTGGGCTGTCATATGGAATTTGAATCAAACATGGTCTACTGGTCACATATTTTGAATTCCTCCGAGATCCATGCCCAGGGAGTGACAAGGGAAGGAGGGGGGGGGGGGATGAGAGTCACAAGGGTGGGAGGGGGAGAACAGAGTGACAAGGGAGGGAGTGGGGGAGAAGAGAGTGACAAGGGAGGGGGGAGAAGAGAGTGAAAAGGGGGGGGGGGGGAATGAGAGCGACAAGGGAGGGAGGGTGGGAATGAGAGTGACAATGGAGGGAGGGGGAGAGAAGAGAGTGACAAGGGAGGGGGGAGAAGAGAGTGACAAGGGAGGGAGGGGGGAGAAGAGAGTGACAAGGGAGGGAGGGGGGATAAGAGAGTGACAAAGGAAGGGAGGGAGAGAGAAGAAAGTGATGAGGGAGGGGGAGAGAAGAGAGTGACGAGGGAGGGGGGGAGAAGAGAGTGACGAGGGAGGGGGGGGAGAGTGACGAGGGAGGGGGGGAGAAGAGAGTGACTTTGTATTCTGTGGTTGGCGGTACATTAGACATTCACAGGATAAAGAAGTAAGTGCCGGCCATTACAGGCCCCAAAATTTAGGCATTCAATGGACATAAAAGGCCTTTTATGCCTCTGTATTTACTTAAGACAGGGACCATGAATTGTTATGGGTGGTGGCAGATATTTGTGGGCTGTCACATGTTTTGAATTCCTCCGAGATCCATGCCTAGGGAGTGACAAGGGAAGGAGGGGGGGGGGTGAGAGTGACAAGGGAGGGAGGGGGGAGAACAGAGTGACAAGGGAGGGAGTGGGGGGGAAGAGAGTGATAAGGGAGGGAGGGGTGGAGAATAGAGTGACAAGGGAGGGAGGGGGGAGAAGATAGTGAAAAGGGGGGGAATGAGAGCGACAGGGAGGGAGGGGGGAGAAGAGAGTGACAAGCGGGGAGAAGAGAGTGACAAGGGAGGGGGGAGAAGAGAGTGACAAGGGAGGGGGGAGAAGAGAGTGACAAGGGAGGGAGGGGGGAGAAGAGAGTGACAAAGGGAGGGAGGGAGAAGAGAGTGACGAGGGAAGGGGAGAAGAGAGAGACGAGGGAGGGGGGGAGAAGAGAGTGACGAGGGAGGGGGGAGAAGAGAGTGACGAGGGAGGGGGGGAGAAGAGAGTGATGAGGGAGGGGGGGAGAAGAGAGTGATGAGGGAGGGGGGGAGAAGAGAGTGATGAGGGAGGGGGGGAGAAGAGAGTGACGAGGGAGGGGGGGAGAAGAGAGTGACGAGGGAGGGGGGGAGAAGAGAGTGACGAGGGAGGGGGGAGAAGAGAGTGACGAGGGAGGGGGGAGAAGAGAGTGACAAGGGAGGGAGGGGGAGAAGAGAGTGACAAGGGAGGGAGGGAGAAGAGAGTGACAAGGGAGGGTGGGGAGAAGAGAGTGACGGGGGGGGGGGGGGGAGAGATTGTCATCCATCACAATGCACCCCTTGCACAAAATGCATCTCTTACACACACATTTCATCCCTTACATACACAGAAACACACCTTGCAGCCCTTACACATACAAACACAGATTCACACAACGCATTCCGTACACATATTCAGAAACACACAATACATATCTTATACACAAACAGAAACTTCTTTCTATCCCTTACACGAAAACACACTGGAATCCACTACACACTCACACTGCATCATCTACACAAAATGGTATCCCTATACATTACATTCTATAAACACGCACATTAGATTCTTTACAGCAACACATAACACATCCCTACACACTTCACCCACTGTGAACAAACTCATGGGTGGAACATGTACAGTACAGACCAAAAGTTTGGACACACCTTCTCATTCAAATAGTTTTCTTTATTTTCATGACTATGAAGGCATCAAAACTATGAATTAACACATGTGGAATTATATACATAACAAACAAGTGTGAAACAACTGAAAATATGTCATATTCTAGGTTCTTCAAAGTAGCCTCCTTTTGCTTTGATTACTGCTTTGCACACTCTTGGCATTCTCTTGATGAGCTTCAAGAGGTAGTCCCCTGAAATGGTCTTCCAACAGTCTTGAAGGAGTTCCCAGAGATGCTTAGCACTTGTTTGCCCTTTTGCCTTCACTCTGCGGTCCAGCTCACCCCAAACCATCTCGATTGGGTTCAGGTCCGGTGACTGTGGAGGCCAGGTAATCTGGCGCAGCACCCCATCACTCTCCTTCATGGTCAAATAGCCCTTACTTTCAAAGTTTTACCAATTTTTCGGCTGACTGACCTTCATTTCTTAAAGTAATGATGGCCACTCGTTTTTCTTTACTTAGCTGCTTTTTTCTTGCCATAATACAAATTCTAACAGTCTATTCAGTAGGACTATCAGCTGTGTATCCACCTGACTTCTCCTCAACGCAACTGATGGTCCCAACCCCATTTATAAGGCAAGAAATCCCACCTATTAAACCTGACAGGGCACACCTGTGAAGTGAAAACCATTTCAGGGGACTACCTCTCGAAGCTCATCAAGAGAATGTCAAGAGTGTGCAAAGCAGTAATCAAAGCAAAAGGTGGCTACTTTGAAGAACCTAGAATATGACATATTTTCAGTTGTTTCACACTTGTTTGTTATGTATATAATTCCACATGTGTTAATTCATAGTTTTGAGGCCTTCAGTCTGAATCTACAGGGTGGGCCATTTATATGGCTACACCTTAATAAAATGGGAATGGTTGGTGATATTAACTTCCTGTTTGTGGCACATTAGTATATGTGAGGGGGGAAACTTTTCAAGATGGGTGGTGAACATGGCGGCCATTTTGAAGTCGGCCATTTTGAATCCAACTTTTGTTTTTTCAATAGGAAGAGGGTCATGTGACACATCAAACTTATTGGGAATTTCACAAGAAAAACAATGGTGTGCTTGGTTTTAACATAACTTTATCTTTCATGAGTTATTTACAAGTTTCTGACCACTTATAAAATGTGTTCAATGTGCTGCCCATTGTGTTGAGTGTCAATGCAACCCTCTTCTCCCACTCTTCACACACTGATAGCAACACCACAGGAGAAATGCTAGCACAGGCTTCCAGTATCCGTAGTTTCAGGTGCTTCACAACTCGTATCTTCACAGCATAGACAATTGCCTTCAGATGACCCCAAAGATAAAAGTCTAAGAGGGTCACTGGATATGCAAAATTGCTACATGATGATGTGTTTCCCTCTTTATGCACTGAAGCTGGCACGTTACCTGAGTTTTTCCAGCAAGATGGTGCACCCACCACCACATTATGGGTGTCAGGTCCGAGCATTCCTAGATGAACAGTTTTCTGGAAAGTGGATTGGTCATCATGGGCCAGTTGAATGGCCCCCAAGGTCTCCCGATCTGACCCCCTTAGACTTTTATCTTTGGGGTCATCTGAAGGCAATTGTCTATGCTGTGAAGATACGAGATGTGCAGCACCTGAAACTACGGATACTGGAAGCCTGTGCTAGCATTTCTCCTGCAGTGTTGCTATCAGTGTGTGAAGAGTGGGAGAAGAGGGTTGCATTGACAATCCAACACAATGGGCAGCACATTGAACACATTTTATAAGTGGTCAGAAACTTGTAAATAACTCATGAAAGAATAAAGTTACATTAAAACCAAGCACACCATTGTTTTTCTTGTGAAATTCCCAATAAGTTTGATGTGTCACATGACCCTCTTCCTATTGAAAAAACAAAAGTTGGATTCAAAATGTCCGACTTCAAAATGGCCGCCATGGTCACCACCCATATGGAAAAGTTTCCCCCCTCACATATACTAATGTGCCACAAACAGGAAGTTAATATCACCAACCATTCCCATTTTATTAAGGTGTATCCATATAAATGGCCCACCCTGTACAATATTCATAGTCATGAAAATAAAGAAAACTCTTTGAATGAGAAGGTGTGTCCAAACTTTTGGTCTGTACTGTAGGTGGACTTATGGATGGGCCTTATGGGCATACAAACTGTCAGGCCCTGGGGCCAAGACCTTGAGCTGTGTAAAGGGCCCCAAAAATGGAGCTGCTTCCCGTCATCCCAGAACATAGATTTTGTGACCACAGTTACAAACAGCCTCCAGAGAGCCTGTTCTACACAAGACCAGTGGAGCCAGACTGCAGCTGGAGCCTATCATCATCCTCATCTGGTTGTAAGGAGGCAATATACAGTTGCAAGAAAAAGTATGTGAACCCTTTGGAAGGATATGGATTTCTGCACAAATTGATCATAAAATATGATCTGATCTTCATCTAAGTCACAACAATAGACAATCACAGTCTGCTTAAACTAATAACACACAAATAATTAAATGCTACCATGTTTTTATTGAACACACCATGTAAACATTCACAGTGCAGGTGGAAAAAGTATGTGAACCCCTAGACTAATGACATCTCCAAAAGCTAATTGGAGTAAGGTGCCAGCCAACTGGAGTCCAATCAATGAGATGAGATTGGAGGTGTTGGTTACAGCTGCCCTGCCCTATAAAAAACGCACACCAGTTCTGGGTTTGCTTTTCACAAAAAGCATTGCCTGATGTGAATGTTGCCTCACACAAAAGACCTCTCAGAAGACCTACAATTAAGAATTATTGACTTGCATAAAGCTGGAAAGGGTTATAATAGTATCTCCAAAAGCCTTGCTGTTCATCAGTCCACAGTAAGACAAATTGTCTATAAATGGAGAAAGTTCAGCACTGCTGTTACTCTCCCTAGGAGTGGCCGTCCTGAAAAGATGACTGCAAGAACACAGCGCAGACTTACAAAAGTCTCTGGCATATACTAACATCCCTGTTAGCGAATCTACGATTCGTAAAACACTAAACAAGAATAGGTTTCATGGGATGATAACACGGAGGAAGCCACTGTTGTCCAAAAAAAACATTGCTGCATGTTTACAGTTTGCACAAGAGCACATGGATGTTCCACAGCAGTACTGGCAAAATATTCTGTAGACAGATGAAACCAAAGTTTAGTTGTTTGGAAGAAACACACAACACTATGTGTGGAGAAAAAGAGGCACAGCGCACCAACATCAAAACCTCATCCCAACTGTGAAGTATGGTGGTGGGGGCATCATGGTTTGGGGCTGCTTTGCTGCATCAGGGCCTGTACGGATTGCTATCATCGAAGGAAAAATGAATTCTTAAGTTTATCAAGACATTTTGCAGGAGAACTTAAGGCCATCTGTCCACCAGCTAAAGCTCAACAGAAGATGGGTGTTGCAACAGGACAACGACCCAAAGCATAGAAGTAAAACAACAACAGAATGGCTTAAACAGAAGAAAATACGCCTTCTGGAGTGGCCTAGTCAGAGTCCTGACCTCAACCCGATTGAGATGCTGTGGCATGACCTCAAGAAAGCGATTCACACCAGACATCCCAAGAATATTGCTGAACTGAAACAGTTCTGTAAAGAGGCATGGTCACAAATTACTCCTGACTGCAACTACAGGAAATGTTTGGATGAAGTTATTGCTGCCAAAGGAGGTTCAACCAGTTATTAAATCCAAGGGTTCACATACTTTTTTCCACCTGCACTTTGAATGTTTACATGTGTGTTCAATAAAAACATGGTAACATTTAATTCTTTGTGTGTTATTAGTTTAAGCATACTGTGATTGTCTATTGTTGTGACTTAAATGAAGATCAGATCACATTTTATGACCAATTTGTGCAAAAATCCATATCATTCCAAAGGGTTCACATACTTTTTCTTCCAACTGTAGTATATTATTTGTGGCACTAAATTCTAATTTATCTCACATTAAAGGGACACTATAGTCCCCAGAATCACTGCAGCTTAATGTAGTGGCTCTGGTCTTTATAGCCTGTCGGCTTTTTAATGTAAACACGGCTGCACTGCAGCACTGGCGTTAGTTAATATGGCAGATCATATGGGTGGGGCATTGTGATGTTACATGGGGGAACGGCAAACTTTTATTTTGCCTAGGGCGGCAAAAATCCTTGCTCCAGCCCTGGGGCACATATCTGGCATAACTACTGTGGGGGAGGCACATATCTGGCTAATCTACTGTGAGGGGGCACATATCTGGGCATAACTACTGTGAGGGAGGTACATATCTAACATATCTACTGTGAGAAGGCACATATCTGGCATAAATACTGTGAGGGGCACATATCTGGGCATAACTACTGCGAAGGGCACATATCTGGGCATAACTACTGTGACAGGAACAAAGGTGGGCATAACTGCTGTGAGGGGCCACAAGAAGGACATAACTTTTGTGAAGGGACCACAAGGTGGGCTTAATTACTGTGAGGGGCCACAAGGTGGGCATTAGTAGTGTGAGGGGCCACAATGTGGGCATTAGTACAGTGTGGTAGCACTTAGGGGAAATGATTTTACAGGGGCAGTCACCATCTCTTCCTTATGTGATTATTCTTTTTTTCTCTATCACCACAGGGACCATGTTCTGGATCAAGTGGACCATCACGCCAACGACACCCTGGATGAGGTAGGACCAGATTTTATTAGGACTGGGTGAGTGTAGCCATGCATTGGGCTTAGGGCTCTTTAACACGAGGGGATGCCATGCGGGTAAACAAGAAAATGACGTTGTGCTGGACTGCTGGTATAATTACACAATGCTATGGGACTGGTATGTAATTTTTTTCCAGGGCTGGTTTTCATACCCAGTCTGGCCCTGTCCATGCCTCATTCATTTTTAGAAATGTGAGGTAGTCAACACTGTCGTGAGCTAGGCGAGTGCGCTTATTGGTCACGATTCCCCCTGCTGCGCTGAATGTCCTTTCGGACAGGACACTAGACGAGGGGCAAGCCAACAGTTCCACGGCAAATTGTGCCAGCTCTAGCCAGAGGTCAAGCCTGCCCACCCAGTAGTCCAGGGGTTCATCACTTCTCAGAGCATCCACATTGGCCGTTAACCTGATGTAGTGGGACACCTGTCGGTCTAGACGTTTCCTGATGCTGGATCCGGGGGACAGCTGTCGATGGGTCGGCTGAAAGAATGATCTCATATCAGAAGTGACCAACACATCTTCAAATCGCCCTCTTCTTGCAGGCGCTGTTGGATTGGTACCCACAACTATTTCTCTGTGAGTAAAAATTCCTCTGCCAGCGCCCGCAAAAGCAGAATGCAGCATTTCTCGAAGCAAGGCCTAGAATTACTGCATTCTGACAGCCCTCTGTGATGGTGGTAACGTTTACGCCATTTTTTTTTGTACCGGGGGTCTAAGTACGTTGCCACTCAGTACTGGTCCTTGCCCTTTATGCTTTTTATACGGGGGTCCCTCTTAAAACACTGGAGCATGAAGGCCCCCATTTGCACTAAACTGGAAGCGGTGTAGTGGCCTGGCTCCTGCTCATCATCCAGGATAATGTCATCCTCGTTCTCCTCCCCCCATCCACGGACAACACCAGGGATCCCAGAAAGGTTTAAAGGATGCTCTTCTTGCTCCTCCTCATCCGCCCCGGCACCATCCTCCTCTGACTCCTCTTCAGACTCCTGTTGTTGACTTGTCTCAGAAGGAGTAGCCACTCATGGGAATTCATCCAGCATTGCGACTTCCTCATCTTCCTGCTCCTCTACGGCTTGATCAATGGCACAACAATGCACGCTCCAGAAAGAAGGCGTAAGGTACGATGTCACTGATGGCACCCTGGCTGCTACTGACCAGTTTGGTGATCTCATCAAATGGCAGCAGAAGTCTGCATGCATCGCGCATGAGCAGCCACTGGTGCAGTTAATTAAAACCAAGCTCCCCAAAACCTGTCCTGCCGCAGAGTTCATACAGGTAGTCGTTAACTGCACATTTCTGGTGGAGCAGTCTATCAAGCATATACAAGGTTGAGTTCCATCGCGTCGGGCAGTCACAAATAAGAAGTCTGACAGCAGGTTGTGTCGCTGCTGAATGTCAGCAAGGCGAGCCTTAGCCGTGTAAGATCTTCTGAAATGGCCAGAGATTTTCCTGACCTGCCGCAAGACGTCCTGGACCCCAGGGTATTTGACAACGAATCGCTGCACGACCAAGTTCAGGACTTGTGTTATGCACAGCACGTGTGTCATTTTGCCCTGTTTCAGCGCGCTCAGCAGATTGGCACTGTTGTCGCACACCACTTTACCAACTGTCAAATTGAGCGTGGTTAGCCACTGATCTGCCTG
Source organism: Bufo bufo (assembly GCF_905171765.1). Lineage (NCBI taxonomy): Eukaryota > Metazoa > Chordata > Amphibia > Anura > Bufonidae > Bufo > Bufo bufo. The sequence continues at coordinate 410,389,465 of NC_053392.1, forward strand.
TGAACGCAAAGTTAAAAGGAATGATTTCATGGCACAACAGACGCAGCACAGCATGGCAGCAACTTACCTGGCATGTCGAATAGGTTCTGGGGATCTTGGGGGGCACAGCGGAAGAGACGGTAGCAGCGAAAGAGGAGGAGTCAGCTGAGGAGGAGAGGGAGGATGGAGTAGGAGGAGGAGAAGAAGAGGCAGGCCTGCATGCAATCGGTGGCGGTAAAACCAAATCTACACTGGTGCCATGGGTTACATGCTTGACGGCCGTCAGAAGGTTCACCCAGTGGGCAGTAAAAGTTATATACCATCCCGGCCCGTGTTTGCTAGAACACGTGTCTGTGGTTAGATGTATCTTGGCACCGACACTGCGTGCCAGAGATACATTCACTTGCCGCTGAATGTGGCCATATAGCTCTGGGATGCCCTTCTGGGAGAAATATTTCCTTCCTTGGACCTTCCATTGCGGTGTTCCAATGGCCTCAGATTCCACCAGTTTATATGGCAGTAGTTGCCGGGCTATCAGTTCCGACAAGCCAGCGGTCAACCGTTGGGCAAGAGGGTTATCTGGCGTCATAATTTTTTTACGCTTGAACATTTGGGCCACGGAAGCTTGCCTTTTGCCAGATAAACGTGAGGACGGCATGATGGAAGGTGGAGTGGAGGACAATTGGGAGAGAGGAGAAGGAGAAGGAGGAGAAGAGGCTGGACGGTGAGCGCCTGGAGTGTGGCTTTGTGGGTTCTGACGGCATTTCTCCCATTGGGCTCTGTGATGGGCAGTCGTCCCTAGGTGAGTGTTGGGCTTGCTGCGACTTATGCGTTGACTGCAAAAGCTGCAGATGGCAACACTATTGTCAGCAGCGGACACATTAAAAAAAAGCCCACACTGCAGAGCCATGTGCCAACGTCCTGGGAGCGCCAGATGTGACCGTACATGGTTGATGGCTCGCTCCTGATGCATTAGCAGTCTGGTTTTTCCCTCCTGTGCAATGTAAGTTCTGTCTGCTTCTCCTGACTATCTGCTGGTCCATCTCTCCCTCTGAACTCCCCTCCTCTTCCTGTTTTGTGGGAACCCACGTGACATCCATAGACACGTCATCATCGACGTCACCTTCCCCACCACTAACATTAGAGATCTAGGAGTAGGCAGCAACAGCGGGGACCAACCTCCGTGGGCTGATCTGTGTACTGTCGTCAGTGGCGGCCGTTGCTACCTCCTCTTCCTGATCCGATTCCAAGAATGGCTGCGCATCAGAAATGTCTTGTTATGGGTCGGAAAATAATTCCTGTGACTCAAGCGGAGGGTATATGGTGGTGGTGGTGTCTTTGAGGTGCACACAGCAGAGAGTGAAGAGGGTGCAGATAGAAAGGTTGAGGAGGGTGCAGAAGCGGAAGGCTGAGTGAGCCACTCAACCAAGTCTGGTGTGTCCTTTGACGTAATCGAACGCACCTTCTGTGTAAAGGAGGAATATAAATCACTAATATTTATGCAAATATCAATAATTAATATTCATAAATGGGAGGAGACGTCTATTGATGACTCCACCCATTTATGCCTATATATAATAATAACACAATACCTTTGCTATGCTTTACACTAATCACTATGCTAGCTGCATACGCCTTACTAACTAACTATCGCCAATAACTACACGTTACACAGATAGTTACAAGTAACACAGTATTTATTACAACCTAATACACTAAGCACGCAATACACTAACAATACAGCACTACAAATCCTAAACTACACTACACGCTCCCAATTCCACCCATAAACTAACTACACAGTTCACATATACAAGTATATAACAACCCACCCCACCTGACTATTCACTGTCCCTACGGGGTATGACGAAGGGTTAAAAGGATTGTTTGCAGAGCAGAGGCATGCTCTACAGAGGACAGACAACCAAGGCAGGGAACCAGGGTAACCACCAGGGGTTAATCAGGGCTAACCAGGGTTCAGGGGTCTATGGGGGGTGAACCAGGGGAGAGCAGGCACACAGGGAACCAGGGGATGAGCAGGATATATGGGAGAGGGTATAGTTGGTGGGATAGGGGTTTGGGAAGGGTAAATCAGGAACCAGGGGTGAGGGTTCCAGGGGAGAGAGCAGTAGGGGATAGAATACCAGCAGGGGAGCCGGGGCTGCCGGATATTTATCCCCCGGCGGGCCCGCACTCCCGCGCCACCAGGGGGCGCGCGCGCGCCCCCATCATCCACGTGGGCCGGCACAGTGATATGACGTCACTGCGCCAGCCAGCACATCGGGGACGCGCTGCAGACAGGCTGGAGAAGCCTTTGATCTCCCGCCTGCTGCACCTAGCATTCCGGACAGTGCGATAGTAATCGCACTGTCGGAATGCACATAATAGAAGGAGGAGAGGCTTCTCCCCTTCTTCTATCATGTGTAATTATCTCCAGCGGCGCTGGGGATAATTACAACAAAGGGCTCAGATTCTGTTGAATCTGAGCTCTTTGTATCCATCAGGATGACCGGACCCTTGTCCGGTCATTCTGATACAATTAGCCAGATTGCATCGGTGCGAATGCTTGGGGCACATTCACACCGATGCACCTGGTTTCTGTTGTAGGAGGGGGGGAATATATATAATATACATGTGTATTGATGCTTGGGGCACATCCATACACATGTATACATTAATCATACATTCTAAGGGGGATTATATAAGGGGCCACATTCATATATATAAGGGGGCACAGGCCCCTACATTACAAGGGGGCACAAGCCCCTACAATATAAGGGGGCACAAGCCCCTACAATATAAGGGGGCACAAGCCCCTACAATATAAGGGGGCACATATTTCCCACAGGGGCCACCATGAGCCCCTGGGGATCACCATGGGCAGACGTGCGCAGATGCTGGGCACATTTGCGCACATCGTCCCATGATGCTATGGCTAATGTATGCACATATATACCATACATGCCCGCACGTGTTTGCAGGCATGCATGGATATATATGCATACGTCTCAACCGTTCCTCAACAATCCCCCTGTTGTCGGACTATATAATACGACAATATAATGGGGGAACGGGTTGAGATATATTTGCCCCCCTTCAACCCCATCTTTGGTGGAAGTTCAGGAAGAACTGTAGTGCACACTGATCTTTAGGTACTTAGACATCCCTAATCCAGCTTCCTCCGACCTGCCCTTCACCGTAACCTACTCCTCCGTCCACAGGATACACCGTCTTCTTCTTGACATCTTTAGGATACCACACACCCACAGTCTCTTTAACAGTCTTTTAGTGTCGGCCACCCCCACTTTGGAGTGACCACACCCCCACAGTCTCTCGGTAATTCTGCCGATCTTCAGGTATCTTCATCCCCCCCCCAATTCTGGAGTGGGTTCACCCTTACAGTCTTTAACTGGCCTTTCTTTAACAGTCTCTTGGTGTCGGCCACCCCCACTTTGGAGTGGCCACACCCCCACAGTCTCTCGGTAGTTCTGCCGATCTTCAGGTATGGCCCGCCTCCACGGCATCTGGAGCGGGTTCACCCTCACAGTCTCAGTCCCAACTTTCTTCTATTTTCCATCTTGATGGGTGCGGTTCTCCCATGGACAGATTAATAGGTCTTTACAAGGAAGGTCAAACTCTTAAGCGGTGATGTCATAGTACCTAAATTCTACTGCGGAGAACACCTCCATCACACTACACATCCAGCCTTTCCCTTAAGAACCTTACCGTTCCAGGGTTCAAGGTGGCAAATGAATGATGCCTGTCCCTATCGTGACCTAACCTTATCCCCATTACATGTCACATCCCTCCCAACATCACCAAAATCATTATATGTATGTGTACCCATAGAGACTCATGCAACCTGGCAAATCTCTACACCTCCAAAGACAGAGGTAGGTCGCAGACCCCTGTGTCAATGGGAAACGAGTATAGGATGCAAATGTGTACAGCCAAATAATAACTCACCGCAGTGTGTTGGGAGAGTTTCCTTGGGTGTGGGCTGTCACACATTTGTACCTAGAGTGTCTATGGGTACACCATCGAACAACAAACACAATCAATAAATGTACAATACAATGTGCTATGGGGTTTCAGGGTAGTACAAGTTATACATCCCGAACCCTCATAGGAAACAAAGTGTGTCCATACAATATTTGGCTACAGGAACAATGTTTGAGTTATGTCCTGAGCCTCCCCCTCCGGATAGTTCTGTAAAGTTCTGTCTGGTTCTGGTGTATTTGGTCAATAAGTCCCTTGACCCTCCGATTACGATGACCAGAACCAGAAGAAGTTTCACTGGGTGAAACAAGTGATAATAAGTTCTTCCACCCGAACGTCTCCCAAGTCTTCCTCCAGAGCCTTAAATAATGCTCCCGCTGGATTGTGGCACAGTCTTCATTTCTATAACACCTCTAGGCAGAGGTCGCTTCGTTGCCAAAATCCAGTGGGATCCTCTGGAGCTTCACAACAGTGTCAGGGGGAATAGCTGGCCTCTTCTGTGGCATCTCCTGGGTTTTTCTTCCGCTCCATATAAAATCACACCTATGGCAGAAGAAAACACCAGGCGCTCCCGGGGGAATTTCTCCCCTAACAGTGCAATTAAATGTGAAAATTTCCAGCACCAATACCTTTGACCCATGGGTAGAGAAAGGTATTGGGCTGCCCTTTGTCTCACAGGGCTCCTCATTATCCCAACTCTGGTGTCTGAACACCCTACCTTCAGAGGATTGCGTCCTCTGCTACACATCCCTCTGCACCAACAGATAAGGATGGCCACCCTACTAGGTTAGGATAACTGGAGTACTGTGGACAAAGCACCATCTTGTCATTGATGGCACCGGATCCCTGTCCACTCATGTGTACCCAGGCCGATTTCCCCCTGTGATCCCATCTTGTGGAGGCCCGCAGAACCAATGGCATAGTCATGCCCTGGCTCCCCAGGACCCCACAACACAAGAACACAGTCCACACTCTGCTGCCAAACACTCTGCGTCCAATCCCTATCAGAGCTGTGCTGCCTGCTCGGACTAGAATCAAGTGCGCAGCACAACATTACACCAATGTTGTCTGTCCGCCCCAGTCCCCAGTGTAACACAGCTCTACCGAAAACCTGGAGCACAACAACGCCATCTGTATCGATCTGAGACCCTGGTTGCCCAGAATAATATCACATCATCCTTTGTGTGCTGCATTGAGAAAGTCCTTATGCCTTCTCCCGACCAGCAGGATTTCCCGTGTGATATTATCTGCTCGCGAACCTATACGTTCTCGATCCACAGTATAACACTGTTCCACTCCAAGGGGACCCAGAATGAAACAAAGACAGCAGATGGGACTTACAACACTACATAAATCAGCATGGTAGAACACATCCGTAGACAAGGACTACCATCATCAACATCAAGAAAAACTTACAAACAGATAACAAAAACACACAACATGGACATACACAGGGAACAAACGGTGTAACAAATAGTACAGGGGTGTCAAATGTTGCCTAGCCTAGCTTGGCCATTCTGACCCCTCAGCAGCTGGTGATGCTGCCGAGAGGTAACCCCGTTATGGCCAGGCTGACTAGACCCCACTGCACAATTTGTTACCTGGCTGATACTGTTGGACACATTGCAATTACTTGCACAAGGGCAATTCCTTGCAATGTGTCCTTTGTTCCCACACCTGAAACACGTGACTTGGTCTCCTGTCCTGTGCGTTATGTTCCTATCTGTTTTGCAGTGTCTCGCTATGTGACCTAGGCCACCACAAGCAAAACATCTGATGTTTGCTCTGCATGGCCCAGGTCCATCTACACAGCAGCCGTGCTCCCTTCTCCTGAATTGTACCATCCTCAGGGACGCACTCTTCACAACAGTTCTTTTTCCCAAAGTCAGGGAAAAATCTCTGTTAGTCTGGACAGGCTTAGTCTGATGATTAGACCGGTCACAGACTACTCTCCCCCCGTTTTGCCCTGCACAGGGCAAAGTTTTGGGAGATTCCGACCCTGACTTTACGGAAAAAGAAAGGGCCGGCACCAACTTGATGATAACCTGTTGCATGCCAGACATTAGCTGGGACCTTACAGCAACCTCAGCCTTCAATTTGGCTACCGCCACGTCAGTAGAGGCAGTCCGCTCCTTGAAGGCCTTGACCTCAGTATAAGACTGAGTCAACTTAGCCTCAATTTCCTCCTTCTGCCTCTGCAGCTCTACTAACTGTGACTCTATATTAGCCACCTGCGCATCTCGGTCAACAGTAGACTGCACATTCTCTGACAGCTGTGCCTGCAATGCCGAAACCTGGTCCGAATTACTGGTACAGCACTGGCAGTGAATGGCCGGAGGAATTGTCTCCGTTGACTGAGACACCAGCGCCACTTCCTTTGGCTTACAGATGCTAGCCTCAAACGTATGAACGAGTTTGGCTAGCATCCGAAGCCGTTTGGTGGCCTTGTTCAACACCGTCCGTTTGTTAACACAAAGCTTGTCGTAACTACAAGCCTGTGCCAACAAATCGGACCACAGCATTTCTGCTGACTTGTATGTAGTGGGGAGGATGGGGTTAAATGTGCTGTGTCTGCTCAAGTGTTGCAGTGTGGGGAAGTCCATACTCACCGTTTGATGAGCGTCCATTTTCTCCTTGGGGCCGTACCTCTTCGTCCTCGCAGCTGCTTGGAAGAAGTCCATTTTCCCGGATCGCTTCTTCCCCAGCCGGACTTGTACGCCGCTCCCACGAAGATGGATCTCCTTCAGTGACGTGTCCGCTTCTCCCTTGCAATCACTTGAGCGATGCTTGTTGGTGCTGTACTTTTCCGTGTCTTCTTCTCTTACCCCAGCGACGGTGACCGTGTAAAGCAAATACAAAAATATTAGTACACAGATAGATTATAGATTCTCTGCAAAAGATTTTGTTTTATTTCTGGTACTCTAAGGGAAGTATCGCTTCTCCTGTACAAATTATCGGGTCCTAGACGCTCAGACACTCCGCTGACCGCGTCTCTCCTGACCGCTAATTCACAGTACCAGCGACCCTCAGCCTTGAGACCAAAAACAAACGCAAAATCCACGCAGTGGGCCTGGCTCGCCAATGTAAAGGAGGAATATTAATCACTAATATTTATGCAAATATCAATAAATAATATTCATAAATGGGAGGGGACGTCTATTGATGACTCCGCCCATTTATGCCTATATATAATAATAACACAATACCTTTGCTATGCTTTACACTAATCACTATGCTAGCTGCATGCGCCTTACTAACTATCGCCAATAACTACACGTTACACAGATAGTTACAAGTAACACGGTATTTATTACAACCTAATACACTAAGCACGCAATACACTAACAATACAGCACTACAAATCCTAAACTACACTACACGTTCCCATGGTTAGATGTATCTTGGCACCGACACTGCGTGCCAGAGATACATTCACTTGCCGCTGAATGTGGCCATATAGCTCTGGGATGCCCTTCTGGGAGAAATATTTCCTTCCTTGGACCTTCCATTGCGGTGTTCCAATGGCCACAAATTTTTATAAAGACCTCAGATTCCACCAGTTTATATGGCAGTAGTTGCCGGGCTATCAGTTCCGACAAGCCAGCGGTCAACCGTTGGGCAAGAGGGTTATCTGGTGTCATAATTTTTTTACGCTTGAACATTTGGGCCACGGAAGCTTGCCTTTTGCCAGATAAACGTGAGGACGGCATGATGGAAGGTGGAGTGGAGGACAATTGGGAGAGAGGAGAAGGAGAAGGAGGAGAAGAGGCTGGACGGTGAGCGCCTGGAGTGTGGCTTTGTGGGTTCTGACGGCATTGCTCCCATTGGGCTCTGTGATGGGAGGCCAGGTGCCTTCTTAAGGCAGTCGTCCCTAGGTGAGTGTTGGGCTTGCTGCGACTTATGCGTTGACTGCAAAAGCTGCAGATGGCAACACTATTGTCAGCAGCGGACACATTAAAAAAAAGCCCACACTGCGGAGCCATGTGCCAACGTCCTGGGAGCGCCAGATGTGACCGTACATGGTTGATGGCTCGCTCCTGATGCATTAGCAGTCTGGTTTTTCCCTCCTGTGCAATGTAAGTTCTGTCTGCTTCTCCTGACTATCTGCTGGTCCATCTCTCCCTCTGAACTCCCCTCCTCTTCCTGTTTTGTGGGAACCCACGTGACATCCATAGACACGTCATCCTCGACGTCACCTTCCCCACCACTAACATTAGAGATCTAGGAGTAGGCAGCAACAGCGGGGACCAACCTCCGTGGGCTGATCTGTGTACTGTCGTCAGTGGCGGCCGTTGCTACCTCCTCTTCCTGATCCGATTCCAAGAATGGCTGCGCATCAGAAATGTCTTGTTATGGGTCGGAAAATAATTCCTGTGACTCAAGCGGAGGGTATATGGTGGTGGTGGTGTCTTTGAGGTGCACACAGCAGAGAATGAAGAGGGTGCAGATAGAGAGGCTGAGGAGGGTGCAGAAGCGGAAGGCTGAGTGAGCCACTCAACCAAGTCTGGTGTGTCCTTTGACGTAATCGAACGCACCTTCTGTGTAAAGGAGGAATATAAATCACTAATATTTATGCAAATATCAATAATTAATATTCATAAATGGGAGGAGACGTCTATTGATGACTCCGCCCATTTATGCCTATATATAATAATAACACAATACCTTTGCTATGCTTTACACTAATCACTATGCTAGCTGCATACGCCTTACTAACTAACTATCGCCAATAACTACACGTTACACAGATAGTTACAAGTAACACGGTATTTATTACAACCTAATACACTAAGCACGCAATACACTAACAATACAGCACTACAAATCCTAAACTACACTACACGTTCCCAATTCCACCCATAAACTAACTACACAGTTCACATATACAAGTATATAACAACCCACCCAACCTGACTATTCACTGTCCCTACGGGGTATGACGAAGGGTTAAAAGGATTGTTTGCAGAGCAGAGGCATGCTCTACAGAGGACAGACAACCAAGGCAGGGAACCAGGGTAACCACCAGGGGTTAATCAGGGCTAACCAGGGTTCAGGGGTCTATGGGGGGTGAACCAGGGGAGAGCAGGCACACAGGGAACCAGGGGATGAGCAGGATATATGGGAGAGGGTATAGTTGGTGGGATAGGGGTTTGGGAAGGGTAAATCAGGAACCAGGGGTGAGGGTTCCAGGGGAGAGAGCAGTAGGGGATAGAATACCAGCAGGGGAGCTGGGGTTCTGGCAGGGAAGGGGTTAAGGACAGCAGCAATGCTGCTGAGGTCTGGGAATCAGGGTCACAGAAGGGGTATAGGAGTAGGGTTAGGTGAGGGGGAATCGTTGGTGGGATAGGGGTTGATACTTAGGGTTTCTGCTCGTTCTTCTAGGGTGATCCTCGCCAGCCAGGGGGCCGATCGCGCTCTCCTCTGGGGCGGCTGGGGTCCGGTAGGGGTCTTCTCCTGAGCGCGATGCGCTCTCCTCTTAGGTGGGGGTGGCAGGGCTCCGGTCAGGCCTCTCCAGCCGGAGCTTCCGGAGCGCAGGACGCGCTCCTCTTTCAGGTGGGGGGGGTCCCGATCCTGAGCGCCGATGCGCTCTCCAGTGGGGGCCCCGATCCTAACTACGGAGTGCCGGGGGCGCCGGATATTTATCCCCCGGCGGCCCGCACTCCCGCGCCACCAGGGGGCGCGCGCGCACCACCATCATCCACGTGGGCCGGCGCAGTGATATGACGTCACTGCGCTGGCCAGCACATCGGGGACGCGCTGCAGACAGGCGGGAGAAGCCTTTGATCTCCCGCCTGCTGCACCTAGCATTCCGGACAGTGCGATAGTAATCGAACTGTCGTAATGCACATAATAGAAGGAGGAGAGGCTTCTCCCCTTCTTCTATCATGTGTAATTATCTCCAGCGGCGCTGGGGATAATTGCAACAAAGGGCTCAGATTCTGTTGAATCTGAGCTCTTTGTATCCATCAGGATGACCGGACCCTTGTCCGGTCATTCTGATGCAATTAGCCAGATTGCATCGGTGCGAATGCTTGGGGCACATTCACACCGATGCACCTGGTTTCTGTTGTAGGAGGGGGGGGATATATATAATATACATGTGTATTGATGCTTGGGGCACATCCATACAAATGTATACATTAATCATACATTCTAAGGGGGATTATATAAGGGGCCACATTCATATATATAAGGGGGCACAGGCCCCTACATTACAAGGGGGCACAAGCCCCTACAATATAAGGGGGCACAAGCCCCTACAATATAAGGGGGCACAAGCCCCTACAATATAAGGGGGCACAAGCCCCTACAATATAAGTGGGCACATATTTCCCACAGGGGCCACCATGAACCCCTGGGGATCACCATGGGCAGACGTGCGCAGATGCTGGGCACATTTGCGCACATCGTCCCATGATGCTATGGCTAATGTATGCACATATATACCATACATGCCCGCACGTGTTTGCAGGCATGCATGGATATATATGCATACGTCTTAACCGTTCCTCAACAATCCCCCTGTTGTCGGACTATATAATACGACAATATAATGGGGGAACGGGTTGAGATATATTTGCCCCCCTTCAACCCCATCTTTGGTGGAAGTTCAGGAAGAACTGTAGTGCACACTGATCTTTAGGTACTTAGACATCCCTAATCCAGCTTCCTCCGACCTGCCCTTCACCGTAACCTACTCCTCCGTCCACAGGATACACCGTCTTCTTCTTGACATCTTTAGGATACCACACACCCACAGTCTCTTTAACAGTCTTTTAGTGTCGGCCACCCCCACTTTGGAGTGACCACACCCCCACAGTCTCTCGGTAATTCTGCCGATCTTCAGGTATCTTCATCCCCCCCCCAATTCTGGAGTGGGTTCACCCTTACAGTCTTTAACTGGCCTTTCTTTAACAGTCTCTTGGTGTCGGCCACCCCCACTTTGGAGTGGCCACACCCCCACAGTCTCTCGGTAGTTCTGCCGATCTTCAGGTATGGCCCGCCTCCACGGCATCTGGAGCGGGTTCACCCTCACAGTCTCAGTCCCAACTTTCTTCTATTTTCCATCTTGATGGGTGCGGTTCTCCCATGGACAGATTAATAGGTCTTTACAAGGAAGGTCAAACTCTTAAGCGGTGATGTCATAGTACCTAAATTCTACTGCGGAGAACACCTCCATCACACTACACATCCAGCCTTTCCCTTAAGAACCTCACTGTTCCAGGGTTCAAGGTGGCAAATGAATGATGCCTGTCCCTATCGTGACAAAAACACAGAAATATAGTGGCAATACTGGATGAGCGGCTCAACCCCTAACACTGTAGCGTGTTTTACATTGGGGGAGCAGCCCCACCGCATGTGGACCGCAGCAAACGACTATCCCCAGCAAAAAATGCATACGGTGGAGGATGTCGGCGCGGTCCACATGCACCACAAGAGCATCCTACACAAAACGGAGCATTGTGCGGATGTAAATACAATCATATAAATCACAGAAAAAAATGCACCAAACGGATATGCCACTGACTATACTGGCTAGTCATAAATGCAGATATTAAAAGCTGAGACTTTCGCCAATATATTCCACTATGACTAGCCAGTATAGTCAGTGGCATATCCGTTTGGTGCATTTTTTTCTGTGATTTATATGATTGTATTTACATCCGCACAATGCTCAGTTTTGTGTAGGATGCTCTTGTGGTGCATGTGGACCGCGCCGACATCCTCCACCGTATGCATTTTTTGCTGGGGATAGTCGTTTGCTGCGGTCCACATGCGGTGGGGCTGCTCCCCGAATGTAAAACACGCTACAGTGTTAGGGGTTGAGCCGCTCCTCCAGTATTGCCACTATATTTCTGTGTTTTTGTCTTGTTCTATATGTAGTGTATGTGCCGTTACCTGGCATTCAAACACTCTTTTGCACCTGGTGACCTCCATCACAGGGTCTGATATGGGCGTGGCTTGCAGTCTTGGCTTTGTTCACATTGCACTAGTTGTCCTGCTAGGCGTTTGTGTGGAAGCCTGGCTGCGAGCTGGATTACATCGCCTTCAGACCGTGTTCACACCATAGGTAGCGTAGTGGTAGGACCCTTTGCCATGCTGAGTGACCGTGACGTGGTGCAATGATGGGCTCCGATGTTTTCCTGACAGGAATATATTGGCGAAAGTCTCAGCTTTTAATATCTGCATTTATGACTAGCCAGTATAGTCAGTGGCATATCCGTTTGGTGCATTTTTTTCTGTCCCTATCGTGACCTAACCTTATCCCCATTACATGTCACATCCCTCCCAACATCACCAAAATCATTATATGTATGTGTACCCATAGAGACTCATGCAACCTGGCAAATCTCTACACCTCCAAAGACACAGGTAGGTCGCAGACCCCTGTGTCAATGGGAAACGAGTATAGGATGCAAATGTGTACAGCCAAATAATAACTCACCGCAGTGTGTTGGGAGAGTTTCCTTGGGTGTGGGCTGTCACACATTTGTACCTAGATTCACACCGATGCACCTGGTTTCTGTTGTAGGAGGGGGGGAATATATATAATATACATGTGTATTGATGCTTGGGGCACATCCATACACATGTATACATTAATTATACATTCTAAGGGGGATTATATAAGGGGCCACATTCATATATATAAGGGGGCACAGGCCCCTACATTACAAGGGGGCACAAGCCCCTACAATATAAGGGGGCACAAGCCCCTACAATATAAGGGGGCACATATTTCCCACAGGGGCCACCATGAGCCCCTGGGGATCACCATGGGCAGACGTGCGCAGATGCTGGGCACATTTGCGCACATCGTCCCATGATGCTATGGCTAATGTATGCACATATATACCATACATGCCCGCACGTGTTTGCAGGCATGCATGGATATATATGCATACGTCTCAACCGTTCCTCAACATTCTGCAACTTCCCACTTTGGCTCCGGCCTGGTGCTCCTGCCCTACCTCTGCCACCCCTGCGGAAGGGCCTGCCCCTTCTTCTGCCTGTCATTTTTTAAATGACCCGGTGACAAAAGTCTCTAGAGAAGCGCAGTGTATGTGGAAGAAGTTATATAACAACCCGCTTCAATCTGTCGTTTTGGGGGGCCACTGGTATATCACACCAGTTATAATTTTTTCACAGCTCACAGCCTGGGAGGTTTTTTTCTCCCAGGCTGTGAGCTGTGCGCTGCGATTGGCCAGCGCTGCAGCCTAGGAGAAGGAGACGCCCACAGGACAAGGGAAGACCCGCCTACTATAACTTAAGGAGCAAAGGTACCAGAGGGCATAACGGGAGAACGGAGCGGCTCCCGGGGATAATAGTAAGTGCAGTGAGATCCCCGGGTGCCGCTCTCCATGTCTGTATACTTAGTTCACATAGTTTTTACAAGTGAAAGGTCCTCTTTAAGCTAGCGATTTGTGTCACTAACAGTCTGTCCCTGCTCCACACAGCAACCTCTCCCTACACTGACAAAAGACAGAATGTAAAATGTCAGCCAGATCAGGTTTATTTATAAGGTATGTCCATGTGCTTAAATGTGTCAATTGGCTGTCCGGTACCACCTGATAGATGTGTCATGGGTCAATGTTCTTCACAATGTAAAATAATATGGCGGGCGCGAATATCGCTATATGTTCGCATGTTCGGCGAACCGCGAACGAGCAAAGTTTGCTGTGAACCGACCGCCGGGCGAATCGCAAGGCCATGTCTATTGGTGCTGCTTCCTATTTTGAGACAGCGGGTACAGAGGGTTAATCTCGGAGTTCATATTGCCAAACCATCAGAAACTGATAAGAAGGCTTTTGTCTTCTGGGCTTGCTAATATGCGCTGGACAGTATTCCAATCTGCATAGTTTTTCCCTAAAAAAAATGTTTTGCCATAAACTGGCACCATCATTTGCCGCGAACAAAAACGCACCCTTACCTTGTTGATTTGCATGGATCAACACCTGACTGAAAAATGAAGCATCATGGCTGCTGCTAGGGAGGAAAACAACAAGTGCCCATTGTGATGTCATCATCCATGGAAGCTGAGGGGTTCCATTGTGACACGCTCAGTGTTCCGTCTATTGAAATTTTCATGGAGGCAACCATATATTTTTTTTTCTCATAAATATATTTTTATTTTCATTTTCATCATATATGAAAAGGAAATGACACAAAAGCTCAAAGGATAGACATTAAAGAACTACAAAGTTACATAATTACTAATAACATCAAAATTCTATCCTTATCTTATTTCCTCTCATTTCACAAAAGAGAAAAACAAAACAGTAGAAAAAGAACAATATACAATATTTTAGATGCATTTCCAATCTAAAATATCAGGCTCCACCTCTAGTGCCCATTTATTTTCGCTTTTAAATTTGATCACACCGCCTAACCCCATCTTTTTTTTTAAATATATCTGTGAAATTGATAATTTAATCCCAGTACTGTGATAACAGAATTCTGCAAATTCTGAGTGTTTAGTAATTAAATATTCTTTATTCTCAGTATCAAATGCGTGCTTTAATCTAAAATATCTAAACCGTGTAAGATTGTCTAGATCTATACTAAGCCCCATTTCCTCTAGTGTCTTCAATTTTCCATCCCCCTCTATCTGTGAAATAAACCTAATACCATTTCTCTCCCAGAATGCAAAATCATCTAACTTCCAAAACTCACTTAAATTTAAATTTCCCCAGATAGGGGTGAACCTTAATGTGTAATTTATACCCAATATTTTTTTCACATTAACCCATATTAAGTGCATCATATTACTATACCCTGGGGGTCCATTATCCTCGAGTTATCTTTAGAGGATCTCAAGTGAGGGATTCTAGATTTGACTCTTTGGGCCTTTATTCTCTGGGCTAATAATCTCCCTACCTTGTTATTTTGGGAATAGTACTTAGCCTTGACTCGCTTTAAATTATTTTCATATCTGTACAAAAGACTTTAACCTCTTGCCGCCACGCTAACGCCGAAAGGCGTCATTGCGGCGGCTCTCCCAGGCTACGCTAACGCCGATAGGCGTCATCTCGCGTGAGCCGAGATTTCCTGTGAACGCGCGCACACAGGCGCGCGCGTTCACAGGATCGGAAGGTAAGCGAGTGGATCTCCAGCCTGCCAGCTGCGATCATTCGCTGGCAGGCTGGAGATGCAATTTTTTTAACCCCTAACAGGTATATTAGACGCTGTTTTGATAACAGCGTCTAATATACCTGCTACCTGGTCCTCTGGTGGTCCCTTTTGTTTGGATCGACCACCAGAGGACACAGGCAGCTCAGTAATATGCAGCACCAAGCACCACACTACACTACACCCCCCCCTGTCACTTATTAACCCCTTATTCACCCCTGATCACCCCTGATCACCCCATATAGACTCCCTGATCACCCCCCTGTCATTGATCACCCCCCTGTCATTGATCACCCCCTTGTAAGGCTCCATTCAGACCTCCGTATGATTTTTACGGATCCACTGATACATGGATCGGATCCGCAAAACACATACGGACATCTGAATGGAGCCTTACAGGGGGGTGATCAATGACGGGGGTGATCACCCCATATAGACTCCCTGATCATCCCCCTGTCATTGATCACCCCCTTGTCATTGATCACCCCCCTGTAAGGCTCCATTCAGACGTCCGTATGATTTTTACGGATCCACTGATACATGGATCGGATCCGCAAAACACATACGGACGTCTGAATGGAGCCTTACAGGGGGGTGATCAATGACGGGGGTGATCACCCCATATAGACTCCCTGATCACCCCCCTGTCATTGATCACCCCCCTGTAAGGCTCCATTCAGATGTCTATATGATTTTTACGGATCCACTGATACATGGATCGGATCCGCAAAACACATACGGACATCTGAATGGGCCTTACAGGGGGGTGATCAATGACAGGGGGGTGATCACCCCATATAGACTCGCTGATCACCCCCCTGTCATTGATCACCCCCCTGTCATTGATCACCCCCCGTTAGGCCCCATTCAGATGTCCGTATGTGTTTTGCGGATCCGATCCATGTATCCGTGGATCCGTAAAAGTCTCATATTCCACTAACTTGTGTCAAAAAATAAAATCTCACATGAACTCACCATACCCCTCACGGAATCCAAATGCGTAAAATGTTTTAGACATTTATATTCCAGACTTCTTCTCACGCTTTAGGGCCCCTAAAATGCCAGGGCAGTATAAATACCCCACATGTGACCCCATTTCGGAAAGAAGACACCCCAAGGTATTCGCTGAGGGGTATATGGAGTCCATGAAAGATTGAAATTTTTGTCCCAAGTTAGCGGAAAGGGAGACTTTGTGAGAAAAAAAAAAAAAAAATCAATTTCCGCTAACTTGTGGCAAAAAAAAAAATTTCTATGACCTCGCCATGCCCCTCATTGAATACCTTGGGGTGTCTTCTTTCCAAAATGGGGTCACATGTGGGGTATTTATACTGCCCTGGCATTTTAGGGGCCCTAAAGCGTGAGAAGAAGTCTAGGATCCAAATGTCTAAAAATGCCCTCCTAAAAGGAATGTGGGCCCCTTTGCGCATCTAGGCTGCAAAAAACTGTCACACATCTAGTATCGCCGTACTCAGGAGAAGTTGGGGAATGTGTTTTGGGGTGTCATTTTACATATACCCATGCTGGGTGAGAGAAATATCTCGGTCAAATGCCAACTTTGTATAAAAAAATGGGAAAAGTTGTCTTTTGCCGAGATATTTATCTCACCCAGCATGGGTATATGTAAAATGACACCCCAAAACACATTGCCCAACTTCTCCTGAGTACGGCGATACCACATGTGTGACACTTTTTTGCAGCCTAGGTGGGCAAAGGGGCCCACATTCCAAAGAGCACCTTTCGGATTTGACCGGCCATTTTTTACAGATTTTGATTTTAAACTACTTCTCACGCATTCGGGCCCCTAAAATGCCAGGGAAGTATAACTACCCCACAAGTGACCCCATTTTGGAAAGAAGACACCCCCAGGTATTTCGTGATGGGCATAGTGAGTTCATGGAAGTTTTTCTTTTTTTGTCACAAGTTAGTGGAATATGAGACTTTGTAAGAAAAAAAAAAAAAAAATCATCATTTTCCGCTAACTTGTGACAAAAAATAAAAAATTCTAGGAACTCGCCATGCCCCTCGCGGAATACCTTGGGGTGTCTTCTTTCCAAAATGGGGTCACTTGTGGGGTAGTTATACTGCCCTGGCATTTTAGGGGCCCAAATGCGTGCGAAGTAGTTTGAAATCAAAATGTGTAAAAAATGGCCGGTGAAATCCTAAAGGTGCTCTTTGGAATGTGGGCCCCTTTGCCCACCTAGGCTGCAAAAAAGTGTCACACATGTGGTATCGCCGTACTCAGGAGAAGTTGGGGAATGTGTTTTGGGGTGTCATTTTACATATACCCATGCTGGGTGAGATAAATATCTTGGTCAAATGCCAACTTTGTATAAAAAAATGGGAAAAGTTGTCTTTTGCCGAGATATTTCTCTCACCCAGCATGGGTATATGTAAAAAGACACCCCAAAACACATTGCCCAACTTCTCCTGAGTACGGCGATACCAGATGTGTGACACTTTTTTGCAGCCTAGGTGGGCAAAGGGGCCCACATTCCAAAGAGCACCTTTAGGATTTCACCGGCCATTTTTTACAGATTTTGATTTCAAACTACTTACCACACATAAGGGCCCCTAGAATGCCAGGGCAGTATAACTACCCCACAAGTGACCCCATTTTGGAAAGAAGACACCCCAAGGTATTTCGTGATGGGCATAGTGAGTTCATGGAAGTTTTTATTTTTTGTCACAAGTTAGTGGAATATGAGACTTTGTAAAAAAAAAAAAAAAAATCATCATTTTCCGCTAACTTGTGACAAAAAATAAAAAGTTCAATGAACTCACTATGCCCATCAGCGAATACCTTAGGGTGTCTACTTTCCGAAATGGGGTCATTTGTGGGGTGTTTGTACTGTCTGGCTATTGTAGAACCTCAGGAAACATGACAGGTGCTCAGAAAGTCAGAGCTGCTTCAAAAATCGGAAATTCACATTTTTGTACCATAGTTTGTAAACGCTATAACTTTTACCCAAACCATTTTTTTTTTACCCAAACATTTTTTTTTTATCAAAGACATGTAGAACAATAAATTTTGAGAAAAATGTATATATGGATGTCGTTTTTTTTGCAAAATTTTACAACTGAAAGTGAAAAATGTCATTTTTTTTGCAAAAAAATCGGTAAATTTCGATTAATAACAAAAAAAGTAAAAATGTCAGCAGCAATGAAATACCACCAAATGAAAGCTCTATTAGTGAGAAGAAAAGGAGGTAAAATTAATTTGGGTGGTAAGTTGCATGACCGAGCAATAAACCGCTAAAGTTGTGGAGTGCCGATTTGTAAAAAAGGGCCTGGTCACTAGGGGGGTATAAACCTGTGGTCCTTAAGTGGTTAAGCTGGAGTCTTAACTCTTTTAACCGGTCTGTGTAAACAGGAGTGATCTTGTTCTTATTCTCTACAGCCTTGATATCAGCTAGTAAACCAGAGATTCTTTTGTCCCTAATTTTTTTTGCCGTGTGGCTCAGTTTAATAAAGTGTCCCCTAATGAATGCTTTATGCGCATTCCACAAGGACATAGGACAGGAGACTGAACCAACATTATGCTGGAAAAATTCGCACAGGGCCTGTTCTAAGTCCTTTTTATATGTCGGGTGAGACAAGAGAAAATCACTACAGAGCCAGAGGCAAGGGCTTGGAGTCGTAAACGATTTCTGTATTGACATCGTAATAGCTGCGTGGTCAGACCACTTAATCAGGCCAATGGAAGATTCTGACGCTAACGGAAGTAATGATCTAGAGACCAGAAATAGGTCAATGCGGGAGTAAGAGCTATGCGCATTAGAGAAGTAAGTGTAATCCCGTTCAAGCGGGTGATGGATGCGCCAAACATCAAACACCTCTTCCGCATGCGCCCAATTTCTAAGACTATCAACCCTGTGTCTAGAGGGATGGGAGCTATCCAGGTCAGACAAAGGAGGAAGATTATAATCACCACACAAAATCAAATGACCCTGCCTAATTTTCTCTACTTTTTTAAGAAGTTTTTTCAGAAAGCTGACCTGATTTGTGTTAGGAGCATACAGCGCTACAATAGTATATCGAACATTATTAATGATGCAGGCGAGAATAATATATCGACCCGCTTCATCGATAATGCACTTATTCTGGATGACTGCAACAGTATCTCTAAAAGCTAAGAGTACCCCCCTCTGCTTTTTAGCATAATGTGAGTGAAGTATGACCGGGAATTTAAGGTGGTGGATTCTACCTTTGTCTTTTTCTAGGAGATGGGTCTCCTGGGCACATACAATATCCCCTTGAAGGTCTAAAGCCTCCTGCCATAGAAAGGCCCTTTTTGAAGGGACATTTAATCCCCGTACATTTAAGGAAACAAACTTAATAACCATTGGTAAAATTTTGCAATGCTTAACCTGAAGTATACATGTGATTCAATGTGAGCAGAGCGGGTCAACCAAGAAAAGGAGCTATAATCCCCATCTCCTTTAGCAGGTGCTGGTAATTGAGAGCCTAGAACAGCAATCTGAAACATAAAACAAGAAGAGCATAGAACAAACATATAACTGAGCAGCGCTCTTAGCTGCTGCGAAAGAGTGGGTGTAGTCCACGCTAAAATGGCGCAGGAGGTAACAGTGATGTTAAGCATCAGAAATAGAACATCACTGGCACCCATGTGAATAAGTGAGAAGTCACACAGCCATCAGTGCTTGGTACCCCTTCCAACTGTTACCACATGCCAGTCTGGAGGAACCAGTTGGGGATCTTTAGGAGATCTGTCCGAGGAGACCGCCAGACTTATATTCCATTCGGATAGGAGGGCTTTCCCTGACGCCACGGAGCTGATATTATATAGTGTGCCGTTCCTATGCACCAAAAGCTTGACTGGAAATCCCCAGCAATAAGAGATGTTATGCTCCCTCAGAGCTAGGGTGATTGGAGCGAGCTGTCTACGTTGTCTCAGGGTAGCAGCAGACAAGTCAGCGAATAACTTGCCGGTTTTATATGGGCCTGGAAGAGATCCTTTCTTCCTGGACGCCTCCAGAACTTGTTCCTTTACATGGAAAAAATGTATTCTTGCAAGTACGTCTCTAGGCACAGTGTCTGGAAGATAATTAGGCTTTGGCACTCTATGTGCTCTGTCAATAATTAACTCCGAAGCTACTAGTGAGGGTAGGAGGACCCAGAAAAGAGCACTGAGGTATTGTTTAAGTTCTGTAGAAGGGACATCATCCGGGATACCTCGGAATTTTATATTATTCCTGCGGGATCTGTCCTCTAAATCATTTAGTTTAGCCTTGATCCTCTCTACTTCCTCCTTTAAATCATTGTGAGCATCCATCAGATTATTATGGGAGGATGTAAATTCTCCCAGCTTGTTTTCTATATGAGAGACTCTGGGGACTAGGCTTTGGACAGTAGACTTGATAGGGCCCAGCCAGGACTGCAATTCTGTATGTAGCGCCTTGCTCACCTCCAACATCATGTCCTTAATCAATGTGCCAGAGGCTGGCTGGTTAGAGGTCTGGAATTGCTCCAGATTAGGAGCTGTGAACTCTGGGGCTAAAGGAGTAT